>NW_026251248.1:0-741558 GCF_024521655.1 Durotheca rogersii | reverse complement strand
GAAGCGTTTCCTATTATTCTTATTAATCTTATCTAACTAAAACTCTTTTAATAACTCGTTAATAGTTTTCGTTTTCTTAGCTAGGTCGTTCGTATTCGAAGTAGCGTTCTTACCGGCTTTAGTCGGTCTACGCTTAAACTATAACGATAGAACTTTTATATCCTCTTAATTAGGTACTTTTCTTTCGATATACTCGCCGTTAGGATCTTTAGCTCGCTTAATTACGTTAACTTCGACTAGGTTCGTTTTAATAATACCCTTATAATAATAAATACCTTCGTCGTCGATAAAACCCTTAATTTAATTATAACCTAAGATCCCTATCTCGTATAATTCGTAATTATATTTACGTTCGATTATTTAAATAACGTTAATTTCCGATATAGCTCTTAATATCTCTTCCTACTTTAATACTACTTCCTCGTTCTTAGAATATCGTAAGTTAAGGGATATAAGCTTTAGCTTTTCGGTTAAATAATAATATACTATCTTACGTACTTACTCTAGAGATTCCTTACTTTAGTATGCGTAAAATAAGATATAATAAGCGATCGGTTCTTCTTTACGCTTAGCTTAGGTAATAATCGATCCTAGGATTAGCGTTAATTCTAGCTTATCCGAGTTTCCGTTCTCGAAGTAGTATAATCGCTTATTACTTTTATAATAGAACCGATTCTACGTTATATCTATTAGTAGCGGGTAGCGGCTATAGTTATAAAGCCGATCGAAAGTATTATAAAACTAATATTCGAATTCTTTATAATTATTCGTTTAGGTTAATAAAATCTTATTACGTATGCCTCGGTAATTTAATATGGTATTACGTTTAAAGCTTATTAAGGTTCTTTCGTTAGTTTATAGGTTATAAAAACTTAGGTTCCGAACCGCGTTTACTAGGAACGGGTTTTCTTATTAATATTATTAATCGGCGCCGTACGTATCCCTAGGATTATAAAAGCTACTCTCCTAACGATAGTTCTACGAAGTTATCTTTATCTCTAAAGCGTTAAGTCGGTCGTAAAAGGCCTATATATTAGCTTCCTAGCTAGTACTTAGGTAGCCGTAAGAGGGTTTAGGTTACGAGGGAGGCGGTAGTAAAAGCATTTAAAGGTTAGGAGTCGTTAATCGTTAAACTATTTATATTATAAGTTTCTCGGGTTCTTCGAAAGTTACCGTTTTTTATTATCGTCGTTCTTCGGCTTAGGTCCTATCGGTAATTTATATTACTATACGACGTTCCGCTTACTTATAAAGTTAGGTATAAAGAATCCGGTAGTCGATATTCCCGATCTTATTATGGTTATAGTTTCCCGTTTTATAGAACTTTATAATTAGGGATATCCGGAGTTTATCGGTTAGGTATCCTACTTTCTAGGAAAGCTTTCCGTTATCGTTTATAAGCTTGGAAAGGCGTTTATAGTTTATAAGATACGTAAAGATCGCCTTAGGATCGTTAATTACGTTACCTCGTTTTAGCTATACGAATTTACGTTTAACGTTAGCTTAGCCTAATTTATCGGTAATCCTAAAACGGTACTTTAGGGCTATAACGATAACTCTTTAAATCGTTTAATCCTTCGTAACGTCGTTAATACGCTCCTTAATAATCTTAGTCGTAATTTATTTACCGATTTCCTTAATCTTATCGTCGTCGCTTATACGGTAGCGGTTAAATAATCGATCTACTCTTTCTAGCTATTAAGTTACGTTATATTTATTAAACTTAAGCTTAAGGTAATCGGTAAGGTTAAGGAATCTAATAGCTAATATTACGATAATCGGGGTAGCTACCGGTATATTTTAACTATTAAAGGCCCCGTTATTACTATTCTAAGATAATGCCATAAGGATTAGCGGGATAAGTATAGAGCCGCGATTAAGGGGTAGCTAAGTAGGAGTTTTATCGTCGTCCTCCTCCTTTTCGGGCGGATATAGGAGCGAAGAGTTAGTATCGACTCTTAAAGTCTTTATTAATAGTTTAGTCTTTATTACTTTAGGTCCCGATAGCGATTTACTCCGTTTTCTAGCTATAAATTCCGTCTAGTTTAACGGTACGAAGTATAAAGTAGAAAGGAGGATAGTAAGGGTCTTATTATCTAATATAGGGGTAAAGGTAAGATAGCTATTATTTATATCCTAATGCTTTTCCTTTAGTATAAGTATATTAATATTTATTATATTATCCCGATCGATAAGGTCCGGGTATTATACGAGCTTCTTTAATCGGTTAACGCCTAATTAAAATACGATACGTATTCCCTGGATTAATAGTTTAACTATTATAAATAAGTCGACGATAATCCCTTTTATTAAGGTCCAGAACTCCTAACGTATAACCTTCGTTAAAGTAATACGTATAAGGGATAGATCCCGAGTAAAAGATCGCGCTAAATACGATATCGGTTATAGCTATAAGCCGGTTTCGATCTAACGGGGGCTATTTAATAATATTAACGGTATTACCGCTAGGCGCTGTTTCGCGCCTATATTAGTACTTCTCGTTATATTAGATATTAATTAGTAATATAAGGCTAGCCTATATATAGGTATACCTATTAGCTCGATTCTAATTCCGTTTCCTTAATCCTTTATATCTACGTGGTTTTATTAATATTAATTCCTAGTTCTCTTTAAAACTATCGGTTATTAATAGCTATTAATCTATTAATTCCTATCTATATTATTAATATAAATATCTATATTATATCGTATATTATATCGTCGAATCGCTACGCTTAGGTATCTTAAAATGCCTCTAGCATAATAAGTTATTAGTATTTATATATTTAATTTATATCGATTAATAGGTTTAGAAGGAAAAAGAAGCTATCGTAAGGTCGGTTAAGGCATAATTATTATTAGCCTTTATCCGCCCTTAGTATTAATAAAGGAGTAGCGGATCGTATAGGTTATCGTAATTTATACTAAGGCGCTCGTACGTTTAATCCATATAGTAAATAGATAACTATAAAAGGATTACCTTAATCGCTATAAGCTTTATTTATTCGCACGAGATATATTATATTATTAACGGTTCGAGTATAATGGGCTGTACCTATGGTAGGGCCCTGGCTAGTGCTAGGGCTTAGTACGTAACTAGTACCTACGGAGGATAAGGCCAGCTATTATAAGTACGGCCTATACGGCGTACCTTTTCTTCCTTTTTCTCCTCGTCTAGCTTTAGTTTATTAATATACGGCTTTTACTTAACGAATAGCTCTTAAAACCGTAACAAAAAGCTAAACTAACCTTCTTTTATCGTTTTATAGAAGTAATAGTATCTTAGCGAGCGGAATTAGCAATAGGAACGGCGATATAGTACTAAAGGAAGCGGTAGCTAGTAAAGTTAATAATCGGAAAGGCGGTATTAGCTTTTAAATATACGCGCCGGCGGCTCTTACGAAGAGGACCGACGAAATTAATATATTTTAATACGCGGGATTAATAGTAGGAAAGGCGATACTAATACCTAAGGAAGAGGTAACCGGTAAAGTTAGTAGTCGGAAAGGCGATATTAACTTTTAGACATACGCGCCGGTAGTACCTACGAAAGAAAACCGATATAAAATAACCCGAAAAGAAAACGACCGATAAGCCCCGAGAAAACGTAATTTAAACGGTAATTTCGAAATAAAAGAACGACGAAATCGACGAAATTTACGGCTAAAAACGGCGGAAAATTTTTTTCCGGAAAAAGATAATAAAGCGTTAAAGTATAGCGCTCGTTAACGAATTAAGAACGCCCGAGGCGTAATATAAAAAAGGAACGGCGTTAAAATAATAAGAAATATATTAAGGTTTCGGCTAGGATAATAATACTTCGATAAAAGCGTTAACGGCGTTAATAATAAACGGAAAGGCGCGTTTTAATACGTCCTTAGGCGGAGCCCTTAGCTCCGCTAACGGAAGATAAACGATAGTCTTTAAACGAATAAGAACGGCGTATCTTAGTACGTCCTCCGGCGAAGCCTCGCGGCTTCGTTAATAAAACGGAAGGATAGGTCCTTAGCCTTTAAACGGAAGGATAAGCCCCTAGCCTTTAAACGATAGAAAAGGCCTAAGCCTTTTAATAATAAACGGAAAAGCGCGCCTTAATACGCTTTTAAGCGGAGCCCTTAGCTCCGCTAGCGGAAGATAAACGAGGGTCTTTAAACGGCGGTAAACGAACCGACGATCCCGTAGCTACGGGAGCTAGGCTAAACCTAATAAGCGCTTATACGCGACTTCGTACGCAGGGCTTTAAAGCTTTACGGTTTAATAAGAGGATCGGAACTAACCCCGGGGAATAGTAATACCCCGGGAAACGAAAATAATAACCCGGAAAATAAATAACGTAACCCGGGAGATAAAAACGGCGGCCTTAAGGAAATAATATACCGGGGGGTTAAATAATACCCGGAACGCCGGTAATACCCTAGGAGAAAGAGGAAGGGCTCTCGGGAAGGAGTAGCTACCGGGAAGGCGTACCCGGTAAGTAAAGAAACCCGGGAGACCTACGAAGAAAAAGAAGGGAGGAGAAAAAGGAGGAGATCCCGGGGAAGAATAAGACCCGGGGGAAGAGCGCCGGGGGGCTAGAGGCGCCCGGTATAGTACCCCGGGAAACGAAAGGCCCCGGGAAGGAAACGGCGGAAGAGGAAACCCCGGGATATAGTATAACCGCCGGGAAGGAAAGAAAGGAGGCTATACCCGGAAAATATTAATACCCCGGGAAACGTACGAACGGAAGAAGGCCTAGGGATATATTAATACCTTAAGCGGCGGAAGTAATAACCCGGGGAGTAAATAGCGTATCCCAGGGAACGAAGGTAGTACCTAAGGATACGGTACGTATCCTAAGGCGCGGAGAAAACGGGTTAGGTTATTAGGGCTAAACGCCGAAGAAAAAGGGCGGTAGGGCGTACTTTTTTTTTTTCCGGGAAGGGACCTTATATAATAAGCTATACCTATAATAGGGCCCTAGCTAGTACTAAGGCTTAGTACGTAACTAATACCTACGGAAGATAAGGCTAGCTATTATAGGTACGGCTTATACGGCGTACTTTTTTTTCCTTTTTCTCCTCGTTTAGCTTTAGTTTATTAATATACGGCTTTTACCTAGCGAATAGCTCTTAAAACCGTAATACTACTCGGGATATATTTCTAGAGCCGTTACCGGATCTTTAATTAGTATCGTTACTATACGATTATTATCCTTATAAATATTGCTAAGGTTATTATTATTAGTTATTAAAGGCTTAAGGTAGAGCTATAAGTTAGGCTCTAGGAATCCATTAAGACTATTATATTAGGTCTTAATTCGGATATGGATAAAGAGGGTATAGAGGATAAGCCGTAGGAACCGGGTAAGGTATGGTTTACTATATTCGTACGTAGGGAGGCGGAGCTACTAAGGGCTAAGGTAGCGTCGTAGTAGTAACCTTAGGAGTTAATACCTAGTTAAAATACTCGTTAGCGATAGCTTACTTAACTAGTAAGCCTGTCTTTTCTATAATAAAGCGTTCGATTAAGTTCTTTCGTTTCTTTAGTTATTATTCTTTAAGCTATTCTTTCTTAAGGTTTACGACCTTTTAATAACCTTATATTATATTATATACCTCCTAAAGGGCTCTAGATACGTAAGCGGCCTTTTCGAGGGCTTCCCTTTTTAGATCCGGATCCCTTAAACCGTTTATAAAGCGTATAATTACCGATTTAAGTATATAGGTTTCGAGGATGGTTAAGTTATCGGTACCGTTTAAGCGTAGAACTTAGGGGAAATCTCTCGATTCCGTACGTTTTAATAGCTTCTATACCTTAATATAATAAGAGGCGAGGGATTCTTCCGAGCCTTATAAGATATCGACGATTTCGTTTCGTAAGTCCGATTAATTAGTTATTTTAAACGGGAATCTCTTTCTTAAGAGCTATTAAACCATAAGTAAATCGTTCTAAGTAGTTATTCCTTATTCCGCGAGGTCTAGAGCTCGCCGGATACGAGAATTACGATCTAGAAAGGCTACTACCTTTCCTTTATATAAAGTATTTATAGCTTAAAGCTTATTAGAAGCTAGTAGAACTAGGTAGCTAGCTAACCTAAAGGCCTACGTAAGTAATATAAGCTATCTAGATATAGCTTTACTACTGTTAAAACGGCCGTATACCGTTAAATCGGGAGGGGCTTGCGGAAGGATCGGTAGGGGAGGCTCCTAGGGGTCGGTTATTACGGATAATAACGAAGCTACGGAAAGTAACGAAGAAGGCGACGAACTCGATAAGCGAAGGAGTAGTAGTACGTTCTCCTTTAAAGGAAACGAAGATAACGATACTAATAATAATAACTAAGCCGAAGAGGGCTATTTTAACTATATTAGATTTATTACTAGACTTAATTAGTTTTAATTTAAAGGTCTTAATGCTTCCGTTTCCGTCGTCGATTAAGATTAAGGGAATATTCCGCGGGAAACCTCGCCTAGGTTCTTAAGGTCCTATAAAAGGTCGTTTAGTTCGGGACTTCCGGAATTTAATAAAAACCTAATTACTTTCGTTAGGTAGGGGTACCTTATAGTAAGGAAAGAGTCGGCTAAAGCTTTAAGGAGCTTTAGGTTTCGGTTATAAATAGTAGCGATATATAGCTCGTCGGGTATAAGAGAAAAGGAACTGCCTTCTCCTTCCTTCGGTATATTACGCCGGTAAATAGTATCGGTAACGAAGGGACTAGGCCCTGAAATGAAGCCCGAAAAACGAACTAGGAATATTCCTTTTTAATGAAGAACGACGAACTAAAGTATTGCCTCTTAGGAAATAATAACGAAACGGGAGTGCTCTTATAAGAGCGAAATAAGCCTTTTAAGACCTTCTATACGAAGAGGTTAAAACGGGATAGAAATAACGAGAAAATAACTAAGCGTACCCGTAGTTTAGGTACCTCTTTACTACCTAGGTTCGATTACTAGCTAGATAGAGTATAAAACGTACTTAATTCCTAAAACCCCCTATCTAGAGCATCCTTATTAAAAAACATACTTTAACTCTTAAGGGCTGCTTATATAATACGTATTACCTAATAAGGAGGGCTCCTACTTAGCTTAGCGAGTCTTCCACCGTACAAAAGGAGACGTTGGCAGCTGATCACGTCTGTGCAAGAATGGCAGCAGAAAAGACCTGGTTGACCGCCTTCCTTGATTAGCGGGCGGTCAACACAGGCAGATAATGGTTCTGGTGGCAGAATTCATTCTGAACGGCAAAAAAAAAAACCTCTCTTGTCGCATGCTGTCACAAACCACCACCGTACAACGTACAACCGCCCCGTGGTCTTGTAGAGCGAATTGGATAGTTAGATAGCCCAGGCATTCGCTTCATCCAGCAACTTCCTGAAGTTCAATCGGCCCATACCAGCATTTATCTGGTTAAGAAACAATCCGCGACCCTATCGTGACACCATCCTTAAGATGGGCAGCAAGCGGAAGCGTGGCGCCAGCAAGACCGGCGCGAACGGCGGCGAGCCGGCGCCGAAGCATGCGAAGACGAGCCACACGACGTCAACCGAAGTCCTTCCAACGCCCGATCTCGACCTCGAAAAAACTCCTTTCACAGAGACCCTCGCTAGCGAGAGCCGAAAGCGGGAAGCCAAGATATACCAGCTGCTCGGAAGTGCTGATAGCGATGAGCGAATTGCCGCAGCCGATGCCCTTGTCACCGGCCTGCTGGTTTCGCCCGAAGCCGCCCTTGTGAGGCATCTCGACAGTCGTCTATTCCGCGGCCTAGCGAGCTCGCGGAATGCGTCTCGCCTGGGCTTCAGCCTAGTGCTGACCGAGATCCTGGCCCAACTATTCGGGGAAAAGAATCTTTCTGGCTCCAAGTACCCTGGCATAACGTTCGACAAGGCCCTCAACATCCTTGTGGAGAGGACGACCGCCGATAACCACGTGCCGGGACAGGAAGAGAGGGATTGCTACTTTGGCCGGCTATTCGGGTTGCAATGCTTTGTAGAATCCAGGATCCTTTTTACTGAGGAATCGCGATGGCCGCAAGTCCTGGACTTGCTGTTGAAAATGGCCGAGAAGAAGGCTTGGATGCGATCCCACTGTGGATGGATCATCGTCGAGTCGCTTCCCCAGATGGGCCAAGGTAGAGCAGAGGAAACACTCAGAAAGCTGTCTAGTGTCGGACTCGGAAAGACGGCGGAGGGTGTCGGAATCTGGACCAGGGCCTTGAGTTGTTACCCGAACCTGAAGACACCCGAAAAACCGTGGCGCGATCCTCTAAGCCCTAGCGTCATACCCGAAGTCGCCCGGGTACTAAAGGAAAACGTGGCACGGGATAGTGGAGAGGATGCCCCCATCATTAAAGCAAGGCAGGGCGGCTGGAATCCCCAACTGCACTTCGTCTGGGACCTCATACTGGCGGTGTTTGGCAACGGAAGCGGGAAGGAGACCAAGGACAAGCTGAGACTTTTCTGGAATACTGCCATCGACGGTGAGCATGCTCTCTGCCTGCAAAGGGGACTTATATATACTAACTTGACTTTTAGATGGCCTCTTCTCCAAGACCGCTTCCGACGCGCAAAAGTTTCGCGGTTTCTTGATACTCCAAAAGTTCCTGCAAGGATTCGCAGCAGACAAGACGAGACTGGTCAAGGAGCTCTTTTCTCGAAATTTGATGAAGTGTCTCATAAACCAAGCGGCTAAGGAAGATCGGTACCTCCATCGTGCCGCGCTGAAGAGCCTTCAGTCGATAGAGAAGACTGTACAAGCCGCCCCGCAGTTATTAATGCCGATTCTAGAGGAGCTACTCGGGAAGCATGGGGCATACGACTTCGATCAACGGACGAGTACCAAAACCGTCGAGAACTTGCTGCAATGGGTTACTCCTACTGATGCAAAGAGCGTTCTCAAATTTCTCCGGAGTTTCGTCCTCACTGCGAATGGGTAAGCTTTCCATCATTACGAAATACCCGCTATCTCACTAACTCGCTCCCTAGTAGCGATGCCGCCGAGATTGAAAAGTTGAGATCGGTCTATGCCGGGTATGTGTCTAAAATGGCCGTACAGGCGAAGCCGGCAACGGAACCATCCGACAAGGGCGAGATTTCGAACGTCGCGGAGCTGGGTGTTAAAGAATTAGCCGCCTGCGCGTATTCGGAACAGCCGCAGTTCAAACCGAGTCTCTCGGAGAAATCGCGAGAGGTATTTCGTAGGCTGCTAGCTTCTACAATTGGAAAGGTTATGGGGCGAGGAGGCGACGCCGAGTATCTATGTCACGCGGTAGTGTCGGTTGAGCCCACGGCAGTAAACATGAGCGAGGAGATTAAGACGGAGCGAGATAACGCGTTAAAATCCATACGGAAATCGCTTAGGGCGAGCAAAAAGACAAGCGGCAAGGATGATGGAGTGTCACTTGGCCTCGCCCTGCTTTATGCCATCACCGTGTTGCAATTGTATGACGGAACACCCGATGCTGTCAACATTCTGCAAGATCTGCAACGCTGCACCGAGAAGATGGGTAGCAAGGAGGGTGGTACCTCAGAGCTTCTGGTCGAGATACTACTAGCACTGGTGTCTCGGCCGTCGTCTATGATGCGACAGATCAGCGAGCAAGTCTTCGAGGCATTTACTTCACAAGTGTCTTCCGAAGCTCTCGAGCTCCTGACGGAGCCGTTATTCGCCGATGAAAACGAGAAAGGATACCAGGCTCTCTTTGAAAATCTCGAGGATGAGAATGCAGAAATGGTCGGCGATGAAGATTCGGATGCCGACGAGGACGACGGTGCAAACTCGGTTGAAATATCGGAAGTCGGTTCTGATGTTGAATTCGTTTCATTGAATGGCGAGGAAGCGAACCCCGATAGCGGGGGCGAGAGCGAGGATGAAGATGAGGATGAGGATGAAGCTCAAGCAGAGGGAGACGCTCAGGAGCTTGCAGACTTCGATGCAGCCCTTGCCAAGGTCCTAAGGAGTCATCGGCTGAATCAGGACAACGATGCCGAATCGTCATCTGGCGATTCCGATATGACCGACTCGGAAATGATGGCTTTGAATGACAAGCTGGTCGAGGTGTTCAAGCAGAAGTTCAAGAAGACCGGCAGCAAGAAGGATAGGAAGGACGCCAAGGACTCCGTCATCATGTTCAAGCACCGCGTCGTCGACCTCCTCGCGCTGTATATCAAGCACGAGGCGACCAACCCCCTGGCGTTTGGCCTGCTTCCGCCACTGCTCGAGGTGGTGCGCACGACGACGGCCAAGCCGCTCGCGAACAAGGCCGCCCTGACCATCGAGAATTTCTCCAAGACGTTCAAGAAGAAGGCGCAACGGGCAACGGCCCAGGGCAACGGCGGCGACGGCGAAAACGAGGGCGAGATGGAGAACCGCACTAGCATCGACGCCGAAGCGCGGCTAGCGCTCATGCGGGAGATACACCGCCAGGCCGCGCGGGACATGTCGCACGCGTTCGGGCGGGCGGCATCAGCGGCCAGCCTGCTCGTCGCGTCAAGCCTGCTCGCCGACGGCAGGGGGGACGACAAGATAGACGGCGTCAACGCGGTGTACGCGCAGACCTTCGCGGACTGCCAGAAGGGGAAGACGAAGCTCCAGGGCTTCTTCTTCTCCGACTGGATCAACTGGGGCATGGGGCACGCGGCGAACGCGAAGTCCCTGCCCCAACCGCAGCAGGCAGGAGACCAGGCATAGGGACGGAGAGATGTTTTGTTTGATCATGTACATCTTCCCTAGTGTGTATGTAGAGAGCCTACGGAACCTTCCCCTCCCTGTCTCTAATTCCACAACCGTCACCAGCTCCTAAACAACTATCTATAGATGATTCCCTGTGACATCAACGAGGAGGCGCGGTGTGTAAGCACAGGACTTACCTCCCGCGCAACCTACGTAGGCTCTTCTAACGAGCGATCCTACTCTATTATAAGCTATCCGATATTTGGTCCTCGCCCAACTCCCGCTCAGCACCGTCCGCTGCGGAAGCTTTGATGCTGGTTCGCAGGTGGCTTCGTTGCACGAGGACGTTACATACGTGGCGGGCGGTCTCTGGGGACGCCACCACCCCCCCTCCTACCGAAATGAACAAACCAGGTTCCGGGCCCAGACGGGTAGGGCAGATTGTCACCCCCTCCACATGCCGCGATGGCTCACGGGTAAGCCGGCATCAACCCCGTCACTCGTGGTCAGCGGCGCACCAAGCGAGTGCCTGTAGGGCAGCCGTCCGGACCGCAAGGGATGCCTGAGCACGCCTGGTGCCTCGGTCCTTCCCCCCCCTGCCCCCTCGGATAAGACGGCCTCGTCGCACAGGGGGACAGCGTGGGGGCGCTGCTTGGGTGTTGTTATGTTTTATTGTGTTTCTTTTACTTTCTGGTTGATCCTTGTCGATCCGCCGCGGGTGCGGGAGACCGGATCCCTATGACAAGGCGTGAGGGGAAGGGGAGCGGAATCCACAGGCGGAAAATATGCGACGGACGTGGGCTCGTGTCTCGCACCGATGGGAGGACCCGAGGGGGGGTGCCTACATGGTTTGTGGCGTGCGAACTTGCTCACCCGAAGAAAGGGACGGAAAAGGGGGGGGGGGGGAGAAGGATAGAGGATACATGAGATGGTTCTCGTCGCGATGCTGTCGGCGCTACTCCCTCCAGCGCCATTGGCTTGACCCTCCTAGGCTGCTATTCGACGGACGGGTTCTCCCTGCACCTACTCAACGAGACGAGCTGTATTATGAGACATGCGCCGCGCTACAGCGCGCGAAGGTCCACAACCCCCCCTTTTCTCCTCGTGAGAGGGTGTTTGGTGTCTGGTGTATAGTTAGGCGCCTTGCGCTCCCACGTCGCCACACACCGCCTCCGCCATACAAGCAGCCAAACAGACAGAGATGCCTTCGTAGCTAAGGGAAGTGCGTGCAGCCGGTTGGCTAAGTGTATGTTGTACCGATATGATCCGCGACAGCGATCAGGGGAGAGAGATTCTGAGGCTTCTGCACCTCTCCCGGCCCATCGGTATTCTTCCTCTCCCACACTATGCACTCTGACAGAGGATGGGGGGGTATGGTACATGTTTTCATACCTCTGAGGATTCCGCTCGGAATAGAACCTCACAATACCCAGATGACTGGTGCTTAGCAACGATATAAAGGGGAAAGACCATCGCCTCCGTCTTCTCTTGTGAGAGATACTTGTCTCGCTAACCGACAGTCGATATACTTCTACAAGAAGCCCCTAGACCCTCCACTCACTCAAAAATGGCATCTCTCCCCAGCGTCGGGGACCTCGTCCCGCAGCTCGCGGGCCTCTCGCCCATCCCGCCCGGCCACCGGGCCCCAGGTCTTGGCGGCCAGAACTTCACGCATTGCTGCCTGTTAGCAGTGAACGAGTCGCTCGCAGTCGGCAGCGATGGCAACCTCACATACACGGCGACGCCGTTCGTAGCTCCGGGTGTTCCTATCGGCGCGCTGGGCGGCGACGGCGGCCAGTTTCCGTGCGGCGCGTCCTTCGACGGCGACGTGGGGGGCGCGCCGCCGGTGCGGGTGCCGTACGACTGGTGCGCGGCGCGGTGCGGCGGGTGGGAGATGTCTCGGCCGGGGGCGACGCAGCAGTGGGTCGGGCCGCTGGTGCAGTTCATCGTGCCGAGCCTGGCGTTCTGCACCAACGTGCCGCGGACGCGCAAGCTGGCCATCCCGGACGTCGTCTTCCGCGGGCGCCCGCGCTCGCCCGCCGGCTTCGCCTCGTACTGGCTGCGCCTGCTCGGCGCCTTCCTCCTCGTCACCGCCGACACCTTCGTCTGGCTCGCCATCTGCTTCGCCTTCGCCGGCCCCATGCTGCTCAGCGCCGTCTACGAGTACGCCCTCGACCGCCGCGTCCTCGAGTTCCTCGCCGCGCCCCCCGAGACCCGCCCCGCCGCCGTGCCCTCCCGCCTCCGCGCCCACCTACTGCTCGCCGTCGTCGTCGGCAACCTCCGCATGGCGACGCTCGAGACGCACGACGTCGAGAGGGCGGGGCCCCGCACCCGCCGCCACGACAGCGTCGTGTCCGACGACTCCGAGCTCACGACGGCTCCTGTCAATAGCCGCAAGATAGGCGAGGTCGTGCACAACACTATCTGGAAGAGGGTCACAGCGATCGTGGAAGAATACGAGGCGGCGAGGCTGGCGGATCGCGAGGACGAGCCGGTCGTGTCTCTGCCTACTAAGCTGAAGTCGCTGCTTAATTCCCAGGCTAGGTGAGGAAGAGAAGAGAGAACCCGCTTTATAGAAGGACACTACATGATGGGAGCCTGACTATGAGCCTAGCTTCGGGTCGACGATCGGCGGACCAACGCTCTTCTTCATAGGCGGGTTCATATACACGGTATTGGACGTCGAAAACAATCTCGGCGACAACGACACCGCTCACGCCCTTGCGTTCGGCTTGTGTGAGTATTAGTCCGAACTAGATCTTCCGGCTCACGAACCGCCGTATACTTGCTAAAGGCTTTCCCCTACAGGGTGGATGGTGATCCCTTACCTCGCTATTATTGTACGTACACCTGCCCTCCCCTTTCTCGTCTCCACAAGGATCGTTGGGGTGCTATAGTCTGGTTGAGTTGTACAACTCCAGCAGTAAACTCGCAACCGCTGATACTATTGCTTGCCCTAGTCCTGCGCTATGCTTGCGTCCAACGGCACCAGCGCGCTCAACGGCATCGTGTATGACGGCAGCACCGTGACCCGCCCTGACGAGTACGAGCCGAGCTTCTGGGCGCAGCAGATCAAGAAGGCCGAGGCGTACCCGGTTCTCGGCTGGGCCATCAGGCAGGTCGAGGGCTACAGCCCGATCGAGACCGCGTCCGAGGGGCGCTTCCAGACGGTGAAGCTGTGGAAGCGCGGCCTCAACAAGCAAGAATGGGTCCAGGAGGCGATCCGCGACTACGAGCACTCGGCGTCCGAGGGCGCGCCCGGCGACAGGCTATCCCCGAGCGACCTGCGCCGGTCCCTGCAGCTCAACCGCCGCGACGTCCTGTACGTCCTCTTCGGGGCCGCGTTCGCGGTGCTGGTGCCGTGCTGCCTCGCCTTCCTCACCTCCTACAACACGCCGCAGGCCGGGCTCTCCTGCCGCAGCCTGACGTACCTCGTCTACGCCGTGAGCCAGGCGTGCGAGATGGCCCTGTGGGCGTCGGCCGCGAGGCTGCGGGTCCGGCACGGCGCGCGCTGGTCCGAGGCGTGCCCGACCTCCAAGAAGGTCGCTTGGTGGGGGCAGGTGTTCGTCGGCTTCTTCTCCATATTCGCCGCCGCTGGCGGCACCGTTATGCAGCTCCTCGGCGTGTTCCGCAGCTGCACCTGTAAGGTAAGAGAGAGAAAGAGATACAAGGCATCTCGCCGCCGCGCCCGAGACGGAGTGACGCGGGGGACTGTTGGCGGGACGGTTATTGCTAACGCACGCGCGCAGGTGCCCGTTAGATACTGGCCGCGGCTGCATGACCCGAGCGCTTATATCGTTCTGAGCGACAATACCGCCGAAGACATCGCGGCCGCCCAGCACTGGTGGACGGCGACTGGCACGACGGCCGTAATCGTCATCGGGATCGTGTGTGCGCTTGCGTGGTGGCACCAACGGCGTCTACGAAAGGTGTTTCGAGACGAGGCTGATAGATTAGAAACTGATGCGTGGTAAATAAAACTAGCGGTACGACGCCCGGGGCCGTGATCTGCGAAGAAATATGGTCTGTATGTCGATTATGATGATTCGTTAGATCGTGGCTTCGTGAAGGGGGGCTCAATAAGCGACTTCGCATCCTGAAGCCACCGCAGCTCGATATTAATGATGCTAAATAACAATTTGACCACCCCTCTGTTCAGGCTACAGCATGGGATGATGAATATTCCGGCGTGTAGCGATGTAAATGATGAAATAGCGGCGATTCATCTCGATAGATGCGCGGCCATACGTCCACTCAACCTCCCCTTCACGGCATGAAGCCGAATAAAAAGCCCATCCGTCAACCTGGAAAGCAACGTAGGTGGAATCTATGTGTAAGACTTCTGTCTAAAGCTCGTGAAAGCAGATAAAAATAGAAGGGGGTATCAAGTACTTTTCCGAGCCGCCCAACGCCGATTCCAACAAAGGGCATCAAAAGTTACGTCGATGTGAAGTCCCAGGGTTTGAAGGCTTCTTTGAACCTCTCGACATCCTGGGTCTCCTCCGCGATAGACTCGACAACGTCCCGCCAGTGCAGTCGGTCTTCGAGTCCGAGAAGCTTTGCGACCACTCGACGACCGAACTGAAGATCGAAACGTATGCTGCCATCAAAGCGCATGATGAGCTCCTTGCTCTGGATGCCGGTGTCGCTATCATCAGACCATATCCAGAGCCGGAAGAAGTCGGACCCTTCGTCGACCGCAGACTCGAGAGCGCCCTCTACAAAAGGTGGGAATTGGCGGTTTTCGGCCTCGACTTTGAAGCCAGCCTCGACCAGACCTTTTCGAATAAGCTCCGAGGGGACGGGGATGAATTGCCAATGGACGTGAATGCCAGATTGCCGACTGATTTCAAATGTTACGGCGCCCAATTTGTAATCTGATTTCGTCGCAATCATGGCTTGCATGGACTCTTTGAAGCGCCACATCTCCTGATACGTCTTGTTCGCATCTGCGCCCATCGCGCGAAGGGTGGCTTCGTGAGGAAGCGGTATGATAAGCTGGTGGCCGGGAAAAGTGAGCCCGGACGAGGCATACGTGTTAGAACTAGGCAACGGCCCTTTTGCTGTGGTGACGTAGGACTCCTCTCCTATAGAGCAGATCATGTGTGTGTCCACGTCTGTATTGCTCAAGCAGAAGAAGCACTTATCAGGGCCCGGAGGGGGTGACCGATCTCTACGGCGACGCATGCGACGACCACTGCCTTGGTGATCGTGGTCGTCGGCGTAGCGACGGAAATGGCCATCGGCAGGAGCAGGCCGCTTCCTCGGGTTTGAGTAGGACAAAAATGGCGACACAGTGCTACCGGTTGGAATAGAGGAGGAGGGTTCCCCAGGTACGATGTTGAATGCATACATGGCCTTGGCTTTCGCCGCATTGCCGAAACGGGCGAGTGAGATGAATCGTGTGACGGGAGTCTCATCAGAATCGGGACTACTCGGCGGATGAAAGAATGGCTCACGCTCGTAGAAAAAGTCGGTAGATGACATTGAGAAGTGATAACGGGGCCTGATGGTGGCACATAATTCAGCGATCTCGTTGGTGCTGAGGATTGAGGCGTGGTCTTCGGATGAGAGGTTTGTACTCGAGTTGGCCCACACTCCAGAGGGCCAGCATGTAGTGAGTAGTACGTCGGTGGCATTCGCGCCACGCAATATCTTGGCGTCTTCGGCCGTGTGTAGAGGAATATGCTGTTCGTTGGATTGGCCGCTGGTGGACTTGTCGAGAGCACCGCCTAGTGTCACAATCCGAACCCCGTCCGATGTTTTCGTTATGCTACGCTTGCCGAGGAAGTGAAGATTCTCGCAGACCTAGATAGGACACGTCAGATTGTGCTCTCGAAACGGCGCTTCACGATGGCCGGAGGAAGCTTGTGTACGTACATCCTCGCCCTTTTCGACCCGCTCAACTACGCGGTCCGGTAACGGAATCGTGCCCACGGTAAAATAGGTCGAGACCGGGACTGCGATGCCGCCGCTAAGCAATCGCGAGACAGTATCGTCATCCTGGTCGGCGTCGAAAAGGTTACCGGTGATGAGAGCAAAAGAAAAGTTCTGCTTCTGCTGGAGAGTGGCGAGCTTCTGAAACGCAAGCTCGAGCTTGCCATTGACGCTCCCTAGCACGATGCTACAAGGTCGAGGAGGTTAGATGCGCGGACAAGACGGCGATGGGTTCAGCCGTATACTTACATCTTGGCAGCCATGATGGAACTCGCGTCGAGGGAATCGATCAAAGGGAGTCCGAACGAGTAATTGAATCAGGAAGCTTCCAAACGAAGCTATGCCGGCGTCGAGTCCCAATTGGCGATCGGCGATGGGGAGGATGAGGGAGATGCGCCAGGCTGGTCGCAGAAGTAAATACTGATAAATAGTCCTGGGCAGATGACGGGCTGTTGCAGACAGTTGCTAGGCGAGGCAAAAGCCGTGGTTGGCTGGTGGCGGCGGCAGCTTGAGAGCTATGGGCTTGGTATTGCTGGATAAGCAAATGCGATGTTTATCGATAAGCAAGTGACAACCTGCTAGCCTACGATAAGCCTGTATCTAGGTAGCTTATCGATCGTCATATCTTATCTTCATTCCGGGCACCTCGAAAAGAAAAAAAAAAGTTCAAAGGTCGCGACGAGTAGACCCGGACCCTTTGCATCGTAATTAGCGGGGCGACTCTCCCCCTCTCTCTTCCCTCTCTCTTCCGGCTTCGACTACAACAACCGCAAGAAGCAGCAGGCGGCCTTCCTCGCCGGTAACGAGGAGTCGTCCACCCGCCATCATGCGCTCAACGCAGTCCGGGCGCATCGTCAAGCCCCGGAGGGGGCACGGCAGCACTCCCCACCAGAAGAACCACCGCTGGGAGTCCTTCACCACCAAGATATCCAAGCTGCACTCCCTCGACCCTCTCCGAAAAGTCCGGCGGCACGATCTCGACGCCGAAGACCTCGAATCCACCACCTCCTACTTCCGCAACGGCCTAGAAAAATGGACCGATACCTGTATCGCCAAGGGCTTCACCTCCTTCCGCCGCGAGGTCCGGCCCTTTTGCGACAGCCTGCCTCAGATCCTGCACTTCGAGGACAGGATCATGCAGTTACTGGTGAAATACATATCCGTCCACGAGTCCGAATCGCTAGAGCCCCTCCTCGATCTCGTTACTGCCTTAGCGCATGACCTGGGCGCGCGCTTCGAGAGGCATTACCCGGCTGCTTTGTCGTTGATAATTGGAATTGCTAGCAAGCCTCGGGATGCTGCCGTCATCGAGTGGACATTCGGCTGCCTGGCGTTCCTTTTCAAGTACCTATCCAAGCTGCTGGTCCCGGACATCCGACCAACCTTCGACGCCTTGTCGCCGCTGCTGGGCAAGGCCCGGAATCCTCCTTACATTGCTAGGTTCGCGGCCGAAGCCTTGAGCTTCCTCGTCAAGAAGGCAGCGGCACCTTCTCATCGAGAAAAGACGCTGCCCCTGTTGGTTGAACATATCAGGGCGGATCTCGAGGCTTGCAGAGACGACCGGCAGTTTGGATTGTATCACCATGGGCTGATGACCATGTTTGCGGAGGCTATCAAAGGGCACGGAAATGGCATTCACACCAACGGGCCCACGCTCGTCAAGGCCTTGATTTCGTCGGTACCGAATGATGAATGTATCTCGGCTGACCCAGTAACCTGGTGCGACCTCGTCTGCGGCGTGCTCGTGAGCATTGTTCATCATACGGCCGCCGAAACGTTCGAGTCCATCCCGAAATCTATAGTCGAAAGTGTCGCGGAGGACAAACGCCGTGTCGAGCATCCGTTGCGTAACTGTCTATATATACGGCTTCTGGGCACCGTATCAGGTGTTCGAAAGGGCAGTCGGATACCCGACTGGTCGTTAATCCTCGACTGCCTACTCGAGTCTCTCAATGCCTTGACGAAAGTGCCCGCCAATCTCGAAAATATTGATTCTGCGGCTGTCTGGCGCCATCTCATCACCAATATAGCTATCGTATGGCAGCAAGCCTCGATGGAATGTATAATTCCGCGTATCGCTGATTTTACCAACATCATGACACGAGAGCCCCTGATGAGATGGTTTATACCGTTTTGCTCCTACTTTTCCGACTTGGATTCCGTCAGATTCCGCAGTGTCCTACTAAAGCCGTTCCAAAAGTAAGGCATCCCCAGTCTGCTACCACACGCCAATATTAACGTGGACCCTAGATTTGTGACGATGCATTGGTCTGAAGGATCCAACGAAGATATGCTCTGCGTTTTCCTACCCCGTATGGTGGAATCGCACGCCCTGCCCTCGGTTACCGACTCTGACAACTTTTCGTTGCCCCAGTCATGGCAAGATCAAATCGTCACCAAATTTGAACGTTTAGAGGTTTCCCCCTTTCCCGAGCAAGGGACTTCTGCCGGATACGACAAAGACCCGAAGACGTGGCGTGACAAATGCCTACCCAAATATTCGGCCCTTCTCCGTGTTTTGGAATCAACTACTGTCCGGCCGTCGACAAACGGGCCCATCGCTGAATTGTTGTTGAGGAAGCTGAAGCTCGCGCTGAAGCCCTCTCTGTCCCTGGCCAGCGAAGAAGCACATTTCATTATCAGCCAGGGGTTTTCCGCCTACCTCCGGATGAGTAAGATCACGGGGAAGATCGATAGTTCTCTTGAGCCGTTGTTGAAGGCAGCTACTCCTCGGTACCGCCGCCTTGTCGGATTCTTAGAAGCGATGATCGCCTACGAAGACCAGCTCAATGCTAATAGGAGTCCTCAATCGCACAGCGAGAAGAGCGCTAACAGCGAGGCGGAAGAAGATCCGTTCATGAAGAGCCTCATCGATAACCTATCCAGCCCTTCGCGCCAGCACCGATTGGCGTCCTTGCAGTTGCTCAGCCGACTTGATACGGCGCCCGACCAGCTAGACTCGCTAGCAACTATGTTACGGATTGAGGAAACGCCGCTGGACTTACAAAATGTTCGGCTCGTTTCCGTCTACCTTCGAAAACTGGCGGCAAACTACTCCCAACTTACTCAAGATTCGTGGCTGCGGCAAGCCATTCCGACCTTCCTCTTTGGGCAGTTGACGGTACGGTTGACACCGATATGTGATTCCGCAGTAGAAGCATTGCAGCAGATATGCGAGGTAAAATCGGGCGAAGACGTCGTATGTGAGATCGCCTTTAACTGGGTCGATGTCTCACCCAAACGGGGAGACGGTCCGCAGAAAGTATCGCTAGCCTCGCCAAACGCCGGCGTCACCGACTTTGAATGCCGGTATCTAGCGAGCCTGTATAGGCGAGCCGAAGAAGCAGAGCACGTGGTTTACTGTTCATCCGAGATTATGCTAGAGAATTTCGAAGGCAATCAGGGCCTTGTGCCCCAAGCGCCTGCTAATGCGAGGTCTCAGGCGCTCAAGGTCTTCTCAGCCGCTCCTAGCATCGCCGAGAAGCGGTCCCGCCAATTGGTCCCCTACCTGCTGTCGTGGACTAGGGATGCTGATGAACAAGATGAAGACGCGACGGGACCATCCGACCCAGTTGAAGGTGTACCATGGTCTCTATTTGACAGAGGGGCGCTTATCGGCGTATTTTCCAAATTTACCAACCCTAAGGTACTATATCAGAACCAGCAGGTATATAGTTCGCTTTTAGGGTTGCTTGCCAAGGGCGACATAGAGATCCAAAAGTCCGCTCTTAAGGCCATTCTCGCTTGGAAGCAAGAGGGGATCAAGCCTTACCAAGAAAATCTAGAATACCTCCTTGACGAAGCTAGGTTCAAAAATGAGCTCACGGTACTATTCCAAGGCGACCACCAGATTCAACTAGAGCATCGCGCGGAAGTGATGCCCGTCCTTCTTAGACTGCTCTACGGAAGAACAATTTCCAAAAAAGGCATCGCCAGTGGGCGGCACGGCCTCCACGCCACCCGGCTTGCTGTTCTGAGACAGTTAAGCGTGGAGGATATGGGAGAATTCCTCGATATTGCCCTAGGCGATCTTCGTGGCGTGATTGTCGTGGAGGACACTCAATTGCGCGAAGATGTTTTCGACCACGGAATTTTAACTACGCGGAAGCAACTCGGCTTTTCCAACATGATGGAGGCTATGATTAACGAGCTCGGCACTGGTGTTCTATCTTTTGCCGACAAAATACTGCACGCAGTACTGTACTGTCTCATATTTTCTTCTCGGAGGATTAACCAGGCCGATACGGATATGGAGGACGACTTACCAACGCAGAACTCCCTGCTTAGAGCTGTCAGGGGCACATCGTTGAAGTGCGTGATTTCGCTCCTCCGGAATGCCCCTAGCTTCGACTGGAACCCTTATAGAGAGGTCTTCATCAAGGAGATTGTGAGCCCGCGTCTTGAGAAGCTCCCCGTCGAAACGACCCAAGGCATTTCCGGCACCCTCCAGTTCCTCGCAACGCTATCTCAGATTCCGAGGACTGCGTTATTCCTCTCCGTGGATAAACGCATCCTTGGCCAGTTGATGGAATGCTTGAAATTGGAGAAGACTAAGGACGAGGTCAAGATATTCTCTCTGAGTATTGTCCGGAGCCTGGTAGAGCTTTCCCGGCAACCAGCCGAGCAGTCCGAGTTCAACGAGCTGATTCAGGAAGAGCTCCTGGACCCTAATATTAATATCATATTAGAAAGTATCGGCGCCGTCCTGAAATTCCGCGGGGAAATTGGCAGGGATCTCCTCATGGCATGTGTTGAGTCTGTAGTAGAGCTATCCTCTCTCGTTCAAAAATCGGCCCATGTCACGGAACTCATTGACGTTTCTATTTCCCTTCTTAATCAACCGTCGCGGCGCGTGAACCCCAGAGCCAAGGGGCTTCTTCTATCCATGCTCGGGACATTCATTCGACTCGCGGGCTCCGATCTTCATTCCCAGTTGAGAGATAGGATTTACTCTACGACAGCGTCGCTTTTCGGCTTTTTCAAAGACCGGACGAACCGACAAGCATTATCAGATGTCCTTGCTGCGTTGTACCAAGACGATCCGCAGCATCACGAATTGTCTGCGCTATGTGCTGATCTCAACTCGTATCATAGCACTCGGGTCGACGAGCCTGACTACGAGAAGCGACTGACAGCCTTCAACGCCATTTCACAGCCGAGGGAGACACCATTTACATCACGAGATTGGGAGCCATTACTTCACAACATGGTGTTTTACATTCGACATGATGAGGAATACGGGATCTTATCTGCTAACTCTGCGGATGGCATGTGCAAATTTATAGAAACAACTGCTAACTCGAAGGGCGAAGAACGGGAAGGTTTTCACAAAATGCTCTCCGATATCTTAATACCGTCTCTTTACTCTAACGTGCGGGAACAATCGGAGACCGTGAGAAGAGAAACTGTGCGAGTCTTCGGTTCTCTAGTTTCTCAAATGCCATCCTTGCCATCGGTAACGGATCTTGTCGTCCTTAATCCCCCTCCAGACGATGACGATCCCGACCCCAGTTTCTTCAACAATATCCTCAGCCCCGCAACAGCCAGACAAATGCGAGCCCTTCAGCTCTTGACTAAGGCAAACCACTACTCGCCATTGAACAGCAAAAATCTCACCCAGTTCTTTGTGCCCCTTCTCGAGCATTTCATTTTCAACCGAGAAGAGGGAAGCAATGACTACGGCGTGGGCGCGCAGGCGGCCTCAACAATCGCAGATATAGCCTCCTCTCTGGAATGGCCCCAATACCGCGCCGTGCTCCGCAGATACATTGGTTACGTCGAGTCAAAACCGGAACTTCAGAAACAGTTGGTCAGGCTTCTCGGCAAGTTTGTGGACGCCCTCGCGGGGGCGGTTTCGGTCACGGGTCATAATACGATGGACGTTGACTCGGCAGGTTCTGGAGAGAAACCGACAAAGTGCAGACTAGCAGCTACAATGCCTGCAGGTGAAAAGTTGAGCGAGGATGTTCTAACCAATATACTACCACCACTCCTAGACCATATCCACGAAAAAGACGAAATAACTGTTAGCTCTCGCGTTCCGGTCGGCATCATCATCGTCAAGATCCTGAAACTGCTCCCGGCGGAGGCGCTCAACCAAAAGCTTCCCGGTGTGCTTACTGATATCTGCCACATCTTGCGAAGCAAGGCCTGGGAATCCCGCGAGATGGCGCGGAGCACCCTCTCGAAAATGACATCGCTTCTGGGGCCAACTTACTTTGGTTTTGTGCTCAACGAGCTGCGCGGCGCGCTTACAAAGGGTTACCAGCTTCATGTCCTATCGTATACGATGCACACAATTTTAGTCAATGTGATCCCCGAATTCGAGTCTGGTGATCTAGACTACTGCCTCGACAAAATTGTCGGTGTCATAATGGACGATATCTTCGGCGTCACGGGCCAAGAAAAGGAGGCGGAGGAATACAACAGCAAAACGAAGGAGGTCAAGAGCAGCAAGAGCCAAGACTCGATGGAACTCATCGCACGAACCGCCTCTATCGGCCATCTTGTCCGTCTTATTCAACCCCTGCAGGCATTGTTACTTGAAAAGCTAGACCTCCGCATGGTGCGGAAGATTGACGACTTATTATCCCGGATAACTTCCGGCCTATTGGGAAACCCAGCGGCTAACAGCCGAGACACCCTAGTGTTCTGCTACGAGGTTATCCAGCAAGTATACGCCAGCGAGAAGCCCAGAGCAGAGCAGAAGTTGGACCCAAAACTGAGACGATATCTCCTTCAGAAAGGCGCCAACAAGAGTGGTGATCGTGGCACGACCAGCAAGCACACGTACAAACTAGTGCGGTTTGCTGTCGACGTTCTGCGGTCAGTTCTGAAGAAGCATGACAGCATTCGAAATGCCGCCAACATCACGGGATTCATCCCGATGCTAGGTGACGCGATCGTCGGTGGCGAGGAAGAAGTCAGAATAGCTACCTTCAAGCTCCTAACGGTCATTGTCAAGGTTCCATTTAAAACTGACGACGGCACAAAACTCTATAAAGTAGCCTCGAAGGAGGCGTGTAAGAGCATTTCCATGTCCACCTCGATAGCGACAGACCTCCCCCAGAGCGCCCTTAAGCTTATGTCTGTCATTATACGAGACCGCCGCGATGTCACAGTGAAGGATGCGGCGGTAGATATGCTTCTCAGCAAGGTCAAAGACGACCTGACAGAGCCCCTCTATCGGCACGTCACATTCAATTTCCTGCGGTCTGTTCTGGACCGGAAAATTGGGACAGCCGCAGTTTACGACACCCTGGATTATGTTGGATCGATCATGATTACCAATGATGATAAGAACACTCGAGATCTCGCTCGTGGAGCCTTCTTCCAATTCCTGCGCGATTATCCTCAGAAGAAGAATAGGTGGGCTAAGCAGCTGAGCTTCGTCGTGGCGAACTTGAAGTACGAGAGAGAAGGTGGTCGACTCTCTGTCATGGAGATCGTGCATCTCCTATTGATGAAGTCCTCCGATGACTTCGTCCAGGAAATTGCAACAACCTGTTTCATCCCGCTCATTTTCGTCTTGGTTAACGACGATAGCGAAAAATGTCGGTTGGCGGCTGCGGAGTTGATCAAGGAGATATTTCGGAAAGCGGATAAGGAGCGAACCTCGAATTTCCTCAAGCTGGCGAGGTCCTGGACCGAGCGGGATGACAATGCCCAAGTATTACGTCTCGCCGTCCAAACGTTCGCGCTCTACTTCGAGGCAAGAGAATACAGCTCGAGAGACCGTAAAGATTTGGACCTTGTGCTTGACTTAATGGCCAACATCCTAGGGAGCTACTCGACTTTTGCGAATGACCACGAGCTAATCACTACTGTCCTTCAGGCGGCGCCCATCCTCATAGAGAGGCACCCGGCAACGACGTTGGCGCACGAAAGATTGTGGCAGCTTATACCGACTCCGCTCTCGCACCCAGACCCCACAGTCAAACTGTCAAGCGTTAGGCTGTTGAGAATCTATCTGGCAGATTTCTACGAGAATAAGAAAGGAGGCGGAAGCTCGCGAGATATAGTTGGCTCACATGGTCTTCACTTACAGACGCAAATGGTTGGGCAGCTGATTCTCTACGCCGTGGGCGTTCTAAGTCCTGTGGCGGTGCGAAGGTGGAAAAGAAGAATGCAAAGGAGAGGCAAAGCCGTGCCATTTGATATTGGCTATGATGATGCGTTCTCAACGAAAAGCCCGGGGGAGATAGACGAGACCCTCGCAGCAGAGGTTGGCAGGGTAATCTTAATGCTCACTAAATTTCTAGATGTTGGTGTGGCAGACACCGGCTCGCCTAAGAGAGATGGAGATGGGAAGCCCGATGTCAACAGTGAAGGCTCGGGCGACGAAGAGGAAGAATGGGGCGGCGTTGACGCCGAGGAAGATACCACTCGTGGGGACATTACCCTCCACACACTGTTTATCTGGCTTTCGGACATCCTCATCGAGGAGACGCGCCCGACAGCCGGTGCGCTCGTGCCCAAGGTGGCAGCGCTCGAGATCCTCAGTGTGCTCGCATCGTCGTTGCCGACGGCAGCGCTCGAGCCGTTGCTCAACATGGCACTAACGCCGCTGCACCACCTAACCGACCCCTCGATCCCGACCACCGCGGCGACCGGCCCTACCTCCTTAGCCGCAGCCGCCGACGCCGACGCAGTGGCCTTCCAGGCACGACGCGAGGACCTGCGAGCGCGGGCCGCCGAGGCCATGGACGGCCTGCAGCGCCGCCTCGGTGCCGCGGCGTACACGCGTGAGCTGCTGGCGGTGCGCGAGGGCGCGCGCCAGCGTCGCGAGGCGCGCTCCCGCAAGCGCAAGATCGACGCCGTCGCGAATCCCGAGCGTTACGGTGCCTGGAAGCAGAGCCGCCTCGAGAAGAAGGTCCGCAGGCGCAAGGAGAAGGGCCTCCGGAACCGGGATCGGCGGCGGGAGTGGTGAGGAGGAGACGGTAGAGGTTGGGGGTGGGGGGATTTCTCTTGTCTCCTGATATCTGCGTAAAACTACATAGCATTTTGGCGAAGCCGTACTCTAGGTGCGCGACGAGCCCGGCACGGAAAGTGGGAAGAATACTATAGGTAATCTGAATCATGCTTAGATTCCTGTGTAAGGACGAAGCAGTTACATGTTGTACAGATAATGAACGGGCGAAGAGGTTATACGTATTTCTCGTCGATCCTCTCTTCTCTCCTTTCCTTTTTCTTCTCTTGTCCTAGCATTCCGTGTAGGACCTTGTTTAGGGGAAGGAGGAGAGTGGGCGCGATGGGTGCCTGTCTCTCTCGGGGTTTGGCTCGCCCGCCGGGTCCGCAAGCGAGCACGACGTTGCTTCTTCTTCTTCTACTACTTCTACTACGCGGCGAAAATCGACCATCTCTTCGGGCACTCCTAGCCACGGAGGAAAGCTGCGAATGGCACCGGTGATCTCCCTTCGGCCATCCAACCCACCCGCCGTTGCCTCTTGTCTTCCCGGGTGGTGTCGGGTCTGCGTCCGGTCCCGCCGGGCTACCATCGTTTCTTGGGGAGTTGCTGGTCGCCGCTATTCTCGATCATGTTGCGGAAGCTCTTGGAGAGGCTCTTGTCGCCCCACAGGTCATTCGTAGCCCTTTCGAATTTCCGGAGGAAGTCGTCCGTAAGCGAGTCCGCTGCGGCATCCTCCTTCTTCACTATGTCCGAGGGGGCGGTCTTCGATCCCGACCTGGGGATTCCTAGGGTCGATTCGCCCACTGCAGACGGCAAGATGCCGCCCACCGGCCGACGAATCTTCTTGAACAACAAGTTCGGGTCCGGGCGGATATAACGCGGCTGATCGTCTTTCGAGGCTACGTTGACGAATTGTATGCGCACAACCTTCTGCTTATCCACGGGTAGGCGTCGCACTACCGGCGGGTCCTTGTGGAAGTCGTTGTCTATCTCGTACTTCAGCTTCGGGGTCTTGGGTGGAAGCCCTTCCGAGGCGACGTGATAACGAACGCCAGTGTACAGTCCGTCATAGGCTTGAGCGGGGTAGGTTTGGGGCTGGTCATCTCTGGTCTTATTTACAGGTATAAACTTGATGATGCCGCTCTTTGACGTCCCCGGACTGAGGGAAGGCCGAATCTCGTTATCTTGCAGCAATTTGTCAGGCACTATCTCGTTGTTGAAAGGGCCGTCACCTTCCGGTGTCTGCTCGGTACGATCAGGGCGGTCCTCCCATCTTCCTACCGGATTCCCACGGTCCCCGAAACTTGGGACGCGAATAATTCGGGGCCTTGGCCCTAGCGGGAACGACATTTCCTCCCTGGGAATTCGGGTCAAGGGGCCTTTAAAAGGTATCATCCTAGCTTCTTCTTGACCAGGCACGTCCCAGCCTTCGTGAGGGATTTTGGTTATGGGCCAGGTCTTCATCTCCTTCGGGCGTTCGAGAAACCGGCGGCGCAACGAGAGGATGTCTGAGAGAAGGGTATCGCGTAGGAAGAATGGGCCTTTTCCCTTTGGCTTTGGTCCCCTTCCCACCCACAGTTTGCCGGAGCGATCAACCCCTTCTCGTCCTGAAGCACGACCACGCGGTACGGCGTCATTGCTCAGGGGCTCGGGCTCCTTGGCGGCAGCCGGGGACGACGAAGAGTATTGGCGTCGCATAGACGGCAGGCCATTCTTCGGCGATGGACGAGCGTCTGTATTTCCCAACGGTGCTGCTCTCGGGGAGGTCGTTGAGCTCGTTGGCGGGAATGATGAATGCCCTGCATCCCGAGACTCCAATGCCTCCTCGCCTTGTTCTGGTTTGTCTGGCAGAGCGGCTGGCTCATCGGACACGCTGGGGCCGCCGGAACCAGCATTCTTCGCCGCAGCGCCTCGTTCGGTCACGGTGCCGTCTTCCCAAAACTCCACGTCGCCATCCTCGCCTAGCGTCCCCCGTTTCACTAGTTGCCCTTTTTCTCGCATGAGGTCCTCGACGGTGAGTTTACGGTCGCCAAAGATGTTCAAATGGTCGCTGATAACATGGCGATTCCGGCATGTGGGACAGGTTATGAGTACGGACCCTTTGTGGTAGCCCTGCTTCGAGACGACGTGGGAGGAGCGGCCGCCGCAGGGCACGCAGGTAAAGGTAAGCTCATAGTGAGGCTCGAGGAGCTTCCGGGGCTTGGCGGCGGACGCAGGCGACGACGGCGCGACGGGAGCAGGGGGGGGAGGCCGAGGGATAGTGTGGACGAAGCGCTGAGCGGTTGGACGCGGGGAGCGAGGGAGGCGGAGAAGGCGAGGACGGGGACGGCGGAGAGGAGCGGACAGGATTGCCGTTCGCGACGCAGGGAGGGTGGGCTTGGGGAGCAGGCGAGAAACCGAGCTCAAGGCCATGTTCCGCCAAGAGGGAAATACATAAGAAACGAAATAGGGAAGTGAATAGGGACCTGTGCTGAGGCCAATTGCGGCATGTACCTGCGAGAGGAGAAGAGAGGAGGACCGAGTGGTGGTGGGGGTGACGGCGAGGTCTGCGGCAATGCAGACTCGCGAGAGAAGATCTCCGTCGACGCAAATTGTTAGGAGAACATTTTCATTTTTTTTTTCCGATAGGCTAGCTAGTGGTTACCTGGTAACAAGGTCACAGGCGGCAGGTCACAAAACCACGCTGCAGGTTTAGCCCCTCCTGATAAGACGCCCACGATAAGATAGGGATAAGATAGAGGGGTGGAGCGCCGGGCGAGGTGAGGGGCAGCGCGTAAGATGCGCAAGTACCAAGTACGCGCGGACCCCCCGTGTTGACTACCATACGGGGGGAGGGGGGTCTGTCGATACCATGTTAGCAATAGTATCGGGGTATTAATATAGTATCCGTATAGATATAAAAGTAAATTAAACTCCGGGGTAATATTATATTAAGTATAACATTAGTACTATATAGTGTAATTATATATAGCTAGTAATGATATTTAGTTTAATATAGTATCGAATTAATATACTATTAGCGTATAATAGTTATTAATATAATACGATTTCCGGCCCTAATTATTATTTCCTACTAATAATATATACTAATCTAGAGTTAATATCTAACTAAATATAATTATTATATCGGTAATTATTACCTCTTAGTAATATATACTACTTTAGAATTAATTATATATTAAATGTAATAACTTAAAGGTAATACTTTTTTATTAGTAATATATACTACCTAGAAATTATTATAACTTTTAGTTACCTTTATTTATTAGTAATAGATATTATTCTAGAATATATTATTAGATAGAAATACTTACTATTATAAGCGACTATATCTAAAAGGAAATTATATCTACTTTAAGATTATTATTTATTTTAGATAGCTATTCTATATAGTAACTCTTTCGAATAAGAATACTCTTATTAATACGTTAGCATTACTATTATTAGTTAGTATATCTATTTTAATATTATTACTATTTATAGGAGTATAACTACTACGAAAGTCTTACGAATACGAGTAATAATAATAATATTAGATATGTATTTAATAAGGATTAAATTTCAGAGCTATAATTATATCTACGTAAACTATATATCTAAATTAAAACACTTATATTTTAAAATATCTCTAGATTACTAAATATTATACCCGATAGTAGGCGCTAGATAGCTTGTCTTAATTTCTATATACTTATTTAATAAGTAGTTAACTTATTATTATTAAATACGCTTCGTTTCTCGATATAATAAAGGGGGATTAATATAATAAGGATTAATACGACCGATACGATTAATACGGATTAACGCGAACGATACGGGTTAACGTAAATGCGACTGATGTAATTAATACGAGTAATACGATAAGGGGATTAATAGATAAAGTTAATACGATCGACGTAATTAATAAAGTAATATAATAAAGGGATTAATAAAGCTAATGCGACCGACGTAATTATTAGGTATTATCGGGTACTTAGTAATTAATTAGCCACTATTAAGCTAGGTATATTAGAGACTTATATAGAGGTAATAATAGCTTATAACGCTTAAGCTTTAGTACCTATACGGGACCGAATTCGATACTTAATAGCCCATTAATATTCGTTATAGGTAGGTAAATAATAAGTAATTAAGGAAACCTAAGGTACTTATTTTCGATACGAGGCTACGCTAGGTATACGAAGGTATAATAATTAAGTTATAAGACTAATACGACGTAAGCTTTTTAAATATAAGGATATATAAGGTACGACGTTCGTAATAATATATTATAAATAATAATATACCTACCGAAAATATATCGAACGGAAATACCTTTATTAAAGGTATCTCTAATAACTATTAAAGATATCCATAACTATCGAAGATATCTTTAACGATTATCGAAGATATTAACGACCATCGAAGATATCTTTAATAACTATCGAAGATATCTTTAACGACTATCGAAGATATTAACGACTATCGAAGATATCTTTAATAATTATTAAAGATATCTCTAAATATATCTCTAAATATATCTCTAAATATATCTCTAAATATATCTCTAACGATTATCGAATAAATCTCTAATAACGATCGAATAAATCTCTAATAACTACCGAAGATATCTTTAATAACGATCGAAGATATCTTTAATAACGATCGAAGATATCTTTAACGACTATATCTTTAAATATATCTCCGAATATATTTCTAACGATTATCGAATAAATCTCTAATAATTATCGAAGATATCTTTAACGATTATATCTCTAAATATAAATATATTTCTAACGATTATCGAATAAATCTTTAAATATATCTTTATAAATAAATCTCTCTAACGACTATCGAATAAATCTCTAAACGTATCTCTAACGATTATCGAATAAATATTCTTACGACTATCGAATAAATTTCTATCGAAAATATATCTACGGATAAATAAAAATATACCTAATTCCTAAGAGTATATCGTACCTTCGTATAAATATTCTATATTATTATTCGATTTAATTCCAGGCTTTAAATAATAGTTAAGGCCGGTATAAGATATGCTTACTTATAATTACGAGAAACGATAACGAAAGCGAGAAACGACGAGATTTAAAGAAGCGAGAAGCGACGAGAAACGAAAGACGTAGCGAGAGCGAGAAACGAGAAACGAGAAACGAAATAACGTAAAACGACGAAATTTAAAGAAACGAATATTATTTAGAAACGAATATTATTTAAAGACGAGTATTATCTAGAAACGAATATTATTTAAAGACGAGTATTATTTAAAGATAAGTATTATTTAAAAACGAATATTATCTAAAAACGAGTATTATCTAAAGACGAGTATTAGCGATAGCGTAATAGCGTAATAGCGTAATAACGTAATAACGTAATAGCGTAATAACGTAATAGCGTAATAACGTAATAACGAGATAGCGAGATAGCGAGATAGCGAGAGACGGGAGACGTAACGAAAGACGAAAATTAGCGAGATAACGTAATAGCGAGATACGGAAAACGTAACGAGAGACGCGAGTTAGCGAGAAACGAAAGCTAGAGAAACGGGAGCTAGAGAGATAAGAGTTAGCGAAAAGTAACGAAAGCTAAAAACGGGAGACGTAACGAAAGACGGGAATTAGCGAGAAACGAAAGCTAAAGAAATAAGAGTTAGCGAGAGGCGACGAGAGTTAGAAACGGAAGACGTAGCGAAAGACGAAAGCTAGAAACGGAAGTTAACGAGAGGCGAGTTAGCGAGAGACGGGAGACGTAACGAGAAACGCAAGTTAGCGAGATAGCGTAATAGCGAGATACGGGAAACGTAGCGAGAAACGTAAGTTAGCGAGAAACGAAAGCTAGAGAGACGGGAGTTAGCGAGATAACGTAATAGCGAGATACGGAAAACGTAACGAAAAACGAGAGTTAACGAGAGACGGGAGTTAGCGAGATAGCGTAATAGCGAGATACGGGAGACGTAGCGAAAGACGAGAGTTAACGAGAAACGGGAGTTAGCGAAATAACGTAATAACGAGATACGGGAAACGTAGCGAGAAACGAAAGTTAGCGAAAGGCGACGAAAGCTAGAAACGAGAAACGTAGCGAGAGACGTAGCGAGTTAAAAACGACATCGCTATCTCTTTAATTAAGCCGGAAAAGCTAGGTAATAATAATAAATAAAAGATATTAATTAATAAAAGAGTAATAAATAGGAACGAAAAGAAAACGGTATTTAAAGACCTAAGGACCTACCTACGAGAAGTATAATTTCCTTTTCTTTTATATACTTAACTTAAAGGTAGGTACCTATATATATATAAGCGCCTACCTAAACCTTTAAATACGTAATTACCTTAGTACCTACCTTAAGTATATTCTATTAAGCGAGATAACATTTATTACTAAGCGGTTTCTAGGTAATATTATAAAGTATAATAAGTATTACTAAGGAAATAAGGCTAAAAAGAAGGTATAGATATATTTTATATCGCGTAAAACGTAAACGCTTATATTTATTCCCGCGAGAGCTATTATTTTAATACTTAATATATTATATAGGTTATAAGTAAATAAGGTAATAAACGTAACCGCGTTTATATATAATATCCTACGTACTTTATATAAGTTATAAGTAAATATTAATAAGCGTAACCGCGTTTATATATAATATCCTATATACTTTATTCGGAATTAAATCGCGTAATATACCGGGCCGCTTCTTTCTTAAAATCTTCCTACGGATATCTTTAATATCTAATGCGTATCGGCCGAGGTTAAAATACTTAATAAATAGACTTTAATCCGTACCTATAGTTCTAACGACGGACGAGGCAGGGGAAACTAACGGGGCTACGTTAACTTCTTTTTAACGGGCGTACTTACTTCTTTTCGACGTTAGCGTTTATTAGGTATAGTAGATCCTCGTATCGGTAAGTTACTTAGTCTAAGTTTTAGCGGTATACTCGCCGATGCCTTATTTACGAGGTTTATTATAAGGAGGTTAGGTACGGCATTTATTAGGTATAGTAAATCCTCGTATCGTTAAGTTACTTAACCGAGGTTTTAATAATATATTCGTTAATGCCTCGTCTCTTAAGTTAATAATAAGGAGGTTAGGTACGGTATTTACTAGGTATAGTAAATCCTTATATCGTTAAGTTACTTAACCGAGGTTTTAATATACTTATTAATACCTCGTTTACGAGGTTTATCGTAAAAAGGTTAGGCTTCTTAACTTTATATATTAACCTTATCTTAAATACGTATTATAGATTTAAAGTAAGGCTAATATTAATATATTAAATAGCGGTTTAAAGTAAGTAGAAATTTTATAGGTATTTATATATTTAATAGGTACCTTTAATACCGGCGAACCTACGGATACGTACTAGTCCTAGATGGATTCCCGCGCTACTCCTAGGTTTTCGACGTTAGAGGAACTAGGCGATTTCTTTACGTATAAAGTATTTATAAGCCGAGTCTTTAGTAAAGATCTTAGTAATAGGAAATAGATATTTCCTATCGATTAGTTTCCTTACGGCCCGAATAAATTAAGATATAGATTAATATATAAATATAATAAGGAAAAAAAAGGAATAAGGTAAAATAAAATCCCGTATATATATTTATACTAATTAAAAAGGCTCGGTTAGATTACTTCTCCTAGTAGTAATTTAAGGTAAGTAATTAATATAATTTAAGGCGAGTAACTAAAGTAATTTAAAGTAAGTAACTAAAGTAATTTAAAACATTAATTAAATATAATTCTTAAGGCTTTTTCGTACCGACGTTATCTATTATTATACCTACTTAAAATCCCTAGAAAGGCTAAGTAGACGTTAATATAGGAGAATTAAGGCTTTACGTTAAAGGTAATACGTTATTTATTACGTAGCTATAGCTACGTACGCGAGAGCGCGCGTAGAGAGCTATCTTACGAGTAACGGAAGAAGGAGTAAAAGGAGAGAAAAGGTCTTCGATTTATTTAAGAACGAGCTAAGGAGTAAAAGGCAACGGGAGCGAATATATAAGAGCTCCTATTACTAAGGTAAGTAACGAAGAGGAATAACCTTTACGTAATATTATTTTAAAGTAATTACCGCGTAATGTAGTGGTGCGGTAAGACATGCCCTCTTGATGCATTACGTAACACGCTACGATAGGCCTTATGCCTATATAGAATAACTATAGCTCCCGTAAGTGCGGGATATGCCATGCTTATTATTTAATTCATTACTTAGTTAGATTATTATCTTTGCTATTTTTACCTTAATTAAAGATTCGTTTTTATTATTAGATTCGTCGTTTTCCGATTAGTATATTTATTTTAAATATAGGCGCTTAAGTTACTTCGTCGTACCGCTATAGCCGAATAAGTAACTTTTACGTTTTGCTTCTTTTCTTTCCTTACTTCTTATACCTTCGGGCTAGCGACTATTATATCTTTACGACTAAGGGGCATAGCTAAGATACGATAACTGCATTAGATTTCTTGCCTTTCGATTAGTATAGCGATACTAGTTTTATTTATCTTAGATTATCGTACGTATTATAGTCTTCGATAAAGTATACTTTCGAGTAAACTTATCCGGGTTTTTAATATCGCGTACGCTTTACTCCTCCTTAGTAGCGACTACCTTATAACTTTTTCGATTCCTTAACCTTTAGTTTACGGAGTTTCTATTACGTTATTAGGATTTAGAGGATACCGATCGCCGTCGGCGCCGCTATTTAATCCGTAAAGTAGTTCGCGTTTTACGTTAAATAAAGTATCCTGCCTTATGGTTATTTATTTACTATAGGGAGGTACGTATAAGCCCGGGAACTTTTATAACGATACTACCGCTACTAGGATAATACGTAGCCCTTAATACTTATAACGCTAATAAGCTATCGATATTACGATATAATACGACGACTAAACCGCGTTTATACCGATTAGGACATCCTTCGTATAGTTATTTATTTATTATGCGAAGGAACCCGTAAAACCCGGAGAACTTTCGTCGTAATATTACCGCTACTAGGGATAATACTTAGCCCTCGATATTAACCGCTTTCCCGAACCGCTAATAGTATAGTATATTTCGTACGAGTAAATAAAGCTTATAACGATTAGGGTAATTTCCTTATAGTTATCTATTTACTATATAGACTAAACGTACGAACGCCTTAGTATAAATTACGATAACTTATACGACGCGTTACTTCCTTACTAATACTAAGGGCGGATAAAGGCTAATAATAATTATACCTTAACCGACTTTACGATAATTTCTTTTTTCCTTTAAACCTATTAATCGATATAAATTAAATATATAAATACTAATAACTTATTATGCTAGAGGCATTTTAGGATACCTAGGCGTAACGACTCGACGATATAGTATACGATATAATATAGATATTTATATTAATAGTATAGATAGGAATTAATAGATTAATAGCTATTAGTAACCGATAGTTTTAAAGAGAATTAGGAATTAATATTAATAGGACTACGTAGATATAGAGGATTAGGGAAACGGAATTAGAGTCGAGTTAATAGGTATATCTATATATAGGCTAGCTTTATATTATTAATTAATAGCTAGTATAACGAGAAGTATTAATATAGGCGTAAAACGGCGCCTAGCGGTAATATCGCTAATACTATTAAATAACTCCCGTTAAATCGAGACCGGCCTATGGTTATAACCGGTATCGTATTTAACGCGATCCTTTACTCGGGATCTATCCCTTATACGTATTACCTTAACGAAGGTTATACGTTAGAAGTCCTAAACCTTAATGGGAGGGATTATCGTCGACTTATTTATAATAGTTAAATTATTAGTCTAAGGAATACGTATCGTACTTTAGTTAGGCGTTAACCGACTAGAGAAGCTCGTATAGTATCCGGATCCTATCGATTAGGATAGTATAATAGATATTAATATATTCATACTAGAGGAAAAGTATTAAGATATAGATAATAGCTATCTTATTTTTACCTTTATATTAGATAATAAGACCCTTATTATTCCTCTTTTTACTTTATACCTCGTACCGTTAAACTAGACGGAATCCGTAGCTAGGAAACGGAATAGATCGCCGTTAGGACCCGAAGTAATAAAGATTAAACTATTAGTAAAGACCTTAAGAGTCGATATTAGCTTTCCGTCTTTATATCCGCCCGAAGAGGAGGAGAACGACGATAAAACTCCTACTTAGTTACCCCTTACCCGCGGCTTTATACTTATCCCGTTAATCCTTATGGTATTATTTTAGAATAATAATAACGGGGCCTTTAGTAATTAGAATATACCGGTAGCTACTCCGATTATCGTAATATTAGTTATTAAATTCCCTAACCCTACCGATTACCTTAGGCTTAAGTTTAATAAATATAACGTAACCTAATAATTAGAGAAGGTAAATCGATTATTTAACCGCTACCGTATAAGCGACGACGATAAGATTAAGGAGATCGGCGAATAGATTACGATTAAGATTATTAGGGAGCGTATTAACGACGTTACGAAGGATTAAACGATTTAAAGAGTTATCGTTATAGCCCTAAAGTACCGTTTTAGAATTACCGATAAACTAGGCTAAGCTAACGTTAAACGTAAACTCGTATAGCTAGAACGAGGTAACGTAATTAGCGATCTTAAGGCGATCTTTACGTATTTTATAAACTATGAACGTCTTTCTAAGCTCGTAAACGATAACGGAAAGCTTCCCTAGAAAGTAGGATACCTAACCGATAGATTCTAGATATTCCTAATTATAAAGTTCTATAAGACGGGAGATTATAACTATAATAGGATCGGAAATATCGATTACCGGATTCTTTATATCTAGCTTTATAAGTAAGCGGAACGTCGTATAGTGGTATAAATTACCGATAAGGCCTAAGCCGAAGAACGACGATAGTAGAAAACGGTAACTTTCGAAGAACCCGAGAAGCCTATAATATAGATAGTTTAACGATTAGCGACTCTTAGCCTTTAGATACCTCTACTACCGCCTTTCTCGTAACTTAAACCTTCTTACGGTTACTTAAGTATTAGTTAAGAAGCTAGTATATAGGCCCTTTACGACCGACTTAACGCTCTAGAGATAAAAATAACTTCGTAGAATTACCGTTAGGATAATAGCTCTTATAGTCCTAAGGATACGTATAGCGTCGATTAATAATATTAATAGGAAAATCCGTTCCTAGTAAACGCGGTTCGGAACTTAAGTCTTTATAACCTATAAATTAGCGGAAGAACCTTAGTAGGCTTTAAACGTAATACTATACTAAACTACCGAGGCATACGTAGTAAGATTTTATTAACTTAAACGAATAACTATAGGGAATTCGAATGCTAATTTTATAATACTTTCGATCGGCTTTATAACTATAGCCGTTATCCGTTATTAATAGATATAACCTAGAATCGGTTCTACCATAGGAATAGTAAGCGATTATACTACCTCGAGAACGGAAATCCGGATAAGCCGGAATTAATACTAATCCTAGGATTGATTATTACCTAAACTAAGCGTAAAGAAGAACCGATCGTTTATTATATCTTATTTTACATATACTAAAGTAAGGAATCTCTAGAGTAGGTACGTAAGATAGCATATTACTATCTAACTAAAAAGCTAAAGCTTATATCCCTCGACTTACGATACTTTAAAAGCGAGAAAGTAATACTAAAGTAAGAAAAGATACTAAGAGCTATATCGGAAATTAACGTTATTTAAATAATCGAACGTAAATATAACTACGAATTATACGAGACGGAGATCTTAGGTTATAATTAAATTAAGGATCTTATCGACGACGAAGGTATCTATTATTATAAGGGTATCATTAAAACGGACCTAATCGAAGTTAACGTAGTTAAGCGAGTTAGAGGTTTTAACGACGAATATATCGAAAGAAAAGTACCCGATTAAAAGGATATAAAAGTTCTATCGTTATAGCCTAAGCGTAAACCGACTAAGGCCGGTAAGAATATTACTTCGAATACGAACGACCTAGCTAGGAAGGCGAAGATTATTAACGAATTATTAAGAGAGTTTTAGCTAGATAAGATTAATAAGAATAATAAGAAACGCTTCGAAGTTTCGTAAGACGATCTAATTAAGTTTATACCTAGGTTTTCGGAATAGGTAGTTAAGTACCTTACGATACGCGTTATAAAGATTAACGAAGGTTAGCTTAAGGTTATTAAGATTATAAAGGAATAGGTATAAAAGGATCGGGAAGAAAGCGTTAAAATACCTAGCGTACCGTAAACTACCGCCCCGTTTATTAACCCTTTAAGTAAAATAGCGGTAAATTCCGTTATCGCGAAGGATATTAAAAACTATATCCGGCCTTTCCCTAAGCTAGTAGTTAACGTAGGACCTAACGGGAACGAAGCTCTCGTATCTACGGTAATCGATATAGGGACGTAATTTAATATGATCGTAGAAAGCTACGTAAAGAGGTAGCGTCTCCTTATAACCGGTATTAAGGCGATATAGCGAGGTTTTAGATCCTCTATAGAGACTTTATATATAGGAATAATCGACGGTTTTATCTAGCTTGCCGATTACTACCTTCGCTTGCCGATCTACGTCGTTAAAGATAGGAAAATTAGATGCTATTGATACCTTAGGCCGCTTTAATGACGTATATAGGCCTGAAAACGCATTCCTAGCCGAGTATCTAGAGACCGACGCTAGCTTCTAAGTTAAAATTAATTATGCCCGCCTTTATAACGACGATATAGAGGTAATATTTATTTCCGAAGCTAAGGATTCGTCGGCCCTTAAACTTAGTTTGGATAAGGAAAATAAGGCGATCGCTAGATTAAGCGACGAAGAATTCCTTTACGTCTTTAGTAAAGCCGTTACGAAGGTAATTCGATATACGACGTAGGAGTCGAAATAATATAAGCGAGACCTAGCCTTTATTTCGGAATTAACTTACTAAGCTAAACGTACGTTTTTAGTTAATATTATATATAAGCCTAAGTCGCGTAAAGTTTAGCCCGTAGATAACGTACCGTTAGACGGTTAGATACCGCTAGGAATATTCGATTAAAAGGATTAAGTAATAGGGGAGGTTAAGTCGAAGTACGAACTACTAGAGGTATTATAACGCGATAAACCCTATAAGAATATTATACTAAGATTTACTAGTAACCCCCGAAGTATTAAATTAATAACGGAAAGACTTAACGTTATTAAAGTAGGTTTATTAGATACGGAATTAACCGATTAGGAGAAAGACGTACTTATTAAGATCCTATACCGAAGAGAGATAGCCTTAGCTTAGGATTTCTCTAAAATCGGGAAAATCCGACCTAAGGTTTACCCCGACTATGAGATTAGGACGGTATTATATAACGCTTAGTAGGTTAAGGATATCCCTATCCTAGTATCCTTTAAGGAACGAATAATCGAAGTCTTACGTATACGAATAAAGAACGGAATCCTAAAAGAAAGTTACGATTCTTATCGAAATACGTAGTTCGTAATCGAAAAAAAAGATAATAGTTTGCGACTTATTAACTCTACGATAAAACTTAACGCCTAGATTATTCGCGACGCCTTCTTATCCCGAGATAGAAACTCCTTTGCCTAAGAATTCGTTATATATTTAATCCTTATAGTCGTCGACTTTTTCTTTAGGTACGACTAGGTAACGCTAGTAGAAACGAGCTATAACTTAATTACGTTCGTTACTTTTATTAGCCTTTTACGTATAACGACTTTATTATAAGGCGCGACGAACTTAATTACCGCTTTTCTCCGAGCCGTTATACGAATTCTTTACGATTTAGTTCTTATTAAGTACGAGTCTTTCTTCGACGACGTTAGTATTAAAGGGCTAGTATCGAGATACGATAACTAGGAGGCTTTTCCGGAAATACGACGCTTTATTTTAAAGTACTTAGAGAATATCGACGCCGTTTTCCTAAACTTCGAATTAGCTAGTATTACTACTAGCGCCGTTAAATCTACTTAGTATAAAGGTAGTACGGTAATCGTCGGATATTTATGCGGTATAAACGATAGGAAGTCCTCGGAAGCGAAGATAGTTAAGATCTTAGAATAGAAGTTATATAAGAATATAAACGAAGTAAGGTCTTTTATCGGTATTACGGTTTTCTTTAGAATATAAATCGATTATTATGCTATAGTCGTTAAACCTCTCTTAATATTAATGCGTAAGGAAGTATACTTTATTTAAGGTATCGATTAATAATATATTATAGATTCGCTTAAGATTACTTTTATTAACGTACCGGTATTAATTATTTTAAACTATATTATCGAATAATTAATCCGAGTAAAAGTCGACGTATTAAGAAACGGTTAGGGCTACGTATTAGGTTAGGATAACGATAAAGGTAACTTTAGACCTTCGAAATACGAGTTAAGGATTTAAAGAAAGGCGGAGTTAAATTACGACGCTACGAAACGAAAGTACTTAGGAATCGTTAAGTCCTTACGACGGTTCCGAAACTACCTTTACGGCATTTACTTCGTACTTAAAACCGACGCTAAAGTATTAATCGCCTAACTTAACGACGGATTCTTTAGTCTTCCGGGTATTATCCTTATTAAATAGATAGTTTATATTAAGATATTTAGCTTCGATATTTAATATATACCCGGTAAGAGATACTCCGTTACGGACGGTTTCTTACGTAAACCTAGCGGCCTAAGCGACGACGACGACGATTAATAAGAAAGCGATATAAAGGACTTTATTAATATATAGCTTAATATAATATGCGCGAATATAGTCGTATTATTTAACGTTATCGAGTAATTTAGCGATAAAGCCCTACCGTTATAGCCGCCGGAAGAATGGTTAATAAAGTCGTAAGAAATAGTAACGTTTCTTATGCGATTTTAATTATTTAGCCGATTAAGAAACGACCGATTAATAGGGTATTAGAAGCGGTAGACCCGGTTTAAGAAGGAAGCGCTTAAATACGTCGTTTCGGAGGGTATCTTATAGAGAAAGCCCGAGAAATATAAGGGTATACGACGAGTTATCGACTAGGAAAAATTACGTAAAGTTATAGTTAAGGATTATTACGAGGATTTCGGTTATAGGGGACGTACTTCGACCTACGATCGGATAGCTAGATTATATTACTAGCGCGGTATATTTAAATACGTCGCTCGAGAGATTAAATCGTATCCTAGATATTAAAAAGGAGATAATATCCGGAAAGTCGACCCCGCTTTATATAACGAGCTAATTAACGTTCTTATTTACTAGGTAATAAACGTATAATATATATTAATAAATAACGGATTTATCGTAATAATCGAAGCACGAAACGAATTATTCGGTTTTTTCGAAGCCCGAGCTATTAGAAAGATAGATTTTAAAACGATCGCTAAGTTCCTTTAGGAGTAGATATTCCTATAGTACGGCGTACCCCTAGTAATTAAATATAATAATAGTTCCGAGAATAAAAAGGAGATCCGTAAAGTAATAAAGTTAATCGGTATTAAAGTTAAAGTCGGTATTATTTATTTCCCGTAATCCTAAGGTATAATCGAAGTTAGGTATAAAGTAATTCGCAAAGGCCTTATAAAAGGCATAAACGGTAACGATTAAGAATGAACGAACCTATTAAGGGTAATTATATAAATAAATAAGACCTCGACGCGCTTATACGGAATATCGCTATACGAATTAATATATAAGCGTAAGGCTATTATTCCGATAGAAATCGTTATCTTAACCTAGCGTATTATAAACTAAAAGAATATCCCGGACCGAGAATCGCTTTTAGCTATACGCGTACGATTAATCGAGAGACGCTAGGAAGATATATTAACCGTAATTAAGGTTCTAGCGATTAAATATAAGGAAGCTATCCGGTATTAGAACGAAAAGAACGGTTACCGAATACGAAAAGAGCCCTTAAAAACTAACGACCTCGTATTATTATACGATACGTTACGATATATAAATAAATCGATAGCCGTAAAACTAAAGTACTATTAGAAAGGACCGTACCTAATCGCCGAAGATCTAAGCTATAGTCGTTATAAGCTTAAAGAACCGGATAAAGTTACGTTATTATACCTGGTTTTAGGCTATAAACTACGGAAATTTATTTAAAATATTAACGGGTTTTAGGAGCTAGAGAACCCGGAAAAGGACGAATAAATTATACGCTTATTATTAATTAAATATAAGGACTAAGAATCGACGATTACTAACGATTCCTAAGCTAAAGAAGGCCTAGAGCCTATACCTTCGGTAATCGACGACGAAGAAAAAGAATGGTTAGCCCCGAACGATAAGGTACGAATTATAGTAGAAATATTAAATAAAAAGCTTAAAGGATACGAAGTTATATCTAACGATAAACCCGAACTAAAAAGATCGACCCGACTTAATAAATAACCTTCCTATTATAATACGATAAGGCTATAATGCCTTAAAACGACCTATTTATACCGATCGAAGAATAATAAAGCCTAGGAGCTTAATATATAATCGCTTTCCTAAGTAAAGAAGGAAAGAAGTTATTCCTATATGGTTATTAAACCGGTAACTTATATACGAAATTAGTACCTTAAATTATAATATTAATAAATACGCCCTTCCCTATTTCTTACCTTAAAAGAAAGTATATTTCTATAGATTATTAACGCCGATTAACGCGTTTTTATACTTAAATAAGTTATCCTTTACGTTCGTCGTTAGGAATCCGGGATATTAATATCCTAGTATTACGTAATTATTATATCTTAATATAAGTATATTTTAATATTTAAAGGGAAAGTAAGGAAAGTAATTTATATTAATAAAAGTAAAAGAAAAAGGAAAGAAAAAGAATACGCGTTTAAAAACGAGTTAGAAGTAACGTATACCCGCTAATTAATACCTCTTTCTTTTTCTTTACCTTCTTACCTTATCCTTTACTTATTAATTATTAAGAAAACTAAAAACTTACTTACTTTCCGACCCCCGGAAAGTAGCGATCTTCGAGTTTATTATAAATAATAACTCCTCTTTCGTTACCCGTATTATAAGCGGGTATACGGCTTAGCTTAGATCCTTTATTAAAGGGGGGTTACGATTTATCTTTACCCGTAAGTAGGTAAACCGCTTATTCCGAAATTTATAACGTATCCTATTAATAAAGAAGAGGTAGATACCGTAAAAGTACTTAAAGATACGATCGGGAGCTAGGGATCGGTAGGAAAAAAAGGGTTATATACCCGCGTATTTAGCGGTATCGGAGGAGGCGAGCCGGCGTTCGTAGTATTAATAGGATATTTCGTTAGGTACCTTATATTATTAAACGAATAAACTAACGACGTAACGAAAGTCCGTCGTTAGTCGACGGAAATACTCGCTAATTAATTCTTTATTATTAATTTTTATAAATAACGTCCGGCGGCGAGAGAATTAAACGTAACGGACGAGGAATATAACATAGCTTTAAAGGTAGGTAACCTTTTAAAAATCCTTATTTATAATTTCCTATGCGATATACCGGCCGGCCGCCGGCCTACCTAAAAAATAAAACCGAACGTTACGAATTATTTTATTATTAATTAATATAGCCTTCGATTAATAATCCTATTAATATTAAGAGTTATATACTTAGCGCTATTAGTTTATTATCCGAATTCCTTCGATGCTCCGGAGCTACCGGCCGATAATTATTTTCGGGCTTTGGTTTAAGAGACGGAAGTACGAGGCGTACGGTACCTACTAAGGCTTAGGGATTAGCCGATTAACGTCCCGGAATTTTTCGGTAGAAGGTAGGCGGCGGAAGGATTCGTCGGATTATTTATCTATAGGATTTACGGGCGGCGGTATCGACTTAGCCCGTTAATACGTTACGGCTTTTTTTTTATCCTCCTTAGCCTTTTTAAACGCCCCGGCGATTTCTTCGTCGGTAATTCCCGTAGCCTTTAGTTACTCGAATAACTTAAGGGCGGTCGCCCGGTTTAGTTTAAGGAGTTGCTTTTAGATGGTAGGGTTTATTATATATATATAAGAGAAAGAGAGATAAGGACGACGAAATTATAAATCTAGAATTAAGAAAAATCGAAAAACGAATTAAAACGAAGATGGAGGACCTAAAGAATGAAAGAAAGGAAGTAAATCGGAACCGTGGAATAGCGAGAAATAAGAGGGGAGGTCGGACGAGAACGAGAAAGTCGAATACGTTACTTAGGTCGTAAGTACCGTACTTAGAAGAGTCTCGATAATACCTACCTTAGCCTACATTTAATTACGAGTTTACGAACGTACGTATTTATTACTTTATTAAGAGTATATAATAAGAAGTTATAAGCTAACGCGTTTCTTATTATAGCTTTATACGTACGCGGGGGAACGCGCTTTCCTAAAGCGTTAGCCGTAAAGGTATATCTAATTATATCGTTAATACGTCTTCCTTCCTTCCTCTCTTTTTCCTTTTTAGGTATTTTATTTCGAAAATCCCTCCTCCTATAATTATTATATTCTTATTAATCTTTAGCCTACCTTTTTTATTATTAATTTAAATTCTTATTTTTACCTTTAACTTATTATCTTTTTTTCCCCTTTCCTTAATTCTTTTTTTTATTTTCATTATATTTTCCTCCCGCTCCGCCGGAATCCTCTTCTTCTTCTCCTTTTCTTCCGTTTATAAAGACGTACGTCGCGCCGATTTAGCCGATTTAATTAAATTCTTACGGGAGATTTACGGTAGTAAAGATAACTAGAGTAATATAAAGAAGTATTAGTTTAATACTCTAGATAACTACGATTCGGGGAAGGGTCCGATCGAGCTAGGATCCGATATAGCCTAGGCCTTCCGGCTATCCGTTAATCGATTCCGAACCATGAATTAGTAGCTATAGGAGTAAACGAGGATAGCCTTAGCTAATTCTTTCGTTTACGTCGCTTATTACGACTATCTTACTAACGAGGATATCTACGCCTTTTATATTATAACTAACTACGACTTCGAAGGTAGGAAGGCGGCCTTCGAAATAAACCCGTATTAAACGATAGGTTACCGATCGGTAGAATCGTTCGATTTCCTTACCCGTTAATACCTCTTCGATAACCCCGCCTTTATTTTAGTCTTTACGATTTATACGGACCTAGTAAACCCCGAACGAGTTATTACCGATCCTACGAAGTTCTCCTAGGCCTACTTCGCCGTAGCGTTATATTTTCCTAAGCTCCGGAAACTATATAGTTTTAATATAGTTAGGAACGGCGCTCTCGATCGGGCGGCGTACGCGTTTGGTTAGTTATAACAAGCCTAGGGAGACGATAGCTTCGAGCCCGGTATAACCCCTTAATCTACTTATTATATCGCGCTAATAAACTAATAAGATAGCTTTAGTTACGGGTTTTAAAGCGGTATTTTACCGTATTTTATCTTTAAACGACCGATCGAAATCGCGCGTTAAGCCTAAGAAAATAGGGGCCTTAATTCCTTTAATACTATAAGAGAATACGCCGAAGTAATAAAGTAGTTTTATAGCGTTTAAGTTTTAAAGGAGGGGGTAAGTATCGTTAAGCGTTTTCGATAAGCCGTAAATTATTAGAAGCGAATTAACCTTATTAACGCTATAGTATCCGCTTAGAATATATCGATCGGCGAGTCCCTTAGCCGTAAATCCTTCGTTCGGTTTATCGTATAAACCGAAGTCCGTCGTTCCTTTATAGCTTTAATACTTAATTCCCTTTACTCCTTCGTATTAGCGGATATAAACCTCCGTTATAATAACCTCGTTAAGGTTATAACGCGTTCCCTTCCTTTCCCCGGACTAGAAAGGATTAAGGCTTTTTAATCGGGGGAAACCTCTATACCGTATAGGTAGAGGGGAAATACCTAATTAATCCTTAGGACGCGCCCGTTCCTTTGCTATTCCCTTAACTAGGAGGGCTAAGACGAAATTAAGAAGAAGGTAGCCGAAATAAAGAAGGAGAACGCCGATCGGGTTAGATCGGCGAGGGTAAACTAGGCTAAGTTAGTTATAAAGTAATAAAGGGGCCTCCTTATAATATTAAACGGGAAATTAAAGGCGCGGCCGTAGTAGTTAGATAGTAATCGGAGGAATGGAGTTTCGCGGTAGTTTTTAAAGGAAGATATTAATCGGGACTTACCGTACTACCCTTTTTAATTTAATTATTCCTTATAGTATAATTAAACTAAGGAGGCTATAGTAATACGGTAAAACATATCCTCTTAATATATTACGTAATACGTTACGATAGGCCTTATACTTATATAAAATAACCATAACTTCCGTAAGTACGGGATATACTATGCTTATTATTTAGTTTATTACCTAGTTAGATTACTATCTTTATTATTTTTACCTTAATTAAAGATTCGTTTTTATTATTAGATTCGTCGTTCTTCGATTAATATATCTATCTTAGTTATAGGCGCTTAAGTTACTTCGTCGTACCGCTATAGCCGAATAAGTAACTTTTACGTTTTACCCCTTTTCTCCCCTTACCTCTTATGCCTTCGGACTAGCGACTACTATATCTTTACGACTAAGGGGTATAGCTAAGATACGATAACTACATTAGATTCCTTGCCTCTCGATTAATATAGCGATACTAGTTTCATTTATCTTGGACTATCGTACGTACTATAGTCTTCGATAGAGTATACTTTCGAGTGAACCTATCCGGGTTTCTAGCATCGCGTACGCTCTGCTCCTCCTTAGTAAGTAGACTTTACGATAGCCTTTATTATAGCTATTTTCCTTTATTTATACCATTGAATTTTTTTCTTTCCGATTAGTATATCTATTTAAGTCGCGACGACTTAAGTCTTTTACTTATATCGCTATAGCCGAATAAGTGGTTTTTTTAGCCCCTTTTTTACGTATATCCCTTTTACCTTCGGGCTAGCGATTACTATAACTTAACGACCGTAAGCTAGACTTAAGGCATAAATATATTATTTAATTCCCCGCCTTTAGATTAATAGGATTCCTTTTATTTTTAGCTATATACGAGCTTCGTTTATATTATAGTTACGGATAGAGGGCATTTCCTATTTATTTTACGGCTCCCTAATATCGCATACGTATTATTCCTTCTTAATATATAGGTAATAGATTAACGTATTATAGTTTATTCGCCGCTACGGCTTATTATATATATAGAGGTTATTTTTATTTACATAAATTAAATGTTATATTTGATAAATAGCATCGTAATATTAGGTCCCGGTATTATTTACGTTTTTTCGTTACTAATTATTAAAAGCCCGATTATACCGCGCTTTAGTAATAACTTATATAAAGGATACCTTAATAGGTAATCCTTTTAGGGTTTATCGCCTATACTAATCGCTAATACCGCGAAGGTAACTATTAAAAATAATCATCGGTACGAGGCGCGTTAATAGGCGAAAAGTCCGTTAATCTAAGCCATAATAAAACCTAAGACGTCCTAGCTTTAATTCCGAATCTTAATAAAGTCCCTTATAATAAAGCATACGCGCTTTTTCTTTTTTTTATAATACGCCGTTAATAAGTATTATAAAAAAGGCTTAATATTTTACTTACCCTTCTATAAAGGAAAACTTCTTCGCCTATTATAACGGGGTATAGTTTATAACCTTTATATACTTTCTATATTCGCGACTATATACTTCCCGTAGCTTCGATATAAATATCCCGAGCCGGTCGACTTACTATAGGTTTATTACGTTACTTAAAGTATCCTTTCGCGTAGTAATATACCTGCGTATTATTTTATAAAGTACTTTCGGCGAGGAATGGAAGCTATTTCCTTAGATATCGAGATACGATTCCTTTACGTCGTTATTTTCGTTAAGCTTAAAGCGAGGGTTTAATGCCGCTATTAACGAAGGATAGATAATCCGTACTTATTAGAAGATACTATATAAAGTAAGTATTTTACGGGCGAAGTAACCGGAGAATATAAATAATATGATTTACGATACGTTTTTTATTCGTATAAGAGTAGCTATTACGTTACGATAGTTCGTAGAGGAAATTAAAGCTTTATATTTCCTAAGGTTCGTTTTAGTTTAACTAGAGAAATAAAACGCTTAATAACTTCTATATTACTTACTAGTGCTTCGCCTCTTTAAGAAGAGTAAATATTAAGTTATAAGATCCGTACTCGGCTATTACTTCGGGGATATAAAATCCGGTATAAATATTCGGAAGACCTTTTATATTAATAAATTTATTTCCCCTCTCTTAAGGATTTATTACTCGGCGCCGTATCGTTAGGGCGCTAGAAGCGAACGAGGAGGAAGGCTTATTTAATAGAAATATAGAAGCATTACTTATTATATCGCCGTATACGCTACTATTATTATTATTATTATTATTATTAAAAGCTATACCTCGAACTATATTACCTCTTATACTTATAACGCGAGCCCTTATAGTATTAATCTATTTATAGCTAATGTTAATATTAACTTAATAAAGAAGTTAGATAGCTTTTCGGCTAGTAACGATTATTTTAAATAAGGCTAATCGTATTACTTACGATTATTCGTTCCTTAGGATCGTTATAAGTAATCGCGTAAACGTTTAATAAATAATAACTACTTAATTTATAGCCTTAAGGTTTCGTACCGGAAATTAATACGATAAAGTATCGAGGTAGTTTTTTACAAGTATAATAATTATATATCGGTAATTCTCTTTAATATAATGCTCTTTTAGTTAGTAGCGAAGGAAAAACGGAAGGATTATACCGCCTTTAATAAGCTCTTAAATCTTTTAAGATTCGAGGTATTTCTTCGGAGATTAAAGGCGTTATTATTTTAGAGGAACTAGGAACGATTAATATACTATATACGCTTCGTCGATCGCCGAAGTAGTTAATAAAGATATACCGTCCTTAAAGATAAAGTTATATAATATTTTAGAGAGACCTTAGTATTCCGAATAATATGCGTCGATAGGCCGGCTTCGGATAATATTTAATACTAGAAATAGGAATATAAGAGTATTCATTAGCTTATTATCGTTATATAGCCCTAAGTTAATAAGCTTCTTCGCCTTTACTATTTACCTTCCCGGGGATTAGGATATTTAGGCCCGGTTTATAATAATATACGTATAATAGCGGCTACTATTTACGGTATTATAATTTAACTTATGGCGATTCTCGTTTTCGATAAAGTAGTACCGGTATAGCTTATTCGCTTAGTAATTAAGGTAACCGGATAATTTCTATTATAATAATATGTCGCTAGTAATATACTAAATAAAGAAATATACGAATCTCTTCTTTCCTTTAATCTTTATCTCTTATTTTTTATTTAAATAAGATATATGAAATAATGCTTATATAATATCTATTAACTTAATAGCGTAAGGCCTAAGTATTAGTAATAAAATACTATGCTTTTTTAGACGCTAGCTTTCGGGTAAGAATTCTAGAATAAAATATATACCTTGGATAAACCGATATATATTTCTATATAAGTTAAAGGCGTTTAAAAATAACTAAAAGGATAAGGATATTATAGGTTTACCGACGAATTTATCTAAGAAGTATCCGCGCGTAAAGGCATTAATCTCTAGCTCTTCCTTATGAGGTAATATTATCTTTACCGGCCGGAACTTCTTACTCTACGTATTAAGGACGTATTTAAGCGTATGGAACGTAATAAGAGGTCCGTTTCGGTATATATTATCGTATGGATTAAAATTATAGTCGATAGTAACCGGGTAGATTTAATATAGGAATACGTTAGGCTATATTAAAACCTAGTCGTTTTTAATTATAATTAGTTTTAAATACCCTTAGGTCGTTCGCGGAACGCTTAATCGGATATTATTAAACGATTATTATAACGAAGGTAGGAGGTTATTTTATTAAAAGACCTTCTATAGTAAAATTACCGTTCCCTTAGTAGATAATGCTTGCTAGGCCGCGATCGTAAAGTCTAAGCCGTAATAAGCGACCCGGCCTATATAATCCTTATTATAAACGACGTTACCGAACGGGTACGAATAAGCCGTATATTTCTATGCTATAAAGTCTAATAGGAATATAGGTATCCTATCTAGGTATGAAAAAAACTATCCCGAAATAATTCGAAGCGATTTCCCTTATTAACGTACCTTTTATAGATTTCGAATAAAGCCGTTTATATAATATACTATGCCCCTATATATATTACTAAGTATCTTTTTAGATAATAAGAGCGTTAATATTATCTCTAGGAAATCGAAGACTAAAAGCTTTTCTTCGAGTCGGGTACGAATAGGTAGAAAGGTACGATCGAGTTTTATAATCGCTTTCCATAACTTCCGTAATAAGAGGCTTTTCTTAAACTTTTAGATTAATATCGGCTTTTATTTCGAAACCCCTTTAATATCCTTAAGGTCCTTTACTAGCTAGAATATTTCCGTTAGTTACGTATATACTTCCGGAGAAATATGGTAATGTTATTTCTAAACGGCTAATATAGTACGAAACGGCGAAAGGACGTAAATATTTAGAGTATATATTACCTCGATTACGTTATTAGTAATAATTAGAGCTTCTATTAATATAATATACGATATTACTTCTTTCGTTTCTTCGTCCTTAAAACCGATATCTTCGACGTTAATATCGTCGATTACGCCGATAATTTTCGCCGTTTCTAGGTCTAGTTCTAAAGGTTTATCTTCGTCGTAAATACCGCCGTCCTCGGCGGATTTCCGTTCTAGTATATTACGGGTAATTTCTAAGGTCGTTTATTATTCGGTATCGTTTATTAGGGGTTAATTAGTATCGGGGGGATCGCCGTTTCGTACGATATCGTTTAGTTAGACTAGCGGGGCGTTATTATTACCTATGCCGAAGTTATCTTAGTTTATTTATTTAATAATAATACGCTTAATACTAAGACTTACGGGATATTTAATTAAAGAGAAGGGGACGGAATACGACGGTATAAGTTAGTCGGATTCGTTAGGATTATCGTCGGGCTCGTTTAAGAAGCTAAGGGGATCGTATTATTCGGAATTTCGGCGGTATATTAGTTATTAAGGCCGGAACTAAGCATTCCGGATAGGCTCGGTAACTTAACTATATCCGCGATAATATATTATCGGTAACGACTTTATAGGGTCGTTTTTCGAGGCGTATTATCTAAAGGAAAAAGCGAGAGGCCTATAATTACCTACCTAGGTAGGTTCGTATAATAAAACGCTTTACGTTACCGATAAAACCGATAAGTAATAAGGCTTTATTTTAATCCCCTTCTTTTCCTTCGGTTCCGTAATAATAACTCGGTTTATGCCTTGCTTTCCTTCTTCTTTTAGGCTTTATTATAATTACGGCTTCCTTACGATATCCGCGTAGATATAATGTTAAGATAGAAGGTTTTTCATGCGTTATTTATTTTTATCCGTCCCTAGATTATCTTTAAATTACTACTTATCTTTAGATTACTACTTATCTTTAGATTACTACCCGTCTTTAGATTACTACCCGTCTTTAGATTACTACCCGTCTTTAGATTACCGCCTATCTTTAAACTACTATAGCTAAAAGCGTTACCTTTAACCGTAACGATAGTAATGGGGATCCGTTTAAAGAAGAGACGGTCGGAACTAGTACGGAGGTATTAAACGTATTATCGGTATATAAAGCGGTTCCGGTATAGCCGGAAGAGACCTTAAAAGAGTATTAAGATCGGGTTAAGGTAAATATTTCCTATATTATTAATAGATATCGGGGTTTTTATAATTCTTAGTCGTATTTTAAGTAATATTAGGCCTAAGGCCGACTACTTTACGCGTCCGAGTTAAAAAAAAAAGCGCTAATATAAAAAGCCCGACGGCGCTAAGAATAAAGTAGTCGAGTAATATCTTAAGGATACGTAGATTTTAACTAGAGTAGTATTTATTTTAGATCTAAATAATAACCATATAGATATAGTCGTTAGTTACGTCCTAAGGAAGTTCGAAATAAGCGATAAGCTCGCCCTTTACGTATATAACATTACTAGGAAGCGTTTACGGGGGAACTTTAATACCTAGAAAAGTCGTTCCATAAGAAATTTAAAGGTAATTACGCTACTTTATATACTTACCTAGGTAAATATCGTATGCTAATAATTATTAAAATCATATTAAAGTAATTATAAAAGACGGTAAGAACTTCGAGTTCGTAGAGGAAGAAGATATAACCCGAATTCGAAGGTAGCTATATTACCGCTTTAATCCGGAGGATTTCGTTAATATCTTTTATTAGTTAGAAAACTACGTCGACGTTTGGTAGTCCTCCGAAACGTTTAAGACGTAGTACGTATATAAGTCCTATACCCGTTAATATAATACCTAAGGTATAATAAGTCTAACGCGTCGGTAGTTATTTACGCCGAACTTAATATATACGTAAAGAAAAATATTAATTTTAAGTCTACCGATTCTAACGAGCGGGTCGCCGAATACGATTATAATTAGAAGGCTTATTTCTATCGGTTTAACGTTATCGTAGCTTTAAAAAAGTAGAAAGATATAAAGCTTAAAAAGGGGGATATTAAACTAGCGCTACTTATTATTACTATAGCGAAGAGTATTAGGAAGAAGCGAGTATTTATAAACCCGGATAAGGACGAAACCTTTACGGCCCTTAAACGTCCGAGGTAGAATTAAATCCCTAATTAACGCTTAGGATTCCGTATCTTAAGTAAGTAGGTATTTTTACTTACGTAATTAGGATTTATAGAGTCGGTATTACGATACCGAAGGCGTACCGGTATAGCATTTAATTATTACGAGTAAGGAAAGAAAGGGTATATTATTACCCTTTTTTAAAACCTATATAACTATAATCGCTAAAGTTATGGCTTATATAAAATAAAAGATCATAAGTTTAATAGCTAGGGGTTTCGTTATAAGGCGGCCTACGTAAATATTAATATATTCCTATCCTTATTATCGCATTACCTATAAATTAAACCTATTATATATTCCTAGGGGATATTTAAAATAAAATTAACGTACTTTTATTTTAAAGTTCGTAATATATCTAGTAAGTAGTCCTTCTTATATTAAATAATATCTCCCGTATTCGTTTCCTACCTTCTACGTATATAGCTATAATAATATATAGAACCTACTTCCTTTCGGGCGGTAGGTACTTTAATAGATATAATTAGGTAGGTACGATAATAATAAATTAACTTAAGGAGATATTTCTTACCTTCTGCTTTTTACGAATCCTATTTCGTCTTTTCCCGAGATTATTACCTTCGATTTTTATCATACCTTTCCTAAGCTTCTAGGTACGCCTTCGGAAGCTATCCTCGTCGTCGCTTATAGCCTTTAATAGCTTCGGTAAAGTTATTATTCCTATTAAACTAGCCTTACGTATCTAATTAATTACGTAAATAAGTAGTTTATAATTAAATTATTCTTCCTTTATTAACCCGTTATATTTACCTAGACCGCTATAGCCTTAAGTACCGATCCGTTTTACCGTAGGTTCGTTAAGGCTTTTAAAGACCGAGCTACGTTTCCGAATGGCCTATCGGTAGCCGTATTCCTCGGCTATATACGAATATTAAAGGAGTATAATTTCGCTAACATACCCGAGTAAATTAAAGGCTACTAGGACGCCTTCGCCGTAAAATTACTTACGGTAACTACGATATTATTATAAGTAGTTCGGGATAGTCGTACTAGAAACAGAAAAAAATTCGTTATACCCGGAAACCTTCCGGATATTTAATACCATAACTACTACCGGTTAATTATTAGGTTTAACATGCCTATGCGCCGTACCGAAGGCCCCGTCGACCTTAATAACGGGGTATATATTAAAAAGGAGGGTAAAGAAGAAGAAGAAGACGAGGAGGAGGAGGGGGAGGAAGAGGGGAAGAAGGAGGACGACGACGACGACGACGACGACGACGATTTCGAGGTTAACGAACGGCTACGAAGCCTCCCGGAAAGAGAGGTCTACTACTACGATAATGTAGCCTTTAGGATCGAAGTCGATTAACGAATTATAGCCGAGTTCGACGAGGAGGACGAGGAAAACGAGATTAAGAGACTATTAAGTAATAATATAGGTAGGGATAACGACGGGCTCGATTAATTACTAAAGCGTTATTAGGATAAAATAAACGAGGAAAATCGCGATAAGCTAATACCGGCCCGTTTATAAGGCTTTACCGCCTGGTATATCTATAGATTTAATTCCTAAATACAAAAGAACTTTTATTAATATTATAATTTAGGAACGGTCGAAAGATACGTAAGTTTTAATACTAAGCTTCGACTATTCCCTTATATATTCGTTAAATTCCGTTATATCCTTACTTATCTTTAATTATTATTATACCATCGTACGAGGAACGCAGGAAAAACGCGGAAGGAACGCGGGAGGAACGTAAGAGATAATAAGGGATAGAGAAATCTTACTCGGTTTTTAGAAATCATAGCTATGGTTTTACGATTACTATACGATTTTATTATAATTACTCGGTATACGGATAGGCTTAACTAAATTACTATAGGTATTATAGGTATACCGCTTTTCTTTTGTCTTATATTATTAAATACCTACTCTAGGTAACTAAATAAGCTTATAAAGATTAATTTATATTTATATTCTTTCTAGACCTAGATATATTCGAATGCTACTTACGTTTAAATATACCTATATAAGTAAAGCCTCGTCGTTTTTATTAATATTATTATCGTATCTATTTTAATAAAAGACTACTCGGGTATAATATTAGTATTATTATAGTATTTATTTTAATAAAAAACCGATAGGATATAATATTAGTATTATTATTATATCTATCTTAATAAAAAACCGATAAGGCATGGTATTAGTATTATCGTCGCATTTATTTTAATAGAAAACCGCTAAGGCATAGTATTAGTATTATCGTCGCATTTATTTTAATAGAAAACCGCTAAGGCATAGTATTAATACTATCGTCGCATCCATTTTAATAGAAAACCGTTAGGGTATAGTATTAGTATTATTATTACATTTATTTTGGTAGAAAATCTTAAAGGTATGGTATTAGTATTATTATTACGTCCATCTTAATAAAAGACTACTCGGGTATATTATTAATACTGCTATCGTATTTATTTTAACGTAAAACTATTTAGATATAAAATTAATATTAATATTCTATCTTTTTTAAGAGAGAACTATCTAGATATAGTATCGGTATTATTACTCTATCTAGCTTAATAAAGAACCTAAAGATAATTATTTCCTTCTTTAAGATAGCTTCCTAATGGAATATGTTATTTATATTAAATTATTTCTATTTAGTTATTATAATAGATATTATAATAATATAAAGCTCGCTATTATAATAATTAAAATAACGTTACGCCTAAAATATATATATATTACTAGTTATAGTTAGCCATACGATATAGCTACGTTACCTAATAATCGTATTAAGATTAATACTATACTTGTTATAGTATCGATTTAATAACGATATTATATTAATATTATTACGTAGCTAGTAATAATGTCGATATAGATATACTAGTAGTAACTATATCGAAAATCGGTTATTATAACCCTACCTAGTTACGCTATTACTACCCCGACACCATTACTGACATAGTGTCGACAGACCCCCCCCTCCCGGTATGGTAGGTATGACCTACCTAGGTACCTCTAGGTGCCTCCCACAGCTGCTTCTTACATGGACTTTCTAACGTAGTGCCTCGTTAGGCGAGTATGCAGCTGTAAGTATATATTTCACGTGTCATTGCTGATGCAACGGAGGTGCTAGGGCCTGGGAGCCTAACCACATGCAGGTACCTGATATAGCCCCAATCAGGTCGCGGCCTCTTATGTACCCCCTTCATTTTCGGGTACTTGGGTTTGGCCGGGCGATACCGGCTTTACAAAGGTACCTGACGACGGAGGTTCGGGGGTTCGGTACTTGACCTTTGCCAACCCAAAGCTGCCTACCCAAGGTACCCACACATGTATGCATGTACATATCCGTATGTGGATGAGTGCAGCTCAACCGCGATTATGTAGCAAAATGGAACCTCGCTCCGCCCCGGGCTCTCGAGGTTACGTAGGTACCTCGCGGCAAGGTTCCTGGCCAATTCGACGCCATTCCGACCCTTCGTCGTCCGCCTTCATCCGCAACGCCAGAGCTAGAGCCAGAGCCAAACGACAGACGCAGAAACACTTTGCTCGCCCTGGTGATGCCAAACCATAAACTGCCAACAGGTAAGCAGCAGCGTCTCGGCTTACGGCGAGTTAGACCGGCTGTCTCCCCGCACCTCCTCCCCGCCAGTTTTACCTCTTACCTCTCTACCGCCAGCTGTGACTGATCCAGCGTCCAACGCCGCCAGCTAAAGGCCAAATATCCAAATACCTACATAGAGCTCATCTCCTCAAGTCGTTGCTTTCATCTCCCCCTCCCCCCTTTTAGCTGCTAACTACCTTATTTTCAGCTGTCTGACCCGCCGACCGCTTTATTCGCCGATTTCTCAGCCCGTCTAGAGACGTCCTGCCCTCGCCGAGCCAACACCCTCCTGCCCTTGGGCACCCATCCTCGATTATTGCTGTCGTTACTCACATCGTCGTCTTGGGCTTGGTATGGGGGTTCGGAACCATCTATCCAGGTCGACTAAATCCAACAAATACACATAACTGATTCGTCGTCGACCTCATCTCGCTCATATTCTTCCCCGTCATGCCCTTTACCATCATGTTGTAATCTACACATGGTTTGGGTACCTACAACCACCGTCGACCGCCATCTACTCGCTCCTACCTCTACCTGCCAACTCCAGCCAGAGTCACAGAGCCTCTACCCCCACCCCCAAGAGCCGGCCCCAACATTGTGAACAGCCAGTATGATTAGCGGCCGGGGTGGTTCCATGATGAGAGGCCGTATTCGCCCCCCACGACGAGTACGTCCCATATATCGGCCTACCCTATTTTCTCCCTCGATCACTCCCACAAGGCAACCTACTAACTCGGCTCATGTAACAGCCTTCGACGCAATCGACCAGTGCCAACGAGTTCGAGCAGTGTTGGGAGAAGCTTCGAGATGCCCTCCGCGACATACACATGCGCAACGCCGGAAACCTTTCCTTCGAGCAGCTATACCGGTATTCATATAAGATTGTTCTGCAGAAGGCCGGGCAGCAGTTGTACGAGAGAGTGAAGGCATTCGAGGAACAATGGTTCGCCGACGAGGTCATACCCGCCATCTGGGCACTCATTTCCAAAAAGCTCATCAGCGTGGCCCTCGATGAGGTTCCCGGAGCCAGCGTCGTCGAACGCCGCGCTCTGGGGGAGATATTCCTAAAAGGCGTCCGCAGTTCGTGGGAGATGCATAACATGTCCATGAACATGATCGCCGACATCCTAATGTATCTCGACCGTGGATACACTCAGGACAACGGCCAGCCGCTGATATATATCGTCACCATCGGCCTATACCGCGATCACATCCTACGGTCAAGCCTCAAAGCGATCGGCTCGGATCGTCTCATATTCCACGTCTTTAATGCTACCATCATCGATCAGATCAATATGGAGAGAGAGGGTGATGTCATAGATAAGGCCCTGTTGCGTAGCTGCATCTCTATGCTGGAGATTCTTTACGAGACAGACGAGGAGCTGGAGCACCAACGTCTGTATTCGACTACGTTCGAACCCGAATATCTTCATAGCAGCCGGATCTTTTATAAATCCGAGTGTGAAAAGTTGCTTCGCGAGGGCGACGCGAGCGCGTGGCTCCGCCACACGCAGAGACGTCTCGCCGAGGAGGCCGATCGATGCCAGACTACGGTCTCCCTTCTCTCCTTACCCAAGATCATACAAGTGCTTGAGCAGGAACTCATCACAACCCATTTGGAAGAATTCCTCAACGCCGAGGGGAGCGGTGTCAAGGCTATGATCGACAACGACAGGATCGAGGATCTCAACATTCTCTACCAGCTCATTACTCGTGTCGATCCGAAAAGGGCCTCTCTACGTAACGCTCTTGCGGTACGGGTCATTGACCTTGGGACGGAAATTGAGAAGACTCTCAAGAACACAGATTTCAGCGTTGCGCAGCAGGCCGACGTTGAGGAGGTCGCCGAGGGCACAGACAAGTCCAAACCCAAGGCCATCAACGCTGCCGCTCAGCAGACAGCCGCAGCGGTCAGGTGGGTTGACGACGTTCTGGCTTTGAAGGACAAGTTTGATCGGCTCTGGACCCAGTGTTTTGCGGAGGATCTCATCCTGCAAACGGCACTGACGAAAAGCTTCTCCGACTTCATCAATTCCTTCGATCGAAGCTCCGAGTACGTGTCGCTATTCATAGACGACAACTTGAAACGCGGAATCAAGGGCAAGACCGAGGCCGAGGTCGACGTCGTGCTCGACAAAGCCATCACTCTCCTGAGGTATATCGGGGAGAAGGACAAGTTTGAACAGTACTACCAAAAGCATCTAGCTCGTCGCCTGCTGCACGCCAAGTCTGAGAGCCAGGAGGTCGAGCAGGAGATGATATCACGCATGAAACGTGAACTTGGTAACAATTTTACGCAGAAGTTCGAGGGCATGTTTAGAGATATGCACACCTCCAGGGAGACGACCGATCAGTATCGAGACCACGTTCGCGGCCTCGGAGAGCTCGACGAGAATCAGATCGATCTCAGCATCAGCGTCCTCGCTGGTAACAATTGGCCCAAAGAAATCATGGGCCGCAGTTCGGGTCTCGCGGACGGATCAAAGGGCAAGACTGTTTACCCGCGTGAGATCCAGGGACTCCAGGATAGCTTTTTCAAATTCTACACGAAGAACCGCAACGGCCGCGTCCTCACTTGGCTTGGAAATCTAGGGACCGCGGATGTCAAATGCGTATTTCCGAAGATTCACGGGAAAGCCGCCGGGCCGCTCAGCAAGGAACGTCGTTACGACATCAACGTGTCGACCTACGGCATGATCGTACTACTCATGTTTAACGACGTAGCTGGAGACGAGTGGCTGTCGTTCGAAGATATCCAGGAGAGGACCAATATCCCACAACTGGACCTGATCAACGTTCTGACGTCTCTGTCCGTGATCAAGGCTTATCGCGTTCTTCTCAAGGAGCCACAGACCAAATCGGCGGCCAAACCAGGAGATCGATTTGCTTTTAACCGCGAGTTCTATAGCAAGGCGATCAAGATCAAGGTCCCTTCGGTCAACGCGGCCAACAAAGTCGAGAATGACGAGGAGCGCCGAGAAACAGACAAGAAGACGGAGGAGACGAGGATGTACATCACCGATGCTGCCATTGTCCGCATCATGAAGTACGTGTCATTGTTTGCGCTCCAGAGATCAAACTAACGCGGTATCGTTCTAGGCAACGCAAGGAACTCGGCCACACGCAACTTGTTACAGAGGTCATACAGGTTCTGGCCAGTCGTTTCAAGCCCGACGTGCCCCTCATCAAGCGTCGGATTGAAGCATTGATTACACGCGAGTATATCGACAGGATGGAGCTTCCCGACGGTAACCCTGGTTACCAATATGTCGCTTAGTTCCCCCTCCTCCGTTGCAGAAACCCAGTCCCCCCCTGCTGTCATACCTCACTGAAGTCGAAGATGTGTTGGAGGGAAGAGACACGGAGTCTATATGACAAATAATGGCGCCCTATTTACAGTCCACCTGATTAGATTTCGCTCTCCTTGTACGGAGGGTCGCGTATACAGTCACAGCAGATTTTCCGTCGAGTCCCCCAAATTCGAGCTTCCTGGCACGCTAAGTGCGGATCTAACAGGCCTCGCTTTTTCGATGCCCAGATCGGGGTCCACAAACGGTACTTATCAGTTTCGGGGACCCGAGTTTTCATTCTCGACTGCATGCGTGACCATGGCAAAAGGGCGAGTCGAGGTATAGACTACACGCATATACCTAGTTAACAGACAGGCCGCCGCGCTTGTATCGAGATTCACAAGAGGTACTATAACTATCATGTCGATGGCCAAACGAGGATAACATGAAGAAAAAAGCAGAGTCGCGGTGTCCCCTATGCTGTTGTGGCCTAGCTTCCATTCTGGGGCGGCACGCCGGTATCCGTGTTGGCGGTCGAAGGGCTCGCTGGAAGGAAGAACAAGCAATTGTCATACTGTTGGCGCTCGTATCTAGGTAGAAGTGCCTTTGTGTCCACGCACATCACGATCTACCACCGTTGCGCATGTAAGATTGCATAGCATCATGCTACGAGCATCCTTAGAGGAGTCAGCACAAAGAACCATGGGTGCTCTTCTTTCAGGCTTGAACAAAAGCTGTTGTACTTCGACCTACGCTTCCCTTGATACAATCAACAAGCTGGTTATCTCTCGCCCGGGGGCTTGGAAACTAAGCTGAAGGGTGACATCGACATAATAGAGTCTAATCGGCCCAGGCGAACAAGGCCATTCTCGCAACAAGGGGGAAACAATACATTATCACGTTCGCACAATGCCCTTTAACGCTTCCGAACATCCATCTTCCGGGTGTCTTCATACTCACCTTCTTAAGCGTGCCATGCCGCTTTACTTGCTCGGCGCAAGTACACGGGCTAATGCATCATCACTCTGGGTCCCCTCTCACCCTAGCATAACCGAACCCTCCCCTCTCCCCTTTCCTCCCTTGTTTTGATATTCAGCGTTACCATCATTAGCCCTATCCCTTGTTTCTTTTCCCCACCATCTCCGGGCCGCTGCCTGTAGATAGGAACATGAGCAGAAAACGGCAGAGTCTCCTGCGGCTGGAGGCTCTTGGTGGCCTTTCCGACTGTTACAGCGAGGTTGCCACCATCCGGCCGGACGGCATCGATAACGACAGCGATGCAGGCTGGGAAACTTCCAGCAACATAAGCACCGAGGTCGTCGTCTTTGATAAGCCGCCACCGCCAGGTAGCCATCTTCGGTCTATCGGCAGTACTGTTGGTGACGCGGCCAAAACCACCACCGTCCGGAGATCAGATACGGCCATATCGGACCCAGTGCCGACGTCACCATCCACCTCACAACGGTCTAGGACAGTCTCGTCAGACCCCACAGGCGATTCTTCCCGCTGTCACTACGCGCCGACGGGTGAGCCCGTAGCAACTAGGCTGCGGCGGACTCGTGCACAGCAGAGGCCAGTGCATGATTCTGCCGACTCCCAGGAGAGACGGCGGCTGGGTAAAAGACTCAGCCAACTTCAGCGTCAGGCGGCGGCTAGGTACCCTGAGTCTCGTACCTCTTCCGTAAAGAGGACGAGTAGCGGGTACAGCACTAGCCACGAAGGCGACTGTAAGTCTTCTACTAACCCACGGCCGCTAAGCGGTAGTAGTGACAACTGGAGGCCTCAGAAGCCGATCTATGCGCAGCGATCTCCGTCGGGTCACGAATCACAACCCGGATGCAGCGGTTCGCCATCACCGCAGCCGGTCTCGTCCAGGTTCTCGGCCTACATGCCTCGAGACGAACAACAATCCTCCCCGAGCTCACGGCCCGGATCTCTGAATCTGCCTGGAGTTTCTGGGCAAGATTACGACAACAACGACTGGGAAGACGAGGATCTACATAGCGAACGTACTGGCTCATCATCCTCGCTTGACACGCGCGCGTCGAGTGGACGAAGTAGCGTGCGGTCCGCACGCATAAGTAGACTGTTGGAACGTCAGCGTCGTAACTGCGATGCACATGATGTCGATGTCTGTAGCCGCCCGCCGTCCTCCGCCTCCACCGCGTATAGGCCATACCATCCGTCCCCCAGTCCGTCACCATCCATATCCCCCTCTATCGGGCCGTACACCTCGTCGCCACCCACACGGGGTCGCCAGATGGTAGATCGTTCCTCACACCCTTATCCTCACCCATCTCCGCGCCCTTCACCTTCTCCTTCAGCCTCTCGGGCTCCTCTTCCCTCTCCGACTCCGTCGCACTCCCCGTCCCCGTCCGGAACCAGTGTAGCAACAGGTGCAGCAAGGACAGCAGCAACGGCAGAGCCACAACTGAAGCGCGCGCCAAGCCCGTCGCGCGGGTCCTGGGTCTCGGACCGGCCGCGACAGACGCGTCCGCCACTCATAGAGCGGGTGCGGGAGCGGCTCGAGCAGGGCGTGCACCTGAGGCTCCAGAAGGCAGGGCGACGACCGCTGTCGAGCTTCCACGTGCGGCGGGTGGTCAAGTGCGAGGCGGCGACGCCGCTGGTACCGCCAGGGCCAGGGGCCGTCGGCCTTGTGGGCGATTTGGCCGAAGTGGAGGCTGATATGGGCATGCCTTTCGCGATGCGGTGGCGGAACGAGATGCTCAGGCGCGAGCGCGAGGAACAGGAGGAGCGGGAGCGCGAGATCCAGAGGAGACAAGCCGAGGAGGACGAAAGGCGCATGAGGGAGCGCGACGAGGAGACAGCGAGGAGGGAGAGCGGAAGCCGGCTCCGGCGCGAGAAGCGAAAGCCGCTGCCGCTGAAAGTCCCGCTACGCGACGATTCGCTGTTCCTCGGCGACGCGGTCGCGACGCGGACCCCGGCGACAGACTCCTTCTTCGCGCCAGCGTGGTCGCAGGACTCGGCGCGGCGCTCTCAGCCGACGCTCCCGCCGCTGCCGCCCTCAGGAGCTATCCGGTCTCCGCCAGCCTCCTCTGCACGCCCCGAAGCTCCGACGCAGCCGCCATCGCCGCATCCGCGCGACAGCGCGGACAGCTTTGACCCCGGCGACGATGACGACGACCGCAACGACTTACCCAGCCGGCGGTCCTCGCGCAGCGGGAGCTGGGGCGAGGGCGAGGGCGAGGGCACACGGAGAGGAGGGGCTGACCCGCGTGCGATGTTGGCGGACGAACTGACTGAGTCTCCGGAGTCACTGATGCAGCGGAGAAGCGGGCTCTCCCAGAAGAGCGAGAAGCTGAATTGGCTGTGAAAGGTTTGTTTTTTTTTCTTGTTTTTGTTTTTCGGTTGGGGAGTTGAGCGATCTGGAGCGGATATCCATTTTCTATTCGGTAAGTATGGGGGCCGACCCTGTGTTCTTCGCGGCGTAGGGGATACGAGGGACGATAGGTATACATCAGTGGTGTGCAATATGCGCTTGTAAGATGGCTGTACGAAGGGCGTCACATAGGGCATAGGGATACCGGGACATCAGGACATTGCGTGGACATCATAGGACTGGCAGCCTAGGCACGATGAATCTGACGAAATATGTTAACTGATGTGCTCATGATGTTTTCGTGCTGCGGTGGGTCATGATATATGTGCATGTAACGCTTGCTTGCTCTTGATACTTTGATTTATCTTGTAGATGTGATAGAATCGCCTGCGATAATATCCTCTCCTCCCTCTCCTCGTGGGGCCTTCTAATACACCCCAAACCCCTTCACCACTCACCCCCTTACCTAACCTTTACCTTTCCAGTCTGACAGTTCCCTGCCCCCCCCCCCCCCCGGAATTCAGTACGCGCGATAGCCCAGCCCAGCTCACAGGGAAACGCAACCGTCCGCGCTGTCCTCGAGGAAGAGGCCGCCGTAGATCTGGCCCTCGCTGATGCCCTTCTCCTGGAAGCCCGAGTTGGCGACGTCCGAGGTGCCGGTCGGCTTCTTGAGGATGCCGATCTGGTACTGGCCGCCGCCGCTGTTGTCGTTCCTCAGCGGCGCGGTCACGGCCTCGAGCGGCTCGTCGCCCTTCGAGTAGTACACCTGCAGGGTGCTGGGCCTCGGGGTCTCAGCAGCTAGCTCCGAAAAGGGGGAAGGGGGGGAGGGGGTAACGGAGAGAGAGAGAGAGAGACCTACTTCTTCGCAAAGTCGAGCGTGATCGCAAAGTTCTGCCAGGCCTGTGCGTCGATCGGCGTCGACCACACTTGGCTGTTCTGCCGGTCGAGCACCTTGAACGTGTCCTTGTCGCTGCCCGACTTGCCGATGATGGTGCCCGTCTGGAAGTTGAACTGGTTCGCGCTGAAGTCGCTGGTCTCGTGCCAGACATTCTAGAGGTATTATTACTCTACAGTCAGCCTCGGATCCGCGTCGCTTCAAATCCCAACAGCGTCTATCTTTCCGTTTTCTCTCCCCTCCCCCGCCCCTCAGAAGTTCCCGTACCAGATACTCGTGCGTGAGGTTCAGGGTGCGCTGGGGGTCCTGCTTGACGCTGAAATGCAGGGTCCTGACGCCCTGGGTGCCGGGGCCGTTCTCGTTCACGTCGCCCTGGATCTGCAGGCCGGCGCGGCGGAAGCCCTGCTGGTTCTGGAAGACGGAGTTGTCGTTGATGGTGACCTCGACGGCGCGGGAGCTGGCGTCGTCGAAGCGCGAGCGCTCGACGTCCGGGAGCAGCAGGATCGCGGAGAACTTCTCGCTGCCGCGGACGTTGTCCGGGTCGAACGGGCTCGTCGCGTTCGAGTCGAAGTCCGCCGGCGTCGCGTCCGCCGGCACGAGCCCGTCGAGGACCACCGGGCATTTGATCGAGCCCGTCCCGCGCTTCGCCGGGCGCGCGGAAGCGGTGGAGGCGAGGAGGAGCCCCGCGAGCAGCGCCGAGGATAGTGCCATTTTCACTGCCTTCGAGGGAGAGGAGACCATTTCTAGGCGATAGCAAAATATCTCTGATAAAACTAGGTAGAGGCTTAGTCCAATCGAGCAATCTCCCCGGTAGGGGCGATGCCGTCGATCTTTATATACAGCTGTAGGTCCGAGCGTTGTCAAGCGCCCAAACTATCACATCCGCAAGGAATAATTGGATGGCCAGATAGACAGAGATTCCGGGGACAGAGGTGGGAGAGAGCTAGGATGGGCCTGGGGGACGGTCTCGAAAATGGAGCAAGACGTTCCGAAACCCCCACAACGTAAAACCAGGGGATCTTTAAGGGGGCGAAGTGAGCGGCGAGGAGGAAAAGTGACGCCATCCGGAAAGATGGGGAGACCTGTCCGGGCAAGAATAGCTATAGACGTTCCGGTGCGGTGGCATGTCCTGGCCAAAAGGGACGGTTCCTTATAAGTAGGTTATTGGGACGGGATATAAATCACACATGTAATAACATCAGTTATCCCCTTCATGAACCCCAAAGAATGGCGTAGATCAAGCCGCCACGATATCCGATTCGAATGTCATCTTAATATAGGCGCGTTAGCCGTCAAGTTCTTGCCTTCTCGATCTCGCATGACCACCACTCGGCGCGGATGTACGATCGACCGCCAAACCGCGGTGGACGTGCAGGACAACATACGGTAATACCTAGGTAATACTATCGTCGCCGGATGGGCGACTTCGACTTCGTAGGCCGCCGCCACTTGGAAGAGCGAGCCCCGCACCACTTCGCGGAGACCACCGCCAGCCATACCTGGATAGCCATACCTGGATAGCAAGCAGCCCGTTTGCTGGAGGGCGGGTTGCGAGGCATTAATTTACGGCATCTCAAAGCATTCGAGAGATGCGTCTAGGTATTATTGCAACGATAGTAGCATGGATACATCTGCTAAATGTAGGTATGTATTCGGTGCAGGAATCCACCCGGACAGTGAGTCCTGCGTCCGCACCTCATCATCACCCAAGCGCGTGATTTTATCAACCCTCTCAACCTCGTCGCCAAAGGCGAAGGCCCGGCCCCCGATCAGCAGCCGGGTCTCGGCATCGGTGGTGTTCTCGAGGATAGCCTTGCAGGTTATCAAAGAATTCACCTGCTTTATAGAGACTAGAGGCAACCTTGAGCTTTGTTTTCTACTCTTTACCCGACGTATTTCTAGTGGGCACTCTGCCCCAACGAATTTCTAGTACACACGCAGGCGACAACTAACACCCACTGTGGAGTATTAACCCTAGTAGATGCAACACAAGTCTCTGGCATCTCCTTCAAGCCATGGACAGAAGATTGAGGCTACCCCTACGCAAAGCAGATTAATTTCCGGGTAGTTACTCGGCCCTAAAATGCCTGCCTCGCCTCATGCTCCCATGGTGTCTTTTATGTTCTGTATCATCGCTAGGACTCTCTCTTTAGAGGAATTCCTTTCCAGGTAGCTAGCTGATTAATTCAACCTCTTCTTCCCATATTTCATTGCTCCCACAGCAGAGCAACCTCCGGATGGGATGCGCTTTGGGTTAGTATGTGAAGCGAGCGAAATGCACCACCAAGTCCTCGAGGTCCGGTCGGATCTGGGCTCTGGGGTTTGGCGCAGGGGCCGACGAGGGTGGTGGGACGGCGGAGGAGGAGGAGGAGAACAAGACGTGAAGATGAAAAAAAAAAAAGAGAATCGGGATGGACGAGCAAACGGAGGAGATGTTGGCGATGGGCGAAATACCTATAGACACGGCTGCTGACAAAAATCAGTTACAGATAAGGAGCTAGAGGGGAGGAAAGTAGATATACGAAGCAAGTACGTAGCAGGTAGCGGGGAATGGGTGGTGAGAGGTGGTACTGTAGAGTATTGTGTACGGATCTGGTCGAGGATTGAAACTCCCCGCGCCCGTATGATCCGGGGGTGGTCACTGTAAGATTTGTAGGCCGGGTCCTCCCTAAGGGTAGTGTATGCTTACGTCCCAATAATTATCAGGTAGATCTTACCTCTTGCACTGCGGTGCTGTCGTTCTTGGGCTATAACTCGTTTGGTAAGCAGGTGATATTTCTCGGTTCAAGAGCCTTACCGTCTCAGCCTCGCCCTCCTGCGACATTGTTAGATATTATTTGAGACTAGTGCATGTTATGAAGACTTACGGCCTCTGATGACTCCAACTCAGCCTAGCAAGTCTTGATCAGACACATGTGTAGATGTATCCCAAGTTGAAGATTGCCCACGAGAATCGCGTTTCGGCCGGTCTTCGGATCACCACATGTCAGTTTCCAATCGTGTCATGAGTGTGGTCGGGATCATCGTACATCTGCAGTTGGGGCTTCCTGTTTCATGAATTATTTGCTAATGCGAGACGAAGCCTGAGATCTCTTCACTAACCTTCGCTTTCTTCCGGTATTCCTGAAAGTTCTTTGTCAGGTTTCAAAGATGTCCAAAAGAAAATAATGTGACATGTACAACTAACCTTGGCCTTGGCCACGTGCTCCTGAATCATAGTTAGCCTGTTATTGTAGATTTGCTATCTTCTGACACATACCTTCTGGAGCTTCTCAAAGTGCTGAGTGCGAAAAATTGTTAGTGGAGCCATACTGCGCAATTGTAGGACATTCAAGTTCAGTACCTCCTTCTTCTCGTAGAACTTCTATGTAGAAAGTTAGCACGGGATAATCGCGGGAACAGAAGAGAAACACATACGGTGGCGAGCTTGACGTGGGTCTGCTGATACATTAGATTCAGGGGTATCCGAGTGAGAATTATCACAATTACCTCTATCTTCTCCTCGTACCACTTTCCAGACAGTCCTCAGTAAGAGTCACAATCCTGGAAATTGTACAACATACCTCCTTCGTCTCCGGCTGTGAAATGATAATTGTAAGTATGAGAAGGCTAGCGTCTTTGGGAAGGATTGAATATGACTCGGTACCTTCAGCCGGGGCTTCTTTGGCTCGGGGTCGGGGGATGGTGAGTCCTCCCGTTTGGAAAGCTAAGAACTTTTTCTCCATCTGTTCACAGGCTACTCGAGCACTGAACATACGGGGCGTTTTACCCCGGACGCCTGTCGTCGGGGACCCTGTTCATGGGAGTCAGGTCATCGAATCAGCAGCTAGGGTACGGTGGACTTGCTTGGGAGGGCTTCTATTTGGCTCAAGTCAGTATAACTCGGGTAACTTTACGCCATTGCTGAATTGGAAGATATTGGGAAAATAGAACGTGAAAACTCACCTGGATGCTCCTCGGGCCTTGGCTACCGAAGACGAATGTTGTTAGTAAAGGAATCACATGCGATCTGTCAACTCTCACAAGCTTGGTGGCCTCCTTCTTTGTTAGTGATATTCCCCATTCAGGAATTGCAATGATTTTATTCAAATCCTTACCTTCTGAGGCATCTCGACTAAGCCAGCTATTACGACTAGTGGACGAGACTCGTAATGGAAAAGCTTAATAATGAAGCTATCTATTTACCTAAAGCTTAAGCTAATCTCCTATTAAAGCCTATGAGGCCCATTGAAGCCTATAAGGCTTATATAAGCTCCGTAATCGGTATCGGAGGATGCCGTGGATGCCGTGATACCAGCCGTGTAAATTAGCCTATGTATAAATACTCCTCGCAGCTGAAGAGTGCGTACATACCTGGGTGGTCTAGCTAGATACCATTAGACACCACAACGCAGCAAAAACAGGATTGAATGTGCGTTGAATGGATCAAAGACGATTTTCCTCTCAATTTTCGGGCCACTCACCTGGAGATGGATTGCTGGGCTTGACGAAGAAAGGAGTCTGGGCACGGACAAGCCGGAGACACCAACTGCAGAACGGCCGTCGGGCTGGGTTCTTCCTCCCATAACCCAGCGTAGTGGACAGCAAAACTCATCACTTGGGATGAGTCTTATCGAGGAAGGCCATGGTCGTAGGCACCTCTCAACTTGTGCTGGACGTTCTTGCAGGTAGCCCAGACAGGATCAAAATCGACGGTACCATCGGCCTTCATGTAATTTTCGAGAGGCGGTGGCGAGTGATGAGCCCAGGTATTCCGATCGATCGTCTCGGTGGTATCAGGGCTCAGGTCTTTGGCAGTATCCTCGATATTAGTACCCTCGGTGCCGCTGACAGTAAGCTCGAGATCGTGATTAGGCTTTCGCTTGACAGCCGTTGGAGACGTTGTCTCGTGAATCTAGACCGGTGGCCTCGGGCGTTAGGCGAGAAGGTGCAGAGTCCATGTCGGCTATGCTGTCTCTTCAAAGGCGATTAGTGTCTCATAATTGCAAATGTACCAGTGCTCGGGGCAAATTGTAAAACTGTCGAAGCGTTGCTGGAGGGTGTGGGTAGTGTTGTTGTGTTGTAAAACTGGGCGGGCTCGTCAGAGTCGGTTGGTCTTTTTAGGCAGCCCGGAGATTTATACCACTGAGGCAAGTGTCCTACCGTCACTCCCAGTTCTAGCTCGTGGCTGCTGCTCGTGGCTGCTGCTAACCACCACACGTCACCACTTCCCTTCACCACTTCCCTTCACCTTCTTCGGCTTCAGGGCACTTGTAATAGGTAGGTATGCTGCGGAAGCGCGCTGGGAAGTCACACCAGCAATCCTCGATTAGCGAGCTCCATGTTCGGAATGGACGATGCCCACCACCCGGCCAGCCCCGTTCCGTCTCTATTGCTACGTGACTGCCTACCTGGCTACCATAGGAAGATGTGTTCTGCAATCACCTTGTGATTGTCAGTCAGGATCTCGCTCGAACCAGAAAGTCCAGCAAACCACCACGATAATATTAGCCAAGTGGCCTTCTTCTGCTCCGGCAGATCGATGCCGACGGGTTATCTGCCTGTTGCGCCTGCCTTGCTCCGCATAGTTCAGCTATGCAGGATGCGTTGTGCATCTCCCTCGGCACATCATTCGCCTTCCGCCGGGCAGTTGCAACCTCTCATCGTATCCGAGGCCGAGTCCTGCCCACGACTTGTCATATATTCGGACGGCTCTGCCAGGAAGCAGGCTTCTGGGCCTGGCATTTCGTACAAGCACCCGTTCAATGGTGAAATACATTGGGTGGATGCTGCCTATGGGCTCTATGGAATCCGGCGTTCGTCGGCAGCGGAAGTGTTGGCGATTCATAGGGCGTTGTAGACAGCGTACTAATACGAAATATTAATTAGCTTGGTGGCTCGAACGCAACAATAGTAACGCCAAGGAAAGCCGCCTAGCCCCCCGAGTGATGCTCTTTTCCGACAGCCTAGGGAGCATCACTTATTTCTATAGACACTACAGCCGCTTGACCTGCTCGGAATGACGGCGAAATATCGTTTGCCTTGGTTTAGCGCCGGTGAGTATTAGGTAACTGGCCGACTAGACCTGGGATGGGAGGTCAAGATACCTTCCGGCTGACAAAAGTCCAACAGAACGAACGATCCACCACGAGGTGTCAAACGTAAATTCAGCGGAAAGCTGAACCCACAGAAGAGCCCAGGGCAAACAATAGCCAGAGAAGGAGCCAAAAAATGTTGCTGCTGTCAGTTGGGGACGGATTAATTAATGTTGATGAACAGGGGGTGGTTAGATAGACGATATAGCCTACGAGAACTGCTGGGTAGACGTTAGGTGCTCGGGTGTTACTTGACGGTTTGATGTAATTATATTAATTGTAGTAGATATCACTGCATGTTCTTTGCATGGCTGATCATTTCCACGACCACATAGGTATGCCTTCCTGCCTAGGTATGCTATCCATACCCCGAGGACTGAGGATAGCGCTGTGAGATCAGCACCTAAATTCGACTGTACACACATTAGAGAACTAGGTTAGCATGGCTGTGTCGCGACATGTCGGCGTGACAAGCGACATGGCGCCAATCTGCTCATCTGATTCGAGTTACCGAGATCCAAGGTGGCTTGGAGACCTCACGCGCGGCCGATGAATGCGATTGGCGTAGCGGAGTATCTTGCCTATTACCGGTACGCCAAGACCGGCCGACATAAGTCGGATGGTGGCGGAGCAGGTTCATCTGATGGAGACAGGAGACTTCGTCGAGCAAAGCGGTAGCATGAGGCCGTGCGAGCGAAGGACTCGTCGAAGCAAAAGGGGTGGGTGTTGCAATGCGAGGAATACGGAGCGTGGCGGGTGAAACCGGGTTGGGCTAGTTTGCCGGCGACGAGGCGATACGCCTACACAAATAAGCAGGAATACGGAAGGGTAAGGCATTTTCGCAAACGAGGCAACATGGGCCCTGGCTGGATGCTACTACGGCAACGAGGACTCGGGAGAACAGGCATACGTTGCGGGGGAGGACAGAGAGCCTTGAATTTCAAATTCAAAGGGAGAGATAGACAAGATGTAGGTATGCTTAACCGCTTTTATACCAACCAAGTCCTATATGGGCCCAAGAACAGGGTGCCCAAGGTGATATGTAGGTGTACTGGGGGGCTGGAATTCGATAACAATGACTTACATCCAGTCTCTCTACGGTGTCTGCTTTCTTTCGTGGGTGTCGTTATTTTGCCTCCCTATATACCTACCTATATATATTCCACATAGACCTATCTCTTCTATTGCTTCATCGCCGTCATCCACACTCAACGAGCTCTAATCCGGGATTCGACCACACAAGAATAAATAGGTTCACACATCATATGTAACAGAGAAGAAGAGAGCACCGACATGAGTTCCTCAGCAGTACCGCACCACGCCTACTCGCAGCCGGCCGACATCCCGCCGCATCTGTCGGATCTGCACTGCTTCACCGAAACCGACGGCGTCATCACCACGACCATGTTCGACGTGCCGGGGTACCGGGTGGTGCGCGTGCTGGGCGCCGTGTACGGCCTGACGGTGCGGTCGCGCAACCTGGCCGCGAGCCTGGGCATGGTGCTCAAGAGCATGGCCGGCGGCGAACTGCGCTGGTTCACGAGCATGGTGCGCTAGCCACCTCCCCTCTCCCCTTCCCTCTGGCCACTGCTTCCCTCGCACCTAGATAGGTGCATGCAGAGCTGCGTCTGGCTAACTGACGACGTCCCGACAGCTATACTCGGCGCGCAACGACGCCATAAGCCGCGTCGTGGCCGAGACCAAGGCCCGCGGCGGCAACGCCATCATCTGCCTGCGCTTCGAGTCTGGCGACATGGGCTCGTTCGCGCAGTCCTGCGCGTACGGCACCGCGGCTATCATCGAGCGCGTCGACGCCGACGCGCAGGTGCCGCCGCAGCTCGGATCCAGCCGATAGGTTCGCTGAATTGGGGGCCGGAGCAGGAGGAGATGCTTGCTTGACTAGGTCGATCCGATGGGGGGGATGGGAGGGCGTCCGGCGGCGGCCCGGTTGGGAATTTAAGACCGCTGCGTATGGACGTGCAGCTGTGTATTGAGTTATCTGCATGCCTGCTATACTATTCTACCGGAAAGGTGATTTTGCCTGATCTACTTGTTGGTGTTCGGGCGATGTACCCAGCTCCACGCGCCTCCTACGTGGCGGAGCAGATGTCTAGGACCACCCTTCGTAACCTGTGCATAATGGTATCGGGCACTGATCTGAAGCTGAGAGAGACAGAATAGAAAAATAAAGATTCTGATGCTGAAAGAGGGACTGGATAGGACACGCCGGACGGGATATTAGGCTGGCCGGTCTGACTTCAGACCTTTGGCGGTTGATACCAGAGGGAGAGAGATCGAATTGAAGATGTTAGGACGTAGTGATAGAGAGCGCCGATGAGGAATGACGTAGCCGGGGGCCTGAAAAGTGTGGCTATGGCTATGGCTAGGGGGTGGCGTGACCGGGCTCAAAGCCACACTTGGTGGGTCCGCGTGTCGCTCAACGCGAACCTCCATTTACTAAACAACGAGACAAGACACCCAAGCCAGACACCTTTCCTGGGATATCGACGTCGAGTCCGAGCCAACCCCGCCTACTATATAGATATAGAGCTGATATATCTAGCGGATGCGTGCTGTTAAACCCTTTATCTTAGACGTCTTATTTATTATTCATGTTGGATTTTACCGAGGCGTGAGCACTTTGTATATTGATCGCTTCTAACGACGGATGGCCTGAGGACGCAGGAAACCTGGCGACAATGGGTAGGCAAATGCTGCGGCAGGGACTGTTCACGCAGGGTTGACTTGCTGACCATGTTGTAGCGTCCCCGAGACCATCGACTGACTCGCTCTCCTCCGTATCCACGACGAGTCTAGTGTTCGAGCGGCTGGACGAGTGGGAGAAGCGCAACGACGAGCTCGCCGACCTCGATGAGGAGGACCCGTTGCACCATGGCTCCGACGATGGACGCGGCGAATTTCTAGCCTCTACCACCGGTAACAGGTTGGTTGGGATGGATAGGACCTTTAAGCGAGTTCTCCTCATCGCCGCCGGCCTGTTCGTCGCCGCTTGGGTTGTCGGCCTGCTCAGCTATCTGTCGACCAAGTCCTACCAGCATGCCTCCGAGCAGGAACACAACCCGGCCGCCACGGCCTCCCGCGGATCCAGGAAGAAGGTGACGTTGGACCAGGTCCTCGACGGGTACTGGCGACCCCAGAGCCACGAGATAAGCTGGATCAAAGGGGCGAATGGGGAAGACGGCCTGCTGCTGGAAAGAGGCGCCCTTGGTAAGGACTATCTCGTCGTCGAGGACGTGCGAAGCAGGAACGCCCAGCATACCGCGGCCGGTGGTAAGGTCGCATCCTCTCAGACGCTGATCAAAGAGCCGTGGTTCAACGGCGGGGACAGCCAGCTGCACCCGGACCGAGTGTGGCCGAGCCCGGACTTGAAGAAGGTCCTCATCGCTACCGACACCAAGGATGTCTGGAGACACTCGTTTACCGGCATCTACTGGATATTCGACGTAGCAACTCAGACCGCCGAACCTTTGCACCCTAAAAACCCCGCGTTGCGCGTGCAGCTTGCCCAGTGGAGCCCCAAGAGCGATGCTGTCATCTACACAAGCACAAACAATCTGTACGTGCGACGACTGGGTAGTGACGATGTGGTCCAGATAACAAAAGACGGCGGGCCGGAGTACTTCTACGGTATTCCTGACTGGGTGTACGAGGAGGAAGTCTTCAGTGACAATAGCGCAACCTGGTGGTCCGGGAACGGTGATTTCGTTGCTTTCCTGAGGACGAATGAGACTCTGGTGCCCGAATACCCGATCCAATTCTTCATCGACAGGCCGAGCGGCGAGGAGCCCCCTGTCGGAGAGCAAGGGTACCCGGAAGTGCAGCAGCTCAAATACCCCAAGGCGGGTTCGCCGAATCCCTTCGTCGACCTCCTTTTCTACGATATGGTTCGGGGCGATGTCTTCTCCGTCGGCATCGACGGGGGCGACTTCCCTCCTGATGACCGTCTTATCACCGACATCACATGGGCCGGGGACAAGGTCCTGGTCAAGGAGACGAATCGTGTTAGCGATGTCATGCGCGTCATCCTCATCGACGTCGCTGCCCGGACAAGCAGGACAGTTCGGACGGTGGATGTCGGGAAAATCGACGGCGGCTGGTTCGAAATCTCCCATGATACTACCTATATTCCCGCCGACCCCGCGAATGGGAGACCCAGTGATGGGTACATCGATACCATTATCCACGATGATGGCGATCATATGGCCTACTTCAGCCCGTTGGATACCGATAAGCCTGTTATGCTAACTTCGGGCAAATGGGAAGTCGTCGCCGCTCCTTCGGCGGTGGACCTAGAGAAGAACCTTGCATACTTCGTGGCCACTAAGGAGTCTTCGACCCAACGCCATGTGTACAGTGTCAGGTTTGACGGAACAGATATGCAGCCGCTGACGGACACCAGCAAGGAGGGTTACTACGGAGCTTCCTTCTCCACCAATGCTGGATTTGCCCTCATCTCCTATGGAGGCCCCGGGATACCAACGCAAAAGGTGATCAGCACTCCGAGCAACCGCGAGACGTACGAGCATGTCATTGAGGAGAATGGAGAGCTCGCAGAACGAGCGAAGAAGTATGAGCTCCCGCTCCTCACGTACGGAACAATCAATATAGAAGGCGTCGAGCTTAACTATCTCGAGCGCCGACCGCCGCACTTTAGCCCCAGGAAGCGGTACCCCGTGCTCTTCCAGCAGTACTCGGGCCCCGGGTCGCAGTCGGTGGATAAGCGGTTCAAGGTTGACTTCCAGTCGTATGTTGCCGCTAGCCTAGGCTACGTTGTTGTCACGGTCGACGGTCGCGGTACCGGCTTCATCGGACGCAAGGCGCGCGTCATGGTGCGCAAGCAGCTGGGACAGACGGAGGCGCAGGACCAGATCGCGGCGGCGCGGGTGTGGGCAGCCAAGCGGTACGTAGACGAGAGCCGGCTCGCGATCTGGGGGTGGTCGTATGGAGGATTCCAGACGCTCAAGACCCTCGAGGCGGACGCGGGCGCAACGTTCCGGTACGGGATGGCGGTGGCGCCAGTGACGGACTGGCGCTTCTACGACAGCGTGTACACGGAACGGTACATGCTAACACCACAGACGAATGCGGACGGGTACGGGGCGAGTGCGGTGACGAACGCGACGGCGCTCGGCCAGAACGTGCGCTTCCTGCTCATGCACGGCGTCGCCGACGACAACGTCCACATGCAGAACACGCTCGCGCTGCTCGACCGGCTCGACCTCGCCGGCGTCGAAAACTACGACCTGCACATGTTCCCCGACAGCAACCACGGGATCTACTTCCACAACGCGAACCAGATCGTCTACCATAGTGAGTGCATACCACCCCTCCTTTTCACCCTTCGTCTTTATCTCCAAAGTCAGTTAGAATTGCCGACCGAGGGCGTCAGGGCTAACGAGACCGCAGAATTGGATAATTGGCTCATCAACGCGTTCAACGGGGAGTGGCTGAAGATCGCCAACGCGAAGCCCGTGTCGAACAAGGTGGAGAAGGACAAGGAGAAGGTCAGGAGGTCCTCAATCACCGCCGGCACCGTCGGCGGCCAGAGGCTACTGCCGCCAAGGATGCCGAGGCCGTGATATACCACGATGCGAAGCATACCGCGAGGCGTCTCGGTGTTTTGGGTACTTTTTCTTTTGAGGCGCGTGGCCGAGAACATTTACCTTAGATCGTTTGGGTAGATATGCTAGAATGTTGACTTGGAGGGCATTTGCCTACTCTTCTTTCCCGCTTCACCCCCTCGACTTGTCCACCGCGGTCCTCTCCCTCGAACCAGGATTCGTAAGTCTTGGGTATTCGTGCATTAACGCAATATATAACATCAAGCTACGCTAGGTAAGCAACCTCCCCCCGCTCCCCTCTGAACCTCAACTATCATCTCCTCTCGGTCCCAAACCTCCAGATGAACTACGAAGCCACCTGAAGCAGCAATACTTAGCAGCACAACCCAGTGTTTACGCGTTGGCCGTTCATTCTCTTCCCACGGAACTTGTCTACACACGGCTCAGCGAATAACGGGAATAGATGCCAACATGTCTGTTTCACATGTGATTCTACGGATTTTCTGCTGCAGTATATTTGGTATCCTTTTTCTTTTATTGGTACGATCTCATTTCTGTATTCCCTACATATTGACATATCTCATCTAGTTTACTCCGTGTATCACTTGCTCCCTTTTTTTCTTTTCTCGATGACCGTATTCTACCAAGTCTTGTTGTTCTACTCATTTTCCCATACCGCCCTTGGCCTGGTGCTCCAACCATTCGCAAAGTAGGTGGTGCCGCCTCGGGACGCAAGCCATGAATATAACTCCGTCGGGTCGGGACTCGGGCGGAGTCTTCAGCCACATTTCCTTGACGATGTCAACGTCAGCACCACGATGTATGGCCATCTCAAAAGGCGGGAGAGATTGGACTTCGTTCGACCCGCTTTCGCACACAGGCCCTGTTCGGGGGAGTATTGGGTCAGCTCCGTGCTCTAAGAGCATCAACGCGGCTTCATTGTGGCCATATTCGAATGCTATGGCCAACGGGTACTGAGCCTCCCCAGTTCGCCTATAATCGCATCGATCATTCACCTGCACAGTCGATTCGCTCAGCAGCCGTTTAATCACCACGAGATTCCCCCATCGAGCGGCCAGAGGAAGCCATGACGGTCTCGAGTGTGGACCGGCCAGGACGCCGCGGTCCAGCATAATATACGTGTACGTATCTTTCTTGTGCCTCAATGCGAAAGTCAGCAGTCTCGAGAGCCGCCGCTCCGATAGACCCATGTCGAGGAGCATGGAGAACCAAGAAGCGGCCCGGCTATCGAGCTCCTTACGTTTACGTATGAGCTGCCTCGCGGCTGCGACGGATTTCTTAACACTTAGCGAGATTCCGTGGGAAGCCAAGACGCAACAGATCGCGTAGGGGCCGGACCGAGAGTACTTGGGGAGGAGGCTGCGCAGATATCTCTCATCCGTCACCTTGGGGGTCGCTATCGTTAAGAGTCGCTCTAGCCCTTTGGTGTCTGAATAAGTCCTCACGCGACTAGCCGCCCATTGTAGCAGCGACTGGCCGCACTTCATGGGTACATCAATCCTACCGCCGTGTCTCAAGAGTACCTCCATCTTCTCGATTGTTTCGCCGTCGAGTTCGCTCTTGTCTCGGTAATGGTCCATAAATATGTCCAAAGCATTTCTTCCACTATAGTCTGTTGTCTCTAGGCTGGCGCCTACGTCGAAGAAGTGTGCCATCACTTTGGGTGTCCCAAACCTGATGGCTGCTCCGAGAGGGGTCGTCGGAGGGCCCAATCTGCGAATTCCATCGATGGACCCTCGGAGAGGATAAGTTTGGCCTCTCGGTGTTGCTTCATGATAGTAAACCGACTCAGTCTCCGCGATCCCCGTTCTAAAGACGAACTTTCTGCCGACACAAAAGTGCAGTAACTGCAATTCTCCCTCTTCGGAATGTCTCCTCACCTCCGCGCCGGCGCCCAGTAGCGCCGTCGCTATAGCGAAGGAGCCGCTCTGCAAAGCTTGACTCAGCATTGCAGGCTCCGTTCTCGCGTTAACATCAGCGCCAAGGTCAACCAGGGTTTGAATTGCCTCTAGAAAGGCATCACTCCAGGAATGCATTACAAACATAGCTAGAGCACTGAAGCGGGAACAAGATTCCAAATCGACTGGCACCAACTTTTCCTTCACACACGACCGAAGGAACTCGAACTGTTGGCGTGCGGCCGCCCTGTGAAGGACTGTCTCGTAGCGAGCTGGGAAACCCCATTGGGGATCCGACCAAAAAAAGGGGCATGCGCCACGGCGTAGTAACATGAGAGCAACGTCGGTGTTATCCGCGTGGACGGCAGTCTCCAGCGCCGAATACCGAAAAGCCGGCGTCCCGTCGATCCAGGTTTGGGGTTCCTCCCCCATCTCGGCGCCGTGGTCCAGCAGCCACGAGGCGACGTCCTCGTAACCGAGATAACAGGCCAGCTCGAGCAACGATCTCACGCCGCGGGTCGTCTTGGGGGGGCGGAAACTGACGCGGAACGACGCGGCGATGTCGAGGATGTCGATCCTGCGGTTCCGGACCGCGAACTCGGCCGCCCTCGACCCGCCGTGGGTCCGGTAGAGGATCTCGGTGGCGGCGCCGCGGAACCGGCGGCTGGTGCGGGCGAAGGCCGCGAGGCTGGCGCTGTCGAGGTGCAGCCCCCAGCCGTAGTTGCCGGGAATCTCGAAAAGCTCCAGCCCCTCGCAGGGGTCGCAAGGAGCTTGCAAAATCTTCAGCACCAGCTCCATCGGTAGGCTCGTTATGCTCGGCATGGCGGAGATGTTGTCGTCTCACAAAGCTGCGAGGGCGTAATAGGGCAATGGTTGGTGATGAGGACCTATCTGGTTTTCTGAACAAGAGCTACGAGAGAATCTAGTCGACAGATATATATACATGTTTCTCCCTCTCCTGACCCGCAGAAACGAGACACGTCGGCCATTGTCGGACTGATGGGGGGTGAATAGCATTGTTTGTCTACCTCCCCACTGTTACAGAACTCCGAGCTTAGTTGTTCGAGTACCCGTTTCGACACAAAGAACAAGCTTTCCATAGCTTCAGCAGCTAGCCGCTTTGTCGCTTCTGTCGCGGGGAGAGCTGCTACCTGTACGTGCGAGGTCTAGGCGCCGACGTCGATACGGTAGCGGGACCGTGGGCGACTAAAAAGGTATGGAGTCTTTGTGCTGCTCGCGTCTCCCCGTCGATAGACACACATCGTCGCCCGGCGCGTCTCTACGCCCTCTCCAAATACAGCTTGTCCCTGATCCTGTTGCCTCTAAAAGCGACCTCGAGAGCCCAGGCAGCCGGACGATAGGGGGAGGCGGGGGTCATAGGGGAGAAGGAGAGGTCGGATTCGCGGGTACAGATAAGCAGCCCGGGCATCCCTAAGCAGACAGCGCCCCCGGAAAAGCATAAGGAAAGGATTGAGGATTGCCGCAGTTTAATTATGGCATATTTCCCACCCCCGGAGTGGTGTATAGGTATATGTGGGCTTGGGGAAATGCAGGGATTCGTGGAAAGAGTTGAGCGTAGTACTCCGGGGTAGATGGGGGATGAATGCTGGAGAACAATGGGTGATGTTCGGGTTCTGAAAGGTGCTGCTGTTTGGTTACGGGTATGGCGAGTTGCCCGCTGCTGTCCCCAGATGCCCTCTAAAATACGTTGAACTTGCTCAACATGTAGGTCTGTGGAAGTCGTCGTGTTGTATCTGGAGACACAAGAGTGGGAACGCGAGGTTCAATGCTGCTAGCTTCGCTGGTAAACGATCATGAAGTTGCAACCTAGCTCTCTAGAGGTTTACCTTGATAAGCCGATTAATCTGTCTGTTCTTCTAGCCCAGCGAGTAGATGTACGTATGATCAGATCCCGTAGCGTTTCCCTCAGATGAGCTTTATGAGGTCGTAGCCACTTGCCGCGATATTAACACTCATCACTCACATTAACATACGATCCGAGCGGCGTATACGCTGCGGCATCTCAACGCTCGTACATGCCTCCTAATCAGATCACGCCGCGCGCCAGAGGCTCGACCGTGGAGAGATCCATGAGAGAAAAACAGGACAGGGCAAGTAAAGTCGCATCGACTACGATAGGCACAGGCACGAGCGAGGACCAGATAGGATAGAAGGGAGCCGGTTTCGGCGAGGGTATTATTAAACAACGGTAGCAACCTGTAAGATTCTAAACAGTTTCCTCCCTGCTCTTCCTGCTGCCTATAATGCCGGGAAATGTCTATGTGCGTGCGCAAGTGTTTTTCTATACACATCTGGGTAGGGAGATAGGTAGGTATACTGGTTTGTAGGTCGGCGGGTATGATAACGCATGGACGGATGCGGTCGTGTGCGGCGCATCGCGGTCCGGAATCTTCTTCCTCTTCCTCTCCCTCCCATCGCTAGCTATCCGCGGACGCTTACAGCATGATGGCGGCGCCGAGGAGGCCGGCAGCAGCCATGGCGCCGGCGATGACACCAGTGGGGTGGGCGACGCCGCCGGTGGAGACGGAGTTAGCCGGGGCGGCGTCGTTGTTGTTGTTCTCGGCGGCACCGGTGGGCGTGGCGGGGGTGCTGCTGCCGCAGGGGTCGAGGGTCTGGAGGGCGAGGTCGAAGGCGTCGCTGATGGAGGAGGCGGCCTGGTCGTCGGCGCAGCGGCTGGCGAGGTCGAAGACCTCGCTGCTGTGCTGGCTGAGCCAGCTGCTGCCGGCCCGCTCGTAGGAGCTGACGGCGGAGCTCAGCGACGCCGGCAGCGCGCTGGTCAGCGCGCACAGCGCCGCCGTGTCGGTCGGCTCGATCGTGTACGCCTCCGCCTCCAGGAACGAGAGCAGGTCGTCGGGCGGCTGCGGCACGCTCGTCGCCAGCGAGAAGTACGAGCTCACGCACTCGCCCTGCCCCGCCAGCAGCGACAGCGGGCTGTCCTCCGCCTGCCGCACCTCGACCACGTACGGTTCCGCGCGCAGGTCCCGCAGGCTCCTGACGCCGCGCGGGTTGAGCGCCGCGGCGGCCGTCGACGCGAGGCCGAGGAGGGCGATGGTGTTCTGCGAGAGCATGGTGGCGGGAGACTTGTATCTGTGTCAAGTAATAAGGTTGGCGAAGGGGGTGGAACGAGTGGTCCGATGTGGGAGAGCAGAGGATGATGTGTCACGGGTGAGGTAGAGACAAAAGGAGAGAGGAGAGGAAGAACTCGGACGAGTGTGACTTCTTATATATGTATATGATAACACACACCGTCTCAAAACACGCGACAATCTCTGTAGGGCTGTCCAGGATCGAATCGAGCCGATGGGAAACCCTGGTCGACGTTATTTTAGAATATTAAGAGGGGCTCAGGTCGGCCTGCAAGCTCAGGGGGGGCTTAGACGAATACCAAGCCCAGCCGTGCGAGCCCAGGATGCGATACAAGAGCAGGGCGACGCAATAAGCGAATCTGTACATCGTACCTAGGACTTTTTGCCAGGAAGCCTCGAGAATATTACTGTAGTATCTATCTGCCTACTGCATGGGGCCCCCAAGACCCCTAGCAACCTCTCCATCTCTAGGCGAATCCATGGCAGAAGCCGATGGGCCGGTCGTCTAGGCAGAAGCGCCCCATCGTGAGAAGTCGGGGCAGCCTATTCAGGATTAGTACGGGGTAGCTGATCACGTTGCTAGGCACATTTGGTTCCTGGTTCCTGTGCATCGCATGGGCAGACTGTTCAGACCTGTCGGTTCTTGTGTTTCTATGTATATCAGCGCCGAGAGCGAATCGTCGCCTCCTCTCAGCTGATAGGCCGCCAGCTACGGGAGCTGCTGTGTCTACCAGCGGGAGCGAGAGGCGATGCCGTCAGGGCTGAATCCGGTGCGCTTCCCATTTTCTTGGCCGTAGCACAACTAGTAGGCACAGGCTCCTCTGCCCATCCAGGTCGAAGGACTTGACGAACAAGGCTTCATCTTCTTCCTCTCTACCGAATGGATCTGTGGTACTTTTGGCCCCCAAACGTGGTAATTGCGGTATGTCGCTGCATATACAGAGTCGCAGGTATATGGGGCTGTAATTAGAGGACAAGGCCCCATGAGAAAGGCTCGGTCGTAGGACGTTTCTGCATGGATACATAGGTATTACCAAGTCAATCAATAACGATACAGGGCTAGATGGCACTGCTGGCCCTTTTCAACATTGCTAGGTCTATCGTATTTCTTATCCAGTCAGCGCTAGCTCGCGGACCGGGTCCGTCCGTGGCTGTGGCTGTCAGCTAAATCCACGATCAACACCTATAATTTCCTCCTCGTGTGGGGATAATCGTAGGCCAAGAGCGAAGCGTAGGGGCTTCGCGTCCCATCTCGCCGTGTTTACGAAATGGATTGTACCGAGCGAGCGATGATTGCCCGTCGCCGGTGAGAGGAACAGGTTGGCGCTACTAGCCCAGCTACATCTTAGCGACGATCTGTGACGATTGGCGCCTGGACAGAGGGATTCTGGTCGTGGCAGTTTCTCTCGGCGCGGAGATCAATATGCTATACCGCGTTTAACAAAGAGTACGCAGCACTGATTACGATGGCTGAGATGGCTAGAGAGGGGCGCAACTCTCCAACGAACAAGGCGAATACCGCGTGTCACAAAAGACAGGCGGCTGGGTCATTTTTTCGCCTAGGGAACGAACGTGTTGCCTGGTGGGAAGCGGGATTCGAGTGAAGGTCGCAGCAGGAAATTGATCGTTGAGCCGACCACGATTCATGCAAAATACCTACATCTTCATCTCTATCTACAGAGGTAGGTAATATATGATTATTTATGCAGACACGAAAGCTTCGGCGTGTCACAGACTCCTCACTAGATTTGACACTGCTGCGAAGGTATACGCATCTATAAACATAGCGTCTTAAGGGGGTTAGTTTCCAACGACTCTCCACGTGCGAGACTCCGAGCAGACCATCTTACGGCGTGTCCCTCGCGCTCTGCTCGAACAGCGCAGCCCACCCCGGCGACAAACACCTGAGCCCTGGGCAGACAGCCGGGATGGCGCCCAGCCGTCGGTGAGAATGGGCCACCGTCTTACCTACCGCACGGTCCTGAGGGAGTACAAGAAGATCCTTGAGCCGTAGCAACGCAGGGACTGGATTGGCAGACGGGGGAGGCGTCTGGGTCGATAGGGAGTTTCCGTTTCCATCTCACCACTCTCTATGTCGCGCAATGTCGACAACGGCGTCTTTGGGGACAATCTCTTGTTCAACGCTGGACCGCAGAGTCGCAGAGCTGCCTGAGGGAAACAACGAAAGCACAGTGAACGCCGTGCCGCTGACACAGAGGCGCATGCCACCTACCTAACCCGCCGCGCCGTCTCCCGAAGTCCCACCCTAAGATTTCGCTTTACTTTCCTCCTCCCTCCTCCCTCTTAACCCACTCCAAGCCCCAGCGCCTCCGATTTGCGCGGACGCGGCGCTCGGCGAGCTCGGCCTCGGCGAACAAAGCGAGGTCGTCGAGGAGGTCGACGGCGTCGTAGGCGAGCAGGTCGGGGGGCGCGGCGCGGGCGCAGCGGTCGACGACGGCGAGGAACTCGTCGGGGGGCGCGCCGACGGCGAAGCGCACGAGGCCGACGCAGATCGCCGCCCACGTCGCGGCCCACGGCCCCAGCACGCCCTCCGCGCCGCGGAACTCGATCGTCGGCCGCCGCCCCGCCCGCACCGCGTCGCATGCGTACGCCCCAAAGTCCACCGTCCCGCGCGACCCCGCCGTCCGCATCCGCGCCGCCACCTCGCAGCTGCTCGCGCAGCTCTGGAGTAGCGCTACGCCCGCCCACACTCCCGGGTCCGCCCCCCGCCTCGCCACCTCCGGCCCCGGGTCCGCGCACCCGTACGGCGCGAGCTGCGCCGCCAGCGCCTGGCGCTGCGCTGCTGTTCGCCGCGGCAGCCGGATCCGCGGGATCGTCCGCTCGCGCACCTGTTCCCACGGCGGGAAGGCCCCGGGGACCACCCAGGAGGCGCCGGAGGCTTCTGCCGCCTTCGCGACCCTGGCCTCGATGGCGGCGTCGAGGACCGACTCGCCTTTGCGCGGCTCGTCGACGTCTGGGTCGTCGGGCAGCACCGGTTCTCGACCCTCGCCGTCGTCGTTTTCGCGGTCCGGGTCGTAGTAGAACGGCCCCCAGCAGCCGGCGCGCCGGGTCCGCTCGAAGGCGAGGACCTGGTCCTCATCGCGGTTCTCGTACCGCCAGGAGACGGGCTGTTCCCCGTGCCTCACGTCCTGGGCGAGGTACCGGGCGCACAGCGAGGCGCGCTCCTGGCCGTCTCCAGGCCCTGGCGGTGCATCGTGCTCTAGGGCTAGCGGCTCGCCCGTCGCCATGGCGCTTCGGTCGCGCAGCGCGAGGGTGTGCCGGTTCCCCTGCCGCGCGGGGTCGTTGAGTGTGGCGAGCAGCGGCTCCGCTGCCCACACCAGCGACGAGATACGCCGCATTTCGGTGAGAGAGAACCGCTCCGCGCCCCGTCCTACGTGGACGTGCAGGCCGCACGAAGGGTTGACGCGCATCCGATAGGTGCTGGTGAGCAGCCCGCAGACCCACTGGATAATCCGGAAGGCCACCGGGATGTCGGGCTCAACGGGGCTCTGGATCTCGACGTCGACCCAGCCGTACTTCGTTACCCACTCGTGCTTATTGTCATACAGCGGCTCGTTGACCGTCGCGTCGCCTGTAACTTCCCAGTTCGCATATCTAGCGAGGGCGGCCTCCTCGGCGGCGCTGCTATATCGGAGCGCCCGAACGTCGCGCTTTAACCCGTGTTTCTCTAGAAGCTTCTTGATGATATCTCGAACTTCATTCTCTGCCTCGTAGCTGCGGGTAACTGGAGTGTTTACTACCCTCAGGACAGGGGGCAGGCCTTCAATATCAGCGAGGGGGTCCTCCGCCTCCGGGTATAGCCAAGGAACCATGAACTCCAACTCGACCCCGAATGTGAGCCGTTTGGGGCCCGGTACCTTTGGTGTTGAGTTATCCATCGACGCGAACAAGGCTCGCCGTGTTTTACTTGAAAGGTTAGGTATGATCTAGGACGTTCGCTTCGCTCAGTAAACCTGCCAATACACATAGATGCACAAGGACTACAGAAAGGCAGGCAGTATATTGCCGGTTTATACATGCATTGGACGCGATGTACGATGTATTTAATGGTTGGCTAAACAGTCTCCATGTTCTGCCTTTCTGTGAATTTCGGGGTTTGAGATATCGCATGGTTTTACCTATTAGACCTGTGGCCAAACACTTCAGCGTGTTCACTGTCAACTCTTTCATCAGGTTTAAGACATCGCAAACATGGGATCCCCAGAGGTCCCTGCGGACGAGGTAATATCCTCGGGTAGGTAAGGGCCAACAAATGGTCTCTAGTTAGCACTAATACAAGTACCAATATGTTGATCCACGTAGCCTTCATGAGAGCCAAGTGTGTCGTGTGTCGTGGGAGTGAGTCTGACAGCTAGCCCGTCGAGAAGGCTCAGAAGGTCCACCGTGTTGCTGCTCATCGTTATATCAAATTCTATTCGCGAAGTCTTTCACCCTCTAGCTCCAGGCGTAAAACTCATTGGGTAGGATGACTGTCGACCGTTTCTCGCCGCCGCGCCACCGCACGCAGGGGACGCTCTTCTGTTCTCGTTCTTCGCTCGTGACATCGACCCCGAACTCTTGCGAAAGCAGCGTCAGGGCGCTCTGCACTTCCGAGTCGGGATTCCAGACTATCACGCCCGTAAACTGCCACTTTTGTGCCTCATCGAGAGCATCAAGTAGCAGTTGAGCCAGCGCTCGCGTCCTGGTGGCGTCGCTGTAGCCCAGGCGAGGTTTCTTGATGCGTTGAACATACAATTTCCGAGAGTCATAGTCGTGATACCAGTACAGCCAAGCGTCTGCGCTCTCGCAGATGGTTCCCTTGACATCTGAGGCTTTTCCGACCAGCGCGTTACCCATGAACTCGGCCCGTCCTTGCAGCCAGCCGACCAGATCCCCGGTGGGGAGAACGGTCATGAGCTCGCCGCGTCCGTCCGTACTGAGCTCGCCCTTAAGACTCTCCACGTCGCGTTCGCAGAGGCTCGGAAGCTCGTCTTTCGTGAAGTGCCGAGTTTCGACGAGCTGAGCTTGCTCCGGCGGGGGAGATGGAGGACGGGTTAAGGTGCTGTGAAATGCGTCCAGGGTGTCCCAGCCTCTGCTCACGTAGAACTAGAGACTCATCAACGATCCGCGCCCCGCACATACGCCTCGCTTCCTTACCTTTCCAACGTCCGAATACAACATGCTCGCCGTGGCGTCTCCCGGTCCGTCCAGCCACTCTGCCACATTCTTCAGGAGAATGGAGGCGAGGCCGCGGCCGCGGTGGTTCGCGTCCGTGACGACGCTGCAGATGCAGTAGCCCTGTTCCTGGCGCGTCCCGCGGGCATCTCGAACGAGCAAGTCCCTATGCATCGTCTTGCACATGGCGACTACGCGCTCGGGGCCGTCGGCCGTGACCAGAGTCCAGAAGCGCCAGCCGTTGCCCCGCACCAGCGGCAGCTTTCCGAGAAAGTGCTCGCGATCTACGTAGCCGGCTTCCGAGAGCGCCTTTCCGAAGGCAGTCGATGCGAGCTTATAGCATCGCGAGCGCTCCTCGGGCGTCGTCGCCTCTGCGAAGACGACGGCCAGGCTCCCGTCAGAGTTTTCCAAGGTGATCGGCTGCGTAATCCGCATGATTCTAACACGGGTCGGGCTAGTTTACGATGGAGCAATAGAACGCGAGATGTGGTAGGGAGGGAGAGAAAGGGAGGGAGAGGATAGTAGCGAGGTGGACGCAAAAGGGAGAACGATGCTCTTTGTGTTAGGTACAGAGAAGGCGACGGCACCGAATATTAGTCAATCGCGGAGTCAGCAGTAGCCCCGGTCTGCGAGGAATCGAGACACCGAGGCCGATGAGCTGACATGACAATTCGCACCAACTCATAGCTTCGCTGCGAAGCCGCACGGCTTCGTGGGGGTGGATACTGCGTGCTGACGCCGTTGGAGTCTCCGGCATCGCTGATCCTTGCTGGCTTTCCAGGGGGATTTCGGCTCGATATTATTACCTGCCAGATATACCCTGAACGATCCCCGTACCGGGTCCTCCCCCATTTGCCTGGCCTCCCTGAAGCGACATCGTAAATGTGATGTGTATGTTGGTCGAGCGCTGTCATTTCCCAGGGCGTCGAAAGGAAACCGCCTCGATCTTGGCATCGTACGCGGAATCAGAGAGGAGAGAGAGAGGGCCGCATTTGCTTTATGTAAATACCCCGAACCGATCCTGCGGCTCGTATTCGTATCAGGGGTCAGAGTCCCATCTGGCACACCGAGAGGGGGTCCAAGGGCGAAACCTCGGGTTCCCGACAGTGGGCTGGCCAAGTAGGTACCTACGAAAAAAAGCCAACGGCGTGCAAATATTGCTTCTCGTCGCGAAACCAACCGTAAACCCCCTTCGCCCGTCGAGGGCTTAAAGTTGTTGTGCTCTCAAAGGGATAGAAGGCCTCCGCCACCGATGGACGACATCTCGCCGACGCGGCTCCTCCTCGGCGCGCTCGCCGCTGTCCTCGCCATCGGCATCCTCTGGGTCGGGAAGCTCAATGCGACGCTGAAGAAGACGCCGCCTGAGGTCCTCGCCGTCTCGCCGCACCGATGGACCGAGGCCGAGATGCGCGCCGTCTACGACCGCATCCGCGCGAAGCCCGTCGACTGGGCCTCACACCTGCCACCGCGCGCCACCCTCGCCGGTGGCGGCGATCGACGGTACATCATTACGGGTGGTAGCGGCGGTGTCGGGGGTACCATTGTCCTGCACCTGCTGGCCCGCGGCCACCCCCCCGAGGCCCTTCGCATCGTCGACTTCCGGCCGCCAGACCGCCCCGAGCTGACCACCGGCGCTGTGGCGCGCGTCGACTTCGTCCGCGCCGATATCACGTCCGCCACCGGGACCACCGCTGCCTTCGATGCGCCCTGGCCCGCTGCCGTCCGCGACCTGCCTCTCACCGTCTTCCACACGGCCGCCGTCATCTCCCACGCTGACCGCTCGATGATCACGTACGAGCGCGTGCGCGGCGTCAACGTCGACGGCGTCCGCCACGTTCTCGACGCAGCGCGCGCCGCCGGCGCCTCGGTCTTCGTGTCGACCTCGTCGGCGTCGGTCGCGTACCGCCCCGTCGAGTACTGGGGCAACCCGCTGCGGCGCTGGCCGCGCAACTACTGGCAGGCCATCGACGAGGCCGACTTCGCGCGCCCGCTGCGCCCGCACCCCCAGTTCTTCGGCAACTACGCGTACTCGAAGGCGGTCGCGGAGCGCATCATCGCCGAGGCCAACGCGCCGGGCTTTCGTACCGGCATCGTCCGCCCCGCGAACGGCATCTACGGCACCACCAGCACCACCGACCAGATTGTCGGCTACTGTCTCCGCGTCGGCACGTTCCCCAGCTGGATCCGCAACATCATCCAGAACTTCGTGCATGCCGGCAACGTGTCTCTCGGGCACCTGGCCTTCGAAGCCGCCCTCCTTCAGGATGATAGGAACGGCAACATGCCCAAGTGCGCGGGTCAGGCCTTCACCGTCACCGACGACGGCCCACCAACGATGTTCGACGACGTCTACAACCTACTAAAGGTCATAGTGGCGACGCCTCCAATCAAGGTGATCTACCTGCAGCCGGGGCTGATGCTGGTACTGGCGTATGTGGTCGAGCTCTTCGACTTGGCGAGCCGGCTACCGGTAGTGGGACGTATCGTACCGCGACCGCAGGGAAGCTTGGCGATGCTGCAGCCGGCTATCTTCAGCGCCAGCACAAACCACATAGCTACGGACACCGCCGCGCGGCGTAGCGTCGAAGATGGCGGCATCGCCTACCGACCCCTTGTCAGCACGATGGAGGGCGTCTGCCAACAAGTGCTCGACTGGAACATTGAGCACGGGAAATAAATCGTTGCCGGGTCTGGTGATCGCTAACTTACTAGGCGAGGATGTCATAGCACTATGACGGCAAGGTCTCGGAGGGGCTTCCTAGCTGGCTTAAACCGTCAGCAACCGAGCATCTCTGCCTCTATGCATACTATTAATATTAAAACCCGGAATACTACCAGAGTGGACATCCCTCCAGCTACTAAGAGTGTTAGCTCTACCTTCATATCCCTTTACAGGCCGCGCGAAGTATCTGATACGAATTTCTGTTTGGACATGCAGCATGCGTCATCACTGCTAAAAATGATCACCTACACTAGCAGCGTGGTTTTAATAGAAACAATTTTATTGATTTTGGAAACATTGATGGTATAATAATACTAAACAACGAACTAAAAATGGGGGGTGAAACATATCTGACGGTACGCGTACTTACTTAGGGAACGAAATGAGCGGCACGCCTGGCTTGTAGTGGGCCGACCTGCCTTTGGCGGTTTAAGAGAGGTCGCTGTCTCTGTGTATCGAGCCTTACGAATGCATAGGCTTTCTTTTAAAAGGTTTAGCGACCTCCTCTCGTATCGAACGGGGGGCAAAGGCGATTGGAGGGGGAAGGCTTCTTCACCAGGAAGAATCTCCACCCATATATGACTCTACTACGAGTCGATAAGTTTCTAGCAGGTGGAAAGTAATGAAGGGTGATTCGTCCTCTTTAGAGGCTTTGGTGTGTATGTGTCCGGGCAGGGGAGCAGCTTCAAGCCAACCCCCCTATGTAGGTCTCCCGCAGAGTAAGAGAGAAGAGCGAGTTCGGATGATAGGTGCGGTTTAGGAAGTGCTCTATTCAATTACACTCTCTAAACTTACCTGCGGACATGGGAATTATCTACCCTTACGCCCGCAGCTTTCACGCACCTCTTACCCCTTCAGAGTCGTACGTACTCCTCTTTGGTGAGAGAAAGCCTATCCATCTCGCGCTCTAGCTCGGCAACTCGCGCCTCGAGCGCCCGCGTCATCCTCTTATGATGGTTGGCCGCGCTCCTGGCGCTGTTACGCTCCTCGAGGACCCTATCAAGTGCCAGTGGCAGAGCCTCGAGGTCGTCGATATCTATTCTCTGGTCGTCGGCTAGAGCCTGCGCTAGCGGCATGAGGCTTAGCAGCGCCTCCCGGTCGTCGATGATGGTCCTCAGGGCCTCTTCTAGCTCACCGGGGTCTCCGTTAGGACCAACGTCTTCGGCCCCCGCGACTAAGTCGGCCAGCGGTAGGAGCCGGCGTAGCCGTCTTGTCTCCTTCTGTTGCGCCGCCCAAAGCCGCTCGTAGCAGTCGTCGACGACCAGACGGCCTCTCGATATGCTATTTCCCCCGGCCGGCGACACCGCGTTCTCGTCGTCGCCGACAGTAGTAATGGTGAGCATCGGGGCGTTGCTGTGCTCGATAGCTGGGTCATAGGCGACGATGGTCACCTCGTTATTTCTAGAGGTGTCATCGTCGCCGAAACCCGCATCCTCCCAGAAGCCGGAATCGTGGGCGTCTTTATCTTGACTGGGCCACGCTTCGGGATCTGGGAATTCGTGCAGGGCGTCGGCGATCTCTCCACCCGAGAAGATCCGGCCTTTTCGACGCTCATGCACGTCATCTTTCGTCATTACGGGCTCCGTAGAACCCAGGTTAGGTCGATCGCGCCCGTTGCCAGCAGTGGGCGGAATCGTGTGTCGAGCGGGGGCCCGGCCCTTCATGTCCCTGCTCCGTTTGGGCACTGGATGAGAGCCCAGCGCTTCCCGAGACGCACCAAGATTCTCCCTTCGAACGCTATCTCCCGTCACTGATCCTGAATCCCGGGAACGTGACCTCGGCTCCCCTGCATCCGGTGTCGCCTGAGGGCTACTCTGAACCCCGATTGATCGGGGTGCCGAAATCAGCAGAGGCTCGCTGATGTGGAGCTTCTCACGGGTTTCCACAGGTTTCCCTACTTTCTTTGCGAACCAGCGGGTTAAACCGGAGCTATCGTCGCTATTCCTCGATTTATTCCCGCCGCTGCTTCTGAATTCGGACCCGTGAGCTGGCGTCGAGATCACCTCTCGGTACGGCATCGGGTTGTGCCGAGGTGCCCCATGCGATGCGCGGTGAGAGTCATACGCCGGCGTAGACTCATGCCGAGGTGGAAGGTGTTGGTACGGTGCAGTCTGCATTGATCTGCCCGAACCCCTCGGCTCGCCAATTTGCCGTGGTGGGAGGTTTCTCGACGCCATGGTGATTTCGGATCAGTGGTTTTGAACTTCGTAGTTTCGATTTGTGCTGCGAGAGTATTCAGAGATCTGTTACTGGTCTGCCAAATAGTCCCGAGATCACAGGATGAATTTAGAAAAGATAAAGGGGATTTTGATACGTAACCCCTTCCTCTATATATACTAATAACGGTGGCTTGCTCTTTCAAGCCCAAATGCCTCCCTGTCAATAGCAGTTGTGTATAAGATAAGGGATTGTTTCGTCTCAAGGGATTTTGGGGTACACATTGCCTTTGTGTATGTGAGTTGAATAGGGTCCGGAAACTAGTCATTGTCCGCCCCGTGAATAACACCTCCTTTATTCGGGCAGTTAGCAGTACTGTCAGCTCTTGGCTGGGGCGTCTTTGTAGCGGATTGCAGTCTTCTCCCAATTGACAATAGCATTGTTGAAAACCTGCCGGGTTCTTTGGTCCCTAGAGATTTGGGAAACCTCTTCGAATTCCACCAAGAACAGTTTCTTGTTGTACTCCTGAGGATCTTCGGTTGAACGTCGATGACGCCGCCGTCGCTCGATGTGCAACTACTCGCATATCAATCTATTAGCCGCTAGAATGGAACGTCTTGCACGAGAGCTTACCTTGCGGTCTCGCTGATGAAGCAGTAAAACCGCCAGTATTCGCTCCGCTGTGGCTGGCCTTTAACCCAGAGATCAATCCTCCAGACGGGAATCTTGTTGTAGTATAGGGACCGTTAGAAGTTACATCGCCTACGGGTTCTCGTGTGTTCATTTGGCTATCGTGCGCGCGAGGGGTTCCCAGAACAATTCCAGGAATACTCGATAAACCTATACCTCTAGAATTGCCGAGACGTTGACGATGTGTTGAAGGGGTAATAGGAATGTTGGCTACGTGACATGTTAACAATCCACGGTCGTCGCAAACGAGTGCGTTCCTGTCTTACGTTGATGCCCCACGTTCCTCGGCCAAGCGCTGGCGTGTTCCTGCGTCGTGGCCCGAGTTTGATAACCGGTCGAGATCCCCTGGCGCTCTTGGGGGCCTGGTTGCTGGCGTCCATAAGGCGACCCATGCTCCTGAAAACCCATAGGATCCCGACCTCCTCCTTGTCCTGCTCCGTCGAATGGAGCCTCGCCAATCGGGCCATGGAGCGTCGAATCTACTGCGTCTTCTGCGGCGTCCTGCATCTGCCCGAGCATAGCCTTTCGCTTGAGCTTATCATAGAGCTCCTGAGTCTGTAGTAGCTTTCGGTTCTTCTCTTTGTACGCTTGGGTGAGTTCTTCGTTTTTCCTACGGAGGCTATCCTGGTCTACCTTCATGTCTAGTAATAGAAGTCAATAACGAGGCTTCAGTAGGGCGGGGGATGACTTTCTGGTAAGCTTGTTATGCAGGTTGGTGATTTCTAAGTTGGCATCGTTGATCACTTTGTCCAGGTGGACACTCAAGTTCGAGTATTTATCAGTCAGTGTCTTCCCGAGGTATTCCTGGTAAACGCTGGGCAACGCAGGCATCAGCAAGCATCCGTCCCGGCTGGCTCTGTGATGTGGGACAAGGGGTAGGTAGACCTAACACCTCCTGGGTAGCCTGGTAAGCCCAGAAACTCAAGGCTCGGCTTGCGCATTCGATGATAATGTTGGGACTCAGGCCACTCAGGACGCTCGTCTTGTAGTCCTCACTCGGGTTCAGGTTTGATATCACGGCGTCGTCGGGATTGGTCAGGTGGGCACCACAGGCGGGACACGAGTTCCGATGTTCGTGGTGTTGACTGGTGAGGCCGAGACGAGCGGCACAGTCGGTACAGAAAATATGGCTGCAGGTAGTTACTAGTGCTCGATCCCCGAGCTCCTTTCGACACTTCAAGGCGTTGCAGCGCAGCATGTGTTCCATCGTGCCGGAATTGTCGGTATGTGAAGAGTGAGCTCTAATGACCATAATTCGGGGGCGACGTTGTTCTCAGGCGGAGGATAGAGAGAGGAAGAAGTAGACAGAATCGGCGACGACGAACTGAAGAAATTCATGGCAAATTCTTTTGGTAAGTCAGCAGATCTGGACTGCTTCTTTGCACTTTCCATCTCAGCACATCGAAGAGCGCCTTCTCTCTTCATCCCAACACAGTGCCCCTATATCCCTATACCCCTATTATCCCCATATCCCGATACTGCGGTAACATTCGCTGAGCATTACCTAGAGGTAGATAGATATTTCTCATCATCCAGATGCTCGCGCAACCGAGGGTCAAGCAAGGAAAGTCGATACTCTGCATATAATTGAGGAAAGCGTTCAAATGAGTATTCAAGGGACGTGGTTCCATGCTGTCATCCATAAGTTAAAAACTCATATTACACCATAATATATCTCGGCAGAAAAGTCGCAATTTATGTAGACAGCTTTGATTCTCCAAGCATCTCTACAATCACGATTGCGAATTTAGCTACTGCTCATCCGTCCCTTGGCTCAGCATTTAGCTTGTTGGCTGCTCTTTGCTCGTTGAGACATGTCGAGATGAAGCTACGCAGTCTGTATTGGTCATTTTCTTGACTCTGCCGGAGGAGAACGACCAGCCGAATTGAGAAATTTGGTTTGGGGACAGGCCCGATGGCGGTTTCTGCCAGTTAGTTTCTGGAAATGGATTCACTGCATTCATCATGACTGGTAAAATGATCAACAATAATATATCTCTGCGCCAAAGCTTGATGCCCGTTTCGCGGGTCTTCCCGACACGGCTAATGGCACGAAATAGGCGGTTCACATATAGAGAATTATATGTCTCGTAAAAAAAAAAATACAGAATATAATATATATATCACGAATGTAGCGCATCAACTAATATTATGTCGGCATCTTTTGTGTGCTTCCAATCGCTTTGTTGTCTCTTCCATCTTATGACAAAGCCACAAACTGCCCTCTGTCGCTTTTAATTTTCTATTGTAGTTTCTTATTACCTTGCCCTGATTCATAGCGGCTATTTTCCACTCAATATTATATTAGCAGCTAAAAATCCGATGTTGCGATATTGTATGCGGCATGAAGGTAGCTCGTTGGGTCAATTTCGTGATGTCTCCAATGGTGGATCTCCTGTTAATAATAACAGAGTCAACACTTTCTTCCCACTGAGTCCACAATTACCATGATAGCATCTTACCGTGTCTTTAGATTCCCCTATCGCTACTAAAACTGAGCTTTCACTAAGCCCTTCTCCTACAATCAATATTATGTAATGAGCAGCATGATCATGGGAGTTCCCTTCGCTCTCTCGCGGTGCCTCATCCTAATGTCCCCTATGGTGTCTAAAGATGGACCACACTATGACACACGATATTTCATAACCCAAAGCATGGTAATGCCTGGCCAGACCATACCATGAATCTCACGATGCTCCTCACCGTTCTCATCCTCACGCACACATAAATCCAAATACCTGCTAATCTAGATGCTGCGCGTGACACGAACGATGGCGACCTGCACGATAGGAATGCATGGGGGATATGCGGTAGGCAGCCCTTGAAACTATTACCCGCCTACAACCACCCCGTCGGCTTGCGGAGACAGGTGAGGGGTCTATGTAGAGTTGGAAGCCGGCGGAGATGTGGGACGACCTCGCCGCCGGGTCTAGTGAGCACACCAGGCCGGGCAGCCGGCAAAGAAACTCACGATCCCGATATCCCGGCTGGGACATGGTTCCCAAAATAGACGACACTCCTGAGACTTGAAGAGGGGGAACTGTGCGGAGTGGACTGGAAAATTTGCAGCTGGCTCTACCCCAACGGGCTCCGTGCATAGCTCATGAGAGCGTACTGCCCAGGCCCGTTCTCATTTACGTAATGGATGAAGACATAAGTTTACACAGAACGTGAGGTTGGAAACACTGGAACACTAGGAACGTCGGACCTGCCTACATAGCCTCCATAGTGCCTGGTGGTATGGACTAGAGTGCCTACTGGGTGTAGATTCGACCAATAGTCTACGGACATGCCGGCAGAGTATCGGCGTAGCCGGGGCGGCACAGCGAGAGGAGAACGTGTATAAGGAGGTTGCCAAGAGCAATAGTGGGAGGGCGGTGGCAGATAGTCGAACTTCACTTACACTAATACCGCTAGGCCCCAAGACCGACTATGATAGTGTAGATATAACACGACTGTTAAGAAATAAGGCATTACATTTACGGCTAGTTCAGCGGCATCCGGTTTTAGAGCCCACCATGTGAGTCCACCTGGAGCACGTGTAGAAAAAGGCGAAGGGTACGCATCCTAGCGAATATGGGTAGAAATGGCCTTAAGGGGTTGCCCCTAGGCAGGGCGCTCTGTATCGATATCTTCTGCATTGGATAATATTTCCGCAGATTTCAGGTCCTCCTCGGGGGAGGCCTTCGTCCCTGTAGCACCTGTTGGGCTAATGACACCGCAGATCTACGCGTCTCCATGATCAAGTTGGAGAAGAGTGCCGGATCTGAGTTGGTCTCCGGGGAAAAGGAGGTTTCACAATATCCAGGCCGACCCATTGGGACAAAAGTTCCACGAGCCTGACAGGTTACCTATCCCTATTAACAGGTAGCGAAGGGCACACGAGGCAGTCCACAAAAGACCTTCGTCCCGGCGAGGATATTAGACCCCTAGTTAACGCCCACTGTGACTCGGCCTGCGTCAGCTAATGGGCTGTCGACTAATAAACGCGTGTTCAACTTTATGCTGCGAACGCGCAGCGGTAAATTACGGTTCAGACAGACTTCTCGTAAAATAAGCGGCTTGGAATGCTACCGTAACAAGGGCGACCAGTCTGGGGAGTCATCTCTGCAGAGGAGGTCAGAGCCTTGACCCCAGACGCCACGAAAGCTTGTACATACGGACGAGGAGCGTGGCTTTCATTAAAAAGCCGGGGGTTACGACATCGAGTTGCAGCGAGACCATGGCTCGACCTTGGGCTGAACTCTTGGCAGTCCGACCCAACACGACACTATGGGGGAAGTCGACCGGACATTAACACCGAACCTGCGCCTTGACCGGTTTTCCGACCCTTGGTAACTTGGTACACTAACATTTTATCACTCACTAACATTCCTTCGTGTCGCGGTGACGGTGATCAGTCGACATCAGAATGAGGTTAGGCTGGTCTGATATAATATCTCAGCGGGTCATAGAGGCCCCCAACTCCGTACGCCACCGTGACGGGCCACCGGGCAAAGCGCTGGGGGCCATTTTGCCCCAGACTAACGGCAATTTAGGAGCGAGGGCGAGGCGCGGTCACGGTATAATAATGGCACGAGAACAGCTCAGTTAAGCTTATATTATAATAGCATTTGCCTGCTATATGTGCCTCTTCCTCCCCCCTGCCCTTGTTCTGTCCCCCTCTCCCCTCACAGTTGGAGCTTGTCTACTTTAGAGGCGCTACAGACCCTTTATGGGACGAAAAATTTCCGAACGAGGAAAATGAAGGAAGAGGAAAAGAAAAAAAAAAAAAACAAGTTAGTCGGAATGAAGCGGTGCCAGCTTCGGTGTTGAGGTCCACTGTCGCTGCCGGCTCTTCTGTGCGTGATTTTGCAATTACCGAACGGTATTATAAGAGACAAGGGAGCCACAGCATAGCACTGTATTATCATAGATATTAGGTACGAAACTCGCTGGGGCGGATATGATCGCAGTTTGTGGTCCTCCGCCGGCCGCGGCGTCGCATCAGACGAAGCTCATGATTAGAGAACCGATCTTTCGTCGACACCGTTTAGGATTCCGCGAATCCTGCTGAACGGGCTGCGACGAAGTTCTAATTGGTCCTAATACCACTATAGCAAGTGTACGTACGCGGGCCGCGCATGATGTCCTATAGAAGTGCCCTTTAAGACTCGGGATTCCTGGCAGGGCTCATCAAATTCCATGTTACGAAGGGTGAAAGGTGACGACATCATCAGGTAGCCGTTCTCTCTGCTTAATCAGGCTGCTGGCGACGGCGAGGACGAGTCGATCGTGGCTGAACGAGGTACGGCCTACTGCGCTCAGCCGTGTGCCCCAGCTCAGGTCCCGCGGTGCCGTGACATGCCTCTGGGACTCGTAAATAGCAGGCGGCAGCAAGCAGCCTTCACATGAACATCCACAACGGCCCTTCAACCCTGTCCCGTGCGCATCGGTGATCTTGGCGGCGCCGACTCGACTGCCGTCACCATCCTCGCGTGACAGCTCAGTAGCACGACAGTCGGTAGACACGACGAGCATGGAAGCATGACGGGAATCAATCGGACGAGTAGATGCGGCCTGCTGGCTGCCGAATCGCCGTCGAGATTGGGTGCCAGGAAGAAGGGAAGCACAAGGAGGAGGAGGCGGGAGAGGGAGGGACAAATGGGGAGGACGGCCTCGAACGCGAATGACAGATCACGTCCGCATTGAAGATCTTCCCATCTCTTACCCCGCATATCCCCATCCCGCGATCTGCTCCGTCGCCAGCCCTCCTGGCGTCGCGACGATCCCCAATCAGAGTGCGGCCCTGGAAGCTCGCCGGCGTAGACCAGCCCCTACGTCGGTACCAGAGCCAGCAAGCGGCGTCACATGAAGAAGATGATGAGGAGGAGGAGGGTGGTGTGTGTGTGTGTGTGTGTGTGTTCTTCTCTCCACCCCCCTCCTCCTTCTCCCCCCGCACAGGTCTCCCCGTTTGCCCACCCGTCAGCCAGAGCGCGAACCCTGGACGCGGACGAGCAGGGAGGGGGGACGATTAGACGATGGGATGGGCAAGGCAGAACAGGGCAGGGCAGGGCGCATGTAGCGGTACTCGAGCCTAGCGGTACTTGGGTGACATCGCGACACAGCGCTTCGGGACAGGATACCGTGTGAAGGAGGGCTGGTATCAGGTACCTGGCCGCGATAGTCGCGTTGTCGAACCTCTCTCGTCCGCCCGCCACGGGCCGAAGTGCCAGATTGTGCCAGGGTTGGAGGCCCCTGGCTCGCAGCAGGCCAATCATCATGGCTCGTCTCTTCCCCAGTCGATCATATCAACGGCCAACAAGCCGACAGCCCAATCATTACACCTCGTACTACTTCTTGGCTGACTTGTCGAGATTGCCCTTGCACATGCAAAACATTGCGGCCGTCCTATCACGATGTCTCACCTGCTTTCCGGCTTGGAGCCAATAGGAGCGGGAAAAGGGGGGAGAGAATCAAGCATCTTGGAGGCCACAAGCCTTCGTCGACGCTATTGATGAAGGTATCTCCGAGCCTTACACTAGGTATGTAAGACACTGCTATGGAACATTGACGGAATTCGACGTATCCGCCCCCAGGCACTGACAATTACCAACACGCATGGGCGACAGGCCCGTGTCGACGTGGGTATGCGCGAATCCATCCCGTGACGGCCCACCCCCTTCGCTTCCCCCTCCCTCTCTCTCCCCGCCTCTTCCTGCTCCTCGTCGTCGCCGTCGTCACACTATCCATCGTGTCACTCCCCACAGATAACGTCTTCGCTGCGGTATTATGGGCCTCTTAGCATATCTCGACGTAGCGAGGCTTACACGCAAGTAATCCACCGCCAGGAACAAAAGCCCACCACTCTCGCCTCGCCGCCGCACACCACCAGCGGCGGGCGCGAAGGAGAAATCAAGATACTCAGCACTGGCGACTCCAACGATACCCACCGCCCCCCCCCCCCCCTCTTCCTCTCTTCCCGCTCCTCCAGGAATGAGGCCAGTGAACACACGTAGACACGTACGTACAGACATACATACAGACGTGCGTAGGAGGCGGCGACCCCAATTAGGTCGGCGAAATAAGCCCCTCTGCTCGCTTCGCGCTGCCTCCGCCACAAGACGAGCAGTGCGCCCGAGGGCGCACACCTGCTGCAACAAAGGTACCTACCTGGCGCGTAAAGCCGCGCGTAGACCGAGCCGAGGAACAACGCACGTATCTGAAAGCTCAACGTAGCCGTGCAGGGCGCCGCCCCCTTCCCCTCCCCACGGACGGGTACGCGTAGGGGGGCAGGGAGCGGAGCGCCTACGTAGGCGTGTAGGCACGTAGGCAGGCCGCTGCGAAGGGGGGCGAGTCAGCGGGTAAGCGTGTGAAGGGTCTACCCCGGATTTCGCGCGCGCGCGCGCTGCTGCGCCTACCGGCCGGCCTTCCGTCCCTCGGCGGGCGTCCGCCCTCCTGCCGGATCTCGCTCCCTGGGAGGGCAGCGAAGAGGCGTCTGCGCGAGGCGTCGGGCGTGCCGCGGCCTGCGTGCTCGCATGGCTAAGCGCTTCACATGCGTCTCCGCGAGTACGAGGTGCCAGCGTGATGATGCGGCGGCGCGCGAAACACAGAGAAAGACACGGAAAAAGAAAAGGAATCCTCGTCAAGCCCGCTCTCGCTCCATCTTACCCGAGTCTGGCGTCCAAGGCGCTCAGCTGCTCGCTGGCTTTTTCTTTTCCGCTTTCCTCCCGCGCGCCTCGGGGGAGCCGACGACGCCAACCCCCCCCCCCCTCCCCCCCCCTCTATCCCCCTTACCCCCCCTACCCCTTTTCCTCGATCCTCTGCGCAGAGAGGCTGCAGCCTGATTAGAAATTCGGTCACTAGAATAGGCATACCAGCGCATCGTAGGGTCGTGAATGGGTAGATAGTTGCCCCGCTTCCCTCCCTCCTGTCCTCTTCCCCCCCCACCGTCGTCCCAGGAATAGCACGACAGCTCCATACGCCAAACGCCAGGTTCGTGTTTTTCCTCCTATACCAGTCAGCGACAAACTGACCGCTATTCGGAACGCGCATGCTCTCATCTCTCAAGTCTTTTATTATGCACTATGTAGTTACGTATCGAGGTGTGTACCTAGGTAAGAGTGTAGTGTGTAGGTATGTAGTGGGTATGTAATAGCAAGGCGTGCAGCGGTAACCGTAGTATCCTCCCCGGACCGCCACAACCAAATCCAACGAGCCGGGATGGGATCGAAGGGAGATAGACGGATGGGGTGGTGTGAGCGTGCGAGCGTGTGAAAGTGTAGGTGTAAGTGCATGTACATGTGTATGTCTGTCTGTATGGTATGTATGTATGGTACGTATGGATCGTCTTGGACGTCGTCAAGTTGCCCGCCGGCCCGGCCCTCATTGTCACCCTACCCTCCCAGCCCCTTTTTTGACCCATTGTGTACGAGAAGCGGGCAGCAGCAGCAGAGACGAAGACGAGGACGAGAAGACGGGGAAAAAAAAAAGAGCCCAGTGCAACCCACCCATCCACCCACCACCACCCAAGCCTCATCGAGATCCAACGTCAAAAGGTATCATCGCTGAAACGTACAACACGCATAGAGGTAAAGTAGGCAAGGCAGACATGTATGTGAACGGCGATCATGGACCCCTAAAAGAAGACACGCAGACAATGCAACGCAAGGCAACGCAAGAACACTGTGGCAGACAGTAACATCAGAGCAGAGAAGGGGAGGGGGGAGAGAAAACGCGCCGAAAATGGAATAGAGATTTTTCTTTTGGGATTCCCCTTTCCACCGTACCCTAGATCCTAGCGCCCGCCCGTTCCAAACACCATCACCGCTCCGTAACAGCGTAAACAGCAGTAGGTAGGTAGGTGGTAGCAATAGTAGTAGTAGTAGTAGTAGTAATGGTAGTCGTAGTAGCAGTAGTAGCAACAGCAAACCAGCGTAGCCGCCCACTCCTGGGCCCTCAAATCAGTGCACGAACGGGAACGCAGACCCGTCGAGGCCGTAGGCGCCGAGCTCGCTCATGAGGCCGCAGCCAGGGGCGGAGGCGGCGCCGTCGTGGGTGCCCGCGCTGGCGGCGCTGGCGGTGCTGCCGCCGCCGCCACTGAAGTGGTGCTGCGCCCACTCAAGCTCATCGGGCGCGCTCCAGAGCATCCCGTCGAGGTCCCACAGCCCGTGCTGGTCCAGCATGCCCATCATGCCGCCGAAGCCCTCGGGCTCGAGCCCGATCGGCGACATGTGCAGGTCGGAGCCGTCGGCGGCGGCCAGCGCCCCGAGCACGCCCGCGCCGCTCGGGTCCGTCACGACCTGCAGGCCGCGCAGGGGGCTCGTCGGCGCACCACCATGTTGCTGCTGCTGCTGGCGCTGGCGCAGCAGCCCCGGCTCCAGCTGCCGCGACGCCTCGTACATGCGCCAGACGACCTCGCGCGAGCGGCGCGCGGCCAGGGACCAGTCCTCCATGGCCTCGAGCAGCTCGAGGATGGTCTCGATCTGCTTCTGCCAGTCGGCGACGCGCGGGCTGTCCCACTGCCAGAAGATGCTGACGAGCGGGATCATGGCGGCCTGGTAGAGGAACCAGACGGCGTTCCAGCCGCTCATCTGGTTGCGCGACCACTCGCGCGCCACGTCCTCGACCGTCTGCTTCGCCAGGTCGCGGCACGCCTCGATCGCCGCGATGTCGTGCTCCGCCGCGTGCGACGCCCCGCTGCTCGCCAGGTTCAGCAGCACCGGCCGGTGCAGCAGCATCCGCAGGTTCTGGTACCGCCACTTCATGATGCACCGCGCGATGTACAGCGGCTCCGCGCACGGGTCGCTCGTCCGCAGCAGCCACGGCAGGCTGCTGAACCACCCGACCAGCTGCCCGTCCAGCGCGCACCGGTCCTCCGGCCGCAGCAGCGGCGAGATCGCCAGCATGTCCTGGATCGACGTCGCGATCTTGCAGAACTTGATGTTCTCCACCAGCGGCAGGATCCCCGCGTGCTGCGCCGAGTCCCGCCCCGTGCTGAGCCCGGTCTCCGGCGGCCGGATGTTGATCGCCGGCCCCCATCGCCCGAACGAAGGCCGCCCCATCGTCGTCGTCGCCCACGTGTCGAGGCAGAACAGGCTCCACCAGGTGCGTCTCCTGGTCTCGGCCGCGGCGATCTCCTTGCTCGAGCCGGCGGGCCCGTGGGCGAGGCTTTCGCGGTGGAGGCCGAGGGCGCTGGCCATCCGGATGGCGGCGCCGATGACAGCGTTCGCCATGTTCGGCCGGTTGATGTAGTGCAGGTAGTACCCGCCGATCAGGGCGAGGGCCTGCACGGTCTCGATGTGGCTGCTGCCGAACGAGTCCATGGGCAGATATTCCATCGCCCGGCTGTAGTAGTTGAGGTGGTTGTAGTCGTCTGACTTGAGCGCCGCGATGCAGCCCATGGCGAAGACCATGTTGAGCAGTGCGAGCCAGGGCATGTCGTACCGCTGCCCCTCGAGATAGTCTGCTCGGAAGGAGGCCTCGTCGAGCATGGGCACGAACACGTGGACTCGCTTGAAGTAGGCGTCGATCAATGTCTGGCCCTTCCAGGACCACGGTACTCGCTGTGGCTCCTTAGCGTTCGCGACTTTCTGCCGCATGATGGGCATGTTGTGTGCCATCTCCACGCTGTTTAGCGGTGGCGTGAGAGAGCTTCGGAGGCCCGGCTGGACTTTCAGCATCACCATGAGGGCAGCCTTGATGGACGAGGCACCTAGGTAAGAGGCCTGCCGGTCGACCGAGAGGGAAAGGGCGTTGACGTCGTCGGCCTCGACGGGGATGGCGTCCCGCCCTCGGCGCTCCTCGTCCCATTCTATGTCTCGGGACGGTATCTGCTCTAAGCCGGAGAGGCCCTGCTCGGACCCCGATAGAGTGGGCGAGCCAATGTCGCCAGGGATGGGAGAAGTGTGAAGAGGCGGCGACGGCAGGGCAGTGGCGGCGTCGATCTGCGGTCGATCGAGGAGGCCAAGTAGTTCTTGCCGAGGTAGTGGTAACAGCGACTGGATCTCGTGGTTGGGGAAGAGTCGCTTGAGGATGGACCGGCACTCCTCCAGGGACTGGGAGAGGGCTTCGAGAGTTTTCCTGGACGGGATCACTCTCTGACGGTGCTTGTCATAGAAGCACCGCTTTGGTGCCCGACTAGAGAGGCATTGACCGCAGGGCTGCTGGCCATCGCATCGACTGGAGTCTGCATTAGCTTTTTTTTTTCAACGCGCTTCAAGATCGTTGCAAGAGCCGTACATCTTCCTGCGCTTGCATTCCGCGCACGCGTGGGGAGTGGTGATTCGCTTGGCTGTACTGTTGCCGGTCGTCTTGGCACTCTCTGTAGAGTCCGTGGATTGCTTTCGAGGGGTCACTCCTTGGACTGAGGCCGAGTCAGAGAGGTGTCGGCCATGAGGTAGCGGTGTCAAGCAACTTACAGGTGTGAAACATGCCACCCTGGGTGGGAATGGGTATGCTCGGCGCCATTTTGGCTTAGAAGCTCCCGGGTGTCTCCGCTCAAGTTCGCGCAAGCTAGTTGACAGGGAGCTGAGAGGGTAAGGTGAGACTCTATAGGAGCACAAGTGATATATATATAGAGAGAGAGAGGGTTTCCAAATAGGCATCTACTACTACCCGGAGGAATGTGGGGAGACGGCCTGGGACCCAGGACCGACAACACGGGAGAGGATGAAGATTTATATAGGATACTGCCTTTGCAACCCACCGAGGCGGAGAAGCGTGGAGAATCTGGAGATGAAGGGTTGCCAAATAGATTGTGTGGAGTAAAGGAACCAACCTATTGTTAGGACCGAACTGTTCTAGTCTGGCCAGGAACCGAGTGGCTATAGCAGATCGGGCATGTCTTCCCCCCTACCTCCCTCACGGCCTATAGAAAGTGGCGGCCCAGGCAGGCCAGACTTGGTCAACTAAGAGTCGACACAGGCAAGGAGCGTGCCATGAGTACCACAGAGGGGCCAAGTCCGGATGGGTGGGAAGACGCACATCTGGAGATCAATGCCGTCTCATCGAGTAAAGATTGGCGTGTTCGCCACGAGAGACGGGCAGTCTCCCGCAGCAGCTGATTGCCATCTACCCGCCATGTACCTACCGCGCTCTCTGTATCTCTCCCTCCCTCCCTCTCCCGCTCCGTGTGTGCGTGCGCGTGAGTAGAGTGTGTCGATGCTGGGTCTACTATAGAGGGGTAGGAGGGGTAGACGTATGATATGCTTCCATGTCAGGTCTAGCAAGTCTAATAGTACATAGCATGATTTATCGCGAATAAATAGGCCCAGGAGAGTTGCATCGCGCCCCTCGTCGAAGAGCATCATCCGTGATGCCCTTTGTCAGCGGTAGCCGTAGCGCTACCAGATGGGCCGCAGAGCCCTTGGGCCCCAACACAAGGCGGAATAAGATGGCGCTGCTAATGTTTCAGCCCGTGGACAGCTACGTAGTAGGTTGTCCGCACTGGGACTAAGCCACGAGTTGCCGTCCGGCAAGTTGAGATGTCATCCGAACGCATGTGAGCAAAAGTTGACGTGCAGGCTTCGGTTAGACAGCAGGTAAAAAAAAAAAAGCTGGAATAGCCTCCCGCTTAAAGGACGAGGGACCGGGGTTGTGTGGGTGGGTGTGCTGGGTGGGTTTCATGCAGGACGAGCTGCTTGGGAGAGGAATTATTTTTTTTATTTTTCTCCTGTATTCTTCTTTTCTTTTTCTTCCGCCTCTTCGTCCACCTTCTCCCCCTCCCTTTTTCTTCTCTGTCATCTATCACTCCCATGGCGCGGTGCCTGTCATTTATTGTTTTCACCTACTTCGCGGCGTCATGCTGGATTCGCGTGGAGCCCGTGGCGTGTGAAATCTCCGAGGCCTGATACCTTCAACGGCGACTGGGTAAGATTTGGGGAAGGCCAGGTTCGATGCCGGCTGGTTAAGAGGAGGTCTTCCCCTTGGGGACCCCCTGTCGCTGTATGTAGCTACGTATCGAGCAAGGGGTCGGGGCGACGAGGCCGCAAATCTCTTGCCCTCACGATCCTCAGTACATAGGGAGATGTGTACATAACCTACATGGGGCCAACGGCTAGAATTCGTGAGGACCCGTGACAGGGTTACAACGCCAGATGGTGAGAGGGCTTGCTAGATCTGCCAGCACTTCCCAGCCCTCGAGTACCATGTACTGCGTATGTGCGTCCCGCTGCCTTGCACCCGTCCATACTCTGCAGTGTCTACGTCCTTCAGGCATTCGGGCCAGGGGGGAAGGGTGCGTGTGGCAGGGGTTGTCGGCGTTTTTAAGTACAAGGTGATGATCAGAAAAGGCTTGACCGGCCAGCGAGCCGTACAAGCGACAGGGATCCAGGCGGGTGCTGATCCTGTTCGTACCGTTACGGAGGAGGACTGGGAATCACTTACATAGCACACACGCGGCCCGGGACTGCCCTGAGCCAGAGGCCGTCGCAGTCCACTCATGACCACGTCTTAATATACAGAGCGTTACAGGCACTGCCTCTAGCGTCTCAACGCCAGGCACGTATATGTCTACACTTCATAATTCGACCCCCCGTCCTTCGAGCCACGAATAGCTCTGGGGTGCATGAAGCTGCGCTGTGGATGGCCCTCTAGCTGTCTAGTCGCGAGAGCCATCCCCCCTCGTCCGTCTTCCGGACGTCAAGGACGTCCGACAAGTGCGCCACGTTCCGCCTCGGAGGGTGTTTTGGCTTGATGGCCTCGTGCCGCCGTCCTTCTTCAGATATAGGTAACCGGCCTCTTTACAACGACAGAGTGCCTACTCTTGAGCCGGACATGGACCTGCGTGACCTATGGAAGGTAGCTTACATGGATCTGGGAGCGGGAAGTCAGGATGCCGGGGCGGAACGCTTGATGAGCAGCGAAGCTGACTCGAGATTGGCTGGGGTCCAAGGTCGCTCTGGTACGTCTTGCTAACATTAGACAGGTTAGCTTCGGGAGAGCGGTACGGAGCTACGATTCTTCACCTCTTGGCAGCTCTTGGGGTAATACATCTCGACGCTCTTCGAGATGAACCGCCGTCCTTTGGAGGCCGAGCTGCTACATCATCATCGACACAACCCGGCAGGCCGTGAAATCGCCTGTAACATGAATAAGAGAGCCTGGCAGAGGCCATGACGTACCTTTCCCAGCGGCAGAGCACTCCCTAATGGAGAAGAGATATTTCCTCCTCTGCTTCGCCCGCCTCTCCTCGTCTATGGAGACGAGATGCCGTACAATGGGATACGATGCCATGCCATGCCATGCCGTACCATGGAGGACAACATATCTGCCTGTTGTCTGGGAGCCCAGATGTACATCTCCTCCAGGTCAGGTCCTCCAATAGAGCAGGGCCGCGCGAGCTTGCGTTCAAGTCCCGGGACCCTGCACGTTTCTCTCCGGATAGCACGCACGTCGATGCTCCCCTCCCCAGCACCTCCTCCTCCTCCTCCTCCCTCTCCCTCCTCTCTCCGCCCGCCCTAACCTTCTTCGTCCCAGCTCTTGTGCCTGGGGCGCTTTCTTTTCTCCCCCCGCCAAGCCCGTCGACTCTTTACCCCACAGTCCCGTCGGTTGGATAGCTGCATACAACCATTTTATCGTTGTACGGCAGAAGTGTGGAGTGCAGTCGAGAGTCGACCGCGACAGCTGACACGATAGCATATTGAAACGCCACTCGCTTAAACGCCCAGTTTTCCCTATTCAGATGCTCGTAGATGGCCAGTGATGCAACCAGAAGGGCAAACCCGAACGAAAGCGAAAGAGCACTTCTTGTTCGAGAGTCTCGGCGCAGGCTGTCATTGTCGGACCCTCCTCTCCTAGAGGCTGTTATATATTATGCTTGCCTGTTCTCTTCTCCACACATCCATGTTTGGATATGCCCTGGGGCCGTATTGCCTCCTTAAGACAACAACATTGGCTATTAATGTACAAGACGGGAACCCCCGCAACCGCTCGCTTCCTACTGCCTCGCCCAGTAGAGACCCCGTTTGGACACAAGGATACACGTATAGGCCACCTAGACGGGACTATTCTGGCATTTACATCAACGGAAACGCCGTTAAGGCATGGCTAGTGACTCACGTCGTAGTCGACAAGGACATCAACCGGTGCCTGCAGGCGCCTGGACGGAGGGTAGATGTGGTTAGACTCGGTTCTAGTATGCCAGGCCTTCCAGCGTGGTTCTGACCTTGGCGTGACCTCCTCGGTGAAGCGTTAATATCGTGACGATTTTTTTTTTCTATTTAGGTTGATGATCAGGCGACGTGAGTGGCCCAGCGCCACTTCGTGTACGCGATGGGCATCTGTTGATATTAACTGAGGAGGCTACGGCTTTGATAGATCGACGCTAAGCCGAGGCCTCCGGCTTGCATGGGAGATAATGTATGTGCTGCCGTGCTGCGTGGCCGATATCTTGGACGAGATAGGTAGCCGAGAATTTCCCTGACAGCAAAGAGGGGGTTGAAGGCCAATCATAATAGGAAGCAAGGTCGGCCTCATTGGTGTTTATATTAAGAAAATTTCGCCGTCCATCTAAATATTATGGCATGACCCTCGGAATTCCTGGGGAAGTGTTACGCCTCGATCTGCCCACACACCCCCTTTCTAATCACTCGAGCGACACCTAGAGGCCCGAATGTTGGCTTTGGAACATTCTCGACTACCCTATAAGACGGAGACCCTATGTACGATCGACTGCCAAAAGAAAAAAAATCAGGACAAGTCTGTTTGCAGAGAGATCACCACCTGACCAGGCCTTTTTAATATAGAGTATGATAGCTCACAGAACCAAGCAGGCAGGTAGCTGACCAAATATGATTTATCTACCTAATCGCGGAATCGATAATTCACAGTCATATTGCAAAATTCTTGAAAAGGGGGCCAATAGTTGAGAGGCGTAAGCGTGACTGAGAGCCGCTTTCGTTCCACCCTCCCCCCCTCCTGGGCACGACGCCTAGTCGGCTTGACCGCGAGCTGTCCACTGCTTTGATCCACACAGTTGGTCTGTCTGTCTGTTGGGGTCACTTCGGGGTAAGGCGGGTTGTGAGGATAGGTCGCCTCCCTATGCAGGCTCTTTTCGGCCCTCGCGACGAGGCCAACACCTTTTAGGACGCCCCATACCCCATGGCGCTGCTCAACACCAACTAGGCCACTTCGCTAATAGTGAGGGTACCATATACAACCAGGAAAAATGGATATATTACGAACGAGAATTTGATGGGAAAGCAGGAAACCGTTTCCTTAGTCTTCTCTTGTGCCTGAAAAAGTTTAATACGTCTGCCCCGACCCTGTCCAGAGAATGCTTAGTGGGCAGGCGTCGTCCCAAGACAGACTCACACATTTACCTCTCGTATCATACTCGCTAGCCGGCGTATGGCGAGCCACTTGGTATCACCAGCTAGTTCCGAACGGTGCTCTTACGCGAGGATATGCAACTCTAGATTCAGCACAACTCATCTTCATTTCACCCGACTGGTCTAGACGATGCTAAGTAGTGGTTGGCGACGCTACGGTTGATCCATCGTCGGCCTAGAAGGCCCCTTAACATAGGCATCGCAGACCGCGATTTCGAGGTTACGGCAGAGGGTCTGCGGTCCGAGATATTTGCCTGCCCTCTCTACCTAGAATGGGGGGTGGTGTGAATATGTAGTATCGTCAGGTCCGCCAAGCGTCCAGGCTCCTATAAAGTCCCCACAACTTCTCCAACTTCCCCATGATTAACCCGGATCTGCGGATGATGTGCCTATGGGAATAACCTCTGCTGCTGGCTATTACCCTCTCCAAGGGTGGGCCGCGAAGTTATAGCCGAAGTACCTGGCACCGGCTGCTGATGCCGTCAAATATGCAAGTATTTTCGATTGGGATGTATTGCTTCGTGACGATTTTGATGATCTCCTGCGCCGCCATCCCACCCGTAAGCGCCGAGATGTTGTGAAGTTCGCCGCCGCCGGCTCGAGCGACTTCCTGAGCGGCCTGCAACACCCTCTCGTTCTCGGCAGCCTTTGGTAATACACTGGCGATGACACTTAGGATTTCCTCCTCGGTTGCCGTCGGATTGTGACTGGTGGCCACGAGGGCGAGGTATATGAAGAGGTTAGACATTGGCAAAGTGAATGCCCCGTCGGTCTCAACCTTCATGGCCTCGGCCGCCTCGTCGTTGGCCTTCTCGCTTTCTGTTTGGAGAGGGTCAGCATGTTCCCAAGGACAGAACGGGGCTATAGACTCACCAAAGAGTGAATCGAGATCTTCGCCGGTCGGAGTTGCATTGATGAGCTTTACAAAGCGAGCATTCTTGCAGAAGAGCTCGACCTCAGCAGGATCTACGTCGTTGCCACCCGGAATACCTCTCGCGGTCTCCAGCACCTCCTGTGCGTCTTTCCGAGCCTTGTCCTTGTATATGCTCTGCAATTTGACGTAGACACTTGACTGGGCCTTCATATCAGGCAGCGCCCCCGGCAGGGGGAGGCAACCATGCTTGTGGTAGAATGCCTTGATGGCCTTTGCGACGATCCAGAAGGTCGACTGGTGCTCAATCTATCGCCGTTAGTCTGGAATGTTCTTCGCACACACATGCAAATGCCACACGCGCACACCACACGACCGTACCTCGTCCGACACCTGATGATCGAAGAGTTCTATCACTCCAGGTTCTAGTTCTGCGACCTTGATATTCTTGTTTATGGCCGCCGCAGCTTCCTGGAAGTTCTCATCTCCGCCTTCCGAGCTGCTCCTCGCCTTGCTCAGGACGAATCTGCTGAATTCCTTCTTATCCTCATACTTGAGGGGGTTCTGGCCATCATGCGCCTGTCTCCATTCCTCCAGGTAGTGGAGCAATATGACAACATAGGGCAAATGCCCGTGTTCGTGGTCGTCTAGAGCGTCGATATTTTTAGTCATGCCTGCCGCGAACGCTACGAGTTCGGGCCAAGGGGTCAGGAGGCGGAGATCTGTCGTCTTGTCTACCTCGGGGTGGGTGTCGACTACGGGGAATGTTCCCGGTAAGCGGATGCGGAAATACGAATAAAATCCTGCAGAGTGTATGGATACAAGCGGGGTCTTGTGCCGACTAGCATAAGCTTCGAGTGCTGCCAGAGTCTCCTCCGCGATAGGGTAGGTGTATATGATTAGTGTGAAGGGAGGCGACGTCTCGAGGATGCCACGCAGATCCAGGGTACCCTAAGATAGATATCGCATCAGCAGGTCGGCGCCTCGGTCCATGCCGCTGGGAAGACGCTGCCCCTACCTGTTCCTTCGGGAACCACTCCCCAACAACCTCGGGGTTGAGTTCTTGGAGGAGCCTGGCGCAGCATTCGGATCGGGGCTTCCCCAGACAGCTCTCATCAAGGAAGAAGTTGACGCCGAGGTCGGCCTCCTCCACTACCGCCTCGTCTGCTATCGTGAACTTCCCTATACCTGTGGCGGAAGATGCGTAAGCTCATGTTGGACCGAGCAGAACCGGAAGAGTTTGGGGTGGCCAAGCCGCATATATGCCCCTACCTGGCAGAACTAGGTTCTTGAGGGTTTCCACGCCTACGGTGCCGGCGCCGGAGTTGAGAAGCAGAAGTTTTGCCGACTCGAGCGCGGCCTGGCCGCTGGCGGCCCATAGTCTGAGCTGCCTGTCGTACTTCTTCTCCTTCTCCGACGGCCCTTTGAGGAGGGGGGGTGTTTGGCTCATCACGATCTCGGCCATCACCGTTGATATGAACACCGGTGGCCGAGGCGCTTTGAGGATCTGCCGCCGCGGGCCGTTCTCAGCACCTAACCAAGTCCCCGATCCCGGATTATTCTGCCGGCGGAGCGGCTGCACTCGGGACGGTCTAGGCCGAGAGTGAGCTACACTCGTGGGCACGATTCCGTTCTTATTCTCACCACCAAAAGATGTAACTACGGGATGTCGTCGCAAACAACGTGCAGAACGCGCCCAGACGTCGTCCGCCAATGCTCGGCTTGCCTGTGTGTCGTGTCTGTGTGTGGGGGATATCGATGTGGGTATGTGAGGTTGAGGGGGACGAGCCTATCACTGCATCGCCATGGCAAGCGCTGCGCTATTCTTCCGTTGTTGTGTAATCAGTTCTCTATTGACCGGCAATGTGAGTCGTACAGCTGGCAGCCAGCTGCACCCCTTCCATATACTCACCAGAGTACCTCAGGGATACCTGTGTTTGTACTGTAAGTTGGCGTGATCTCGAAGTACATTAGCAAGTACCTTTATCATCTCGACTCGCTTTTTTGCGGTAATCCATCACAACCTGCCCTCCTTACTAAGGTATCTCTGCGACTAATAATATCCGGGTTACCTAACATTTAATACTGCGTAACCTACTATGTACTCTTACTCAATCCATCCTTATTACAATGTCCAAGTTATCATCAGGTCTCAGCCAACACCGAGTTCTTCCCGTTATATAGGCAAGTCGCGGCGGGACCAGGGAGAGAAAAGTGAGTTTATTTTAACTAGGGTAAAATTGTGCCTCTCTGTTAACGAGAAGCCCAGGGTCCCGCACCTGGGCAGCCAGAACCTGGGCAGCTAGACATTGGCTGCTATCACGCCCGTCTTACTAGAGTCCGGAACCACTCTGCTGTGTCAGTTCTTAACCAACCGACCGACCCAACGAAAAACTACCTATGGTTAAATGCCGCGTCTGCTGGCTGAGATACGGCAGTAGGGGACGCCAGGGACATAACCCCGACCTATCGCGCCATTTTCTAGCAAGAGGGCGTCGACATAGGTGCTCAATCTCAGTTGGACATCTGCATGGGACGCAGTCGATCGACAGCGGCTTTCGACACGTACTGCTGCACCAGGATGTCCCGAGCTTGCTTCCACGATGGACCTGCCAGCGGTGTGTGCTGACTTCTAGGCATCGCAATCGAGGCATCAGATGGTCAGGGGACGAGCCCCGAGGGGGAGCCATCCAGGAGCATGGAGATGCGGAAAGAGGAGTTGGCGACGATGGACATACATTTCTCGACGACGCAACCACTGTCATTGTAGATAGTGATACTGTCCCGGAAGGCCTCTTAATCTCTCTGAATGACTGCCTGACGGACTGGTCCGCCGAGAAAACGCTGCCTGGCGGTTAAGTGACCTAACGCCCGCCTCCAAATGCTCCGCCCCGTTTAAAAAATAAAGCAGCGCTAAGCTCTAGCAAATAGACGCCTTAGACGACACACATACTGAGGCCTTAGAAGCAGAGGCTTTCTTCCTATATCCCAATCAGAATGACTGCTCGACAGGACTCTGACAACCTTGCATGGGACCGGAGCGATGAGCTCTGGGAAGAGGCAATGAAGCAAATCCGATTGTCATCTACGTGTCGCAGAATTGAATCCTTTGCCCAAAGAATGCTCGGAAAACCCGTAAAGTTAGTCACCCCATTGATTATAGGCGGCTTCAATGTGCTATATCCCATTCGAATTGAAGATTCCGCCGAAAGGGTACTCGTTCGCCTACCCTGCCCTAGCCAGGCCGTGTTTCCCGAAGAGAAGACACTCGCAGAAGCTGCAACGGCAGCGTATATCAACCAATATACCCAACTTCCGGTTCCGAAAGTATTCCACCATGGTGTTGACTCCGAAATTGGGCCGTTTATGATTATTCAAGACCTAGAATCCCGACGGGGTATGAGCCAGGCTCTTGAGGTTCCTCGTGACGATCCTAACGACACGCCCGTCTTGAATCCCGACATTTCCGAAAGCAATCTCAAGAGGCTGTACACGATAATGGCACGGTGCGTGCTACAGCTTGCACAGCCTACTTTCTCGCGCATAGGAGCTCTTGTTGAGACAAGCCCTGGGTCCTACCAGATACAAGCGCGACCTATCACCCTTAACATGAACAATATGGCTCAACTTTCTAATGTCCCCAATTCAATCTTTCCGTCCGAAGATACGACATATAAGACCGCCGATGAGTGGTACGTGGTGTTGGCCGACATGCAGATGGCAACACTCCTCTTCCAGCACAACGACATAGTGGCATCAGAGGATGACTGCAGGACTAAGTATGTCGCTCGCCAACTCTTTCGCAAACTAGCCAAACAAGGCCGACTATCAAAATTTGGGTTTGCTGAAGATGACTGGTCTGCCTGCTCGAAGCAGGCTCGTCCGACATTGTCGGCGCCGGACGGTTCGGGGTCTTTTCGCCTCTGGTGCGATGATTTTCGGCCAGTCAACGTTCTCGTTGATGAGAATGACCAGGTTGTTGGGGCCATCGATTGGGAATTCTGCTATGCTGGGCCGACACAGTTTGTCTTGGATTCGCCCTGGTGGCTACTTCTCGATGTGCCTGAGATGTGGGATAATGGCATCGAGGATTGGACAACTGTTTACGAGAGACGGCTGAAAACCTGGCTTTCAGCGATGGAAGAGGCAGAGAAAGACATGGAACCAGGTTCTATGCTGCTGTCGGCGTATATGCGAGAGAGCTGGGCAACGGGCCGCTTCTGGCTGAATTATGCCGCCAGGAGAAGCTGGGCATTTGATACTATCTACTGGAAATACCTCGATGAAAGGTTTTTCGGCGAACGGCGAGAACATGTCCCCACGGAAGAGCTATGGAAGATAAGGGCGTCTCTGTTGAGTGAAGCAGAGCGAGCAGCGATGGAGCCCCTGGTGCAAATCAAGATGGAGGAATCCAAGGAACGGCGTTTGATCGAGTGGGACAGTGAAGAAGCAAGGCGACGCCTGGCTTCTTTTCTCTTCGACTGACCATATCTAGTGCCGCATATGGTATAGCACAGGTTACTACGCAGTATCATAACAGCTTTGCGACACTACAAGCTCGTATCCACTGTAGAGTTAATGCGGCCGATGGATCGTCGTTGCAAACCTCGTCAGTAACTCAGCCACCATCAAATACTCTGCCCCTTTTAAATAGACTAAGGCGAAGCCATGGCGAATAGATATTTCAGGCGATGCATACACTAGGACATTAAAAGGAGTAAGTCATGGTGGAAGCGTCATGATGGAAAGGACCCCAAAACTCGGCATATGAATTCTCAGACCGATGTTGATATACGTTTCACTTTCACTTTAGTGGAATAATACGTGACGATTTCTCGTGAATGGTGATCGCCTGCTGGTAGTATGTTGAGCATGTAGGGCGTCGATATGGCATTATCTGGAGGTGGTAAACGAGGATAGGATTGAGCTAAGCGGGAGCTAACAATATTAGAAACCTGTCTGTTATCGGCTCTCCTAAACCCGGCTAGCAAAAGGTGTTGCTAAGAAGAAGAAAACGAAGGCAACAGCCCAATGTCGAAACTAGGAAGATGACAATCAACGACGACACTGGGATGGCGTTTCGATTAGCACCGGTCGATGGGGCCGGTGCTGCGGTATAATATAGAGGGTTCCCCTCGGTCGCCCTCGCCGCCTGATCAAGTTGCTTCTACGTTTAGCGAAAGCAACCTAGTACGCCAAAGCAATTAACCACCCACTGCAGCAATTGAGTCTTTACTTGCTATTGAAGAGGAACAGCGTAGGCATACTGTAGGTGGGGCGGATAGGAACAGTCGCAGCTGCCAACAACCGACCGAGGTGCTGATCAACACGATACGACAGCTGTAACAGCAGATGTGACAGCTGTATTTGTGATTAGCCGGCTGAACGACACCTGGGAGAAAAGAGAAAAAGACTCTAAGACGAAGACATGTACGAACGCATGGTGAAGGACGACGACCAAGGGAGTGAAGATCTATCAAGCTCTATATGGCGTTGCAGATGAAAAAAGGGTAAGGAATGAAGGATGGATAATAAAAATATGTGTGCGAGACCTATACCCATCCGAAACCCTACATGGACAAGTCCCACCACCATATGCTCCGCGAATTTACCAGCCTCATACCTACATCCACCAAGGCGTGTGCATGCAAGTAGCAAACAACTTCTGGCAGGTTTGCGATCGGCAAGGCCAGTCGCTACGATGCGGGTCTATAATATCTTCTAGCAACATCCCGTCCACGCATCGCTTACTGCGGGAGCGCACAGAGAAATGGAGAGGAGACGATAAAAGTATGGGCTATGAGCTATCGCGGCTGGAGAGCCGAGCTGAGCCGAGTCAAAGGCGTTTATCTGGTCCTGTGCAATCTACCAGTACCTCCTCCTCCCAATTTTTCCCAAGTCTCCTAGTCAGCTCGGGGCGAGGCCGCGCTTTGCCAGTATAGGCGAGGGCGTGAAGATGTAGGGGATGGTGGCGAATGAGGAAATGCCCTATGTGCCTAAGCGAGTGCGCCTAAGCGAGTGCGAGCTTACTAGGTCCGTCCTGGTCCTGGTCTCTTAGCCCCAGAGGCTGGGAGCGAATGCGAACTGATGTTACGAACGGCGGCTATGAGCTCCCAGTAGCATGATGGCTTCAAACACCCAGGTAATATTATCGCAGAGCAGAATGGCTCATCATATGCCCCATTCCGCGTGGTGGCTCCATACCGCGCATCCGGTGATGCTTCGTTGATAATTAGGTAACGATGATACGTATACCTATATATATATTATCATACCCGAGCACGTTGACAGAACAACGCATAACTGCGCTGTCCGTATACTTGAAGACGTGGGTTGACGTGCTAACCCGCTACTCCTGTCTTCCCGTGGAGTCGTCCCGGCTTCGCATTTTTACTGTGAACTCTCCCTTAATTGGGGAGGCATCACCTCCTGACACCCTAACAAGTACACGGCCATGGAGAAGACCGAGAAGACATCGCCGGAAAATGTAGAGAAGGGCGAGAGCATTAGGGAGCCCACCCTCTCTCCCGGCGAGACCAAGGAGCAGTCGAATGCTGACCATCCGGAGCTACCACTGCTACGTTTCTGGCTCCTGAGCGTTGGGCGAGTCTTGGAACCCAACGGCGAGAGAATCACCTGCTGACCGACGAGTAGTCTTTCTCTTGGGCTTTTCCTGTCGTTTCTCGATTCGACCATCGTCGCAACGAGCCTATTCGCCATCGGGAATGAATTCGGCGACTTGGCGTCTGCGAACTGGGTCGCGCTGGCCTACACGCTGACCTATCTCGGGTGCGCGGTGCTGTTCGCCCGGATCTCCGACATCGTCGGCCGCCGCGCCGCTTTCATGGCGTCCTATGTCATCTTCTTCGCCTTCTCGATCGGCTGCGGCTTCGCCCAGAGCATGGGCCAGCTGATAGCCTGCCGGGCCTTGCAAGGGATAGGGGGCTCAGGTAGGTAGTCATACCTAATACCTACATGTCGCTTCCGGGGGTCATGAAGGTGGCAGGAAAACAACGATTAACTGCCCGCAGGCCTGTATTCCCTAACCATGACTATATTCCCCGAGGTCTGCCCGCCGAGGCTGCACCATATCATCGCCGGCGTGATCGGGATTGTCATCACCGTATCGAGCGTGCTTGGCCCCATCCTGGGCGGACTCTTAACGCAGTTCACAACTTGGCGCTGGGTGTTTTGGATAAAGTACGCATCTATATAGCCCTCCCTCCCCGCCGTATGCTTCCGCCCAGCAATGCTGATGGCGTTTTCCCAGCGGGCCTATCGGCGTTGTGTCGATGCTTCTTTTCTACCTCATGTGGCCGAAGCCTCACCATTTGCCGGCCATCGAGCGAAGGTCTTGGAAGGAGCTTGATTATTTCGGCTCGATCCTCTTGATATCTTTTGCAGTTTTGATCGTTTATGCTTTCCAGAGCGTCGGAATCGACTCCGATCGGTGGTCCCAGGCTGTATTTATCGCCCCCCTGGCTGTCGGAGTGGTTTCGGCTATTGGGTTATTACTTTGGTCTCTCTTCGTGGAGAGACAGTGGGGGGACGCAATGGCCGCCGCGCTACCCATGAACCTACTGCGTGATCGCGTATACACCTCCGCAGCGCTCAACACGATGTTCCTCGGATTTCCCTACATTCTCATCATCTATGCGTTTCCCCTGAGGCTTCAAGTTGTCAATGGCAAAGATCCCCTTATTTCGGGTGTCTTCCTACTTCCAATGCTGGCGTGTACGGCAATAGGATCTGCCCTATCTGGGTTCATCAACGGAGAGAAGGATAGGGCATTTGCTTCGCTGCTTGCGGCCAACTCTCTGATGATTATAGGCTGCGGTCTCCTCTCGACTCTTTCGGCGTCGTACGAGATCGAAGCGCGGGCTCTCGGCTTTTTGGTTTTTATTGGTCTCGGGTTCGGAATGGTTGTCTCCACGGCTACCATGTTATCGTCGCTTCGGTCGTCGATTAGAGACCACGGTTAGTTTCCACACCTGAAGACGTTATCGACAAGCCCCCTAGCTAAGTAACATGTCAGCTCCCGCGCAAGGTATAATGGCCCAGGTCCGTGTCTTGGGTGGCAGCATCGGTATCGCGGCCTCTTCCGTCATTCTGAGTGTTACACTCGGAGACGAAGTTGGAGTTGTCAACTCTTCTCAGTTGGCTTTACTTGAAAGTGACCATTCCAGAGAGGCCGAGATGCAACTAACCGCGATCAGGGGCCGGTACTCTGACGCATTTAATACAGACATGAGGGTCTGCACTATTGTTGCCAGCGTAGCGATTCTTTTCACGTTCGGGACGTTTACCCGGAATAGGCTTACGGTGGCAGAGCGTAGGGAGTTGCAGAAACTCAACGAAGCGGCAAGGAGGGAGGCCACAGCATCGGACTGAACTCCGGAGCTTTGGCTACCTCAATAAAGAGTTATTGGTACTTTGATACTCTATTAGGGATAAGGCAGCTCAAGTTTCCTAGGTCGAAAGATGCTCTTAGAATAGTTTAGAAGGCTGGCATACACCCGTTGGAATACTAAATAATAGACACAATTGCCCTTAGTTCTAGCACTAACCCTATCCATTGAAAGCAAGTATTTTCCAAAGGTAATATTGCCAGGATTATTAAAGACACTATCACAACTCCTCCGCTGTCTGTCTCTATACGCGCTCCAGCCATTCTTGCCAATATTAACAGCCTACCCGAAGAGTGCTCTGTCCTGATTGTGGGCAGAATAACTACGAACAATGCCCATAATAATTCATTCGAATTAAAGCTCGTTTTTTATATAGAGTGTCCGTTTTATCTACTCTACGCTTAACTACCATCATGCGGGTTTCTCTATAGTTAAAATGCTACTATAACTCTCTCTTTGGCTGCGTCTTATATGTGCTACAGACTACGAAGACTCGGTATGTACAACGCAGCACCCCCCAGCTCCATCAACCGTCTTTAACTACGTAAGATATGGGCCCTCACTCCTGCTCCTCTTCTCAACGTTGACTGACCCTAATATCATCAGGCCTCTCTCCTGCTCGTTCCTCCCTAAACAATCTGAAAGTCGCGGCTTTCGAGCTTCTGTATCCGCGCCCTCATCTTGTCCTGGTTCTCACTCACCACGGCTCGCGCTACTATACGATGTTCTTGCGTGCTGCGTTCGCCCTCTGGATCCTCTACCTCCCTAAGGACCAAGTACGCAGAAGACATATGGATGACAACAAGTGCGTCGCCTACTCGGACAGGCGCGGTGGCAATCCCGATGATGCCTTCGTCCGTGATGAAATACGGCTTCCCAGCAGCCCTCTTCAGCCGGTCGTGTACTGTATCATCCTCTTCGTTCGTTGCCCTGTTTACGTATTCCTCTCGGCCCAGAGTAAAAATGTTCAACGTTTCTTTTGGCAAAGCGTCGCAAAGGAGCCGCCTAACTCCTCTCCCAAGAATGCTTCGAGGACTCGTGACCTTGTAGAGAAAAGCCTCGCATGCTGAGAGTGTTCGAAGGAATATCTGTGTCGCGAACTTTCTTTTTCGTCTTCCCATATTCCGCCGGTTGCGGTGAAAATGGACACGACAGATAAACTCGCCATACCCTCCGGGTTCCGTACCATCATCGAAGTAGGGGACTATACCTGTCGTGTGAATGGTGCCGATATGGACTCCTGTGCAAAATAACGTCCTGGGGGTGGCGAGGAAACGGTTGCCCTCCATCCCCTCCCTATACTCAGGCTGCCAGCTTCTGTTGTGGTCGAGGTACCCGTCAAATGTGATATCGTCCTCAGCGGCAATGCTGTGATAGTGTGAATCGGAGTAGGTAAAGTCATAGGCCCATGACGGGTGAGAGGTGGCGTTGCTACTATCCGGTTGGGACTCGATTAGTAGTTTAAATCTCGTGCTTAAAAGGAGCGCCTTCGCTGACGTATTGAAACACTGCGCTGTCGCTCGCGTGAACACGGACTCTACGGACTCGTTGTAGGTCGGGTACATGAGGTCTCTCTCGATCTTAGGTAATAGGGCTCGCAACGCAAAATACTTATCTCGGGGATCGGTGGCCTTATAAGCGCTAAATATCATAAGGAGCATATACGCTGGTGCCACACCAACTTGTGGGGAGATCTGGCTTTGGCGAAGGCGGTTAAGTATGAATCCAGAACGCCTGAGCATCCAATACGTTGTCTGGTGCTGCCACACGCACAGAACTGGCTCTAAATCTTGAGAGTGTAGCCAAAAATTAACATTGCAAGAAGCGGGATGTCGAATATGTCCCGGGACTGTTCCACTTACCACGTGGGTTGCCATCCCCATCATCTTTTAAGCAAGCCTCGAAGTGTCCCGTTATGGTGTCTTGTAGGTTTTCAATCGCCGCGGATGCCGCCATCAAGTCCCCAAATGAAAACTCGTAGCCTCGAAAAACAATATTTGGGTGTTGTATTGGGAGAGCGGCTTCTTGTACGGTCCACACTCGCTCCCACCATTCGTGTGACAAGATTACGTTGGCGCAGTGGATGAGCATGATACCGAGACATATAGTCTTATACAGCGTGTTACTCGAAGACGGTTGATGGACCTCTTTGAGAATACTAACGAGATCGTATTGATCTATCGTATTTCCCCCAAAGCCTGGTGGTAGAGAACCGAGAATATCGCTCGGGTCTCCGGTAGCAGCCAACTCTGGCGTTTGACGAGTTAGCCATATAGTTGTTTTCCTTGCCTTGGAATAGATGTTGTGCATGAGGCGAATCTGGTGAGCCTTTTCTTGCGGGTCCGACTGGTTTATGCAAATCGCATCAATCCAGATGGTTCTGGTGGCGTGTTGATAGCGCAAGCCGAGGAGAATATCGTGGAGATTCACCGTTACCGGAAAAGGGCGATTGTCGACGTAGATAGATTTTGGGTCTTCCTCATTACCCCAGACATAGGACAAGGCCTCTTCGATTTCATCCGTATCCAGGTTGCGCTGCTCCAGCCGACAATAGATGGGGCTGTCTCCGGAGCCAGGGAGGAGGTGGAGGACGCGGATGAGCTTCGTTGAGGACCGCTCCGATGTGGAAGCCAAGCTGTTCTGATATCGATACCTGCTCTCCCCCTCTCCTTGGTCAAGCTGCGGAGTTTTTGGCGGGGGTTCGGGCGATTTGAGGCCCAATTGTTTCGATTGCCTATGGAGACTTATGAGAAGACTGAGGTGGGTGAGAAGATCCCCTTTCAATGGAACGTGCTCTGCGGTTATGCTGATATCGAAAGCATCCATTATCTCATAGATTACTGCCAACATGATCTCGTACAGGCTGCTCGCTAACCAGCCATCGCCGTTCGATATTCCTTTCAGCGTAACTGGTCGAGATTCGTTATCACGTAAGAACAGTACCACATCCATGACCTCGTTCTCTATCCCGCTTAACAAGTCGCTCGTTTGCATGACACTTCGTCCTTTTGGCAGAACTACGCCAGCGAATTCGTAAAGGGAGAGACAGGGCTGGCCAGTCTGTTCCTCGCGAAGCAGGTCCTGGATGATCCGAAATCGGGAATCGCGTTTACAAAGGTCGTCAACGATATCATTGACGGCCTTCGCCATTAATATTAACGGGAATGTCGCCTTAGGCTTATCTAGAGAGTGGTCAGGAAGACCATGTGTAGCCATTTTCTGTGAGATACCCGGTCGAAAGGCGTGTTGTCATTGTAGAAGTGCCAGAGGCTCTTGGTGACTGTATCTCTTGGTAGTTTCGCTGACGAGAGCTGATATTATACCGGAAGATAAACAGCCCCGTTCCCAGCCCCAATAGAACGTTTCTACATTATATATACCAGTAACTAGCTTTAAAGAGTGATAGGTTGGCTTTCTCTGCATCTGCTGCGGCCGGACAAATTCACAGCCTCTCTGACTGGTGTTGTCGCATTCTCCACCTACAGTACGACACCGCCCTTTTCGCTCGCGGATGTCCTACGATAGGTTCGAGGCCCTTACTGACAATATCGGTATACAAATATGTAGGCTTCCTACTTTATGCTCAACATACTTGGTTACATGTCCCTGGCCTGTAATGTTGTCAGCTTGCTATGCCTAGAGAATAGAGCCGCGAAAAGAGGACGAGTCGGTAGCATAAGAACTGAATTAAACCCATGCACAGAGCAAAGGTGTAGGTACAAAAAGAGCTGGACGGAGCTTTTGCAACAAATTCATCATCCAAAGGTTAGCGACTTGTCTTCAACTGTGAGTTCCGTAGGTAGTGCGTATCGGTCGCCGAGATCGTTCGCATGGGTTGCCCTCACATACCTAGGGATACGGTAGGGATACATACATGCCTAATTTTAGGGGTTTGATGTCTTGTCTGTTCCCCCAGTTGCTCCATAGGAGGCAATATGACTTGGGGAATAATCGTCACGCTTCTTTATATTCCCGGTATCTGTGTTTTTGTTACGGCGATGCCCTAAGCTTCGGTAGATATACCTACGATCTTGGCGATGCTATCGTGGTTCCGTGGCGTGTGTGCCCACAATCGGGTCCACGGAAAGCACCAGAAAACCAAGGGGATTGCCAGCTACCTGCCTGGTTCCAGCGGACAATTGCGGATCGTAAGGGCTGGATAAAGCACCTATACAGAGGTAGTCATATGCATATGCTGTCGCGGTCCTGGCGCGAAGATAGGATCGCGGAAAGGGATGAGGCGGGCGGGCGGTGCGTGGCTAGGTATGGATAGGTGGGTAGGTACCTAGATCGGGGTCGGTACCAGCCAGTACCAAGCCACTATCAGTACCGGTACCAAGCCACTAAGCTGTCGGCGTCGGGGGGGGGTTCACCCGGGGGGATGGGTACCTGGGGCTGGTGAGCTTAGGTACCTAAGGCCGTGGTGAAATGGCAAAACGCGGCGCTAGCAGAAGCTGAAACTACTGAATCCGAGAAACAGGGGTCGCGTTGGGCAGGGTTAGGTGATGAGCCTACCTATTAGTTAGGTACCTAACCTTACCTATTGATGAGGCGGGTATATAACTTAGGTAGGTACCTCTTGGCTTGGCTTGGCCGCCACGCGCCTAGTCCGGTTACATGCTTATCAGCATCCTAATTTACACGATAAGCCGTAGCGCAGCATCTCTGCCTTTGCGACAATCGACTTTGGGATTATTATTCTGGCCCCAGTCCAACTCTTCCCTGTACACGCACGCCCCATCCCTTCTCTTCCTCCGTCTGTCTGTCGTGTCCTCGACGTCGACATCAGCGACAACACCGCCCGCCGGCTGCTGCGACCGCCTGAATTGACCCTACCCGCTACCTAGTTACCGTCAACCTCTGCCTTCGTCCCCGTCCAGCGCTTCATTGCCGCCCATCTCCACTCATGAATCCTTAATCCGGTATCTCGTCTTCCGCCCCTGAAACTTCCCACCCTGACGGCCCACCGTGGAAGAAGAAGAGAAGGGTTCTACGCGCCCTGCCATCTCGAACCCCCCCCACTACGCGAACATCTCTCGGAAGCTCGCTACTCAGTTCGAATGCTACCCTCATATGCGTCTTCCACCGGCTCCAAGATGATGTCCCGACATCATTCCGCCGGGTACTCCAATGGCTATCCCCGTGGGAACACCTTTGACATATCCCCCCACAGGTGGGCGAACCCCCCCCCCCCAAGACCGTAGCCCGTCGCTACTTACTAGCTTCTCCTTCGCGACCTGCTAACTAACTAACTAACGGCACCGCTGATCAGATTCCAACCCCGCGCTTCGACCCCCGCGTCCCGTCGAAGAAAGAGCCTGTTGACTCGGCTAGGTATATTAGCTATAGTCTTGGTGGTATTTTGGCTTTTCATCTGGCCTGGCGGCCGGTCATTTACTTCGATATTCTCCCTCGGCCTCATAAGTGCGACCGGCGAGGCGTTGATGGACACGGTGCGGTACTACGACTTGTCGAACGTGCAGGGGACCGCTCGCGGTTGGGAGAGGGAGGAACGCATCCTGATGTGTGTGCCCTTGCGAGATGCCGAGCCACATCTGCCTATGATGTTCTCCCATCTCCGCAACTTCACCTACCCTCATCACCTGATCGACCTTGCCTTCCTCGTATCCGACTCGAAAGACCGAACTCTGGAATTGCTTGTGGAGAAGCTTGAGGAGCTGCAGGCTAGCGAGGACCCGAAACAGCCGTACGGGGAGATATCCATCATCGAGAAGGACTTTGGGCAGAAGGTCAACCAAGACGTGGAAAGCCGCCACGGCTTCGCGGCGCAGGCCAGTCGTCGGAAGCTGATGGCCCAGGCGCGGAACTGGCTCCTGAGTGCAACCCTTCGTCCGTATCATTCTTGGGTGTATTGGCGGGATGTCGACGTTGAGACGGCCCCGTTCACCATCCTCGAGGACCTCATGCGTCATAACAAGGACGTTATAGTACCCAGTGAGTACTCACGAATAAGGTAGCCGCGACGGCGGCCGTATTGCTAACGGCGCGGCAGATGTCTGGCGACCGCTCCCAGATTGGCTAGGCGGCGAGCAGCCATATGATTTGAATTCTTGGCAAGAATCGGAGACGGCGCTGGCCCTGGCTGACACTCTAGACGAGGACGCCGTGATTGTCGAAGGGTATGCCGAGTACGCGACGTGGCGGCCCCATCTGGCCTACCTCCGTGATCCCTATGGCGACCCAGACATGGAAATGGAGATAGATGGCGTGGGAGGCGTCAGCATTCTGGCTAAGGCGAGGGTCTTCCGGTCCGGCGTCCACTTCCCTGCCTTCAGTTTTGAAAAGCACGCCGAAACGGAAGGTTTTGGCAAGGTAAGCCCTCCCTTGCTCACCGTAGGAACCGAGGCTCACCCCCTGCGTAGATGGCTAAACGTATGCAATTTTCTGTCGTTGGGCTGCCCCATTATACCATCTGGCATTTGTACGAGCCTAGTGTAGATGACATCCGACATATGGAGGTAAGTGGCCGAAATGGTACCGAAACGCAGGCCATTGCCCACTCTAACATGCGATCCAGGAGATGGAACAGGAACGCCTGGCTAGGGAGGCCGAGGAGAAGGCGAGGCAAGAGCGGGAGAAGAAGATCAAGGAAGAATTCGGCGACGCCAATAGCCAATGGGAGAAGGACAAGTCCGAGATCCAAAACCTCGCCAAACAGCAGGCCCAGAAGGAACAGGAACCCGAACAGAAGAAGGACCCGGAATCGGAGAGCAACGATGAGTCCAGCGGTAGCGAAAAGAGGGAGGCCGCCGACCCAGCTGGGGAGAAGAAACAACAATAAATCCCCGTCCGAAGGGGGAGGGGAGGGCTGGCTGGCTCGCGCTACGAGTATAATCGGGATGATGAAAACACGCCTTGAGAGGTAAGGAAAAGGAAAGGCGGGTACATGAGTGATCGACTAGTATGGTCGCCTGTATAATAAAATGACCCTGGCGAGGATCATGGCACTGGCGTTTTGGTAGTGTCGATGCATGGCTACGAAGCATGGGGAAATATCAAAGCTGGCAACGGAACCGCGTTGTTGTATAGACCTGGCCCTGGGGCCTTATTATATCTACCTAGTACCTACGCGGTGCATGAGGTTGTTATTTGCGCAGGTGCGGGTGCGAGGCATCTTTGCCTGGCGGTTGTGCACGAATACACAGAATACAGGCGACCCCCAGAAGAAGAATAAGATAGAAAAGGGGCTTCGCTTCGATTGTTGAATGAACTCGATATGCGGGTTATGACGGTGGAGAATTGGGGGGGGTGCGAGGCCGCCACGTTGTCATGTTTGTGGGGGATCAGGTCGCCCCAATTGTTGTCCCCGGCTGCCAGCTGCCAGCTTCCCATCGCACTTGGCACATGTGAAAGACCTTTGGGGTTGCCGACGTAAATGCGAATCCGCCTCTACAGGCACCACGAACTACCACCATTTGTGTCGACCTGCCCGTGTCTACTTGCTTAGCATTCGCCTTCGGCATACGGGAAGACTCTGGCGCACGCGAGACCCTAGCGATCCCGAGACAGATTTCTCGATTTCCCTCTTCCTTCTGCGCTCTGGTTTCCGCGCCCGTTCCCGCCAAATTTCATCCCCAACCCCACGACGACTCCGACCGCGACCGAACCTGCGAGCCCTGCCCTTTTCTCCATTGCCTCCGAACCCCGAGCCGCCCGTGTAGGCGAGGATGAGCCGAGATGAGCAGAGCAGCGATACAATGGAACTAGAGCACGCTCCCGAGCCGAAGAGCTTGGTGCTGTCGGGGAATCCGGGGGTGGAGGGCAACCATCTGGCGTCTAACCCGCAGTACCGAAGTCGGCCGGTCACGGTAGCTGTAGACCCGGCGTCTCTGGTCATATCAGAATGCATAACCGTCACCTCGGCCATGCGAAAGAACGCTCGGTGGGCGGGCTCGTCGGTGTCCTCCATCCTCGGCGGCAACCCGAATCCGGTCCAACTGGGACCCCCTAGTCCCCTCTTACGGCCCGGCAGCAAAGGATCCGTGAACAGCTTGGGGCCAGAGGGTGCCCAGGACTTTGCCGTCACCAACCGCTGGGGACTGCGGGGCAAGAAGGGCAGGAGCATGCAGGATAACCCCCTGATGGCCGGGTTTGGCCGTCTTCGCCATGAGCTGTCTAATTGCAGAGGTAACGAGGTAGTGCCGAACCGCTGTGGGGGGGGGATGCTAACTTATGCCTTAGCTATTCACGAGTTCGACGCCCCGGCACTTCTCAATCCATTTCTCCAGGTTATCCAAGCTTCCTCGACCTCGGCACCCATAACGATCCTCGCTCTAAAGGCAATCCGAAAGTTCCTCTCGTACGGATTTATTAGCCCCGGATCACCGCGATTCCCTCTCGCCATGCAGCTCCTATCCACTGCGATAACCCATTGCCGGTTCGAGGCTAGCGACTCTGCCCAGGACGAGGTGGTTCTGCTGATGATATTGCACCTCATGGAGGATATGCTTTCCGGACCGGGCGGCGCGTTGCTTAGCGACGAGAGCGTGTGCGAGATGATGGAAACGGGCCTGACAATGTGCTGCCAATCGCGTCTGTCTGAGCTGCTTCGCAGGACAGCGGAGGCGGCTATGGTCCGCATGTGCCAGATCATATTCGAACATCTGAAACATCTTGAGGTGGAGGCCGGTGACGACTTGGAGGCGCTAGATAACCAAGCAAACGGCGGTATGGAGGGTGTTAAGATGGTTCCATCCACAAATGGCAATGATGTTATTGCTTCTTCCGACGCTCCTCCTACTAACGAACCGCGGTCGTCGTCCGGGTCCGAGAATACCTCTAACGAGTCGGAAGAGAAACCCGTGGAGGATGAAGAGCCCTCTGATTCCGACGAGTCGGGAGAGATTAAGCCCTATTCCTTGCCGTCGATGAAGGAGCTATTTAGGGTGTTGGTCGATCTTCTTGACCCCAACGACAAACAGCAAGGGGATACGATGAGGGTCATGGCACTGCGCATTATTCATGTTGCTCTAGAAGTTGCTGGCCCGTCTATAGCGAGACACCCAGCCCTAGCTGTAGTCGCCGAAGATCGCTTGTGCCGACACCTTTTCCAACTTGTCCGCTCTGACAACATGGCTATCCTGCAAGAAGCACTCATCGTTGCCGGGACGCTATTTGAGACCTGCCGGGGGGTCCTAAAACTCCAACAAGAGCTGTTCCTGTCTTACCTAATCGCCTGTTTACATCCGCCAGTCGAAATACCGCGAGAGCCTAATATTGATCCCTCACTATACGACGGGATTCCGCAGAGGCCGAGCGGCTCCAAGCCTCCCCCGTCGCAAGGGGGTAGCGGTAGATCCACACCAGTTCCCGTCAAAGACCGACAAAAGCTCGGTATGGAGGGGGGTGCGCGAAAACCAGATGCCCGGCAAGCTATGGTAGAAAGCATTGGCGCTCTGACTCGAATGTCAACCTTTCTGGTTGAACTCTTTGTCAACTACGATTCTGATGCAAACCGGGGCAACTTATGCGAAGACATGATCGGGCTACTCTCGCGGAGCGCGCTCCCTGACTCGGCGACCTGGAGCACAACTAGCGTGCCCCCCCTTTGTCTCGATGCGCTGCTCGGTTTCGTTCAGTCCTTAGCAGACCGGCTAGACGACGAGACAGTCTCGGAGGGACTACCGGACCAGGCAGCTCTCCGAGAAGAGAGGCGGAGAAAGGGAATCATTATTAAGGGCGCCACCAAGTTTAACGAAAAGCCCAAGGACGGTCTAGGCTATCTTAAGGAGCAGGGAATCATCGACGACGACCCAATATCGGCTGCCAAATTTTTTAGAAGCACGACTCGAGTTTCCAAGGCAGTTCTCGGGGAGTTCTTGTCTAAAAAGGGCAACGATCGGTATCTGGAGGCCTTCTTGGACCTTTTTAACTTCTCTGGCAAGCGCGTCGATGAAGCCGTACGACTTCTTCTCGAGAGCTTCCGGCTTCCCGGTGAGTCGCCGCTTATCGAGCGAATAGTGACCGCTTTCGCGAAGAAGTATTTCGCTACGTCGAACTCGGACGTGGTCGCGAGCGAGGACGCCGTGTTCATCCTTACCTACGCAATCATCATGCTCAATGTCGACCAGCATAGCCCAAAGCTCAAGGGCCAGAAGCGCATGGAAATCGTAGACTTCGCGCGGAATCTGCGCGGTGTTAACGGCTCGAGGGATTTTCCTCCCGAATTCCTCGAGACAACGTTTGAGGCCATCAAGTCTAACGAGATCATCCTCCCTGATGAGCATGATAACAAGCATGCATTCGACTATGCCTGGAGGGAAATGTTGCTGAAAACCGAATCTGCCAGCCCGCTGGTAGTTTGCGATACCAACCTCTACGATGCAGATATGTTCGCCACGACGTGGAGGCCGATCGTTTCGACATTGTCTTATGTGTTCATGTCGGCGACGGACGACGCAGTCTTCTCCCGTGTGGTCACCGGGTTCGACCAATGTGCCCGGATTGCCTCCCGATACGGAATTACCGAGGCCCTAGACCGCATCATCCAGAATCTCAGCTACATGACCACGCTGGATACGGACGGATTATCGAACACGGCACTTAATACGGAGGTCAAAGTCTCTGATGACAGCGACAGCGTTATGGTTAGCGAACTTGCCGTTAAGCTCGGTCGGGATTTCAAGGCCCAACTCGCGACTCTCGTCCTGTTCCGTGTCGTCAAGGGGAGCGAGCACGTTATCGGTCACGGCTGGCACCACGTAAGTCAAGTTAATGTGCCTCGATGGCTTCCGAACTAACCGGTCTAGATAATTCGCATCTGGTTGAAGCTCTTTGTCAACTCTCTCATCCCCTCCTTCTTCACCGACGAGTCCGGGAAGTTTCCCAAAATTCCCCTCCACACGCCATCCCAGGTTATCGACCGAGCCGCGAAGACCGCCGAGACGGGCTTGTTTTCGGCGCTATCTTCGTATATCTCGAGTTATGCTGCCGACGATCCCCCGGAGCCCTCAGCCGAGGAGGTCGAGAGTTCACTCAGCACAGCCGATTGCATCAAGGCCTGCGATCTGGGGAGCGTCTTCTCCAACATCTCGTAGGCCCCCTTCCAAGACCAACCACCTGCATCGTACTGACACGACCTAGGAGCCTATCTACGGACTCCCTCTCACGACTAGTAGAAGCCCTGTTAAGCGAGCTACCCGATGATGAAAGCTCGAGTGTGCCCGTTATTACGGTGAAGCCGGATAGCTTGCCTTCCTCGCCTACTAGCGGGTCTAAACCGGAATCTAGGAGACCTATATACGACCCTGCCGTAGTCTACATTCTAGAATTTTGTACCGTCCTCGCGTTACGGGATAGCACGACGGTCGAATTGCTCGGAAAGTCTGTCGCAGAGGCCCTCCAGATGTTCTTGCGCGACTCTATTCAACATCACCATATCCTCGTTTCCAGAGCGGCTTATTATCAGTTTAGCATACTAAAAGCAAGCTACGTGAGTACCATAAATAACCAGCTATTGCGTGCTCGTATTGACTATGTAGGAACATGACTTCGTGCGAGCGCCGGTACTTCTGCACGCGATATCTAGTTTCCCGAAAGAAACCCTTGCGAAGACCTCGCCACTAGTCTTGCAAGGGTTGAAGCTCTGTATTGACCAGCCAGGACCCCTCCGGAGCGAGATTATGACATCGCCCGACTTCTGGGTTGTCTTGCGCATCCTTGCCGGCAACTCCAGCGCGTCCCCGATAGTCTTTGATATCCTCGAGGGTGGTGTTTCGGGCTCGCCGTCGGCAATAATCGCGGACAACTACGAAGCCGCGATAGCCTTGCTGAACGACTACGCCAGTGCCGCCAAAGTGGGAGCACTCGTAGAGCAGAAGGGCGAAAAACGGCAGAGGAATGCTCGGCCGCCCAAGAAAGAGGCACCAAGGTAAGTCCTCGGGATGTCTTCCAGCCTTGGAGACACATCTAATTGGCAATAGTGAAAATGCGGTCGTCGCGCGGGGTGTCAAGGCCGTCAACCTCATTTCGAGTATGACTGCCCGTATCCCTTACCTGATGAAGCAGTCACACCTCGAAAATAGTGAGGGTGAGTTGGTATCCGATGGACCTACACGCGACGTTGCTAACTCCAGTGTAGCTTGGTCGGCCTATTGGTTGCCCATCTTCCAGGCTCTCACGACGCAATGCACCAACCCGTGTCGCGAAGTGCGACACCTGGCCTTCTCATCACTGCAGAGGTCCCTCCTGTCACCGGAGCTGACGTGTAGCGACCACGAAGAGTGGACGGCCATATTTAGTGAAGTCCTGTTCCCTCTGATCTTGAGGTTGCTGAAGCCAGAGGTCTATTCCTCGGACCGGGACGGCATGAGCGAGACTCGCGTGCAAGCCGCCTCCCTGCTCTGCAAGACTTTTCTGCAGTACCTCGTGCTCCTCTCGAAGTGGGATGGAATGCTAGATCTGTGGCTGAAGATTATCGATATTATGGATAGGCTGATGAATAGCGGTCAGGGGGACAGCTTGGTAAGGACTTTTCACGATCTTCATCTCATCTCTGGTCGCTAACATTTGACGTCAGGAGGAGGCCGTACCCGAGAACCTAAAGAATGTACTGCTATTCATGGCTAGTAGCGGGTACCTTGTTCCGCCGAGCAAGAATCCTTCTCAGGAGCAACTTTGGGTGGAGACATGGAAGCGGATAGACCGTTTTCTGCCGGATCTGCGGAATGAATTGGCATTAGACGAGCCAGAAGTCACTCCGGAAGCTCCTCCGGCCGCTGTCCCGGAGGGGCAGGAGGATCCCGTACAGGCAGAAGCAGAGCCGCCAGACGAGGAGAAGAGCAACGCCCAAGAACAAGATGCCGTGGCCCGAGAGGAGAAATGATTGAAAAGCCAAAGCAGTCAGGGGACACGAGCGATGCATAAATAGGGGCATAAGCCGTAGAAAGGGAGCAAGAGAGGGCATAGTGGGAAACTACAAGGGTGGTGGTGATGGCGCGCTTCATGCGGGGGCCTGTACAGTAATAAAACTAGAGACTCAGCCGCCGAGGCGGGAATGCGTGTCTCTCCCTATGGATGGAGACAACAAGACAGATGCTTAGGTGCTTTCGCGATGATTTATGGCTTCCTCCCGAGCATAGTCAGGAATGGCGCAGAGTTGTCGAACAGCCTATGTACCTCTGGTTGCAGTGCTTGATTCGGTACATAATATAGCATATGGACCACAACTGTTGGCGAATTCGATCAAAATAGGGGTTGCGAGTATGGAGAGGGTGGAGTGGCAGCCAGCTGCCATGCAGTCCTGGCCACTTGTCGCGCCTCTCTTCGCACTGACAAAGCCAAGCTTGGAGGCGTCATGCTTAGGTAAGCGGTGTTTTGGCCAATTCTTTTTGTTCTTTTTGATTGCAGCTTGGGGAGCTCGAAAGCTTAGAATTCATCCATTCTCGCCAACCCGTTCAGACTCGCCATCCCAGCAGATCTCGCCCGTAGAAGCGTCAGCGATACCAAGTCGCAGAACACATCCCGGTAGAGGAAGACAACCGTTGAAGAAGAAGATGGCTTCCAGCCAATCTATTGCCACGTATGTGTCATTGCACTCCGACACATACACACTCTGGCTCAGTGATGCTCCTCTCGCACCCCCCTGCCCCTGCTCGAACGCCTAGAGTCCCCCTGGCTCGTCGCGCGTCTCCCCATCGCCAGCACCGGGCCCTCGTGCGCGTCTCGTGAGAACCTGTCTGCTAACCGCGTGCCGACCGGGCTCCCGCGCGGGCCCCGGTCCGACGCCGCAACGCCACAGCGTGTACGTGCGGAACCTGGAGGAGCGCGTGAAGCCGGAGCCGCTGCGCGCGGCGCTGAGCGCGGTCTTCTCGGAGTACGGGACGGTGATCGACATCGTGGCGAAGCAGAACCTGCGCGCCAAGGGCCAGGCGTTCGTCGTCTTCGACCGCCCCGAGGCCGCCCTCCACGCCGTCGACGAGGTCCAGGGCTTCGAGCTCTTCGACAAGCCCATGCACGTCGCCCTCGCCCGCACCCGCAGCGACGCCACCGTTAAGCGCTCCGGCAACCGCGACGAGTTCGAGCTGCACCAGCGCCGGCGGCTGGCCGAGAAGGGTGAGTGCCCTCCCTCCCCCCTTACGTATACGTATATGGGCAGTGAATATCTCTCGCTGGCTCGCGGAGAACGCCAGCGAACAATCGGTGGAAGAGGAAGCGATTACGAGGAGGACACTTTTGGCTAACAGGCGGTTCCATCACCACGCTCACACACAGACAAGAAGAAGGCGGCCGAGGCAGCCGAGGAGCAGAAGCGACTGAAGCGTCCGGGCGCGGGCGGGGACGCGAACCTGCGGCCGACGAAGGCGGCGCGCGGCGCGGGGCTCAGCACGGGTCTGAAAGCGACGTCGGGGGCAGCGGGCGCCGGCGGCGCGGCCGGCGGTGCTGGCGCGGCGGGGGCGAACGCGGTGGTGCCGGACGAGTACCTGCCGCCGAACAAGATTCTGTTCGTGCGGGACCTGCCGGAGGACTACGACATCGAGGCGCTGACGGGCGTGTTCGGCCGCTTCGAGGGCTTCCGCGAGGTCCGCCTCGTCCCCGGCCGCAAGGGCATCGCCTTCATCGAGTACGAGGCCGAGGCCGGCGCCATCACCGCCAAGGAGAACACCGCCGGCCTCGCCCTCGGCGGCGGCGCCGACGGCGGCCCCCCCGCCAAGGTCATCAAGGTCACGTACCAGCGGCAGTAGTAGTAGTAGAGAAAGCGGGGGAGACTCACGGTATCCATGGGGGCCCGGCACGGGGGGGGGGCTGCGTGTGGTGTTCCTGTGCGAGGGAGAGGTTGTGGCAGACAGAGTATGCAGGGAATAGACGTCTATCCATCCACAGGCCCATCTCGCGGAGGAGCACCAAAAGGTGCTCGCTACTTTGAGAATGTAAAGAGGATGAGAATACAGAGGGGATGAGAGAAAGGTAATTCCAACTTAATCATGGTATCATCATGTGAGGCAATGCATATCTATCTACACATATTGTCCACGTATATGCACGACGGCGCGCCAGCCCGAAGCCAGCTAGCCTTCCCCCCGTTCTCCCACTTGATCGGGGCTTCGGCCACCTAGACCGCCCGCTTCTAGCACTACCACTCTTGCAACAAACACTATCTCCTCCCCCTTCCACCACCAACCCCCGCGCGCCGCTCAGAAGATGACGTCGTCGTCCTCGCCGGTATTCAGTATGTCGGCGGGCGCGGCGTCGTCGTCGCGGGCGCGGTCCGGGGCGTCGCGGGCGGCGAGCTGCTCGGCGCGGCGGGCCTTCATCTCGGCGTCGGCGGCGGCCGTGTCGCGCTGCTTCTTGCCGGCCACCTTCTTCAGCCGGTAGAACTCCTCCCGGTCGAGCTCGTCGAGCTCCGAGTTGATGTCTGCACGCCACCGTTCAGTTTCTGGAAAGGGGCGGGGATTTGGGGAGGACAAGCTCACATTTGATGGTGTTTTCCGTCCGCGGTATGATGACGTGTTCGCTGCGGGGAGCAGTTAGTGAAACGGCCCGGAGCGTCCGGGTTTGCGGGGTGATAGAGAGGGCGGATAGTTGGAGAAAAAGGGGGGGGGGGGTTACATGGCGTTTACTGTAGTTGCGTGTGAGGGTCAGCTCTCGCTCTTTAGCGTTCGGGATATTCCCGGCGGCGCGGGACGTACCTCTGCGGTTGACGACCTTGATGACCTCGTCGAGGATGACGAAGGCGGTCTGGAGGCTGGCGAGCTCGACGAGGGTCTCGACGGCGCGGGCGTAGGTCTCGCGGCAGCGCTGGACCTGCTGGCCGCCCTTGCCGAGGCCGGTGAGGCCGAAGTCGTTGTTGCCCTCGGTGAGGAAGCTCTCGAAGGCGGGCAGCAGCACGCCCGACACGTTCTCCTGCTTCGTGCGCAGCCGGAACCGCGCCGACCGCGCCGACTCCTGCACCTGGTACCCGATGTCGCCGCCCACGGCGTACGTCACCTCGGCCAGCGAGAAGGCCGCGATCTGCATGACCCGGCCCATCTTGCGCTTCGCCTCGTCGATCCGCCGGGTGATCTCTGCGTCTCGTTTTTAATACGCGTGCGGCGTGGAGGGGGGGGGGGGGGGGGGGTGAGGAGGGAGGAAGAGCTGGAAGACGGGTAGGGAATGGAGCTCCTGCGTACCTCGAAATCGTCTGTGTTTCATCTGCATGTCAATATAAGAGCCGCGAAGTAGGGGGGAGGAGTAGGTGGGCCGACGAGGAGGAGGAGAGGAGCGTCTAAGAGATAAAGCAAGCTTCATGACGTACTTGGTGAGGGCTTCGCTCTTGCGCTTTAACAGGTTGTGACCGGTCTCTGCTCCTTTGAGCTTCGCCTTCATAATCCCCAACGACTGCCTCGTGGGGAAGACAGGCTCTCGGTCCTGGAAGAGAGGTGGGGGGGACTGGGTCAGTATACCGATGCATTTCATAACTCTAAGATGTCCGCTCGGACGGGCCCATCTCCTCTTCGACGTACTCCAGCTCCCGACATGATGTCCTGCTAGCCAGCTGCGGCTCCGGCTCCCGTGGTAGGATCGTGGAATATTGGGGCGTTTCTCGGGGGGTTGGGCGGGGCGTCGGGGAGGGATGCTCGGAGCTCGTACAGAGCAGGGTCGGGGGACGGAGAGTAGGTGAGTGAAGAGCGGCGCCTGTCGATTGCAGAGGAGGAATTAGAAAATCGGTTGCCGGAGCTGCTGGCCGTGGCTCGTAGGGGGGGCGATACTCGTCGGAGGTGGCGGCGTCTCGCCTCGGACCGGTAATGGGTAGACGTGAGTGGAGTGGAATGATGGAGATAGGTAGGTTTATAGTAGGTAGAGGATAGACAGAAGGATGATGCATCCGATAACCAGTCTGAATATAAGGTAGGTAGGTACTTAGGTACGTGCCGCTGGTGGCGGCATACTAAGGTGTGGCTTGATCGGTGAGCCACCTGAGGCTCAGCCTATACCTGACTGTTTACTACCTGATGGGGTTGGCAGATTTCAGTCCAGCAGTAAGCCGGGAGGGCGAATACGTTATCATGTGACCTCGCGAATATCACCGCTGTCCTCCCCTGGACAAGCTCTTAGCAGACGCGAGTTCTCGTGTTGTTTCACGCGATTCTCCCACTGCTGTCTCGCCTAAAGCTTTCTATTCATACGAGTTCAAAACTGCCCTACCTCTCGTCCGCCCTTTAGGTTTAGCCAAAGCCTCTGTAGGGAGCTGTCTGAGCTTTCTGTACCTATAGCTAGGTACCTATACCTAGTGAAATACCTACCCCCTACTCTAACTATGAAACCCCTCGGATCATGGTCTTTATTCAGGTACAGTCTGTTAAGGTCTCTCTGCCTACCTCACGCTAACCATCGGCACATCATCCCCGGGGCTTCCCTCTTCCCACCCCAACTCTATTTAAAACCCACCCCCAGCACTGACTTGAGATCCTACGTCTTCGTTAGCATAGAATGATAGGTACCGTCAACATTCGTGAAGTCTCACCTCGAGTGTCTCTAAAGAGGATTCGGTCCCCGTGTTGAAGGTGAACTTTGCAAGCTCTCGTTTCCTTTTCTGGAGGTTGACGATATTCTGCAAGCCGTAAGCTACGGTTAAGAGTAGAAATTAGGGAACATTCAGGCTGACTACCTTCTCCACTGTGTTTTCCATCATGTATCGGACGATGGTAACCTCTCGAGTCTGCCCCATTCGCAGGGCGCGTGCAATGGCCTGTTCTTCCACAGATGGATTCCACTGAGGCTCAACGATGTGCACTTTGTTGGCGACTGCCAAGTTCAATCTGTTGCCAGGTGAGCGCCTACCCAACCAACAGCGTAGCTGGCTGGGGTGAACATACCCGACAGCGCCAGTTCCAATGGACATGAGCAGAACCGGAACTTGGGCGTCTTCCCTAAAGGCCTGAAGGCGTTTGGATCTCTCCACGTAACTCACCCCGCCATCAATCTGACAGTGTGTGATTTTCGCTTCTACCAGTAGCTCGGAGAGGCGATTCAATGTGGATGCCCAGTAGGAAAAGACAATGCTACCTAGATCAGCGCGAGATCGCTCCAGGTAAGGACAAGATCCTCACCTCTTGGTACCCGGCTCACTGTGCGTAATGTTGTGCACAACTGCGGCGAGTTTCGTAGAAAAGCCAGCGGGTGGGTCGTCTAGCATCATGTCTGCACCATCACGGCTGCTCTCCGCGCCGCTTTCCCAACTGTTGGCAGAGTCCGGTAAGGGACTGACTCGGTTCAATGGCCTTCCACAGTCTGGACAGAACGAGTAGCCGTCCAGAAGCGTAAGGGTGCCTTGCTGCGTGGCTGAGCAGCGTTCGCATTCGATTTCTACACGCTGTCGCCCCGAAGCATCCACCCTGGCTCCGACCGTTGAGAATGTTCCAAGGTTGCAGAGCATGCGCATTCTTAGCATGGCTGTGAAAAGCTGGCTGCTGGTATCACTTCCGTTACTAACGAGAGAATCAATTTGCTCCCTTGTGTCCTTTAATAAACGATCGTAAAGATGTTGCTCCTCGGACGTAAGTTGGAGCGTTACGTTTTCTTGCCGGGAAGCAGGTAGAGCTAGACAATTCTCACTCCTCCGCAAACAGTAAGCCTCCAGGTATGCCCGAAGGGGCTTTGCGAAGTCCGGCCCGCCTTCCGAAAGCGGGTCCAGAATGTGCTTCTGAAAAGCTGGTTTGGTTGACAGAGGTGGAAGTTGGAGGAACTGAGCCAGAGAGCTCAAGTCCTCAAGTTTGTTCTGGATGGGAGTACCCGTAAGGCACCACCTCCTCCTAGTATGGAGGCTTGCTGCCGCTCGAAATTGCTTGGAACTGGAGTTTCGGATCCAATGAGCTGGATCGGGTCAGCTATTCCGTCTTCTGGCAGGTTCAGACACTGAGAGAATATGGAGCCTATACCTTCGTCGAGTACCACGCGATACCACTCCATTTGATGGAGGACACGTCGCCTAGCATAGTCGGCGGCTAGTGTTGCATACGTAGTGAGTACTAAGCCAGCTGACCTCAGAATATCTGTGTCCCGGGGCCGGTATTGACCATGGAAACGAACGGGACTAAGTGCTCCAGGGGAAAAATGGCTACTAGAGTCAGCGATGGAATTCAGGTGGCGGGCCAGCGGTGCCTACGCTTGTAGCTCGGATATCCAGCTTTCGAGAAGCTCTACAAGCGATTAGAAGACGACCCAACACGCTTCCCCTTTAACTTACGAGCCGACGATACAACCACCAATGTCGCCTTGGTAGGAACTTTCCCCACGCCCTTGTCGTAAAAGTTGCTGAAGTCCTCCGCTTCTGGCATAGAATGCGAGATGGCCGTCAGCATCGTGAGCGTCTTGCCGAGCCCCATCGCATCGGCAACCAACCCACCGAAGCAGGTAGATGGTCGTGGTTCGGTTCTGATAAGTAGTTAACAAAGGTGTCCGCTGGGAGCGGAGAGTAGGCTTCGCATACCGAAATCGAACGACTCGGTGTAGCCGTGCCGAAAGGCCTTGGTTAAATGTTTCTTCTTCCCGTTGAAGGACAAATCTCAGACCATCCTCTTGGTGCCTATGCCTCTTTAGCACAATTAATCTCCTTGCTCCTCTTCCTTTCGCTTTAATAGGTACCTACTTTTTAGCGTTGAGGTGAGCTCGGAGGGTAACTGCAATTTCTCCCCTGTACCCACATCTGTGTGTGTCAACGACTCGAGTATTCTCTCGACCTCTTCTGAAATCTTAGTATTAAGAACCCACGAGGGTTCATTCCCTATGCCGACGAGGTCTCTCATATTTAAGTCTTCACCAAAGGTGAGGAACTGTGGGTTGCGATACTCAACTCCCGCACGTAACGACTGTGGGTGTTGGAGATATGCAGACGCTTTTGACAGTCTGAGGGCTACATCATCTGCGGCCTCCCTTGAGCCAAAGATGTTAATTGACAGGGAAAATCTCTGCGGCCCACGTTTTGCCCGCTGCTGACGCTTCGCGAAAATGTTGGATGGGATGACGGCTTCAAAGCATACCCCTGGCGTTTCGCCGAGAACACTCAACTTGGAGCCGGTTAGAGTATCTAAGACCGCAAATTGTTGCCCGGTTTCGGAGCAGAGCAGGTGCCTGCCACCGCTTGCACTCACGCAAAAATGTATGAACGGAGAAGCGTCTCTGGTGACTGGCGAATCGCACAGGATGTTGCCTTCAGTCTTTGCCGTTCCGCCGTATAACTGAAGAGAAAGTATAAGACTTGATAGTTCAATTACCGTACTAGATACAGCGCCTTACCGTGCCATAACAAACTCCATAGCGAAGCGTGTTGGTGTTGGAGAGATGATCAAATCCCCTTGCTACCGCTGTGTTTGAAGTAGGTATCGGGGGCCTCGGATCTTCGAGACAACATGAAGGCCTTGTATACCTTAGTATCGGCTGGCTGACGACTGCATTGCAACTAGCGAAACGGGGGTAGATATACCTAACTGAAATCCTCTTACCCTTCAAGGCTACGTTTGCCTCTTCCCTCTAGCCTCACCATATTGGGCCCAGGCTGGGCCTTGTTGACCTTGCTTCGAGTCGGTTTTATTCACCAGAAAATACCCGTTACGAGCAAGCTTATCGTCTCACTCTCAAATGCGTACTTGGATGGGTTGAAAGGGATCTAATACGGCCGGATAATGTTTTCTTGCACAACTTTACCTTCGACGCAGTCGATCGTGTTTATAGTATATCGTGGAAAGTCGCAAATTTTTATTATGTAGCCTGAACCGAAATGAAGAGTGAGGCTGTGTATTCTCCTAATCTTCATAAAACCAATCGGACCTACCTGATACGAAGGATCGAAACTTGGCCTGGGCTCTAAGCCACGGCCACGTCGTGAGGCGTTCATGCAGGTAAGACGTTGCTCTCACGACGCCTTACCATCCGCATTCGTGCCTAACCATATGGACTAGAAAGTATGCCTTGGCTGTGTACGATACTCGGATCATATTTTTACTACCTACTTACCCAAGAATCCTTTTGCCTTTCTTATTGATCGTCATCTTTTTGGCTTACCAGAGAACCGAATTACACCGCACGCTATGAGTATCCGATAGAGTTCTCGAGCAACCTCAAGTAAAGATGTCGGGACCGGATCCGGATAGGTTTCAGCGAGCGCTCGATCGCTTTAGAGCGAACCTTTCCCCAAGTATGATTAATGAATTCTCTAACTGCACTCTTCGAGATGTCAGAGACTTCTGCGACAATATTCAGCGTACTCAGGGACGAGAAGGAAAGCTTCGATACATGGGACGGCTTAAAGCCTTCATCGAAGCCATGGAAGAGTTCGGTAAAGTAATTGAAGTATATTTGAATGCAACTACTATTCTATGCTTCGTTTGGGTGAGTGGGAAGGATCGTTTTTATGGCCACTGCTTGCTGACGTTCAGGAAGGGGCCGATGAAATTCCTCCTCGGTGTGAGTAATATCCGTGACAGACTTCTGCTTCCCGGGGCCCGGGACTCACCTGAGTCCACGATTCCAGATCGCGAAGACCTACGTGGATTCTTTCGATAAGCTGCTGGACGTATATGCCGAAGTAGGAAGAGCCATTCCTGGTTTTCTGCATTACCAGGCAGCTTTTGAAAAACACCCTCCTCTAGCCACTGTCCTCGAGGACTACTATTCAGACATCTTAGCCTTCCACCAAGCGGCTCTATCCGTCTTCAAGCGGTCCGGTATGTGCTACCTTATTCCCCTACTGCCTTTTGGGAATTATTGCGAATAATACCTAAATTCCGCAGCATGGAAGCATATATTCCATTCTACCTGGAAAACCTTCAACACTAAATTTGGGCCCATTCTCCACAGCCTGTCGAAACGACGCGAACTGCTCGAAAGTGAAAAGTCGTCGGCAGCCCTTCTCGGGATCGAACGATTGCGCCAGGATTTCTCGGATGCGTGTAAAAAGCATGCACGTCAAATAGCTCAAGTGGCCGACGAAAGGCATAGACAGAGGGTATCTCACATCTGTGAAAGGCTGATGCCTCCGAATTATCAGATTGATCAAGAAATGTCTACGGAGGATAGACAGGGGCAAAACTCGGGGATGTGGATATTTCAAGATCCTAGTTTTCGCGCTTGGTTCAGCAACGATAACGATATTGTTAGACACGGCGTCTTATATGTGAACGGAATACCCGGTGCCGGTAAGTTGCCCTTTGAGCAAATGGCCAAGTGCTGACGGCGTTTAGGCAAAACAACTCTGATGTCTGCCGTCGTCGCGAGACTCTTGGATTGCGTCCGTCCTAAGGAAAACGCCTCCGTGGTCGCTTACTTTTACTTCAAGCAAAAACAACCAGACAAAGAGTCACACAATGGTCTTCTTCGAGCAATTTTGGCACAGCTTATCGATCGGGATCCCACCATAGCCGACCACTTGAACGAGAAAACATCGTCCATTGAAGGAACCAACCTCCGGGCTACCGGGACACTCGAGAAGTTGGTTAAGACTGCTCTCGAAAATTTCCAAATCACCTACATCGTGCTTGATGGCCTGGATGAGTGCGCTCCAAACGAAGCTGAAAAGTCCGTCAGATGGTTCCTGTCCCTTATTAATGGGGGGTTGCAGGAGACCGGTGTAGCATTGCGCGTCTTGTTCTGCGGCCAACGAGACGGTACTCTAGACACGCTACTCGCAGACCAACCTTCCATCTCGTTGGAGAAGTCTGGCCACGTTAAGGACATCCTTCAATATTGCCGGGACTTTTGCCGGAAAATACGAGAAAAGTTCGACATTTCGTTGGAAATGGAAAATGATATCATCCAGCGTGTTACGAACGAAGCACAGGGTACCTAATATTGGATCGGATCTGGCTACTAATATCGATGCTAACGGGAATGTAGGCATGTTTCTGTACGCGCGAGTGGTGCTGGAAAATCTGCTCAATCAAACACAACTCTACCGCCTACGACAAGAGATGGAGCCGGGTACCTTCCCTCAAGGAATCGATAAGGCGTGAGTGTGCCGGGGCATAGAAAAGTTGGTGGCGAAGCGCAAACTGACAGATGCTCTTGTTGTAGATACGAAAGGGTAGCTGTGCGGATCTTTCAACAGTCATCCGAGGCTGAACAGGAGGATGCCAAGAGAATGTTGGGATGGATTACTTGTGCCAGGCGGCTCCTCCGATGGCGCGAGATCCAGTCCCTCTTCTGCATCGATCCAGTCGAGGGGGTTGTTGACTACGAGGGACGAAGGCTCAGGGTCACTATGACAAGGGGATATGCTTAGAATAGGTTTAATTCAACTAATAATTCTATAGGGGGTCTCTTAGGTCCTTATCCTCGTTTAAGTTCTACGTTCCCTTTTCGTTTTAATATAACCCGGAAGTACCTTTATACCTTCGTACCTTTATACCTTAATACCGAAGCTATCCGAAGCTTATCTAGGACTTTCCTTAGTAGGTCGCCGAGGTAACGGCCTTAATACCCGATATTATCCTCCTAACCTTTATAGCCTAATTTATTAACGTAGGGTTCCATTCCCGTGTAATATTATCTCCTTTCTTCGGAAGAGCTCGTCCCTAAGCGTAATACCTAGGCCCGATGGTTAGTAAGTTTATTAAGGTTCTATAGGTAGAATAACTTAACGGCTTCTTTCGTTCCTTCGGTAGTAAAGTACTCCTACGGTTCCTAAGTTTAATAGCGCTTAGCCGGCTAGCCTTATTACTTTACTAGGTACCTAATTACTTTTCCGGTCCTTACGGAATCTAATACCTTATTTACCTCGTAGTCTTCTACCTCGATCGAGGCTACCTCCCGTAGGACTTAATTAGGGTTAGGTAATTTTTAATTACTAACGCGGTAGGATTCGATAAGGAATACGTAAAAGGTACTATAAATACGCTAGCCTTTCGGGAGTATTAAAGTTACGGCGGTAGGGAAGACGACCTTCTAGATCTTAAAGAAACTAAGTATCTTTTTATCTATCTTCTTTATAAGGCGTTTGGTTTTAATATTACGGGTATTTAATATAATAAGCTATCCGATTTTTAAAGGGGGTTCTTCTTTTCGGTATTTATTTACTTATCCTTTTATCCGCTACCGTATTTTTTTTAAATACTACTTAACCTCGTTATATACCCGAGTTATTTAATAAGTATAAAGGTTACTTCCTGGATTCTTAGGAATACCTAAAGAAGGATTATATATTATTAGGTATTACCTATAGTTAACGTAAAAGGGTAATATATCGGTAGCTATTAAAGCGGTATTATTATAGGTAAATTCGGTAGTAAGTAGTAGGCTTTCCTAGTCGCTTATTTCGTAATTTACGAAGACGCGTAGGTATGCTTTTAAAATTTAATTAAGTCTTTCCGTTTATTTATCCGTTTAAGGATAAAAGGCGGTACTTATTCTAGGCTTAACGCCGAAGAGCTTTAAGACGCCCTTCTATATATAGGAAGTAAATCGCGAGTCTCGGTCGGAAATAATATTTAAAGGGATCCTATATAACCGCTAATAACTACGTATAAAGATAGGTATTAAGTCTTCGGCCTTTTTACCGTCCTTCTTTAGCGGGATAAAGTACGCTATCTTAGTAAAGGGATTTATAATAACCTAGATAGAATCGTAGCCGTTAGATATTAATAAATCCGTAATAAAGTCTATCGCGATCGTTTACTATAGTCGATAATATAATTCTACGGGCTATAATAATCCGAACGGGGTATATCGGGGTATCTTATTTTATTAGTACTCGCGGTATCCTTTAATAAATTCCCTAACTATTACTTCTAGGTTAGATTATTAAAAGTTATAAGTAATAAGTTCTATGGTTTTATTTATATTTATATATCCCGCTACTTTAATATCGTATTCCGATTTAACTACTTCTTATTATAGGTCCTTAGGTATCTAAAGGCGGTTTCGCCGATAAAAAAGGCCTTCCTAAAGCTTTATTTCCTTACCGAGTAATTTAATTAACTAAGCTTAGTATTCCGGGTCTTATATAGCTACCGTTTTAACCTATTTAACGAACTCTAGGATCTAAGCGGGTATTAGGATATTACTTAGTTATACGCTAAAGAATATTACCGTAAATAAGCCTGAATTTTTTAAAAAATACTTTTCCTATAGAACCGTTGCTATCGACTAATCCTTAGCTCCTCCTTTTTTAAAGCGATATTATAATAATCTAAATAAAATATCGGCCTTCTTATTTTACTTCCTTAGGCGATAATATATCATAAAATAATACGAGGAAAGCTATTAAGCTTAACGGGCTTAGCGTCGATTTAATACTTTTACCGTAATAAAGTACGTTAGGTTCTAATAATCGGAATATACTTCTATTTAATGCTAAGTACCTTCGAAGTAATATCGCTACTTTTCGAATGCGTCGACGATTACTAGTAATTCCTTATTATATATCTTATAATTTATTTCCGCTAGGGTAAGTCGTCGTAAGAAAAAGGCTACTAATCTTAATCTCCCTTTATTATCCTTCTATAAGAGGACCGCGGAAATAACGAAATCTAAAGCGTCGGCTTCGATAATTAAAACTCGGTTAGGGTCGAAATATATAAGTACCGGGGCCTTCGTAAAGGTTTCTTTTAATTCCTAGAAGGCCTTCTCTATCTCGATTTCTTATTTCTATAGCTTACGGTCTCCCTTATTAGCGTTAATAATTAGCCTAGCTATACCCGAGAAATTACGTATAAATTTACGGTAAAAGTTAACGAACCTAATAAAGCTTTATAAGTCTTTAAGTATAACTAGGATACGTTAGTTAAGGATAGCTTTTACTTTATCTTTAAATATAGTAATATCCCTAAGGCTTATATTATATCCTAAGAATTTAACTTCTTACGTTCGCTAGGCATATTTCTTTAGGGCTACCGTTAAATAATTTTCTATAAGCCGTTTTAAGACTTCTTTAATTAATTTATTATATTCCTCTAACGTATTAATATAAATTAGGATATCATTTAAATAAGCGATAATCCCGGCGTTTAAAAAGTCGCGGAAGATATGATTTATTATAACCTAAAAGGTAACGGGGGCGTTAATTAGTCTTATAGGTATAACTATATATTCGTATAGCCCGTAGCGCGTTTTAAAGGCGGTTTTTCATTCATCGCCTTCCTTAATCCGTATTATATAGAACCTAGATTTTAAATTAATCTTAGTAAATTACCGCGCCGTTTAAAATAGGTTCTATAGTTCGTTAATTAGCGGGATCGGGTATCGGACGGGTATTATAATTTTATTTAGCCCCCGGTAATCCGCTACCGGTTTTAGGACGCCCGGGTCCTTTTTATTTATAAATATTATAAATGCGCCGTAAGAGGCCTTAGATTTTCGGATTCTTCCCATAGTTATTATATCGTCGAGCTAAGGTTTTAAGGCGTCTAATTATCGTCCGCTTATAATATATAAAGGTTCCTACGGAAGAATAGTCCCCGGTCGGAGCTTAATAACGTAGTTTTACGGTTACCGATTAAGGAACCGTTATCCGGCTTCCTTAGTTATAATAGGAACGAAGTCGCGAAATTATTCCGGTACTTATACTAAAGCCTCTATTTCTCGTACTATTCTTACGCGAGCTAGCCGTAAGCGATAACTTTAGTACCGTAACGAATTAAAGTATAGCCGTCCGTCTATAAATAATCCTTAAGGGAGGTATTCCTTTATTTATTACTAGGGTAGGATAATATCGACTTCTTCGTTTAATTTATTAACTTCCTAAGCGATACGGTAGATATATTCGTAGTTACGGAGCTTTATTTCGTTTATATATTAGAGTCCTCCTAACGAGATTTCCGAACCGTCGAATCCTACTAAGGTCCTAACCTTAAAGCGTTAGTTAATAAGAAGGCGTAATTATTCGACTTTAGCGGCGTTAATTAAGGATACCTCGCTACCGGTATTTAAAAGGACTTATAAAGGATATTCTTTTCCCTAATATTTTATTTATATCGTATAAATAAACCGTTTACTTAACCTTAGCTCGTTTAGGTTACGCTAAGGGACTCGTAGTTTCTTCGTTATTAGTATCGTTTCCGTTACTTCTAGCGTTCCGGGCCGTTTAATAGCCGTAATCTTTACGTTATCTTTCTCGCCTCTTTCTTCCGTTAACGCTTACGGAAAGGCATTTAAAAATCCCGTTCTTTATCGGAATCGGATAGCTCTATAATACGGGGAAGAGTTTCCTTTTATCGTATAGTAATATCGATCCTAGCCCTTTTATTAGATAGTTACTCGGATTCCTTCCTTCTTCTTTTTCCCGATAAGACTTTCTTAGGTAGTACCGGTAAGTCCCGTCCTTTTAAGTCCTTTTTTACGAAGTAGGCTAAGGTTTAGTAATTATTTCTTCCGTATCTCTAGTAAGCCTTCTTATCTTTCTTTCGCTAATCGATAACGACCTAGTTAATCCTAGTTAAAGCTTTCTTATTACCTACCTATCGTAAGTCCTTAACCGGTACGGGTTTCTTATTATTCTTTTTCTTACGTTTATTTACCGATTAACCTAAGCGGAAGCGAGTTTCTTTTACGGGTTACCGCTATTATTAGTCCGCTTTCGTATATTCCTTTTACGAAGCGGACCTTCCTTTTCCCGAGATTCCTAGGTTAGCTATTATATTTTCGTAGATTTAACTAGCTTTTTTAATTACTTTAAGAAAGGCTTTATCGCTTTCGGGAATATTACTTAATCGTAAGTAAACTAGCTTAGTTATTTCGTCGGGTAAGATACGGGCGATATAATTTTAGAAGGTAGTTCTGGATTATTAAACGATATCGTTAAGGTTTATAAGCTCGGTAAGATACTAGGAGATATTTTCTTAATACTTTAATTCTTATATCTTCTTAAAGTTACGATATCGTTCGGCGGAATTTTTAAACCGTTCTTAAAGTACTTAGGAATATCCCGTTTAAGTATTAATAATTATTAACCTTTCTACCTAGGCTAATCGTTATTAATATTAGAGCTAGGCTTTTTCGGTAAGTATCGATCCTACTTAATTAATCTTCTAGATATCCCGGGTAAAGCTTTCTTTATAAGTTTCGAGGTAGGATTTAACCTTAATTTATTATAGTCGGAACTTAACTAAGTCCTTACCGTTATAAGCCGTAGGCTTAATAAGGTATATTAAATTAATTATTACCGTAATACTTCGTCGATTATTTATAACTTTAATCTAAGCCTTAATTATACGTTCCTCGGCCGGGTCGAGAAGCTCTTACGGTTCTTTAAGGGCGCCGGGCGGGCGTCGCGGCTTCTACGGGTCCCCGGATTCTAAGTTATCCGAATCGTCGGAATCCCTTAGGTTCCCTAAGGTATTCCGCGGGGTCCGTAGCGATTACGGTAGTCCTTATCCGGCTTTTCCTAATATAAAGGCGCTTACCGCGACGTCCTAGAAACGGGTTCTTACGCGCGCGGCGATACGTTTAGCCGCGGCGTCTTAGAATACGCCGTCGGAGATAATTTCCCTTATTCTAACCTCGCTATTAATATATCTTCCGGTAAACGCTATCGTAATATAGGTACCCGGCGTAAGAATAAGCGTTCTTATCCTTTAACTAATTCTTACGATAATAAACTTAATATCCGTTAACTTATTACTTAATCGTCGTTATTAATATTCCTTAATTAAATTAACCGCGTAAGTCTTAAGGTCGTTCTTAATTAGCTAGGTTTTTTCCTTTATAGCCCCGGAGGTAAGGTATTTTTTACTAAGGATTTCGTTAATCTATTTATCCTTTTACGTAGCCTAGAAGCTAACGTCCGTTACTAACTTATTATATTCCTCGCGTAGCTAGGTTAAGGCTCGTTAGTTTTATAATACGGCGTTTCGAAGTTAGTTTATTACGGCCGTTCGTATTTTATCTTACCGGATAAACTTAGCTACGGTTTCTTATACGTTCTAGGTAAAGTAAGTACTTTATTCTACGACTTATTTCTAAAACTCGTAGATCTATATCTTCGTAGTTCGGATACCGGTAGCTTATATTACCGTAGCGGTTTAATAAAGCTATCGTAATTATTCGTATTACTTCTTTAGGATCGTATTTTATCGGTATCTTACGTCGACTTAGTTAATTAGTATTACTAGGCTTTAATATACCTATCTTATTTACTTATATAAATTTACGATTTACTACGGAGGATTACGTATAACTACTCCTAAGTTCGCGATTTCCGGAGCATCCGTTATAATTACCTTATATTTCTAGGGTTAATATACGACGAGGGATTTATTAATTAATTCGGGGGTTAGCTCCGGCTAAGGCGTTAAAGTAATTCGTTCGGCGTCCTTTACCTTTAATTCCGTTATTACGGCCTTTAATTTATTAATCGTAGCTATTATCTAAGCTACCTCCGCTATAAAGATTAACGCTATTCCCGAAGCGGCTAATCGCGGAAGTAAGAAAACCTACGGCTCTAGTTCTTTAGTAAAGGATCGAGGTTAATCCGGTAGTAATAAGGCCGGGGTAGCGGCTTTAGCGTATAACGCCGGCTTAAGCGTAGGCTTTTCTTATTACTAATTTATAGTAAAGTTATAAGGATAAGAATAATATAAAATTATCTATAACAAAGGAATATACTTAGAATAAGTTTAATTTAATTAATAATTTTATAGGAGGTTTCTTAAGTCCTTATCCTCGTCTAAGTTCTACGTTCCCTTTTCGTTTTAATATAACCCGGAAGTACCTTTATACCTTCGTACCTTTATACCTTAATACCGAAGCTATCCGAAGCTTATCTAGGACTTTCCTTAATAGGTCGCCGAGGTAACGGCCTTAATACCCGATATTACCCTCCTAACCTTTATAGCCTGATTTATTAGCGCAGGGTTCCATCCCCGTGTAACAGTCACCTGCAAAGAGCTTTGCGGATCCCTCGTCGACGTACATCGTGCGACCGATAAAAGCACCGGTCCCGAAGACGCCATTAAGATTGTCCATGAGACTGCTCGAGAGTAAGTTGCCGTATGCGATGGCGAGACGTAAACTAATAAGGGAAGGTTCCTTATCCGAAGAAAGCACGTCGACGCCAGTCTCGAGCATGCCAAACTTGCCGTTTTCTGTTCCAGATATCTTACGTCAAAACCATTTATACTTGGGATCGACAAGGGAGATATAGTTAGGCACGCAGTCAAGGGATATTATGCTCTCCAGGACTACACCGTCCAGTATTGGTTCGACCATTTCCGAGAGTGTGCGGAGTCAACTGCAGCGTTGGACCTTAAAGAGTTTCAAGAGGTAACGCAGGCGGCCCAAGTCTTTCTCGATTCTTACGGAAATCTATCAAAGATGGGAGAGTACTACGATACACGAAGCCCCGAGGGAGTTGCCAGGGTCCTCAAAAAGCTTCCAGAAGACGGAAGCAAGAGAAACGAATATTTCAATATCGAGGTCCGGACAACCTCGATACGGAACGCAATAGAGACGCTCCACGGCGCAGTTCTTGATCGTGGAGCGCGAGATTGTCTCATCAACCTCCACGGGGTAACGACACCCTACAAATGTGCCAAGCCGTGGTGCGAATCTTTCACGGCCGGGTTTGGAAGCTCCCAAGATCGCCAGCGACATACAAATCGTCATGACCTACCGTTCGGCTGTCCCATCGAAGGCTGTTTTGCATTTGAATTGCGATATGACACCAAGGAGAAACTAGACCGACACAAAAAAAGTCACCACCGTGGCTCGGACGATGGTGTAATTAAGTTCCCTAAACGGAAGCAGGCTACTAATATCTGGTCGGCTGCTGAGAGAGGCGACTTGGTTGGAGTCAAAACATTGCTTGATTCAGGAGCGGATGTCAACCAGCTACACAAGAAAGGTCGGTTGGGGGGAAGTCCACTTCATTTGGCAGCAGAGTCCGGCCGCTACGACGTTTGCAAGATGCTGCTTGAGAGAGGCGCTAGCATTAATCTTGGTCGTCGCCTGGTTGGACGCACAGCGCTGCACGAGGCGGCCGCAGCTGGCAATGTGGATATCGTTCACCTACTCGTCAGCCAGGAAGAATGCGAGCCGGACATAACTGACAACTCCGGGCGGTCGCCATTTGACGACGCATGTGAGCTCGGCCGTTTGGACGTTGTCAAGCTGCTGTTTGCAACAGGGAAGATTCAGAATGGCCTACTTCCTAACCACAATGGCGTATACGACTCAATGTCAACACCACTTGGTTACGCTTGTAGCGGAGGACATACTGCTGTTGTGCAGTATCTTCTGCAACAGGGACAATCCGCTTTAGCCGATGAGAAAATTCTGGAGAGAGCGGCTACAGCGGGCCATAAAGCTCTCGTGGACTTGCTGCTCCCGGCAATGGGTATCGAGCTCCCGCGAACAAGGTTGGGGAATGACTGGCTCATCCTTTTCAACCCTGCGGTTTCGCAGGTTCTCGATGTCGAATTGGTGCACGCTCTGCACTCCGAGTATGATGGTGTGAATCATGTCCAGTTCAGCAGCGACGGGAGGTACCTGGCGACCACATGTTGGGGATTTGCCCAGATTAACGATGTAACCACAGGAGAGAAGCTCTGCACCCTTCAGCACCCAGAATTATCTGCCGTGGGCCGTGTTTGCTTTAGCCCGGATGGCAAGTACCTGGTTGCTGCGGGCCAGTCGATCGCAGTAAGCTACAGTTACCTTGCCGTCTTTTTTGCGACCGGTGTTAATTACAGTAGGTTTGGGACATTGCCATGAGAACCGTTAGCCGTACGTTGAGGAGGAATGATCATAGTCTTATAACATCTCTCGACTTTGCGGACGATGGCCATACCATTGCTTTTGCAGATGGCAGTGCTACTTTGCACCTGTGGGATTTCGAGACCTCGACCGATTTGATGCTGAGAACAAATGGCTCTGTCTACGCGGTTGCAATTTCGCCAGGGAGCAAGTTCGTAGCCGAGGGTTCTTCTGATAACTGTCCCCAGGTGTGGGATGTCCAGAGTGGCGACTTGGTCGCGGATCTCGGGGGTCCAGGCGGGCACCAAGGCGGGGTTAGCAGCATTGCGTTCTCGCCCGATGGGTCTAAGCTTATCAGTGGGAGCTACGACGGAACTATCAAGATATGGGAGCTTGGGACACTTGGAGAAATCGACAATCAAAGGCACGGGGAAGGACGCTGCATCACGACCTTCAAGGGTCACAAGGTGAGTTTGTTGATTCCCCAATATTCGGCAAGGCGTTGTGTTCTGACGAGACTAGAAACCCCTTTACAGTGTTGCGTTCACTCCTGATGCTCGATGGGTGGTCTCAAGCTCTTATGGGGGTGACGTCAAGCTCTGGGATCCTCATACGGGTCAAACACAGCTCACACTCTGGGGACATGAAGGTGATTCTTCCGTCTGGATGGCCTCGAGCGCGACCGGTGGCTACTTTGCCACGGCAGGATATGATAAAATTATACGAATTTGGTCGTACGCTCGTGTCAATGACGCGTAGAAATGCCATATGGATAACCACTCGACTGAACGTGGATAACGACGGCAATAGCTCGCTGCTGGTTTCTCTAGAGTTTATCACGGACGACGCAAACGGAAGGGATCATATCCAACGCGGTTGTCGAAGGAAGTTTTATTACTTATGGGTAAGGGGCGGATCAATTTGTCATACTTCGAACTGATATGATTTATTATTCTCTTTGCTTTGACAGGGTCGTGATATGACGAACACGTGGACTGGCAGAGAATCGTAAACCTGTAATAGAGACTTCGCTGTTGAAAGAGCTACGTACGGTAATAACGAATAGCGCGTCTCTCCTGCTCGTCACTCTCGATTCCCGCTCCTGTAGATAATCGACGCTATAGCAACGCCTAGCCCAACTACTTCGGCACCAACTACTGTTTCTCTAAATGCGCGATCCGGGTCCTAACCACTACTTCGAATCTAAGTGGTATTACCGCGCTCTCATCGACACGGTGATTCCGACTTTGGCCTGAGTGTCGACGGTGGGGGAGGCGGCCAGCCATATGACGACCGGCTGGGCGGGGATGTATTAACGAGTGTCTATAATAAAGGTTGAAATGCGGCCAATTTGTGGATTAAGAGCCGTTTCCCCCCTTGTCTCTCTACAGGCCATCCGGGAACGTTTCACTGCTAGCTATGCCCCGACTATCGAGCGGGGATATTTGCGTACGTGGAGACATTCCCATTGGCATGATTGGTGACGAAAGGTGGCTGATTTCCAACGCCAATCCGGTCGTGGACGTCTCGGACTTTGTTGACTCTCTCTCTGCTAGAGCATCGCTTACAACTCTTGCTCGCTCCTCGCCACTGCGATAGGCTTCGATGACGGAGAGGTCATTTTGGGCGAGAAGATGCGCCCTGCCCCGATAGGTCGCACGCAGCCGAGCCCTGTTTCCTGACTAAATCAAGCGCAAGCTAGGTTACCGTAATCCCACGCGACGTTGTGGTACCTAGGTAAGAGTTCTGGGGCGAGACACGAACGAAAACTCGCCTCGCTCTTGTTGATCCCATGACAGAGAACAAGGCTCACACGTGGGTGTAAAGGGGAAGAGAGGCGCCTGTTACCTACGCAGGTTACCCCGTTATTACTTCGGATGCGGTGGTCTTAATAATGAGAGAAGTTAGGTGCCTATCGATAAGGCCGAACCGTGTTACATAAGCGTGGCGTGCTGACCAGCGCTTCCTCCCTCTCTCTGTGGCGTGTTGATAATGATGAATGACCGGCCGGCCCCATGGTCTCGGGTGAACCCCCCGACCCATCCCCACTCATTCATCCTGTCCGTCCCTATCCATCCCATCCCTCCCTGCCTCAAACCTCCTAACCCGAAAATTCCTATCGAGCTAGATCAGAATCCTCACCATAGTCTAGCACTCGCCCGTCGCGCTCACCACCTTCCGGCGTCCCGAGGCCTAACGCAGCCGCTCATCCACCCACGGCGTCCCTTCATTGCCCCAGATCTTCACGACGATGCCCTGATCTTGCCCACTGCTCCCGTCGACGAAGCAGACCTCCTCTGCGAGCGATTGCGCACCGCGAGAACGCCGTTGGACGGGGTGTCGCCTGCCCAAGATGCCGACCGCAAATGGCCTGACAAATGGAACCGCCCGACAGCCAGACCTTCATCTAGTCGTGAGTACATACACGTAGATATCCCCAATCCATCTCTCCCATCTCCCCCATCTTTCTCTTTCTTCACCCGTACGCAATTAACGGTTCCGTCCACCATAGATAGATGAAGACGTCGTCTACGAACAAGACATCCTCCGGGACCCCGGAAGTACGAAGCCGTGGCTCGCATACATCCAGTTCAAGTTGCAACATGGCACCGTTGAGGAGCAGGCCTTCGTCCTCGAGAGGGCATGCCTGCAGCTACCGAGATCGTACAAGCTCTGGAAGATTGTAAGTGTCAGAAAAAAAAAGGAACGAAACATAAAGAGAATCGTCGGCTGTATTAGTTCCCACGACGCGACCCGATGCTAATATCCCGTGTAGTACTTGCAATTCCGGACGAAGCACATCTCGAAGCTGAATGCCGCCGTGTTCGCATCCGAGTATAAGAAAGTCAACGCCCTGTTCGAGCGGGCTCTCATCCTGCTCAATAAAATGCCCAGAATATGGGAGATATACTTGAAGTTCTTACTGCTGCAGCCTCTCGTGACCGCGACGCGACGCACTTTCGACCGAGCACTCCGAGCCCTTCCCATCACCCAACACAACAGGATATGGGCCTTGTACAGGCCGTTCGCCAACTCAGCCTCGGGCGAGACCGCAGTCAAGATCTGGCGACGATATATGCAGGTTCACCCCGAAGATGCCGAAGACTTTATCGAGCTTCTAGTCCAGGTCGGCTTATACACCGAGGCTGTGAAGAAGTACATGGACATCCTGAACAATCCGCGCTTCAACAGCAAACAGAGCAAGGGACACTACGAGCTCTGGGGCGAGATGGTCGACTTGCTCGTAGACCATGCCAACGACGTCGAGACCGGTCACGAGACTGGCATCGACGTCGAGCGCATCATTAGGAGTGGCATTGAACGGTTCGCCGACCAGAGGGGCAAGCTTTGGTGCGGGTTGGCTACGTACTGGGTCCGGAGGGGGAACTTTGAACGCGCCAGAGATATCTTCGAGGAGGGCATTACGACGGTCATGACCGTTCGCGACTTCACCCTCATCTTCGATACCTATGTCGAGTTCGAGGAGTCTATAATTGGCGCGTTGATGGAACTGGCATCCAAACGAGCGGAGGAAGGACAGGTTGACGAGGATGCCGACTTCGACCTGGACATCCGTATGATGCGGTTCGAGCAGCTCATGGATCGACGGCCCTTCCTCCTCAACGACGTCCTACTGCGACAAAACCCTAACAGCGTATCCGAATGGGAGAAGCGTGTGGCGCTTTGGGGTGAGAATAAAGCCGAGGTCGTGCAGACATATACAGACGCCATCGCCGCCATCCAGCCGAAAAAGGCAGTCGGGCCCTTTCATCAGCTGTGGGCAAGCTATGCCAAATTCTACGAGAAGGGAGGCGATATACGCAACGCTAGAATCATCATGGAAAAGGCTGTAAAGGTTCCGTTCAAGTCCGTTGCCGAGCTGGCCGATATGTGGATCGAATGGGCCGAGATGGAACTCCGTAACGAAAATTTCGACGAGGCCGTCAAGATCATGGCGAAAGCCGTCCAGGCTCCCAAGCGGTCGACCGTAGACTATTTCGACGAGACGCTGTCGCCACAGCAGAGGGTCCATAAGAGCTGGAAGCTGTGGAGTTTCTACGTCGACTTGGTGGAGAGCGTCAGCTCCCTCGAGGAGACGAAGAAGGTCTACGAACGGATATTCGAGCTTCGAATCGCCACACCGCAGACCGTTGTCAATTACGCCAACCTCCTGGAAGAACACCAGTACTACGAGGAGTCCTTCAAGATCTACGAAAGGGGACTGGACCTCTTCAGCTACCCGGTCGCCTTCGAGTTGTGGAACCTCTACTTAACCAAAGCAGTTGACAGGAAGATCAGCATCGAGCGGTTACGGGACCTCTTCGAGCAGGCGGTTGAAGACTGCCCGCCTAAATTCGCGAAGGTGCTGTATCTCATGTACGGGAACCTCGAAGAGGAAAGAGGACTGGCCAGACACGCCATGCGTATCTATGAGAGGGCTACCCGTGCAGTCTCGGACGAATTCCGGGCAGATATGTTCAACTTCTACATCACCAAGTCGGCCTCGAACTTTGGCTTGCCATCTACTAGGCCTATTTACGAGAGGGCAATCGCCACGCTCCCCGATGAGGAAGCACGGGACATGTGCCTCAAGTTTGCCGACATGGAGAAGCGACTGGGCGAGATAGATCGGGCCCGTGCCATCTATGGCCACGCGTCCCAGTTCTGCGACCCGCGCACCAACCCCGCCTTCTGGACAAAATGGGAGCAGTTCGAAGTCCAGCACGGCAACGAGGACACGTATAAGGAAATGCTCCGGATCAAGCGCAGCGTGCAGGCGCAGTACAATACCGACGTCAACTTCATCGCCTCGCAGGCCATCGCTCGCAGCCAGCAGGCACGGGGGGCGGATGCGGGGGCGACAAACGGCGACAGCGAGGTGGCGGATGCCATGGATCAGCTGGAGCGGCAAGCCCGCGCGCCGGTAGGGTTTGTGGCCTCGAGCACGGGGATATCAGGGACGATATCAAGCAAGGAGCAGCCTCCCCCGGCAGCAGCGATAGTTAACCCAGACGCCATCGACATCGACGAGATGGACGACGACTAATCGAACGACTACCACGTTCCCTAATCACCCCACTTAATGATATGACAAGACCCCCTCCCCTTTGCAAATCCGGTCCGGTGGTAAATGCGTTGGGCGCAGTGAAGACGAAACAAAACAAGACGAAAGAAGAGGAGAGAGAGAAATCGGAAAGGAAGATCAAAAAGGAGCAGCAAGTAGTAAAATGGGCATGGATAGGCAAAGAAGGCAAGAAAAGAAATGGTAAGGGGGAGTAGGGGTAGGAAGGGCATTCCGGGCTACGGCTTACTATTATCACTCTCTACTGCTTTGAAGCAGAGACAGAGAGAAAGAGAGAGAGGCCTCCCCATTCCGTTCCTAACTCACGACTAGGTTTCATCCCGGCACTATCGCCTGTCGATCCGTCTGTAAGGGGTACCCGCCGCTGTGATCCGAGCTCGCGGCCGGAGCGAGATATAAGGGGAATTTTACGGTTGAGGTTGTCATTTGTGTCTTTGCGCAGATACCTATATTTCTCTTTCTTTTTCTTTCTTTTATGAAATCGGCACATTGCTAAGCCTACCATCATCGCTAATTTTATCCGTATGATCTTTTTATTGCTAACAACTATTCGCCTTCTGCCTTCGTTTCTTTCCTCCCGCCCCCCCGCCAATCCTAGGTTCACGGGAGCAGAGTGAGGGCACGATGGGTTTCTTACGTGAAGGCGGCGTGGGTGTCGGCGTGGGTGGAACGGTCCGTGTGATGATCGGGACGGGGTCGCATGGAAGCGGACTGAAGCGGGTTGCGGGTTCGCCTTGAGGTTCTTAACTTGCCCAGCTGTACATATTATACATCTGTCCCCCGATGTCTCGGGCGTGTAGGCCGGCGGTAGATCAGGCAGGCAGACAGGCAAATAGCCACGAACAGCGGTGCGCGCTATATCATATTCTCGCAGCAGAATTCCGACCGGCCGTGCTATCTTGACAATCCGTGCGCCGATTCCAGGATTCTTCTCTCTCCCAGCCAGCCAGCCGCTAGCCGGGCCAACCCAACACAGATCACCCGCCCTTCCCTTCTCCTTAAGTGGCTGGCTTGCTGGTGCACCTGGGCCCATGACCCCCCCGACGCGTAAGCCGCGACGCCGCTGCGCGCCAGATGCCGGCGCCGCCGCGGAGCCGTCTAGCGCGCTCCCGGGCCCTGGAGGGGGAGGTTGGGTAGGGTAGGCAGGTGGGCGGGTAGGTTAGCGTCGCTGGCGCGCCGCCGAGTCGCGGCGACTGACTCGCGCGGGGACGCGTTGCGGTCTGCCGGCTAGGCGGGGGGGAGTAGAGGTCGCGTGAGGGAGGGAGGGAGGGAGGGAGGAGAAGTGAGCGGGTCTATCACGGGTGGGAAGGCAAGACAATGAGGCGAGACTTGCGTGCGCAACGGGGACGCAAAGCGCAGCCAGACCGCGCGATTGAAACGAATGGTGCGGCTCCCGAGAGCACCAGCGGTGAATGGGCAGGTGTATTATGTTTCACGATGCGAACCTATGCTGGTTACGGACACGCATGTTGCCCGGCACGGCCCGAGCTCGTCCTCCTCCTCCCCAGTCGCCTGTGTACCCAGCCACGTCTATATTGAAAGAAGTAGGTAAATTACTATAGGTCGTGATGCCTATCGTAGGTCTATAGGGTTAAGTCTCAATGGTGAAAATCTAAGTGCGAGACCCATATAAATACTTATCTAAAAAGCTACGTAGCTTAGTCCCACCGCACCACTATATTATTTAATATAAAAAAAACAAGTTTAAAATTTTTTCAAATGTTAATCAATTAAACGAAAAGAAATCGTCATTAGCTTAAGAATAATTTTGATACTTAAATTAATAGAAAGAACGCTTATATAATAAGTTATCCTATCTAAAAGATAGTTATAATACGTTAAACCCCCTGTCATGCTGATTAATTGCGGGGTTAAATACCCCTGTAAATAACCCTGTAAATAACCCTATAAATAACCCTGTAAATACCCCTATAAAGGGGTGTCATTTAGGGGAAACTCTGTTTTTATTAGCTGAAAGTTCGTATACGCCGTTTTAATTGGTTAAAAGTTCGTATGACCCGCTTAAAAGGGATGCATCCAATAAAACCGCAGCATACGCGTCCATCTATTTACCTACGCGTTCAATTCTATTTCCTACCTATTTCAATCCTATTTAATCGAGGTCAGTTTCTCCCCGTTCAATCCAGGCCAGTTTCTCCCCGTTAAATCAAGAGTCGATTGCTAATCAATCCCTTTTCGCAGTTCAATCAAGCGTCGATTCCTACTTACCCCTTTTTCCCTAGCCTTCGGAGAGGTTCTAGGTTTTCGGCACGAAAACCTGGAGAAGCGCGGAGCGCTTCGACGTATTTTACTTAATTATAGAACCCTTTTTAAGATGGTATCAAGGTACGTGGCTACTTTTTCTATATATAACCAGCTCCTAGAGGCGCGGCTTTAGTAAGGCATACCTTTCTTTCTTTACATATAACATCCTCTCTTTCCCTCCAAGGATAGAGCCTTAGGTATTACCAGCATTTGAATACCAGTCACGCGTGAGGCGACAACCCTACAGTACGCACGCCCCAGTCATGGCTACAGAAACGTTTCACCCCTTCGGGAGACTGCCTCCGGAACTGCGAGATCAAATTTGGGACCTGGCAACGCTACCACTGTCACCAAACCATCGACCTGCAGCTCATTTTTTCACTCTTGCCAACATGAGAGAAGACCGCTCGATGATCTCACTCAAGGACACCATCTCTCATGATCCCTGGCACAGGTATTGCTTAGTAGCCCCGCAGTGTAGTGGACCGGGGAAAATGTCATGGACAGAGTCAAATCCTTCAGCATATCTATCAGAGATCGGCCTATGGGGGGCTTGTAAAGAGTCTCGACGGCGAGTTCAGAATTATCGAGATCCACTCAGCTGGAGCGATTGGCGCGAGGTGTCAACGGATTACGACGGATCTGACAAGCTCGATCGGCTCCCGCTTCTGGCGACATTCTACTCTGATGGGCAGAATCAGAACTTCACCATTTATCCCAGATCGGACCTTTTGTGTATCCAGCCATTTAACTTCGATACTATCAATTGGGCCGATATTCATTGTAACAATTCAACGGTCATCGGAGCATTCGTCGGGGTACACCATATGGCTCTGGAGTTTGACCCGACATGGGGCGACCCCTTAAGGGGTCCACCACCTTGCCTTGACAAGACGGGACCGCTTCGATGCATTGCGACAGCGGTCTCGTTTGAGACACATTGGGTCAACAATCTTTGGTTTATCGACTACCGGATTCGTCGGCGACCGGGATCAACTCTCAACGAAAAAAGACACGTATTCTATGCCAATTCATGCAGATATGTCCAGGTCAGAGAGACCGATACGGACTGGGAACTCGCTACTGAACCCGATATCTTCGAGTTTCTTGTTGACTTGAACGAATCACTGGAGGAGTACTTCGCCGTTTATTATTTCGCGGAGGAAGAACGCCCAGAGACTAATTGCCCCCGGTGGGGCCAGCCAGTGATTGGAGTTCTAGCCTGCGAGGTATCATCAAATGAAGAATCACCGTGGTTAGCTTTTAAGAGTTCAGAAGGCGGCATTTGTAAAATGTGAATGAGCAGGATTGGGAATCTGGTAACCTATACAGTATAGTTGCAGCACAGCGATTCGACATGCGGGGATAGAGTCATCTCAGCCTAGGTATATTATATCGTCAATTTCCTCATTACCGCCTACTCACGCTTTTGCGTAGTAGCAGCTATCAAGAGAAGTAGGAGCTACCTTTAGAAAACGAAGGTATATAGTTAATAGTAACAGAGCTATATATTTGTGAACTGTAATACGAGTAAATACAGCGGAACCTAATACCTAAACACCTCTTCGTGGGATCAGATGTGACCATCACAAGGTGATCACGGAACAAATCTTTGTATGGTAGCCAGGTAGGCAGTCACGTAGATACTATTACCATAGACCGGATACGCCCGACAATGCATGCGCTGTCCCGAGAGATGGCGTTAGATGGGCTTGGCTCTTCCGACGCAGAGATTACCTATGACTGTGATAGCAGAATGGCAACATGATTTGCCTTGATATCGGCAAGACTCGGTTGTTGAAGTGCAAGATCCGGAGATTCATTAGAGAGGGAACGGGGCTGGCCGGGTGGTTGGCATTGTCAATCGAGGATTGCTAGTGTGACTTTCCAGCGCGTCTTCCCAGCATACAAGATGGCATGTCTGGTAAAGATGCAGAAGATTTAGCCGATAGCGAATTCAACCAGAAATGGAAGGCAGTATCTGGCAATACCGTCGCTGGCACATACGATCTCGTTCTGAAGGATGTTGAAAGCGTCCGAGAATGGAGAGCAAACGGCGAAGTGGAGGCCGATGCACCCAGTACTCCAGCCCTCGATCGGATCCAAGCTTTGTGTCAACTCGCCAATGTCGAGTACGAAGTTTGGTTGGGTTGCGCAAAGACAGCAATCGATCGACATAACTGGGCTCATCACCCGCCACCGCGTCTCGATATGTCAAGTCATGGGAACCTGATGGTACGCCAGTTTTGACTGCTGGAGGACGAAAGGCAGTGGCGGGTACGGCAGAAGCATCAAGGGAAATAGAGGACAGGAAGAAGCCCAAGGCTCCTCCGAGCCTCTATAAGCCCGGTAAATGGGACGATGTTTCGCCGCGAGAAATGCCCCCGAGAGCATGCAAAAGCGTTAAGGGGAGTCCTACGGCCTCCCCCGGCAAGACTCATCCCAAGTAATGGGTTTTGCTGTCCACCACGCTAGGTTGTGGGAGGAATTGGGTTCTTCTAGAACGAAGAACCCAGCCCGACGGCCGTTCTACGGCGACATGAGTTGTGTGGTTTAGAGCCCCAATGTCGTGGAGTCGGGCGGGCGACGAAGTCGGACTCTGTGACCTCCACGTGGTGTCGCCTGGGAACCTGATAATCCTTGTCAGAGCCAATACAGAGACGCGGGTATATCTGAGTCGTCGCATTTCCACACAGTTATAAAAGAATGTGTCAATTCGGGCTAAATGATCGAATGTACGTATATAGAGGTTATCACGGGCGACCTATCTTCGTGGCCGATGTGAGGAGTCAGCGGATGCCCAGTCCACCGGCCGTTGGAAGTGCCGAAGGCGCCGACCCTTGGATCACCATCACATCCTCCTATTCGGCTACTGACTATTCCACGACGGCGTCCCAGTCTAGCTGGGGTACGACTGTCGGAGGGTGGTCCGTCGGCTTTGGCCTATGGTCTGTTGGAGGCGCATGATTCCCGACCGGGTGCATCGTCAGGAAAGTAGGCATAAGAAGGAGGGCAGACCTACCGACAAGCCAAACCAACCCTCTATTCAGAGGTATTAGTCGGCACACAGTAGTCCCGTCCATTACTTCTACTATCTAGGTAGTGAATAATTTCAATGCAGAGTGCTTGGATGAAGCAAATGTGGAAATAGACCCTGTAAATCAGGTAAATCGCTACACGGGTAGGGCACCAGGGCTCTGGCGTTTTGATCCACCGTAGTTCCGTACAACGCCTCATTAGTGTAGCCTACGGAGTCACATATTTACATCTACCTATCTTCGCCGCCGGTGCCACACTCATTGGCCGCCCTTAGCCCCGTCCTTGCCCGTCATGCTCATGCTGCCCATGCCGCCCATGCCGAAGATGATGCCGCCGCCGCCGCCGCTGCTGCTGCCGCCGCTGCTGTTGCGCCGGTGGCCGGTGGCGCCGCCGGCGGACCAGAGCTTCGAGTACGCCCGGTGGAACTCCTCGACCGCGTCCCGGTTCCGCTCCACGTGCCCGTCCCGCGACGACGGCGTCGCGTAGATGCTGCCCTTGCGCTTCTGGAACCGGCTCGGCGGCGTCTTGGACGCGTCTGCACCGAAGGAGGGGGGATGGCGGTGTTAGTATGTATATATATGTGTGTGTGTGTGTGTTGCGGTGGATAGGGGCTAGGAACAAAGGAGAGCGCTGACGTACCCCACTCGTCAGTCGCGGTGTAGTCCCGCGACACCGTGCGCTCCGCCTGCAGCTGCTCGTCGGCGAAAGTGTCAACGATCGGGGAGGTGTCGGCTTGGTAGGTAGCCGCCATAGTCGATGGTTTGGTTTGGTAATATGGGTTGACGAAGCTAAGACGTCTAGGTGGCCTGGGTTAGTCCTCTGTGTTCTGTGGGAGGTTCAAGTGTAGGTGAGCCCAGGTGGAAGTAGAAAGCCGGGACGCTATGCCCTACAACCGAACGGGGTATGTGTACCTTATATATCAAGCGTGTGTAAGTGTGTATAGATACGCACGGTTGACTCGAGGAGGCAGAGCGACTAAGGTATACGTAACGATCGAGATCAGAGTCCTGCTACGTCTGTCTGGGTTGTGTGTACTCTCCGGGTCCTGGCCCGGGATGACGATGCTTTTATACAGGACCTACGAATCTGCTCGCGCCCTTTCGCGGTATTAGGCATATCTGACCGGGCGGTACACATCCCTTCCTCTCTTAGCTCCTGTAGTAGTCCCACGTACCTAGTGCGTAATCTGGGTTAGGGGCGTCGTCGTGCCTATCGCCTAAGCTTCCCCCCCTAAACCGCTCGCGGTATCGGGCCAGGTCCGGTGCGATGCTTCCTTACTCTTACTCCCGCCCCCGCCCCGGATGACTAGCTCGATAGGATGGCCGTCTGACTCCCGTCATCTGCGTCCTTGATCTCTTTGTTCTTGCGGCGCGAACTGTCCTCTTAGCTGTGGCGGCACAAAGGAACCAGCTAAGCGACGGCGACGGAGACCTCCCGCCGCGCACCTCAGTTGCCTGGCTGGGGCTAGACGTCGCCCCCTCTCCCATTGGCCGTCCCGAAACTATCCCCCATCGCGTGGATCGACCGGGCGGCTGGCTAGCATAGGGAGGCATAGGCATCGCGACTCGGTCGGCGGGCTGTGCAGGGTACCTAGGTACGTCAAGGCCCGGGCTAAGCTGGGCCAGGGAGACGACGGAGCTGTGGTGGGCGTCATCATGACCATCGTCTCCATGTATTGGCATGTACCCAAGAGGTGTTTTGCCCGTAGGTGCAGGGCTCTTAGGATGTGATAGGTAGGCATCTTCTAGGTATTCCTACTGCGATGTTGGCTATCGTCCAGGGAGGATACATACATGTAGGTACCGCCGTATTTCATCCCCGCATGTCGTACCTCATCCTTTAACTATTGGAACTTGCCATCTGTGCCTTGGGAGGTACTTCCACCGACACTCCTGCGCAACTCGAAGTACCTCCCGGCGTGGTTGTCAACGACTTCACTTCCTTCTCCGTTGCCATCAGCCCGGCTTCTTCTCATACTTTACCTCTATGTACTCGGTACGCAGGGACACCGCAGTGCCAGGTACCTAGGTAGGTACTTAACATAGCGTCGCACTGGTACCTCGATGGTCCATGACGTCAGTCGCCTCCGGCCGCCCACGGCTGCCGACGAAACGCAACGCGAGTGTCGCAGCCGCCAAGGCCGCTAAATGATAGGTCAGAAGGGCTCGGTTGCCTCCGGTCGCTCTGCGTCAACGTAATAGCTACTAAGGTGCTGCCAGGTGCTCTCAGGTGCTCGAGTTCACCGAAGCACGCTGGCTGAGGCCTCAACAGTGACTATCGAGGTACGCATCTGTCCAGCTTCATGGCCGCCGCGTCGCACCACAACAATCACTTCACTTCTCTTTTATTATTCTTCCTCTGTATGTCCTGATCACACGACCCCTTCGCCTCTGCCGCCCCCGTTGCTCGTCGACTCTTGCCCTTCTCTCTTGTCTAGCTCGAACCCGCACGACCAGGGGAGCGTTCTAGTGGAACTAGTCATGAAGCCAACTACACCTAGGTAGGTATGCAGACGCCTAGCATCGATGCCAGCCCAATCATGGTTAGTCAAACCGGGAGCTATTACAGCTATGGCATCGGATCGCCCGCTTAGATCCTCGATATGCTCGTCCTCCCCACCGCAGGCTGGGCCTCGCCGACTCATGCGTCGTCGAGGCTGTGCGCATGGCGTGGCCGATGAGCCACTCCGTCCGGTGTGTTCTTTTGCGATGTCGGGTCGTGTGCCTAGACCTGCGCGCGACAGCTTCGACGAATGGCGAGCAAAGCCACCCTCCCGGACTCACCCAGTACGTAGTGTACTCGTGTCGTGCAGGCTGATAGCTGCCAGCTGCACGTCAAAGCTCAGGTCACCCGTTGCACCGGCGAGCAGGGCTTAGAGGGCTTCACATGAAGATGCCGCGCGCTAGTAAACGAGCAAGACTCAAGCCAATTCTCCACCCGGTCACGTAAGACGAAGACTCGTGATAATGATTATCGCACGATTGTATACTTCCTGAGTCTGCAGGCACTGTACTAGGACTAAACTATAGCTAATCTCTATCCACTCATATAACTACACCAAATCCCCCCGAGAAGCCAGTACTCGAGCCAACTGCATCTGTGGGATGGCACTCCAACTTGATGGGAGAACCGTATCCCCTCGCGACAGGCTTACGCCGTAAACTGCTGCCTCTTGGTCCTCCTGTTGGCCTTAGCAGCCGCACTACCGGCCTTGGTAGCCCCCGTGGTCCCCTGGGACGCCGAAGCGGCGGCGGTCGAGCTGGCCACTGCGTAGCGTGTCAGCCATTCATGTCTATACAGAGCAAATCGGGATCGCGAAAACGCTGGAAGGGGAATTCTTACGCTGGACGGGAACAACTCCGCCGAATGGACCCGCTCTCGCTCCGTTCTGGCACCGGACCAGGCAGACGTCCGACTGACCCGCCACGGTGCCGGTGCACTCCTGGTTGGCGGGGATGGCTGCGATCAGGGGGAAGTCCGTCTCGTTGCCGTTGCGGTCGCGGGAATCTTCGCCCGGCGGCGACTGGGTGACCTGGATGTCGTCCCAGTTCTGGCCCGTGCCGTCGTCGTTAATCATGCATGAATACGGACCGGCGCCGTCGGCGTTGACCTGGTGCAAGGTCATGGTGAGCTGCCCGCCCGGTGTCACCTGAGGCAGCTGGTCGCCCGTCTCGGCTAGGATGGCCTGCGTGCCCTGCTCGAGGTTGTTGTTGCCGGCCCCGATCGTCTCGCCGAAGGTGTCAGCCTGGTCGCCCCGGAAACGCGTGCTGTCCTGCTGGAACGGCCGCCGGCGGGTTCCGTCCCGCGGCGTCGAGGAGTCTACACCGAGAGCCACTGATGGTGTCCGGTCAGCTTCGTACAACCTCACTATAGAAATTAGAATACCAGCTAGGGCCACTTACTGCCAGTCCCGCCAGCGTTGCCGGTTGCTCCAGTGATGACGCCGTGACCGGAAACGAGTCCGGAGGTGGCGAGAAGCCCGAAGGCAACGATGGCTCTGAACGAAGGCATTATGAAATGAATAAGTATATCGTATATCCTGAATTAGGTATCCGAGCTCAAATAGTAACCTGGCCGGCAGGAGAAGAAACGATTCAAAGTGCGACGAGTCGAAGAGAAAAGAGAAAGCTGATGAGAGAAGAGAAAGCTGATGATGCGATGAGGGACAAAAGAAAGTTGTTTTCTCGCCGGCGCAAAGCAGCCTTCTTATAGACATTTCCGTCGACGAGGAATCACGACACCCTTCGCGTTCCTACCTTTGACAGCGGCTTCCTTGAATGGACTCTGGAGTATCTTGTTTTCACCCAATGTACCTAACTTTCTGTTGCATGTCACGCCCCCAGCGGAGAGGCGTGGGAGCTTGGGCATTCCCCATATGGTAGAGTTGAGGCCTTAGTCTCGCAAGCAACACTCATTTTGGACAGTTCTCACGGTGGTCTGGCTCAAGTTCGGATGAATCTGCTGCACACGGTGGCTGTGCAGTCTAGGGGAGGGGGGAGGACTAGGATCGGGAATATCACAACCCGCCACCGGACTCGAGACCAGACGCCTAAACGCGGAGCCAATCGCATCTTAGGATGAATCTCGAACGGGGATAGCCAAGCCCAAGGTCCACTGACAACGGCGCAGTGTGCACAAAGGAGGTGGTTTCCGGACCCTGGCCGGCAAGCCACCGGTGGAGGGCGGGAGGGTATCATTCGGTACACTTGCCTATCTCAGACCCTGCTGAGCTTCTGCACGGCGACCCTGTCGCGTGCGTATTTGTCGAATACGCACAGAGAGGTGTGGCTGCTTGGTAGGGCTGCTACGCATCGAATTGCCTACCCGGGCTCCCCACCTGTCGGTGAATTTAGGCCTCGACTCCTGCAGGCCTTCTCCACGAGTGCCATGGCCAAATCGTGGCTCAAACAGCCGAGCAGTGTTTGACAGCAGCGTTTGACTCGGCACCGCTATCCTTCACCTGACGGTGAAACATGTACCTGTGGCCCTACGAAGACGCCCTCGAAAAGAGTAGAGGATGCGGGAGATGCCATCGTTATGGGGCCAACTGGGGAACGGGTCAAGTTCGATGTTTCCCCCTCTGCAAGTCTTAGCTCCGTGCTCCATTCCATCTCAGTAGAAGAACCGGGGGTATTCGATGGATGGCTTGGCTGAATGTGTTGTCTGTTGGCGTTTGACGTTAGTCAATTTCGGGGCACAGATATGAAACAGAAAGGTGTTGCCGGCGGGAGAGTTTGGTTGGTTACTTGGAGTCTTGCATTGAAGTTCTGCATTACCCATCTAATCACGAGGGGTCGATCTACATATAATTCTACCTATAGCAGGTATGCTTTGCTTCCGCAGCCCCGTAGGTGTTGTTACGTAAGACGACCGGAAAGCGGCAGAGGTCCATTCCAGCTGGCAATCCACTGCTCTCCAGCTGGACTCGATAGCCTGCCCAGCTTAGCCAGCTGGTCTTCATTTGACTCGCACATTACCGAGGATTTTCGCCCTCCACCTTCACTTGGGGATCTCGACACAATTTGAAACAATTCACGACGATGATCAACGACATGCACCAACCGCTAATTCTCGCGTAGCCAATAAGAGGACCGGCCAGCGTGTGAATCCCACCGTCCGCGCCCACAAAGATCGATTTCTGTCTAGCGAATTCGAGGTCCAAGCGTTAGCGGGTAGATGAGCTCGCCTCGTTTCCTGTCTCCGTTCGGAAACAGATGCCCCCTCTCCTCCTCGCTGCGCCGCTGCGTTCCGTTCTCGTCGAGGCAGGCCGGAATAAGCCGGGGTATCCCCGCCGCAAGATTCCATATGCTCAAGAGGAAATCGGAGGCCCTAGGCGACAGCCCCGACATTTCGCCACCCCCCGGTCGTGTGAAGATGTCAGCGCCACCGGCAACGATTGACATTGAGCTGACGCCTCAGGAGACCCGGCTGAAAAACCTCCTGGTGGATACCGCTAGGCGCATAGACGAGTCAGGCCAACTCGACGAGCCCGTTGTGCTGCGCTGGGCCGGCGGCTGGGTTCGTGACAAGCTCTTAGGGATCGAGTCTCACGACATAGATACCGCCATCAACGCGATGACCGGCGAGGCCTTTGCGTTGAAGATAGCTGAGATATGTCAGGAGCCAGGAACGATCGAGAAGCACGGCATCGAAGACCACGACGTGGGAAGCCTCCATAAGATTGAGCGGAACCCGGAAAAGTCCAAACACCTCGAGACCACCACCGTGAAGCTCTTCGGGTACGATGTAGACTTCGTCAATCTCCGCAAGGAGACCTACACGAAGGACAGCCGCAACCCTCAGATGGAATTTGGCACCGCTGAGGAAGATGCTCTGCGGCGGGACGCCACCATCAATGCGCTGTTCTACAACCTAAATACGGGCCATGTCGAGGACTTCACCACTGGTCTGGCGGATATGAAGCTGAAGCTGATTAGGACGCCTCTTGATCCCTTACAGACCTTTACGGACGACCCCCTTCGCGTCCTGCGACTCATCAGGTTCGCGACACGCCTGGAATTTGCTATCGACCCTGCCGCGGAGGTGGTTATGAGCGACAGCCGTGTCCTCGATGCGCTCCGGCTGAAAATTAGCCGCGAGAGGATCGGCGTCGAGATGGAGAAAATGCTGAAGGGTAAGTGTGTACTGGGGATCAACCCCCGCCGTGCGCGTGTTGACAAAGCGACGTAGGAAAACACCCTCGGGAATCCCTGGAATACATCAGCAACCTCGGTCTGTACCACGCGATTTACACAGACCCCTCAAAGACGATGTCAACTCCGGATATCTCCAAGTGGAGTCTGGCCTACGAATGTCTCGACTCTCTTCGTCGGAACAAGACGCCTGGCTCCATTTTCGATGTACTGGTACGATCAGACGAGGCCGCCTACTACGCCTGGACGTTGGCCTCTGTCTGTCCTTGGGATAATGCGGGAGCACCACCTCACAGTGGCCGCCGAAAGCCCCCTCCCCCTTTCGTAACCTCAGTCTTGGCTGAAGGCATTAGGGGTACGGCTAAGATGTGCGATCTTGCGACGGCCTCGTATAACAACAGAGCGGAGATCATGTCTCTAAAGACGGCAGTGTGCCAAAATGCCCCTGAGATAAATGAAAGGGACAGGTTCGGGATGGCGATTCGGCGTTGGAATGATAGAGCTGGCCATTGGAGGCTACAAGTTTTATACGCACTCCTAGTCGAAGCCATGGGCCGTTTAGCCCCAGGGTCAGAGAATCCCAGTAAGGTCCCTTTCCGTCTCCAGTCCTCCGTTCACGCGCGTTCTAACGGACAATCCAGCCAGCAACGACGAATTCTTGCGCCAGTGGCAACTGTTTCTGGACCACCTGCAGGAGATCGATGTCGTAGAGGCGCCCTCGCTGAAACGGCTGGTTGGCGGGACTCAGCTTTTCGAGGCCTTGGGTGTGACGCCGGGCAAATGGATGAACCCAACGCTCGACTTCTGTCTTGCCTGGCAGTTCCGCCACCCAGAAGCCACGGACCCTTCTGAACTCATCGAGGAGGTGAAGGGCAACAGGGCCGCACTAGGTATACCGGAGAAAGAGTGAGCGAGCGAATACGAACTAACGATACCCCCATACACCAGCTTGCTTAAGGCGGATCACTGGCTAAACATAAGTTCTAGAGTCTAAACATTCATTCAGCTGAGATATATATAGAGATTAGGCCCGATGTGATTATCCCAACGACAACATTACACCGCCCCTCAACTATGACAACCACCGCTTCCCCAAACCGACGGGCGTACATAACCAAGCAATCTTCTCGGGCGTGATGTGGAAGCCGAACTAGGCGAGGTGATCTTGGGCCGGAAAGTTCTCCTCAGTATGTCAAAGATAGGCGGTCACGAAAGCATATTGCTAGGGTCAGAATCGAGGCCTGAAGTTCGCTGCAGCCCTGAGACAGGCACAAAAAGAAAAGGAGAGGGGAAGCATTATAATCACCGCTCATTACGCCCAAAGACACCTCAAGAAAGGGAAAGCGATGGTTAAGAGGATCGGCGCCCAATCAATGGGCGAGGACCGGGGGGGGGGCATCGAGGTCTCATACGGATGTCAACGCCATCTGTGCGACGGGTCTCGACCTATCGTCGCCGGTGGCTTATGATCAAGGCAGCATGCGTACGCGGGATAATGCGTCTTCCAGCCTTCGCCGGCGGTTCTTCGTAGATCAGTACACCTAAGATGAGATGATCGAAAGCGATGCGTATTTTCCTGAATAGGAAGCAGGTCGCGTTCGGCCGTAGGGTTGATGGAGGCTGTAAGCCAGGGTCGTGGTGCATGCCAAGGGCGGAGGGAGAGGTCGCTATTCGCAGGGCCACCTAGCCAATATGGAGTGGCATCTCGAGTTCGGTTCCACGCTGTCTCTCTCTCTCGTCTAATCTCACGATGTCGTGCAGACTCCACAGATGCCAGCAACCGCTTAGCCGGCCAGCTCTCCAGGTCAGCGCCGATGCCCTACTGCAGCTGTCTCGCTACGGGCTAGTTCTAGGCGCGGCCAACCTCGTGTCAGAAGACTAAGCCGTCTTCGGCATACGCGTGATCACACGAGTTTGCCGTATTTGTGGATCTGCGGCATCAACGACGAGAATATTGGAAATGATAGCATAGGCAAGATCGGGACGGTAAGGCCCAAGGCGTCGATGGCATAGGCGTCGGAAGAGCGCCAGATGCCATCCGTCAGCACAGTATTCCGTCGAGACATCTATACTCGCGTACTCGGAGCGTACGCACGCCCGATATTATGCAGTTGACGAGTAGGATTCTCGCCATGCAGCTCCCAACACAACCTGACCGCTTGAATTGACGTACCATATGAGATACCATCTGCGCCGAACCGAGCATGACAGGGCAAGACAGCCAATCACCGGGTTACGAGCCAATGCTGGGGACAGGCCCAGATCGGTCTTCGACGCACATCACGCCAACGACGACGCCAAACTCGAGAGGCTGCGAACGACAGGTATGCGGATTTGGTATAAGATGTGTCTCGTACCGAGTACTATTATAGGACCGAGACATTGCGATGGAGGGAAACGACTTCGTATGCATCCATTTGCCGAATGACTACGCTGGATACTGCCTCTCCAAAACCACGGCTGACAGCATCGGGTTATCACATTGGCGTATATTGGCCAACAAACTCTTTGTTTGAAATTAGATCATGTAGGGGAATAGTTGCACGCCGCGGACCACCAGCATCGGGATATTCTACCTGGGAAACCCCACGGAGAAATCTATATAGGCCTCCAGGGGCCCCTCGGGGTCAGACAAGAGAGAATAGGAGCCGAAACATCTAGACCTCTAGTAACGTTGGCAGCGACGCATATAATCGAAATCTGCCTATAGCACGAGTCAACTCCTGCCATCAAAAAAACCACCCCAGACACCCTCGCAGAGTCGGGGGAAGAACGAATAAAGGAAAAGAAAGATGCCTGCCATGACAAGGGACGATGCAGACTACCAGCGACAGGTGGACGAGGAGAATCAGACATTCCTTGACGGGCTCGAGGCGCAGCAGAAGGTGGCCGGGAAGGGAGAAGACGTGGAGGAGAGCTCGTGGTACCCCTTCCTGAGTCAGCTACGGGGCCTCGTCGCGGACGGGGAGCTCTCGGATGAGGCGCGGGCCGAGGCCCAGGACTTTCGCGACGATCTCCTCGCGCGCGGGAGTGTCCTGCTCCAGTCCCGGGGCCGAGAGCTCAGCGACGCGCTCAACACGCCGCTTCGAGAGGATTGCTGAGGGAGGACGACGGGAAGAGCTGTCGTCGTAACTCGGGGCCGGCGAACTCCCGCGCGAGCGGCGCAGTATTCATCGGCAACGGAACTCGAGGCGGTGGAAGGGAAGGACTACCCTGAATCGATTCGCGGGATGGAGCTGTCGCTCGGAAGGGAGGGACCGCTGATGCTCGGTGAAGGAGCCCTGGGAGGGAAAAGGGGGGATGCAACAACATGCGTGTAGCGACAATATAGAGTAACGAATAGCCATCTCCAACTTGACTGAAACTCAATCTCTGCTCATTGCTAGACTCGTTCACTTCCGCCTCTCTTTCCGGGATGCCCTCGTTCCTGCTACCTCCTGTTGCACGCTTCACGCCCTTCCCCTTTGCCCTGTATTACGAGTACCCTAGACTGCGCAACATCCGTCCACCTTCTGCCACGGCTCCATCTACGCCCTTGCTAGTTTTCTCATAGAGAGCAAGGTAGGAATCTCCCTATGGAGTCGTCTTGAAGCGTTCGAGTTCTTCTCTTCTCGTTATCACACCAGGGCCTCCGAACTCGAAGGACGAATGGTGTCCTGGGCGGCATTATTTTCTCACATGCGAGCTATGCCTACCTAATGCTAGAGGTAGCCTGGCTGCCTCATTGTCCTAGACTCTTGTTCTTATTGTGGTTGTGTGGTTACTCGCCCCGGAACGAGCCTAACAACGGCCTACCTAGCCTACGGCCAATGCCTATCGGAGGGGAAGAAACGCTCCTCTTTTCCGTGTAGTCTTCCCTAATCCGCCCCTGCGCAGAGGCGCCTAGCTGGGACCAGAGGCAGGCTGCCTCGTCGAGCCTGGCGTCTCATCTCCCGTCTCTTGGTGGAGGGAACGGAAACCTTCTAATCGGGGTACTCGCATACCTACTGGGCTACGTAGGTTGGGGTCTTAGCAAGTATGTTATCTTAAGATACTATATCCTTCCTACGTACCGTCCCGTATATATAGGTACACAGCTATCGTGGTATAATCAAGGCAGAGGTATCATGTCCTTATCCCTGGTGGACGCTGCAGGCGTCTACTCAGTAGTGCGTGCATGCGCACGTACGTACTAAGTTGCCCGACCCAACCCTCTTCCAACTGCCCGTGATACCCACGTAATCGCCCTCGACAGCCAGCCACAGCCCACGTAGCCTCTAGATAGCTATAGGAACGGCGTGGGGCGGAGGCCGAAGATGGGGTGTAAGCTAGATGCTTATTCCGCGGCGCCACGGCCTCATCCCTCTCTCACCCTCGACCCCCCGCCGTGAGGCGTCCCCTCTCTACTCTCGTGCCGCCATCGCGTCCTCCGCTACTAGCCACCCCACTCTCCTCCTCGTCTTTGCCGGCGTGGTAGCGTTGGCCGAGAACGTCGACGGAAGCGAAGGTGGCTTTGCTCTCTCGACGGAGTCGCGCGCCGCGATGCGGGGCGCCCTCGAGCCCGGCTCCCAGCCCGACGACCTGAACCACGCCGTGATCCAGAAAACCGCGGAGTCGCCCGGCCTACGGCAGCCAGCCAGGGGAGAGTCTCGCAATATCGATATGTACGCCTGGTTGGGGCATGCCATCACGACCGCAGCTACCGGGTCTGTGTACGGGCCGGTGAACCCGTGCGACGACGAGTCGGTCGCCGATGTATTCCGGTAGCCAGTGTCTTCGCTCGTGAGGCTTGAGCGGTTACCATGACGCTCCCTGTCTAAGTATCCTTGCCGTAGCGTAGGGAATTTGGAGGCAGTCTCACGTCGACCTCGACTGGTTTCCTTCCTTATCACAATTCTTAGGGAGAGCTGCTCCCCCCCCCCCTCCCCCCACTACTTTCCTCTTACCAGAGAGTCCTTGGCTATCGTTCAATAGGGACGTCTGTTTGCGAGGTGATGGAGGACGCCTACTTTGACCGATGGCTTCCGAGGAGAGGCGCCATGACATATATCAGACACCTGAGAGTCTAATGATTTACTCGTCACATAGAGTGCCGCGTACTCGTTCTCGAGCTCCGCTTTATTTGTGTTCTTGGCGTGGCGAGTTTCCTAGACTGTAGAGGATGACCCTGCTTTCCCGTGATTGTGATGTCTTGAGTTATGTGCGAGCCCGAAGGCTTATGAGTCCTCGCTATAAAGTACAGCAATACGGAAGCTAGAAATAAGAGTGTTTCTGCCCTCTCATACGACGGGAGCGCGGGTGCCGATAAACAGGGTGGAATCAAATGCCTATTGAAAACCGTTACAAAGTAATACCCGGACTTAAGATATGTAATAATATTCCTGCCCTCTTATACGAAGACTGACTGAATGTTTTTTTTCTTGGGGCGTTGCTGATTTTTCTACTAGTGGGCTAGTGCGGACCATGTCGACGGTGATTTCTTCTACCGAAGCGTTCTTACGTATGGAGGCTACCGGATACTTTGCATCAGGGTTGAGTAAACATAGGTATATAGCATTGGTATCAAATCCTCCCCAACCGGGGGCGCACAAAAGTCCAGGGGTATTCTAAGCCCCCGAAGCACATGCAACTAGACATCAACTCCACGCGTCGCGAACCCCCCCCCCCCCCACCGAATAGATATCGCCCCTCTCGTCCGTTCCGAGTGCCATGGTTGGAGACCGTATCTAAGTGTCGACGCCATGCGCGCACGTTCCTCTCACCATCGCCTGACGGGTACCAAGACCGGGAGAGGCAGAAGGGGCGGATGGCCTTCAGTACTCGGCTGTTTTGGATATCCGCACCCACATGTTGTCCTCGATGAACTGGCTGTAGCTCAGCGAGTCCCACGGCTTCATGGGGTTGACGAGCTGGAAGTCGAACTCGCGCATCAACTACGGATTTAGCCACCGAGTTAGCACCTGCGCCTTGTCGGCCCACATCCCGTGCGCTCTCCTCTCTACGGAGCCTCACGCGCCGGACCAGGGGCGAGAGAGGAGACGAAGAAAGAAAAAAAACAAGACGCACCTCGAAGAAGATCTTGTTGACCTCCATGAAGGCGACGGGCTTGCCGGCGCACATCCAGCGGCCGTAGCCGAAGATGAGCTCGACGTTGCGCTCCATCTCGGCGCGGGCTTCGGCGCTGGCCTCCTCGAAGCGCTCGGGCCGGAACATGTCGGCGTCGGGCCCGAACAGCGCCGTGTTGCGCATGATGGCCGACGGGTTCGACCCGATCGCCGTACCGCCCGGGATGAACTTGCCGTGGATCACGTCGCCCTCGGGCGGCACCGCCTTCGGGTACAGGCCCGGCGCTGGCGGCCGCATGCGCATGCCTTCGTACAAGACGGCCTGGGTCAAGGGGCCGGAGGAGTTAGAGGGGCGGGAAAGAAGAGATAAACAGAGAGACAGAGAGAAGGAGAGGGAAGCATACCTGTAGGTAGGAGATCTTCTTGGCCTCCTCCTGGAGGATGGGACTGGAGACGTTGCCCTCGCGGAGGGTGTCGCGGATCACCTCCTTGAACTTGCGGTACACGCGCGGGCAGGTCATGAGGTATAGGAACGTGGTGCGGATGACCGAAGCCGTGTTCTCGAACCCGGCAATGATCATGAAGAGCGCCTCCGTCTCGCATTCCTGCCGGTCGAGCCCGTGGTTGATGAAGGATGCCTGCGGGGTGGGAGAGAGGTCGCGTTAGCACGTACCGTCCAGTCCTACGCCGTTACCCACTGGGGCGTTACTCACGAGCATGTCTGTCCTCTCTTTGGCGCCCGTAGCGAAGCGCTTGTCCACGACATCCTTGGCGATCCTGACGAGATATTCAGCACGAAGTCTCGCGATGGCGGTGTAAGAGAGGCGCTCACCCCATGAGCTTGCCCATGCCGCCGGAATCCGTTGGCCGCGGGCCGAAGAACTTGAGGAAGACCGGAGAAAAGAATATGTTCCGGATGTAGGGCACGTCGAGGGCCATGGCGAGGCTAGCCCAGCTCTCCTTGACCGCGGCGAGGAAGCCATGGACGTCGGTGTCAGTGTTGAGGCAGCCAAACTCCTCGCCGAAGGCGGATCGCGTGATCACGTCGACGGTGTAGTAGGAGACGAGCTCGGCAAACTCGACCGGGTGGTACTGGCCGGTCGCCTCGTCGGAGAGGTACTTGCGCCGGATGAGAGCCTGGAGCGCGCGGATCTGGTCGTTGATCCCGGGTTCCAGCGCCGGCGTCTCCCGGCCGCCGTACGCCCCAGCAATCTTCGCCTTGAACCGGTCGTGCGTCCCCGCCTCAAGCATGGTGAAGACATTGTCGTGGTACGGGTCGAATCGCGCGGCCACATACCACTGCGAGCAGAGGGGGAACGGTTAGTTGTCATACGTCACACGCGGACCCAGAGGCCAGTAAAATTCTTACGGGGTCTCTCGCGTAGGTACTTCGAGCGCCGGCTATCTTTTTGATGACTTCGGGGTCGTCCGTGGAGAGCTCGTTGGGTCCGACTCTGATTAGGGGGCCGTACTTCTTGTACATGTCCCGGTACACCCAGAACTGCTTGCCGCTCTTCGCAACCCTCGCAATCCACAGGTACGAGAAGGCCGCTAGAGGCGGTCCCGGGATGTGCCGGAGACGATACCAGGAGGCGAACGACGATATGAAGAAGTAGCAGGCCCAGACAACGAGGGCCACGAGCCCTAATCCGCCGGGCGACCAGTCCGAGAAATTCAAGAGGGCCATGGTGGGTTAGCCGTGCCCTTGAAGCTGCCTCCCGAAACCGTCCAGAATGCTCGAGGCTGGTCTTGTAGGACGGAGGTATATATTCATTATCGAGGGAATCAGGGCTTGCCAGACCTGTCTGTCGGGTATCCGGACCAAGCCGAGGTATCCTGTTTGTAGACCCTCCTAGACGTGATGATCACCGCCCAGCATATCCCCCCCCCGCTACTACCACGAGCGTGATGGGCCAAGCTCGAGGTCCCTCCCGCCTTTCCCCCCTCTGAAGCTATACTCGTCATAGTGTATGCATGCGTTGTTCCAGTGCATACATACCGTCGTGCCACCACATCACATCCTCCCTGGCAATCCACGACCAATCAGACCTGGCGGAATTAGGGACATCACACTGGGCAGTGTCGATAGCTACCGAACCAAGCTTAGGTCAGGTGCGCGAAGCCCATGCAAGCAGGTAGCGCCACACACTGCGAAGGTTTGCGTATAAAAACGAGACGACGTGTCCCTCTCCCCCTCGAGCCGCCGCAGTCGGGTACATCCTATGTCTGAGCATCCCGATGCGGGACGGGAGCCCGAGTTCGATTCGAGGGCGCGAGTCTAGGTCCGGGCCGTCTGCAGACTTCGCGCGAAGGATTCTGGCGTAACGGCGAATGAGGGGAATGTCCTCTATCCGCTAACCCCTCCATCCCTACCGCTAAGGGTGGAGTCTATCCGACTCACGTCCCAGATATATCAGGGCCGAGACGAATCGCCGGATGCTGGTCTATGTGGGGCTCCCACATGTTCCCAGTCCGCGATGCCATTTCCGGGTCGTGGAGGGAGGGGAGGGAGACGGCTGCTCTCTTTCCCCATCTGTCACAGGTGTCTCACCATCTCTGTACCTCCCCCTCCCCCCCGCTGAAGGTACCATGCCATCATAGGTACGCAAAGAGAAAGCGGTATCCTTGGCTGTATGGATGAGGGAGAGGAGAGGGGAAGTGAGAGGCCGCCAGGTGTTAAAGGCGGTCGGATTACCGCGAGGTTCTCATGTCTAGCGTCAGGAAGTCAACTCCGCAATATTCTGCGCACCCGCGGCAGAAATTCGTCGTTCGTCGTGGGCTTAGGACTTCGCCAAGTTCGCGAGCTTACGGGTGCCCAGAATTCCCAACTTGGATCCTCCGGCATGAGGACTCGTCGTCGTCGTCCCAACAAGACTTGCTGCCTTGGCTCTATTCGGTAGTAGACAGGCGAGGGGGGTCCACTCCCCTCATCAGCCCAGCCTAGCAGTCCGGCCATCTACCGGCGGCGCTCTGCATGAGGCCTTTCCCGGACGAGATAGGTTCACCCTCGCCCTTGCTCTGCCTCCCTCGCTCGCCCAATTTCAGCGCCCCGGTGGAGAGCGTGAGCCGTCATCCCGCCGCAGCCAGGCCAACCCTCCCGCCCCCATTGGACCTGGCAGCTTGTTGATGCCTCGTGGAGGTGCCCTCTCGCGCTCCCGGCACCCTTGCCCGTGATGACGGCTGCAGGAGCCATGTCCCCAACGGCACTACGCTGTGGGTCTAGCGCCCACTGGCGTCTGTAGCGAGAGTAGCGAAAGCAGGTAAGCAGGGAGAACGAAAGGGGAGGGGGGTGGGGGATGGGAAACGGGGAATGATCAAACCAGAGAGGACACATTAGTCTTGACAGCTTAAACAGGAGGGTGCTGTTGCTCGATTCACTGGGCATGCGAGTGAGCGAGTAATTATTAGTCAAGGGCGTTTCTACCTCGAGAAATGCCACCTAGCCAGATCCCAAGCTGCCCACAACTGTTGTTGGTGTGGCGTGGTTGGGTCCTCTTCTCCCCTCCCCCTCCCCCCTTCTCCCCATCGATAATAGACGCCATAATACTGCAGGGTAGCATCGAGACTGGGTCCGACGTGCTGTATAGGTTCGTCTAGATGTATCAGAACCAATTTGGAGGGGAGAGGGTCGCATAACACGCTGCACAGACAGAGTCTAGAACCGAGTCCAGTCGGACCCGTCTTCCACCACCACCACCTCTCCCTCTCTACCTTTTCACCCTGCTTCTTGCCGTTCCTGCTCCCCCTCGTTGTACGTACGCAGGGACTTGTATCCATGCAGAGTGGAATTGCACAGGTGAGCGAGTAGGCAGGACTTCCGCGAAACGATGCAGGTAGCAGCCACTCTACTTAATGTCCTGCGCTGTCCTGAGTGCGAGCAGCAGCTCTTTCGACCCATGACAACGGTGGCGGCGACGTGCTTACCTCCGGTTACACGGAGGAACTGCACATAATCTCAGATCTGCTCTGTTCTGCCAGGGCGCAGGGAAACTAGCGAGCCGCATACGCCATAACGCGTGTGTGCGTGGTTCGCGGGGCCGGACTGGCGCTGCACCCAGCGGAGGCGGAGCGAAGGTCCGGAGGCAAGGGGTCGGACGGGGGCCTCGTCGTGCCGACGCAGTGCAAATGGACCTAGCTCCCGGGGGGGGGGCACCGCCGGGGCCGGGGCCACGCCACTTGTCACGGCTTACCGCGCTGCACCCAAGCCGCGCGCGAGCGGGGCAACATGGCGTTGGACGAGTGCGTGGGCGGGAATTTGCGAGTTGTGACGGCGCGACGTTCGCCGCCCCTTCGATTCAGCGCGCTTCGAGCTCGGGCCCGGCCTGCGCGTGGTGTGTAAGGAGGTAGGGCTTCCGGCTTCTGGCGACAGCGAAAACGAAAGCGACAGTAGCAGCATAGCGATCTCGCGGACAGATCTCAGGCCTCCGGCGATGACACGGAGGGACAACAAGTGAAACGAAGAAGAGAGAATCCAACGGAGAAATAATCCAAGGACGGCAAAACCGCACGATGTTGCCGAGATCTTCGGGAGTCCTCTCTGCTTGTACGTCTCATCTGCTTCGAAGCTCCGAAACTGCTACCGAGAGCTCAGGCATCGCCAACGCTTACGCGTCCTCTCCTTGTGCAGTTACGTGGCGGCGTGTTATCTATGAAGCAAATCCTCTTAGTAGGGCGCCACATGGCTGACCCGCCGTCTATAATGTTAATCAAGAGCACAATCCATCATACCCTGTCACATTTCTCCCTAGAGGAAGGAGGAAGTGACAGATCTTGGAATCGCCCACGCGGCTTATAACGGAATGACATTTGGCACTCTGACCCCCGAGCGCCGGTAAGTTGGGGAGTGGGGGAGCGCGCAGATCAGGAAATAGGAAAGCTCATCGCGCCACATGCGAAAGGGGCAGATACGTATGTATGCTGGAGGGAAGGGGGATCGGTGAGACTATACACCTAGGTAGGTAGGCGTGGGCAGTTTCGCAGTCGGGCTGGAATACCCCTTTTTATGGCGGGCGACGGCGGATTAGGGTAGCGCGCGTGTATAGTACGTACATACGTATGTGCTCTCTTTCCATCTCCCCTCTCTCCCTGTGCCCGGGGCGGTAGCCGTAGTACGGAGTCAAATTTCTCGACTATTTGAAGGAGAGTCCCGTGCGTGATCGACACGAGGCGCAGCGAGATCTCGTGCGACGTGCCCTGGTGAAGCTACGATCTGGGGTGTCTCGCGGTAGGTAATTTGTTTTCCTCAAGGCGTCGCTCGGCGGTAATCCCGCTCGGTAGGACTCGGTGGAAATGCTGGGAAAACTTGGTCATACCGGTCAAATGTAGCGGGATCGTACCTATGTACGTTGGGTGAGCTGCCTGATAATACCTGCCTGAGATAGAGCCGAGAGCAAAGTAGGTTTACGAGCTGGACAAGGTGCCTACACTTAGATGATGACTAGGTACATCAGACCTCGATGGTAGGCAGGCAGGTATAGACTGGCTGGTCGGTCGTTGAGATGTCGACAGGCCTTCGTATCCTATTCTCATCCCGGTAAGTGGGAGATGGCGGTTCCCTCTTCTACTGCTCGACAGCCGGCTTTCCGATCTCCCCGTTGCGAACGCGACCAGACTCGCGTATGACGTGCGGATAAGGGATCGCGCCGCCAGCCGAACTGCGAATCGGCCCAGCCGGCACATAGCGAAACATGGTACCAACGCTCGCCCTGGCCGTGATACCGACGAGGGCCAGACGCGGTCCCACGGGGGTCCACTGGGGAACAAAGCTTGGGGCAGGATGTTTCCATGGGCTCGCTCGGCCCCGAAGGATGGGGCCGATTGCGATGTGGACTTGGCAATTTAGGCACTGAAGCTTGAACTGACCGCGCCGTGTCGGTGCCAAGAAACGCGCCGGTCGACGTATAGAGCCAAGAGGGTAGCCGTGCCAGTACGCAAGGTGGTAGGTGGATGGTGGGAATATGAGTATTAAATTTTATATGGCGGCGTGTAGCAAAGGAGAACAAGCAACACGCTAGATATAAGTAGTTACCTAAGCGGCGGACGGGCTTATCCCCTGTCGGCTAGTTCCGGCGCACGTGCCGAGCCAGGCTTGTCTGAGAGGTAATAAGAGGGGACAGCAGGAGGGTGCGCGGCGTACTCTACTACGTACTGTCACGTACCTAGGTAGGTACCGTGCTATTATTGGCTTTCGGTTTGTACGTGCCCGTATACCTAGTAAACCCGGCTGCCATGTACCTCCGACAGCCACCGTTAGGTACCTACGCAGTGGACACACACACATACACACACGCACACACACACACGAAACACCATCCGAGTATCAAGACCCAGGGTGTTGCGCAGATCATCGCCAAAAACGCCAGATTGCCCTGCTTCCGCAAGAGACTACCAGGCCAGAAATCGTGCAATCTCCTCCTATACCACGAAAATGAAATCGGGGTTTCAGCCGACAATCGCTTTTGCGGTTCTCGAGGGTGAGCTAGACGGATATCATCAGCCCTCTGGTCCACGGCTATCGAAACCACACGGCATGCCATAGCTACCCCCAAACTTATCGACAGCATGATGGAAACTTATTTCCTAGCGTTCAGGTCCCGACGCAGGGAGGCAAAACGTAGGGCTGACGACATCCCCATCTCGGCTAGGATCATTTGCGTGCAGGCGAGGGCGCAGTCGGTGTGACCACCCGCACAACGGTTCGTATTCGATACCATCGAGTGGCCTTATTTCGCTGTCCCTCGCGGGTTCGTCGAGGCTGTGCAGGCCGGGAAGAGAGAGAGAGGTCGCCGTCGACTTGGGTATTATGAGTAGGGTGTAGGCAACAGACAGGCATGATAATCCCTAAGCATACACTAAGGGACCTGAAGGATGGACCCGGCCTACAAATCTTACGGTGACCACCCCCGGATCATACGGGCGCGGAGAGTCTCGACGCCAAGGTTAGGATCTTCATCAACGCCACCGGCGGCGACCGCGCAGTTTCAGTCCTCGACCAGATCGGTATATAATACTCTATAGTACCACCTCTCACCACCCATTCCCTGGTACCTGCTACGTACTTACTTTGTGTATGTACTTTCCTCCCCCCTAGAGATCAGTAGGTTACTTAACGAAGGATAGGTTCGATTCCTAACAGCGCTACTTGGTAGTCTTCGCTACTTAGCTCATCTCCTAGCTCCCGCTTATCTGTAACCGATTTTTGTCAGCAGCTGTGCCTAATAGGTATTTCGCCCATCGCCAACATCTCCATTTGCTCGTCCATCCCGGTTCTCTTTTTTTCACCTTCACGTCTTGTTCTCCTCCTCCTCCGCCGTCCCACTACCCTTGTCGGTCCCCTGCGCTAAACCCCAGAGCCCAGATCCGACCGGACCTCGAGGACTTGGTGGTGCATTTCGCTCGCTTCACATACTAACCCAAAGCGCACCCTGTGGCACCTGAGCAATCAGGCATCAAGAAAGGAGGCCTGTGATTGGTGGGATTGAAGAAAAACACGCAACAGCTAACTGTTTGTAAAACGCTGTATTTAAGCCCTTTTAGCAGTTTAGTTTTTACACCTTTAATTGATCAATGAGGTTTACCTTTTAATACGTCCTGCATGCCTTACAATTAAGGTAGCGAGGCCGTGAGAGAAACTGCTAAAACGCACAACCCTGTCCACATATATGGAGTTGCATAGCTACATCTAGGAAAAAAGATGATTCTTTTAATAAATGAACTCCGAGGTAGGAAGGGGTGTAGTTAATATGTATGATATATTCAATTAAGTAATCGTAGGTTCATACCCTCGTACCCTTCTTCTTTTCGTAGGTACGTACCATCCTTATGGTAGGTACGTACTTAGGTATATTTATCATAGGTACGTATTTATTCGTCGTAGCCTTTTCCTACCTTCGTTCGTAGCTTCTTTCGGTCACAACTGTCTTTAATTACAACTACCTTTAATTATGACTACCTTTGATTGTAACTACCTTCGATTATAACTATCTTTGATTTGTACCTACCTTCGATTACCTTTCTTTAATTACCACGATAACAATCCTTATAATTAAATATCTACGTTCTTATAGCTATAATATTGCGCTAACGGTAATATGCATCAAAAATGGATACCTTATTTTATTGGGGCGTAAGTTTAGACATTAAAAGTGGGGGATCCCACCCCAAAACGGGGTTTTTTTCCCAGATGTAGCTATGCGACTCTGGTCTGTCGCTAACGCGCTGACGGGGAGAAAAAAAAAAAAAGGGCAATACGAGAATCAGGTACCATTCGTTGACCTCTCCGCCGGATTCCCCACCGCACCAAGACTCGATCCTTGCCAACGCCCTCCGCGTGGCCTCGTGTCTTGGCCTCGGAGCAGGGTGAGGTAAATAGAACCGGAAAACCATCATCGTTCAGATGGTCGCATGAGCTTGGGCATCGTCGTCGCACAGTCGAAATCGGCAACGACAGAAGAAGAAAAAGAAGCTGAATCGGATGTGTGCTGCTATCCGTTGAGATTCGTCGAGGACCCTCGTCACCCTCCCAGCTCTCCCTCCGCCTCGTCTTCGCCTCTCGTCACGAAGCCGCGATGAGGTCCTCGGTCGGGGCGTTGCTCGCCGGCGCGCTCTCTCTCGCGACTCCCGCCCTGTCGGCCGAGCGCATTCTGCGGTCGACCTCCCTCAACAGCTGCCAGGAGAACTCAGGCTTCACTGCGAGCCTGTTCAGCGTCGTGTACATCCCGAGCCAAGGCGTCGCCCACGTCAACATTTCGGCCTTCTCCACCATCGAGGCCAATGTCATCTTCGATATCGACATCACCGCCTACGGCTATTCGTTCCTGCACCGCACCATCAACCCGTGTGAGGTCAACCTCGCCGGTTTCTGCCCCATGGTCTCCGGCAAGCTTGGCGACCCCTTCAACCTTCCCGTTACTGCCGCCGCCACCGCCGGCATCCCCTCCATCGCCTACGACTTCCCCGACCTCGACGCCAAGGTTAGGATCTTCATCAACGCCACCGACGGCGGCCGCGCTGGCCAGAGCGTCGCCTGCGTTGAGGCCCTCATCTCCAACGGCAAGACCGTCGACCTCATCGGCGTCAAGTGGGCCTCCGCCGTCGTCGCCGGCCTCGCTCTCGCTTCCTCCGCCTTCCTATCCGGCCTCGGCCACACCAATGCCGCTTCCCACGTCGCCGCCAATGCCCTCTCGCTCGTCAGCTACTTCCAGGCCCAGGCTATGATCGGCCTCGTCGGCATCCCCTTGCCCCCCGTCGTCCAGTCGTGGACACAGGATTTCCAGTGGAGCATGGGTATCATCAAGGCCGCCTGGAGTACGTTTTGCCTCTTCTTCGACTCCCTTTCTCTTCTCGGACGTGGATGATGCGCGATGCGACCTCTATCCTCGTGCCACCTCGCTTGTCGCATTCCGGTGGCACAGCGTAGCAACCCTTTTTTCTTTCCATCCTGGTTCGCGCATGCGCTGACTTTGGGGTGTTACAGTGCAACGCATCTTCACCTGGTACCAGCGATCGACGGGCGGTACGGCGTCGACGCTGATTACGCAGTCGAGCAGCTTGTCGGTGGTGTCCGTCGAGGTGCAGAAGCGCAGCATCGACCTGTTCCAGCGCGCCGCGTCCATCCTTCCCCGCGCCGTCCTCGACCACGGCACCAGCCTGATGCGCCGCGCCAACGTCCAGACCAGCTACGGCAGCTTCGTCGTCTACGGCATCCAGCGCGCCGCCTTCCGCGCCGGCATCGAGAGCACTAACCTCTTCCTCACCGGGCTCGTCTTCTTCTATATCGTCATGGTCATCACCACCCTCTGTGTTATCGCCTTCAAGGGCTTCTGCGAGCTCGCCGCTAAGAATAAGTGGATCAAGGGCGACCAATTCCTCGATTTCCGCAACGGTTGGCGTATGTGATCCCCCTTTGCAACTCGGCCTGTCAACGACTGCTGCTGGGCGGCTCTCCCTCTCTCTCTCCCTCTCTCTCCCTCTCTCTCTCCCTCTCTCTCCCTCTCTCTCTCCCTCTCTCTCCCTCTCTCTCCCTCTCTCTCTCCCTCTCTCTCCCTCTCTCTCTCTCTTCCGAGAAAACAAAAGAACAAGACTGATGCCGAACGCCTCTCTGGGGTTACAGGAACCGTTCTCAAGGGCATCCTCTTCCGGATGGCCCTCGTTGGGCATCCCGCCATCACGATCCTTTCCTTCTGGGAGTTCACCCAGAACGACTCCCCCGCGCTCATGGTCTTGGCTGTGTTCTTCCTCCTCGCGATCAACCTCGTCCTTGCCTGGGCGGCCTACAAGGTTATCCGCATCGCGCATCGCTCCGTCGCCATGCACAGGAACCCAGCTTATATCTTGTTCTCGGACCCCGAGACTCTTAACAAGTGGGGTAAGTGACAGAGACACCTTCAGTCCCTCCCGATATCACCGTGCTCTAGAACGGCCCGAGCTTAGGCCCAGGTCGTCATGGTGTTGTGATCTCCCTATTCTACTTCCTCACCACCATCGTCCACGCTGACAAATACCGTGCGCTACGCGTTTTATCTAGGCTTCCTATATATCCAGTTCCGCGCGTCAGCGTACTACTTCATTGTGCCGGTTCTCTGCTACACAATCGTAAAGTCGCTCTTCATCGCGTTCGCGCAAAACAGCCCGATCGTACAAGCAATCGCATTCATCCTAATCGAGGCGGCAGCGCTCATTGCGGCGTCAGTGCTACGGCCCTGGATGGACAAGAAGACGAATTCGTTTAACATCGCGATATGCGCCGTTAACTTCATTAACGCACTTTTCCTACTCATCTTCACCCGCGTCTTCGACCAGCCCGCAATCGTAACGGGCGTCGTCGGCGTCATCCTATGGATCCTTAACGCCGTATGCACACTCGTACTACTACTCATGCTCATCATCACGACGGGCATTATCATCTTCCACGGCAACCCGGACGGCCGGTACAAGTTCATGGCCGACGACCGGACCTCCTTTATGAAGTCGCAGAGCCAGTTGGCGACGACGACGGAGCTTGACGCGCTCGGCGTCACCGCGCGCGGCGAGAAGCACCGCTACGGCGGCTCCGGCCTCGACCTGGACGCCGACGACGCTTCCAGGTCCGCGAGCGCGTCGAACCACCGCGACTCGTCGCTCTACCGCGGCCGCCCCTCCCTCGCCAACTCCACCACTCGTGGTTCCCACCCGAGTCCGCTCCGCCCCCCAGTCGACCCCGCGTCCATCGGCCGCGCTGTGAGTCCCATCGGCCACCGCGCCGTGAGCCCCATCAGCGCCTCGAGCGCGTCCGGAGGCCGCTCCCAACGCAACGCGAGCCCCGCCGGGTCCCGCCCGCCGCCGAGCCCGAGGTAAGAACTGAACCCCCGCTCCGGCTCCCCTGGTCGGGCGAGACTGCTGTCGAACCCAACTTCTTCTGAGAGCGTCTGCTGACTCGTCGTCGCGGCTAGGGCCTGGCAACGCGGAGCCGGATACGACCATCAGGTGAGCGGCCCGTAGCACCCCTCCGAGTATAGTTACGAGCGGTATGCCGCGACGTACCGATGTCTCGAAACACGGCCGTGATGCTCCGCCCCTTTGCGGGCGGGATTGCGCCGCCTTAATTCAACCTCTCTCTTATCAATCGTGCCGCACCCGCTCAAGTCTCCCGGGAACTTGTCTGGTGTCGGGTGCGGAGATGAACTTGCTTGTGTGGTTATTTATATCCGAACGGCGGCGCTATGTATATTTAGGGAGGCGGTCAGGGCGGCAGAGGCTCGACCTGACCGACTGACTATGCGGGACAAGGTGTCCCGGCGAGGGTTTAGCTTTGTTACGAACTGTTGGGCAGGAATCAAGGCGTTTCTGGCAGGGGGAAATGATGCATTCTTTGCAGCCGGCGCGGATGGGTCCGGCTCTACGACGTGGGGAATACTGCAGTTTCGGCTTCGCTTTGCGGTGTAGACTCGTGTGTGCAAATAGTTGGTTTATATAGTGCCCAGTACATTTATGTAATCTTTAACTTTTCTATCTTCGCGCTACTTCCCCTCCGATGTGCCTTGACGAGCCCAGTTACTATGCGATAGCTCCCCGGGACGAGTTGTCTGTGGGGTTGGTTTACCGGCTTACTACTGCTTCGGACCTAGGTACGTTCCCCAAGCTTGCCCTCTCTCTCTCATCTTGATGAGTCGCGATCGTAGTAGACATTGCTAAATAAGCTGTTTATGCTCCCCAGCCGCTCCGCTTCCCGTGACCCCGCAATACCAGTCCGTCAGTATTGACTAGTATTAGGTAGAATCTCAGGACGCCGAACCCGATCAACCGCTGATCAACCAGGAGAGATACACGGCAAGGTACGTAGAATAACGAACGGAAGAGCTTGTTTATACGCGTCCGGGGAGCACAATACGCAACCTCCTCACCACACACCCGCTCCTAACCCCCCCACGCTCTCTCGTAGAAGACGCGTGGGTTCCACGGTATTGCCTTTCTCTCGCGTCATCTGTAATAAAGATGCCCAAGATCACCACCCCGAATCCGCCCACGGGATGCCGGAGCGGACGGAGGAGCGACGGCTGGGCGGCACCTCTCCGATCGGCGTGTTGTGGCCGGAGGCCATCGCAATGACAAGACGGAACCGCTTCTTCTCCTCGATGATGCCCCGTAGGGTCTTGGTGGGGTCCTTCCCGTTCTCCAACACCCGGACGCCACAGGATTGCTGTACGATCTCGGTGTACTCGCGCATGGTTTGGAGGACGTCGAGGCCGCCGTTGTCCTGGACCTGCTCGGTGACCTCGATCGGCCGTTTAAGAATGTACTGCGGCAGGATGCCGCTCCAGAAGCCACAGGTTGATCCGTCCTGCCGGTTCGATAGTGCCATGTAGCATGCGGTCTGGAGGGCCATGGCCGGGTCGAAGCCGGCCTCCTCCCACGCTCTCCGCAGCTGCCCTAGCGCGTGGCCCGCTCGCTCTACCGCCCCATCCCTGACCGTGTCTAAGCTGTACAGCCTGCGTAGTTGGGATGAGCTAAGTAGCGAAGACTACCAAGTAGCGCTGTTAGGAATCGAACCTATCCTTCGTTAAGTAACCTACTCCTACAAGGTGCGCGCCCCCGCGCGCCAGTACCACACGGTACCGCCTGTCCCCATACGGTAGACCAGGACCTCTCATACGAGAAGGTACGCTCCACTACTGTCGTATAGCCTGCACTGGTACATACATACCACCTCAAAAGGACCTTATTACAAAGGCGGCACTCTGGTGGTGGTTGTGAGACGGGTTGTGCAGACGTCGAATTGGGCACGATAGGTGCTGTTCCAGTGGGTTTAGGAGCCAAGACCCAGTCTGGATGTTCCTTGGCGATGGCCTCTTCCGCTGGAAGACCAGTCTTCTCGTATACGTATCTCTCAATGAGATCATGTCTCCCTTTCAGCCACTCTTGCTGAGACACCTCTCTCTTGTCGTCCACGATCTTCTTGCATGTCTGTATGATATTGTAGGCTTCCCAGAGGGATCGTGCTCCATGTGCTGCCTTGTCGAGGGCTTCTTGTCGAAGGTCGGGATCTCTCAGTCCCTTGACGAATCGTGAAACGGTCTGATCAAGCAAATACGCCTCCAGCATGGAGAGGTCGTCTGCTCCGTCTGGGCGAAGATTCTGGGCGTTGTCTCTGGCACCCATTCGTCGTAACACATCCTGGGCTTTGACATAGTAGGCAGATAGCGACTCGTTCGGATCTTGGGAGAATTCGACCATTTCCCTGGAGAATCTCATCTCCCTCTGGTCAGCAGATCTGACCAGGAACTAGTCCAACGTAGAGGGCGGCGGCGAAGTGCGCCCTGGGAGAACTTGGCGGGGTCCTTGATGGCGCGCTCTGAGTCGGCCAGGTCTGTGTGGATGGTGAAGACGAGGGCACCCGCAATCGTGGGGCGGCGGCACTGCTAGCCGAAGACGCGGTCTGCTTCGGCGCCCATGGGGCTACACCCTGCTCGGCGTGGAAGCTGGTCAACTGCGCGACAGCGAGCTCGGATTCGCGATAGTCCGGGGATCTAGACGCATCGCACCCCTCCTTCTTGAGGATCGTCCTCGATCCTCTCAACGCTCCTCGTCTACGATAGCCTCAGTTGCTCTCGTAGCCGTTGATTGCCGTACTCGAGCATTCTCTTGCTGGCGTACCACATGCTTCGCACTGGGTGGCCGTCGTCGACGTAGGCCGGGAGCAGGTTCGCGCCGTTGTATTATTTGCTGGGCAGTTGAACGCCCCCGGGGCTTCGGATCCTGCCCACGGACCGTCGTAATACGGCTCGCGCTTCGCCGCGCGTTGTTGCACTCGCAATACCCAGTCGCCGGGTGCGTATGTCCTGATCAGGCCCTTCTTCTGGCATGTATCTGCTCTTTCGAGACTTTCAAGCCGCTGCGGTGTGCTGGCATTGAGGTACTAAAGTTATCGGATCTCTGGTAACACCAGGCCTCTTCCGGTCCACGGGTGCGGGTGAGGTGTCGCTGCGTATGTGCTGCACAGGCGGCCGAGGGGACAGACATATGGTATATAGCCAGGTCCTTCCTCCGCCCAACCCCGTTTCTTTCTCCCTGTCGTTCCGCTTCCCTCCGCTCTCTATCTATGTCTCGGATGAGCTAGGTAGAAGACGGACGCAGTAGCCAACCGTTCGCAAACCCCATTTTCCAGAACCAGCCGTTGGCCGCGGCCACATTACCGAATCCCTCCCCTTAACAGGGAGGGAGAGGCAGTCCGGGACTGGCTAGAGTAGGCAATAGCCTGTGCACCCTCTATCTTTCTGCAAGCAGAGCTCCGTTCGAGGCGTGTATTTCCTGCTTCTTCCAGGCCCCCGGCCCCCTGGTCGGGCCCCGAGCCCCCTCTCGGGCTAGCAAGAAAGAACCGCGGGGCCCGCCCAGGCGCTGCCGGCGCAGCCTTCGCGGATGCAGGCGTAATCTCGGGCCGGCGTAACGTTTTCTGTTCAGTTTCCCCGGTTGCTAGGGCGTGGTGCTGCGCCCCGAGGTACGTCCTCGCTCTCCCCGGCCACCCCCTAGTGCCGGAGACGTCCCTACGGGGAGACTAGTCGACACGTTCGCCAGTCCAGTTCGCGTGTCCGTCCATGCGGGCCTCTTCGGGGGCGGCTGATCAGTCGCACGCCCGCTGGATGCTGCCGAGTCAGCCCTCGGTTCCCGTTGTAGCGAGGGGACGCGCCGGGCCCGCATCCGGCAGCGTAGAATCTCCCGGCCCCGCAGAAGCCACACGTGATGGGTGCGACCAAGCGATAGACCGCCGGGTCTCGGGACCACAATACGGCAGTGCCGGGCTGTGGGGTAGGGCGGAGGCACGGGTCAGCAGGGCCGGGACCAAGAGAGAGAAGACGCTAGGAGGAGGGAGAGTGAGAGAGAGACGAGGTACCTTCGAAAAAGATTCCTGCGCCGCCATCGCTTCAGCTTGCACCTTCAACGGTACTCCAGTGGAGCTACTGCTCCTCAAGCGCCATGGAGGCGAGGCCGCAAGAAAGGAGTTTCTCGCAGAGGAGGGCGAATCCCCGTCAGTAGGTCAGGCAGATTTTGCCTGCTCTTGCTTAGTGGTTGTTATGTCTAGGAGGAGCGGTGTTAGCTTTGCTGTAGGGGTATTGGTCTCGAGGGGATTAAGGGCTCCGTACGGTTGTGAGGCCATTGAGACCGTTGTGTTGGAGGTCGGGTGGGTGAGAAGAGGGAATGGAGGAAAAAGAATTCAAGAGGGGAGGAGACGCCTTTATATATTTTTTCAGGGCCGGCGCAAACAGGCAGGCGGTGTGTCGAGAACTGCCGTTATACACAGTACGAGGAGATACTTCGTGTTGCTGTAGTGAAGGATCTAGTCATGGTGGTGTTTGTTTGGTCTTTATATGGGTGAGTGACTCCTACATACTGTGGCTGTTCACCGCATGTTACAACAAACCGAATAGTATTGGGCACGCACGGTGTGTTTTACATTGCCGTCAACCCGGAGAACAACCACTCTCTGGCACTGTGGCAAGCTGTTCGACGAGCCAAGGCCGCGCTGAACGGGGAGTCTCCGTCCTCGGCCGCGGTTGCGGTTGACTTCAGAATTGCCGAGCCAACTATGTAGAGAATCTCAAGTTGATTACGGCGCATACCAACATCTAGATAAGCCCGAGATCGATGAGCTATGATTGGTGTGGTGCAAGTCTTTGAGGCCGCGAGAGTCGAGGGGTTCCAAGGTAACAGCCGAAGGGATCCGTGGGATGGATACGGCATCTACCGCCGCCTAAATATATTAATCTATAAGCAATATGAGATTAGATGAGATTAGATGACCTTAAGCAGTGTCCAGCGGCATATGTGAGAGGAGCCCATAGCAGGACTAGTCGGGGGATAATGTATTTATGGGTTGCGAACCAGGTCGTCGGACACAAGTCGTCCAAGCCTTGCCTCTACAAGCCTGCACTCCTCCCTAACCGTGTTCGCCGCTGTCACTTCGCCCGAGATGCAGTGGAAAGCTCTGGCTCTTGCGCTTCTCGTGGAGCATGGCTCCGGCCAAATATTCCCGATGATGCGTTTCGGCTGCTCGCAGCTCGTCGTCGACCGCATAGACCCTCTGGTCAGCCCCGGGTCCATCCCGTCGCCTCACCTCCACCAGATCGTCGGCGGCAACTCGTTCAACGCCACCATGGACCCGGCGACGCACGATCTCCCCACCGGCTCGACCTGCACTAGCTGCACCTTCTCCGAGGACTTCTCCAATTACTGGACCGCCGTTCTGTATTTCCGCGCCCGCAACGGCACCTTCACCCGCGTGCCCCAGTTCGAGAGCGAGGGCCTCACCGCGAACGGCGGCATCACCGTATATTACATCCCGGCGGCGGATGGGCGGACCAAGGTGACGGCCTTCAAGCCCGGCTTCCGGATGCTCGTCGGCGACGCCGCGCTGCGGTCGCCGGGCGAGGCGCGCAAGGTGTGCCACCGCTGCATGCCCGTGTCGGGAGACAACAGCAACATCAACTGCGGCGCTCCGGACAGCCAGACCTTGCCCACGAGCTTCTGCCCCGGCGGCATCCGCTCCGTCATCACCTTCCCCACCTGCTGGGACGGCAAGAATACCGACAGCCCCGACCACAAGAGCCACGTCGCCTACCCGATCTCGGGATCCTCCGACACGGGCGTTGGGCCGTCCGGGACCTGTCCCGCGAGCCACCCCGTCAAGATCCCCCAAGTGATGCTAGAAGTCATGTGGGACGTAAGTATTATCGGTTCCTTTTTCCTAGCTCTCCTCGCTGGGTCTGTGGGCTCGGCTCGGTGGATTTCACTTACTTTGCGTTATGGTTGCCTGGGAGAGGCTGGCTGCGGGCTCGACTCTGCCTCGCCGCGGCACGGAATAAAGTCCATCTGCTGACCTCGTACGCGGCAGACGCGACCTTTCAACAACAAGGACCTATGGCCCGAAGATGGCTCGCAGCCTTTCGTGTGGAGCACCGGTGATAAGTAAGCCTCCGCTTCCCTTGCCCTCTCCCTCCCTTCCTAGGCGTATCCGCAACCAGACCTCGGCTCTAACAACCCAATCTTCAGGGATGGATACTCGCAGCACGGCGACTACGTCTTCGGCTGGGAAGGCGACTCTCTCCAACGCGCTATGGACGCGCGCTGCAACGGCGACATCTGCAGCGTGCTAAAGATGCAGTCTCCGGAGGAGGCGATAAACTGCACCCTGCCGCGCGTTGTCGAGGAGCAGATCGACGGATGTAAGTAGCACACCGCCCGGCCACTTATATTAAGTTCTCGACAGGGCGAGAGGCGTAGTCCGGCTGACAACCTCGCAGGGCTGACTGAAATACCGGGGATGGCCATGGAGAGTTAGATCAGTCTCCGCCAGGCTCCGGCTTGAGGCACTCGGTGCATACGGCATCTAAATGGAGCGTTCAGGGCGGGTAGTAGGACTGTACTGTGGGTCTCCTTAGGAGAATTTGACTTAGATGCTCCGGTTACCGTGTCGGCGCTGTCTTTTCGACGATTCTTGCTTATCCAGCCAAAGTTGAACAGTGCTAATAGTAGCTGAGTTGCCTAAATTAGCGGAGCCAGCGTATGACCACTTAATCGTGTGAATTTATCTCCAGTGCGTCTCGATGATACGTCAGTAGGCAGGGCAGTGCCACGTGTCCCAAACTGCGTAGTGTACCCCCTCGGGGAGTGCATGTGATCGGCCCCAAGGCTGTGGAAATGCAACGTAGTGAACGCCACAAGCTTGCCTCATTGCCCGTCTGCGGCCCTAAAGAGCGACGAAGCAGTAGGCTATGTGACTTGTCCTTGGGCTGTGCTGAAATATGGGGCAGGTTGGGCGTTGACAGGGGTATTAATTGTTGAGAGTTGCGAAGGCCCCGGTGTCTGGATAGGTTGAACCAGCTGCACAGTATAGTTCGTACCTATCGTCAAGCAAGGACTCCTACAAAATCTGATACGGTCTCTGTGATTTTCCTCCTCTTGGTCACGAGATTTTTGTGTTTCGTTCGCATCTGTTGCGCTCTCTTTCGACAGCATTCCAACTAACACGCTCCTGAGAGTAATGATCTTCCCTGTCTGGTGGCGCCTGGCTCCCGACTCGCGATCGTATAACCCTGGTAACCGGTAATAGAGTCTGGGACTGTCAATTTAGATCACCTACCGGGTCCCCCGTGTTAGGCACCCTGCGTAAAGGACAGTCGCAGCTGTCCAGTTACAAAGTAGTAGTTTGAACGATAACTAGGTATCGGAATGTGAATATCCCCGAGTTGAAGGTGCCAAATCAGGGGAAAGTGGTAACAAGTGCAACCAAACCAGCATAGTATTGACACCGAGTATAGAGCGTCATTCTGCGAGGTAAATCAGTGTATAATGAGTGACGTTTCTTACTATCCTCGCCTCAGCTCATTTAGCCATTAGAGAGAGCGCATTCCGATTTTCATATGACCGGATTAGCATTAGTACCCCTAGAGGGTTAGAGAGAGTATCAATGAATACAGATTGTGGGTCGGTGTGCACCGAGAAGTATACATATACAGATAGCCTGTGGTCAGCGTGAAAGGGGAGTGTGGGAAATGTAAGGTGAGAATAAGCATCCCTCCTGGTGCGAATAGAAACGCCGGATCAAGGCTCTAAAGTTAGCTTCCCAAGCTGGCCTGTGGCTCCAGTTACTGACAAAGCTTTCACTATGACCTTGCCGATACCGAGGAGCTTCTCTTCCTCTAGGCGTTGACATTGAACCTGGATGGCAGCGGGTGCCCCGTGATACGTATCGGGGTCGTCTACGAAACGGATGTTAGCCGAAAGATGCTCACCGATCTAGCCTAGCCTTCGAAACATACACGATTCCCATATACTTTTGTCTGTCTCGTTGGCAGGCTCGTAAGCTTCATCGACGATGTCGATGAATTTGTCCGCACGTGTTACCGGGATTACTAGGGTGCAATGATCCAGAACATTGGCCGGGCCGATATAGCCTCATACAGCATCAGCATGCGCGGCAGTAATTTATAGGATCAAGTAAAACAATACCGCCGTACCCGGGGCTCCCCGGTATCGTAGCCGCTGAGGGCCATACTGGCAGTATCAGAGCATCGACTGGACGTCCTATTGATAAAAACACCGTTTAGAGTTGAGCCTTTTAACGAGTGAGTAATCATACCTGTACTGGTATTCCTTGCAGTCGATAGCCAGTATTCCTGGTACTCAGCCTTATACTTTTTCATTTTTATCACAGCCTCTTCAACTTCTTTGATATCCAACGGGGCAATTGGTCTAGAATCCGGGAATTCGGACTCCATCTCCTCTATGAGAGGCTCTTTAGAGAGGTCCAACTGCTTGAAGAAGTCGTAACCTCCGTTGGCAGTGGTAATGATGCGCTATAATACGTATTAGAGATGACAGCCTAGAGAATTTTCGCGTGGCTCTTACGTGAATATATGATGCATCGCTGTGTGGAGGTGGATCCCACTCAATGAACTCATGTCCATCGGTGCAAAGTGCCTTTTCGACTGTCCCCAGAGCTCGCAGAATCGGAGGATGAGGCATGACCACGCCATCGAATTTCATGATCCCAAACGACAGCTTAAAATTCATCTCGCCTTGATCTCTCCAGGGGAACAGCTTGACGTCGGGGTAATGGGGCCACGGCTTCAACGAGACTAGAGACTTCACTAAGTATTCTAGGGACGCTACAGAGTGCCCTAGAACTCCCGGAACAGTGGGGATGATGATTTGGCCCGGTGACTGTTGCGATATTAACGCCGCACGGCGCAGAGATTGTCTAATATCACGTACCGAATTTGCTGCGCCCATAAAGGACAGCCGCCCGGAGGAAGGCTTAATGCTGTATACGCCGTTGAACGCCGCGGGAATTGACACGGAGCCACCTGCAATAGGTCTAGGTAAACGACAACTTTCGATAGGTATCCAGACTTCTACTCACCTACATCGCTACCGATCCCGATCGCACTGCCTCTTAATGCTTGGACAGCACCCTCTCCTTGAAGTCCAAACGTTAAAGTAAGTATGATTAAGGGGCAAAGGACGCCGCGTCAACGCACCTCCCGAACTCCCTCCAGAGGAGAGTCTCTGGTTTCGGGGGTTAAGATTGTAGCCCAATATATTGTTGCGAGTTTCAGTTGCCTAGACAGCAGTTGATCAGAGGTGTCCCGACGGGGGCGTCGGTAAGAAGGGGCTCACCCCGAGAGTTTGTGCCAGTGTGGTCTGTCAACGGGGTTAAAAGTCCGAACATGCGTCTCTTCCTCAGGCAAGCGTAGATTATCACCAGAGAATCAGCCATCGACAGAACGCTAACCTTCGCTATGATAATGGCGCCGAGAGCTTCCAACTCGCGAACAATCACACTCTGGATATCAGGTTTGGGAGGAGATACACCTTCGAACGTATCTATCCACCCGACGTAGCCCATCGTAGTCCCCATTCCCTTGACGTGGTACTGGTCTTTCATAGTAATCGGCAGGCCGTGCAAGGGGCCAATGGGATGTTTCCACTTCTCATAGTAGTCGTCCATCCACTCCGCTCTTTCGATTGCTGGCTCGAAGTTGATCTCAAGCAAGTTATGATTCTAGCGGACAATTAGCATAAGTTTGGTGACCTCCTAGCTAGCTTTGTTGATGCCGGACCAGTTGATGCCCATAGGCAGCTCTCTTACAAAACGCCCGCACAAGTTTGGCAGCCCTGAGCTTGCCGCTGAGAGTCATCTCCATCATTGTAGGCAGCTCCAAGTTGGTAACGTACTTCTCCTCGGGGCTTAAGAGGCCGTTGATGAACTCTTCGGTAATGTCGCGCTCCATTTTAGCTTGACAAATGGTTTTCCGGGGAAGCATCCAAGCAGGTTGAATCTTCCTCAGATCTTTTTGTCTCTTTTTCTCTGCTTTGAGCTCCCATTTGACGTTGTCACCAGCCATGGTCTCTGGAGCTATAATTTGTTCTAGACAGTTAAACACCTAGAATCATCGGACAAACGTCAATTGTATGTTATTGAATCCTTTCGAGGATGGGAACCTGCGAGATTCCACATATTCAACCCATTCAAACAACGGCTTGATGCATTTATATAAAGGAATCGAACACTAATCGGTCCGGGCGGCGACTGCGAGTTCCGTTGATATTCCGTAGAATACCTAGCAGTTCATGGCACAAGTGAAACAATAATTAATTAATTACTACATCTGGTTACACCTTGTCTGCCCTCCGTCAACTACGCTGGCTGGACTCTAATGATTCCTGTATTCCCACTCATCTTGGTCCGATGTGTTGCTTTCGAGAGAGAACCAATCCGCCCAAGGCGACCCCTGCCCCGATCATCCACCATTCAGAGGAGCCTGTAACTCCCATCAGCCTTTAGCCTAGGTATTTACCTGTCGCCCACAGTGTCGTGTGCGTGCTCGTCGAATGAAAAGCTGGTTTTATTTCCTTACCGGTAAAGACTCGCGTTCGAGTCTGGATGTTTCATTGGCGCCCTACCCTCGGGCGTTTGCACTTGGCAACGCCTCACCTCCTCGCTACCATTTGAAGCCTAAGTGCTATGACCTCTTGCAAAGTGCGGCCGGTCTGCGATGAAGAATATAGGTTCTCAGGATAGAGATATCTATAAAGACAGGTGCTCGGCGGAATCTACTGTTAATAAATTCAATCCTCGGCTTGGTTCGTAGATGGATGTCACGGCAGAAACCTACCTCTCCAAAGCACGAGAGCTCTCGGCTCCCGCTCTGTACGAGAATGGAACCAGCACATCCTACCCAAGAACGCCCGTACACGAGTCTCATCAGGTTTAATGGCAAGCTGATTGTCGAAAGCGACTTGGCGGAAATTACATCTTTACTGACATGGGTGCAGGAAACATGGGGCAATTGAGAGATCCTCGGACTCGCCATACAAGCACCGCGACGCCGACTACTGTTTCAGTGCGCGTAGCCACCGTCTCAAATGCTACGGACAGCGGTTCTACGAGCTCGACTAATCCCACAATCGAGAACACGGGCACAGGAGACTATTATCGGTATTTCCTCTTAGGGGTGGGTGCATGGAGTTGAGCATGAGCGTTGGAACAGCGCATTCACTGACCTGTAGTGTCACCAAAGGCCCCCCTACTTTACCAAAACTGCGGAAATGATCTGACCTCCGGTGCCCCAGGAAGGTATTTTTCTCAGCATCATTGGTGGTGGCCTGCGGCCCAGGTATTCGGCTGTCCGGGTTCAGAGGCTAGGGAGGGACATTGCGATTTGTACATGGTCATGATGTCTGTGGTTGGGATATTGGAAGACACTTAAAGGGTATTATTACTTACACCAAGCCACCGCCAAGTCAGGGCTGCTTACCGGCGAGGTATTATGTTGGATTTGATGGGCTCGCTTAACCGGGAGCCCTAGTAATAGACGATGTTGGCAGCCGTCTCAAGTCCTTCCAGACTCAGGGCTGTGCCACGCATATTTCTCTCCAGCTCACCGGGGACCTCCTTTATCTCTTTTCCAATAGGCCGGCGCTTCGATGGCCTGCAGCGCCGTCTCGTGAGATCGCTTTCTAGACACCGATGAAGGACCACGCCGGTCAACGGATGCTGTTACAGAGGCTCAAAGTGCACATTTCCCGTTGCACGTTTCCCCCCCAAAGTAGAGCCGCTTGCGAAATTGCCGCACATGTTGTGCGAAGAGGATTTGTAACTCGATTGGGCCGTCATGCTCCGTCTGAGGGATCCAAATATTTGACGCATATCCCGTTTCCCTTCCCCTCCCAGATTGTCTTTATTGAGCGGTGCGCATGTTTATGGCACGGGTCTAACCGTGAGCCAATGTCAACTCCCGTGATGCTGTAAATCCTCGCCTATGTTGGATCCGATGGCACCTAATCCCACCCGCCATCCCGACCTCCACCGGCAAGCGGCACACGACAGTGGCCTCATCCTAGCTCCTGGTGATGGAGGGTATCTTGACTCTGTCTGTACGCAAGTGCAGGTCTTTGCCGCGCCAGATACTGAAGCAACCCGATCCTACATGGATACACAGGATCCAGCGCTTCCCCGGTCCTGGCCTAATACCGCTACCGTACGCAACCTGCCCGGAAGCGGTGCTATTTATGGGGATGGTATTGTCGAACAAATATGCAGCCCAGGTTTCGGTAGTCAGTACTCTCCGCAATATTTCGACCGGGACAAGAATTACCGCCACCATCCAGCACTTCAGCAGCGGGATGTGAGACACGTTGCGTCCCCGGATCAACCGAATCAAGAATCTCACCCCGTTCGCGCCGATTTGTCCAACACTGATCACAGTTGGAATACTGCGTCCCATTCGGCAGGAGTCGCTAGTGCCGTTCCATTGAGTATTTCCTCACGGCTACCTCGAGATTACCCTCCATATTCAGCCAGAGCAAAGGAATCAAATTATTGCAACAACGAAGAGGGTCAGACACCATACAGAGACGACCGTGGCACAGCCCAGACCTCGGGTCCTTTGAGCCCCCATTCGTCACCTTCAACACCCGTTCCCGCGGCGGTTAACGGCTTGCCACCTCCTGAAAACAGTGGTCAAGGAGAAGAAGAACGTGTTCAACAGGTTTTTGGACCTCGTAAAGAGTGGAATCTCATACCTGCTGTACGTTGGGTGGCATTTGTCATGCCACTCCCTCCCCCCCACCCCCTTCTTGTTGAGCAACGGATTTGACAACCTGCAGCTCCGTCGTGGTCGAAAGCGTAGACCGGGTTCATCTCAAGGTAGAGTGAAGAGAAACTCGACAAGTGAAATTCCGCGGCCACGGAGGCGCGGGCCGCTGGCCCCCGATGTCAAGGAACAGGCTACTCTAAAGCGGATTGGTAAACTGGTCTGCGTGGTCTGCCACTACAAGAAAGAAAAGGTGAGAAGCCACTCCTCTAATGAAACATCTGTTGCTAAAGACACCCCGTGATCGGTTGCCACAGTGTGATAAATCCAACTTCTCTGCTCCGGACAGCCCATGTCGTAGATGCAGGGTGTCTCTGACACCATGCGTCCGTTATCAAATCTCCGATGCAGCACTGTACCGGAAACAGGCGGCGCCGTTCCAGATGTTCAGCAAACGCTGGAAGTCTATGGCTATGGTGGACATCTCGGATTGGGATAGCCCGGAGATTAGAATCGCTCGCTTCAGTCTGGTTGCTGTTGACGTGCCATACGAACTGAAACTCCGCAGATTCATACCTGTGGACGGCGACAATCTCACCGCGACTGGCTACTCAAGCGAAACCTACACTTTGCAACCATATGGGATAGCCAATATGCAAGAGGCGGCTGACTCTATTAGCACCATGGTTGATGAGGGAGTGGGACACTACCTTCGCGCCTTCGTCGGCAATTTTAAGACCAGCCAGCTCATTTGGGATACATATTATATTGCATTTCGACGCGTAGAGGCGGCTCCGGTAAGGCATCCTGAACCCCCCCTATTAGCTTTCGCCTCCTTAGTACCGTCCTCCATTAACGCTCCCATAGACGCAGAAGGAGAGAGAGCTGCTTGCGAATACGTTTCGGCTATGGGTATGCTGCCGTAACATTTCATGCGAGGAACATATTTTACAGGGCGACGAGTTCGGTGTGAGGATGGTCGAGGACGAGTTCAGCCCGTACTATTCTAAATTCCCAGCATGTTTTTGTGTCCTGATGGCCCAGCTCGAATGCATATACCACATCCGATTCCTTCAACCGTTGGGCAGCAGCGTTCTGAGAACGCTTCTGTTTCTCATCGGCGAAAAGCAGAAGAAATATTGGTTTACCATATACCTAGTGTTGTTCATGCTTCTTCACAGCTGTTCAATGACCGCCCAGAGAGACCATGAATCTGCCGTTGCGTTCGGTTTGGAAGTTAGTGTTTACCGTTACTCTCATTAGCCACCCCGCTCATCACATCCGCCGTACTGACACCATGGTCATCTACAGACCCAATACTGCAATCCAGATAGCATTAAGGAGCAAGCCGTTGGAGCAAAGATTCTATTAGCTCATTTCCATATCGCTCTCCAGGGAAGCCTACCCTTCAAGCAGATATTAGAAGGCCGCCCTCCCGATTATACTTCACTAGGCCTAACCCAGCCAGAGGCCGAGTTCGTCACCAAGTGTACGCAGGAAGCTCGGATTTCCAGTGAGATTAACTCTTCTCCTCTCTCCTTAACCCTCAAGCCCTCCCCTCATATATACCCAATACATACCACATACCACTTGCTCGTAGGGAATATGGTTGACGTGTTTTAAGGGAGAACTTGGGACGAGATACGCTCTCTGGGCGACCAGACCAACGAGTTATACTGGATTTCACAACTTTACGACGACAACTGGAGGCCGGAAAGGATGGACTGAGAGTTCATTCGTTATCTCATCTTAAGCTATACGCTCTGTACCGAGAAGGAAATTAGACAAGAACGTCCTCAAACTTCGACAGGAGAAGGGACTCTCGAATTTATAGAAGGTAGAACAAGGGGAATCCGAAGACCAGCGAATACGGAGCTTGAAATCCTTCCTCGCTCTATCTTTCAAGCTTTTAACTCAGTCGCACATGTAGGTTGGGTCTGGCGAAGGAGGGCCTGGCGAAGGAGGGTCTGGCTGTGGGAATGGGCAGGGCACACCTCCTGGACCAGAGTTTTCCCAAAGCGGTCTGGCATAGCGCACACTCTCGATCTTAGCAAAGTGCCATTTTTCATCACGACTTTCGTCTCTAAATGTCCTCTCCCAAGCCAATTGCAAGTCCATCGGCAGCTTCCAGCACAGAGACGGATTGTGCAGCCAGAGTCGTAGGAGATGCCGGTAGTTATCCTTGCTGTCGCGGTAAGGACTTCGTCGATGCATGAGCGCCAGATTGTTGATGAAGCGAATGTCGCCCTCCTCCATGGTCTGCTTTAGTTCATGCCGGCGACCGATGGCGTGAAGCGCGTCCAAGGCTTCGGCCTGAGCCTCGGTTAAACCCGGGATTCCAGGGCTACGAGGACTGAGGGGCACATTGCCAACAAGACTCCGCTTAGAAAAGTTGGTTAGAAGCTTTCCGTCTTCAAAGTACAGCAAGGCGCGCTCAAAAAATGGCGGGTCACGTCCGTTACTAGAACCGGTTAGAAAACACCAGAATAGTAGGTTACGTATAAATGGCTAGAGATATAAACGGGGAGAGGCGTTTCTTACGTGTCGAAGGGCCAGTTGGGCTCCGCGAGGACATTAATCAAGTCGGGCCGGGTTGCGGCCAGCTCGTTGTAGACAGTCCAGGCCGATGCTATATATCCATCCCCTCCACCATCTCCACACGACACGGTGAGCAGAGCAATAGTGTCACAAACAAGATCCGTATGGAATGGCTACGAAGTCAGCAAAGGAAAGGCAATGACAATTATATGAAAGAATAGCATACCATTTGAATCCTAGAATTCACATGCTGAACCTCATCCGAATGGTTCAGCACATTGACTTTGCAACACCGTCAGTTTCGTATATTAAAATTTACGAACATGTATTAAACAGCAGAATCGTACTCATCATCGCGCCGCTCTGGTTTTGTTTCCCCCTTACCCCGGCAACGTAGCTTGACAGACCTAGATAAATAGTAACGAGATCGTCGGGGCTGAACGTTTTTACGTTGAGACCCCGTAGAGTAGCAAACCCCACCCCCTGATAGATATCAGAGCGAATTCTGGATAGAGTCTTCGCTAGCGACTGAAGAGGGAAAGAAGGCTGATCCACCTCTGCCCCCTTTCTGCCCAAACCTATGCACCTTTTAACATGAGTTCATATGGAGCTTTTAGTTGCAGACTTGCCTTTGAAGTGAATCAGGGCATTCTCAATTTCAGAATTATCAGAATCGGAGAGATAGTATACAAAGCGAGAGTCATCTGGAAAGTCAGAACCAGTCCACATAAGCGGACCATTCAACGTCTTTGGCCAGCCCCGTGGGAGGTCTGTCTTGAGTCCCCCAGCCTCGGCATGAGCAGCTGCGCGAGCCAGGAACTTCTTCTCGTTAAATTCGTATTCAATATCTGCATACTGAGCCTTCTGTGATGACAGCCCTGTGTTGGTGAACATCTCGGGAAACTTAGCCCGGATGTCGGGGGGATAGTATGCCACAGCTTGGCTTGGAACTGTAAGCAGAGACTGCATCGCGATAGGCTCCCGGCGGAAAATATGGTGTAATTTAGGCTTTACGCTTGGACTGCTGAGCACAAGGACCGAGTGTCTCGGGGGTTCTCGAACGGCGCAAAGGGAAACCTCAAACCCCCCACGAGATATATACCTCGTTCCCCTCCATGGTAAGTACGTAGTCGGCTAGGAGGAAGTCGACAACCTGCCATCGATAGATCCAATACCGAAAACTCGATGGACAACACATTCATTCAGAAATCTGCTCAACTCCCCCACGATGGGCTTTAGGGTGACGGTATGCACCAATCCTTACCCTTGCGAGAGCTGAGGATGTTGTCCTTGTGACGTCCCCGTGCGTAGGCGCCCTCCAATCCAGCCTCTGTACAACCCTTCTGGGTTGTTATGAGAGAGTTTTGCCAATGTTAAGGAAGGTGGCTTTCGAGTCTCACAGCCAATGTACTCTTTGATCGTTATCACGACAACCGCGGTAGCCATAATGACCCAATATTGACCCCAAGCGTTGGGCCGTCCCAAATACGGGAGTCGTTGCCCATTCAGATGCGGCTGAATTGGGGTCACTATGAGCCTTTAGTGGTGGAATGGGAGATGGTGCCCAGGCCTAGTCATCGGACCACCTGAAAGCGTCCAAGCAAGCGTCGACGATGTAGTCACCTAGGCACCTGGTTAAAGTTCTAGGAAGTGTCCTGAACAAAGAGGGCAACTTGGACGAGATCCTCGAGGAAACCTGGCCTTTTATATATAACAGTGAAAGAATCCGGAATACTTATTACCTATTCTGATATGTAGGATGTCAGTCATAGGGTCTGGTATTGCCGTGAGCGAATCAAACGGGACGGACGGGGTGCCAGCATTCGATACCTATCGGACCAGATTTCTCATTTTTTTCATCCATATGTCGTGATATCCGTCCAACTTATAACTGCCCGCTCTGCCTGGGTATTATCTGGATTTCCGCCGAGACTTACCAGTCGGTCATTGTAACCCTAAAGGGGAAATTCGGGTGTGAAGAAATGGACAGCCAGGAACACCTGACGGCGCAATCACATTTCTACGCAGTTTTGGTTGGTCCAATTTGGCCAAGGTTGGTTAGACAGACTATATTAATTCGGGAGGGACCGTCTCCGACGTCTTGGTTGATTCGTCTGGGAGGCTGTGTGTGTATGGTGTTGACTCTGGGGAACCAACCCGGTGTTCATGACGTCTTTGACTTGATTCGTTTCCACCCTTACACTGCATTGTCTACTTTGGAGTTATCGACATCTTCGATATCACATGTAAGATTCAGGGTTTCCTGGCTACCGAGAACACAGCAGCAACAGGGGCTACCCCCAAACCCGTAAGCCTGGAAACTGGAGAGAGAACTCCTGCCTCCCGCCTCTCTCCGCATAAACAATACCTAAGCATGATTTCTAGAAACGATTCAGCCCCTGAGCATCGGCATCTTCTCGCTTTACCTGTCCCCGCTGGTTAACATGACCTGGGTATATTAAGAGGCGATTCGTAGAGTAGAGCGTGGCCCGTCAAACCCCCATCCTTTTTTGCTTAGTCATTCAAGAAGCGTACAATCGGCGTTACTAGAGTACCACCAGCCGGCAACGGTCTGTCAACCAAGGTGACAGGCGTCGGGCAATCGAATATTCCAATAACCCGATCTTGCCTGCCTCGCCAGTTCGCGGCCATCCTAGAAACAACAGCCGCCGACTTTCTCAGCGCCTTACTCATGCGTCGGCTTCACATCTCCCAGACGGGAACAGAGAAATGTTCGGAGAACTGATCGAGGCCTGCCGCAGGCTAGAGAAGGCCGAGCCTCCGCCATCGCCAGAACTTCCCGACGACGTCCCGCAGCGTGAGTGCAACTCTCACCACTCACGGACGGTCAACTAATAGAGGTAACCGGACATCCCAGTGATCCCTGATGGCATCACCGCAAAGAGTGTGCGAGACTCATTGCTAGTTAGCCGTGAAGAATCCGTATGCTACCCATTTCATCTGAGTCCACTCCTACCGCTTCACCCCAGCTTAGTACTCTAAACTAAGTGTGAGCACGGCTGCTGCACAGGACTCTATCGCTGTCCTCTGGGCTGCGTACGCCACCGTATCAAAGCTCGGCGCCGACGCGGGGGACGGAAAGATAGACTGCGATGCCGATGCGTTGAACGACATCGCCGACCGCATCGCCGACATCGTCCTGCCCGTCTGCACCGGCGCCTCGGCAGACGAAGGTTGCTAACTCACTACCCCGCCCCCAACCCTAGGGTTCTCGCGACGAGAGAGGGAGACTACTTGCTAACCGTCGGAGCAGATACGACAGACTACGGCGTGCTCCAGCGCAAGGGGGAGCTGGGCCTGCGCATCCTCACGCGCCTCGTCGACCTCCCGGGCCCCTCTCACCCGCTATCTCTGCGGTCCCCCACGCTCCTCTGCATCGCGGCATTCACCGACGCAGCAGATGCGTGGACGACAGACGCCTCGTGCACCCTCGCCTCGGCCCTGCTCCTCCCTCTCACATCGCCTGAGCACCGCTACTGCCAGGCCGGGCAACTCGCCAACTTCATCGCGGATACCGTGCTTACAGGATTTCTGCGGCCCCTATTCTCGCGGTCACGGCCGGCCGGCATCACCTCGACCGGGCGGCGGGACGCCTACGCCGATCGCGACGGCGAGGGCCGCTACGACGACACGCACCTCGGCCGCGAGACCGCCGACGTGAAGCCCTGGAAGTACGCCCGCCGGTACGCGGTCGCGGTGTTCTCGTGGGCCGTGCGGCACGCTGATGTGAGTTCTCTTGCCGCCATCGGATAAGAACCGGACTCTAACCCTCTCTCCCCTGCAGGCCACCCTCTTGCAAACGAAATGGCCGCTCTTTACGCCACCTCTCCTGACTCTCCTCGACGAGCCCGCTTCTTCTCCATCTGCCACCACCACCTCCTCGTCCCTCTCCTTCACTGAAGTCCTCAAACCGCGCGCCCTCGGCCTCCTGCGCACCTTCTGGGCGCGGTGCCCGCCGGACCTCATGGCCGACGACGGCGGGAAGGGCACGGGGCTGGCGCCGGTCTTCGAGGCGGCCGTCTTCCCCACGCTCCTGAGCCTGCCCGCTCTCACCCCGGAGCCTGAGTCCCTGCGCCTCCTCGGCGCCGCCTACCCCGCGCTGCTGGAGATGGCGGGCGTCGCCGCCGACCTCGACTATGACCCCGCCCGCGCCGCGCCGGCACGAGGTGAGGCGGCGGGGGATAGGCGAGCGCAAGAGGGCGGGGCCAAGACGAGGCGGATCCGGCCCGCCCAGCGCGCGCTGCTCGGCCGCGTTGTCCGCGACGGCGTCATGGTCGGCTGGCACCACGCGCCGGAGCACGCGCGCCTCGCCGCCCTCTTCTGTGAGACACTGCGCTGCGTCGTCGACGGGCTCGGCGTCTACGCCGTCAAGCACCTCAAGGCACGTACACGCAAACTCAGCCTCTTCTCGTTGCTTGTCCACCTTACTTTCTTTCAACTTTGTATCAGCTTGGTCATGTATTCTTTGCCAATTCCTAACGTATACGTATTATACGGTCTTCATTACCCCCGATTACACCTTGTCCCTGATATATCAATTAACTCCCGCGCCTTCTCACTACCTCACAAATGTATACACTCTTTATTATTAACTCTCTTGTCCAGGACATCATCCCTATGATCTCGACCATACTGAGCGACCCCTTCGGGCCTCAGCACCCGCCGTCCCTCCTCACCGCCGCGCGCTTGCTGCGCGCCGTTCTGCGCGCCTGCTGGCCGCGCGTGCCGCGCTACTGCAACGATATCGTTAAGGCCCTCGCGCTCTGCTGGCTTAACCTCGAGGATCAACAGGACCCGATCGCGAGCAGGAGCGATATTGAGATAGAACTTGCCGCCGCCGCCAATATGCTGCAGGCGGTGATGAAGGCGGTTGCGCGCGACGATATGGACGCGCGGGTCACCCCGCTTATCGAGACGGAGCCGCGGTTGGGCAAACTTTTTGCGAGAGACGTCGGTAATCCCACATAACGCACAGTTAGAGCTCCTCTCTACATACTCGTGTCCACATAGAGGAGAGATAGGTGCGGGTCTAAAGGGGGGCCCTAATCCGTCGCCTACAGACACCTACTTGTATGCATTGCACCTCTCAATCTACCGGCTGCTGCTTGAAGAGCGACTTACCCCGGAGCCACTTCCCGTACGCCTTGTACCGCTTCTTGGGCAGGTCCTCGTCCGTCACAGTAAGCGGGTTCTCGCCGATCCGCAGCAGGTCAGCGTAGCCCTCGGGGTCGTCGTCGTCGCCACCGCCGCCGCCGGCGCCCCCGTACGAGGTCATCGGCCCTTCGGCGAGCCAGCTGCTACTGTTCAGGTACTCCTGGTACTCGGACGAGTCGATGTCGGGCGGCGCCTCGGTCGAGACGACCAGTGGGAGGCTCTGCGGGTGGCTGATGTACCGCGCGTAGTCCTCCGCCTCCTGCGCGCTCACCGACGGGTTCAGCGACTCCTGCACGATGTTGGCGAATGTCCACTGCGCCGCCTTGGACTTCTCCTGCGGCGTCTGCTTCGGCTTGGCGTAGTCCTGGCCCGCCGAGTCCTTCATGATGCTGTGGCGGATCGTGGGGCCCCTGTCCGGCTGTATCGGCTGGAGCCAGCGCTGGATGGAGATGCCCCGGACGGTGGCCCGCTCCGTCATGACGGATTCGGAGTCCTCGTCGAGCGATTGGACGGACTCTGCCGGGTCGACGATGGTCACCTCCTTCTTGGCTACTACGGGCCGCCTCCACCGATCGGACATCTCGGAGTCCCCGTCGGTGCGGACGCGGAACGGACTCAGGTCGTACCTGCCCTCCTGGGCGGACTTGAAGGGTATGTACTTGATGGTCGAATTCATCTTGTACGAGAACATCTTGGGGAAGGACGACAGCGTAGACGGGCGGTAGTACTCGAGCCAGTAGTCGTCGAAGAAGGAGACGGGCTTGCTCGCCAGCTCGCCCTTGGGCGCCACGTAGCGGGGCACCGTCTTCTTCTCCAGGTACGCGGGCGTGAACCAGTTGATGTAGTCGTGCTTCCGCTTCTGCAGCCACGTCCTCGGGTCCGCGTGGTGGAGGTAGTAGTCGGTCGACAGGTCCCACAGCATGGGCTGCCCCTGCGAGAAGATGTAGTTGCCGAGGAAGAGGTTGTAGGCCTCCTGGCGCTGGCTGTCGAGGAAGGAGTTGTTGTAGTAGCGCTTGAAGCTCTCGATCATGTCGCGCGAGTGGCTCGTCCACTGGTTGATCTTGCGGTACGTCTCCATCGTGTTCACGAGCTGGGACCCGCCGTACTGGACGGCGATGGTGTCGCCGTGGTCGTGGTACATGTGGGTGAAGAGGTTCACCGCGTCGGTGTCGTACTCGATCGTGGTGTGCTCGATGATGCCGAGAGCGTGGAGCTGGTGCCCGAGCGCGCGCTTCCCGATGACGAACTGGGCCGCGTTGGTGCGGTCGAGGCAGTCGATGCAGTTCGTCCTCGCGACACCGTTCTGCGCCCGGATCGGCGTGACGTCGCCGTCGCCGTTGTGGAAGAAGCCGGTCGCCGTGACGACGGACTCGGCGATGTTCTCGAGCGTACCGATCACGTCCTGGTCCTTGCTCTTAGCCGCCCTGCTCATGTCCCAAGCTTTGTGGATGATCTTGTGACCGTCAGGTAGGAACTGGTTGAGGTAGTCGATAGCGTTCGTGTACTCGTGCAGCAGCTTGGACTCCCGCGGCGTCCGCTCCCGCGCCTTGATCAGGTTGAGCACGTAGACGGGCGACCCGTAGCGCTCGAACAGGTTGTCGAAATGCAGCGCCGCGGCGGTGTAGAAGGGGTCGAAGAGGTTAAGCTCGATCGGGGGCTTGGGGGTCACGCCCGTGTTGTCCTGCGTCCAGTGGAGGGGGATGCTCCCCCGGTGCTGGACGTAGGACGTGAACTGGGAGTTGACGAAGAGCTTCGGCCCGGCCGAGTGAAACGAGGTGGTCTGCGCTTCGGAGACGATCTGCTCGGTCTCGACGTCGTTCGCGACGTAGCCCAGGTCGTTGGCGCCGCGCTTCAAGAACCGAGCGCCGGCGAAGTAGCGCGATCGCCGCGCGATTATGGTGATGTGGGCGACCCTGCCGTAGATCGAGATAGCCGCTTGGTCGATGTAGCCGTGTATGATCGGACGGCACCAGTCGAAAGGCTGGGCCAGAGACTCCTCGGCGGGGCGCAGCAGATGGCTGTTCCAAATGAACATGGAGTTGTAATCGCCGTACGTGGTGCCCGGTGCGAGGCCGTTCAGCAACGCGGTCCTCTCCTTGGTGATGTTGTGCTGCAAGGTCCGGGTGATGTCGTAGGAGTAGCTGAAGTAGAAGGACCGGGTCAGGTCGAGGTTCGTGAGGATGTTGAGGAAGCGCTGCTCCTCGACGTGGCGGGCGTCGGTCTTGTACTTGGCCGGGGTGAGGGGGATGAGCCGGGTGTCCTCGATCTGATAGATGTAGTGGCCGCCGATCATGGCGACGGTGCTCTTGCGGGTGATCAGCAGCATGTAGTAGGGGCCGGTGAATTTGATGAAGCCGAGGATGCCCCAGGTGGTGCAGCGCTCCTTGATGCCGCCGGTGGCCACGTTGCCGTCGTCGATGGTGTTGAGCAGCGAGTTCATCTCCTTCTTGGTGTAGACGATGCCGTCGTCGGTGATGCTCAGGTCGGAGTCGTGCGTGTTGCGGTCGATCTTGAGGATGCGGTACCGCTTCTCCGTCACCTCGCCGCCCACGATGTAGTACCGGCTCGCCGTCTCGTACAGCGTGAACTTGTGCATCTTGTAGGCCGAGGGCGCCGGCGCCTGCTCGTCGGGCGGCGTCGACGGCCGCGCGGAGGACTCGAGGCCCGTGGTCCGGTGGAAGGGCCGCGCCACCGCCGGCTCCTCGTCGTTGTCGTCCTCGGCCGCGCGGTGCTGCGCCGGGACCGCCTGCGGGAGAGCTACGCTGCTGGCGTTGTTCTGCAGCAGGGGGAACGCGGGCTCGGGTTCGGGGTCGGGCTCGGGCTCGGGCTGGTCGGTGTCGATGGACTCCTTGTCGCTGGTCTCGCGGGGGTCGTTCTTCGATCCCGAGCTGGGCGGCCTGGAAGGCTGGCTGTCGCTGGCCGCGGCCCCGTCTTGATCGGTGGTGTCGGCCATCGGAACGGACAGCGCACCGGCCAAGCTTGCGTTCCCCGCAAGCGCGGTCGCGTTTCACTCCGGTGCCGTGAGCTGGAGGACAGGTATCGAAGTACGGGAATCCGAATCCGCCAGCAATTCCGCTTCGCGGGATTCCACAGACGGCGGATAGTCCCACGGACAGTCCCAGTAAATAAGTGCGGCTTACCTAAGCCCAGTCCAGGTACATGCTATAGGTACCTCTCAGGCAGTTGATTGGACAGTGGAGAGCGCGGGGCAAGTTCGCATATTATGTATGCATTTATACGTATGAACCGGCTACCAGGTAGTTATGTGAAAACTGCCCACGTATCGAGACTAAAACATCTTGATCAACGGCATCCCCGATGTATGCGCACGATGCTTAACTGACAAGTTACCAGTACTACCTCTCTCTGCCGGTGTCCTGTCCTCGGGTTAAGGCCGACGGAGTTCGGGCATTCCAGACAGACGGAACCTGGGGAAGAGCAGAAGCACTCTACACATGTATGTATGTACATCTGCACCCTGAAAGCCTCCCTTCCCCTCCTCTTCCCCCCTGCTCGGCTCCGTAAGAGGCCCATTACGTAAGCCGCCGCCCCGGGATCGAGGCAGACCCTATTTAACTGCGTCATAGCCTCCCGCACCCGGCGACACCCGACCTCGACTTGCGCTCGCGCTCGCGCTTCGCTTCGCATTCCGTCAGGAACGCCCCGCCAATCTCGACGATGACAAGGGGAGGTCGCCGGGGCATCCTGTCGACGAGAACAGGATTGTTCCCGGAAATCTGGCGCCCCCCGGGTCCATAAGGGTAGTATAATGCGAAGCGGCGGCGACGAATGCAGTTAAAGACCTGGCTTAGTACCTATCCAGCATTTCGCATACGCCCAGGCCCGGGCTCGGTGCCTTCTATAGCCTTGGACGCCGGCCTTTCGACACGACTCGTCACATATCACTTCTCGACCCCGGGAGGAAAAAAAAACCCAATAGTTACTTAACCAGCCATTCCGTCGCGGTCAATTCTGTTATTTCTATGACAAACGCCTGGCCGTGTCCCCCACCACCTCCCCCCAACGAGAGACGCTCCTCGCTCGCATCTGCGGCGGCAAGTCCGAGGATGCGCACTTATCACTGGCGATCGCCCTTGGGGGATCATCGATCTAGATACTCATCGCGGGGTAAACGACACTGGTAGGCAGTCTCCTTACGGCAACACAGTGAGTTATTCCTAGCTGCAGTCAGAAATAGATACTCTCCGACCCCGCGAAGGTACGAAGCAAAGGTAAGGGTGCGATAAAGTACTTACAGACGCAATACGCCCATATGAATACCCTATGCGCATGTGCATAGGTAGGTATGGGTACTACGGGCGTTGTAACCTTCCATATCATATCGGCGGCTACCCACGGCGTATGGGCCGAGCGAGCGTGGCTGGCGAACTTGCTAGAACACGTCGGCGGTAAATATCTGACATCGCTTTACTCGGGTTGCACTGCCTGAGTGAGGCCCGAGGCAGGTCTGGACGCGCCGGCCCGGTGGGCGACCGCTTACGCCCGTAAGCCGTAACACCCGGCTCGACGTGGCGGTTCGTCATCCACCAGCGGCAGAGCACCACCAGTTCGGGGCCTATAGGAAGTCGGCCCAGGAACCTATCGCCATCGATCCCGGCCGCGTCGCAACGAAGAACTGCGCCCGCGAGAGCATGGCGGTCCCCTGCGAGCCGTGCAGGATCGCACCGGAGCGCACACCGACCGATCCTAGCGAGACGGGTGCGCTTCCAGGGCGTAGACGGATAGGGCCAAGCGTCGTGGTGGGATCTGTCTTCTACATACTATACACGTAGGTACGCATGCAGCTGAATTTACCAGGTATGTAGATATTGCGGAACCCGGGCAGGGATGGGCGCTGCGCGAGAGAGCTTGTAGTCAGACGGGGAACATTCCCCGAGCCTGTCCCATGTGCCAAGAAGAGGATGATGCAGCCGTTCTAGACTGCCCCTGCTGTCGTTACCGCCGTCGGATTTCGCGTCGAGATCGGCCGCTCCAACCGCGAGCCATAACAAGAGCCTAACAGTTCGATTAGGCACGGACACGGTATCGGCGCAAGATTCAGGCGGGATGTGCCCGTGCGGGTGGCCTGGTTGGAGGCGTATACACCCTGAAAGTCACTAGGCCTGTCGGCTGGTAAGCATGTAGGCCCGAGGGGTTGGTTTCTTCTCCTTTCCTCCACACGTAGGTAGTAACATAAGTGCCAGTTAGCCGCTGGCGCCTTTGGCGAAGAAAAGAAAAAGCCTTATCTTGCAACCCCGGATACATGTCAGCATGCGTATACGTTTGATGATATCGAGTGCGACGGTTATTTGGATTCGCCTCCCTCCCCCTTCAGTTGGGGGTCGACTGGGAACGCCAGGCGGTGAGCTACTAGCATGGTTGGAACAAGATGCCGTCTGTCCGATGCTTATTGAGGAGCGGAGGATCCCGCCAGTCACCTCCGTGACATAATACCAGGCGATGACTGTGAACGAATATCGCCGTGACCCCGCCGGCAGGATACGTCGGCCGTTCCGGTAACGACAACGTGGTACAGATAGGTCGCGATGCAGAATGTAGAAGAGATATATGGTGGGTGTTGTCCAGATTCTACCCCAATGTCGACAGAACAGTGGACCCATCTCACCGGAACAGCACTACAACTTCCGCGGGCTTGACGCCACTTACCGGACCAAGCTGATGGATCTAATCGTTTCATCGAACTCGCATGCGAGAAACATGTGCATGCATGCATGGGGGATATATCGCGCGACGTGTTGTGCGTAGCGATAAGGTAGAGCCCCAAACATAAGCCCTCATTCGATCGAACTGTCCCCATCTAAGATCGACCAACGTGCTGGCTCCTTGGTTAGAATTGGTTGCCATGCCGAAGGGGCAGGGGAGCGTGGTTGAAAGCATGTGTCATAATACGCTCAGGGTGGAGGGACTATCGTCCCGCGACGTCCGAGAATCACCGCCGACCCATCGATGAGAGGGGCCGTCTATATATTCCCGTCACTTGCCGGATTCGATGTATCCTCGACTGCTCAACGGCACCTTCTACAACCGGCAAGGCAACTCCACCGCATGTTCAGAATTCGAGCCATCTTAAGCGCATCGGATGAGGTTATCAGAGATATATTCGCGATTATTGAACTCGGAATTCGGCTTTATATAGACCTGTACAGTGGTCAGTTGATTATATCATGGAGTCTAATGTAGCCCAACACAAATACTAATTAGAGACTGATAACTGACAACCACAACAGCAGAGGAGCGCCAACGCGGTCCCCCCTCCAACGGACACTCCACTCGCAACGCATTCACTATCGGACCCCGAGAGCAGTAGTGTTGCTACGCTCTACCGTCCCTGGGCTGATCTCCGACAGACTCTTGATGCCAGATCGGGACACGAAGACTGGCGGGAAACGGCGACCCACGGTGGAGATGCCCTGACGCGTTGGAACGACCAACCTATGCTAGATGAGCCATATCATAACGTGGCGTCAGTTACCGTCAAGGCAGAAGCCGAGCCATCAAACGCCTGGCGGAACGGGGGGTCGCAGGGAGCAACGCCACCAAGTGAGGCCGCTGCCACTTCTGGATCGCGGTGAACTGCCCTTGGGTATCACGTGTGGGAAGGCAAGAAGCAGGGCCTGGGCCGATAGGGGCAGGGGGGTGGTGGGGGTGGAGACAAGACACAGGGATAGGCAGAGCAGAAGATGCATTTATAGTGCTGAGACAGCATGTTCTAGCGGCTCTCGCTGGGCTTCCCAGGCAAGCCAGTCCGATCTCGTAGTCCTGTCCATCGTTAGCAGATTTTTAGTAAGTAAATACTATCACAGGCATAGAGAACATACGGCAGCAGTCCCATCGCATTGACTTTCCATATGCCCACAGCCAGAGCGACCATCTGCATGGCGACGTAGGCTAGCTTGGCCTGGATTATCTTGGCCTTGTTGCTCTCGCTCTCAAACCGCTCGAAGGCCTGGTTGGTGGCGATGATGCCCATGATGGGGTTCTTGAAGGCCATGAATACCATCATTATGCTGAATATCTGCAGCGAATTCCCCGACATGTACATCATGATGGCCGTCATGGGCAAGCTCTTGACGGGGGCCAGGGCCACCTCCCAAGCCTTCTTGAGCTTCAACGTATCCATCTCCTCGGCCGTCGGCTGCTTGCGGGGCAGCGCTTTAGCTTCTTTCGACGCTTGTTTCTGCGCGCATGCCATTAGAATCTCCTACCAAGCGCTAGGGAGATCTGACACGGTACCTTGGACACCGCCGCGGATTGGGACGGGTAACCGGGAGGGTCGGGAATGCTGCCAGCTTTGGACTTGGGCGCTGGCGGATTTTGCAGGTCGGCGACCCATTTCGGGAGAGGTAAAGGGTTCGATGACATTTCCGCCAAGACTCCGGGACCGATTCGAGGACACTGTCTCGTGCGAAATATTCACGGATGCGGCGTGGTGTTCTGATGCCTCCCTCGGGCTGGTGCGGTTCGGAGACGCGGTTGTGCAGACGTGTTGTCGAGCAGAGGTAAGGTAAGCCCCAACCAGCGACGGTAGCCCAACAGTGGTAATGTGATGAGCTAGTCCATGCGGCCTTCCCTGCACAGCCATAAGCCACCGTGGACAGGTTGCGGATTACGTAAGACGCGGCACGCAGTATATTACACCAGCTTTCCATCATTACAGGTACCAGGGCAGGTACTGGACAGGTAACTTCACCTGCACCTAATGTATGGACGCAAGATATGTACCAGCTATGTACCCATGATAGGTGCTAACCACGTGCGGGCAGGTGCCGACGAGGCGCAGAACTCTGTAGTCCACAACCTTATTCCCCGTAGGTACCTGTACATAGACGCCCAGATGTACATGCGAGATGGTAGGTACGTGTTAGGAGGTATCTACCTAGGTAGGTATCTAGGGCGGTAGGTAAGCCTCTAGTGACTTAGGTAGGTACCTAACTACCACACGTACGGGCTGCGTAGGCAGCATGTACCACGCAATATCCGGGCATGTACCAGCACGGTTATGTGGCCTGGGCTCGATCCCTGCACCCGCGGCGGACCTTCCGGCTTCAGGACCCAACCTGTTTCCCCCCTTAGGTACCTGTAGGCTGTATCTCCCTCCCTCGGTAAGTACGATGTGCAGGTACCTACCTCCGTACCTACCTAACCTACCTACCTACCCAGGTCCCTACCTCTCTCCACCACTCTCTCCTTCGTCTTCCCCCTGCGTAGAGGGGCCACATATGGATCAGTCCTCGTCTTTCTCCGAATGTAAACACCATTTCCATCGATAATGCCGTCGCATAGGTCCGCCCAACTCCCGCGTTACCACCCGGCTCAGCAGTGATCTCGAGTTGATATACTCCGGATCACGCGACACCTACGACCGCGAGGACACGGCCGAGGTCTCGCTGCGCATCGCGTTCGACCCGCTCCCCTCCAGTACCCTCTGTCGCCTCCCGCTGCCCTTCTGTCTCCCCCCTACGATTGGACCGTTACATTCTCCGGTCTCGAGAGAGAGAAACCGTGTGCTACTTTTTGCTCAACCGAATTTGCCTCTGAGCCGGCCTGCCAGCGTGAGGTGAGGGGTACCGACACAGCTGCCTGCTTCCTCGTTTCGCGCCCTGCGATATCGTCAGACCTAGAGCTCTTCCCCGACCCGACCAGCTAGCCGACCCGTCCAGAGACACCAATTAGGCAATTCCGACTAGAGATCACGAGAGTCATCAGCGAATCTCCGCCATGTCGAGCTCCCAGGGCGGAGGGGACTCGAAGCTGTTCGCTCGAGTAAGCACATCTTTGTTCCATCTCTCGCAGCATTGCTGTTGTGATCCGCCGTCCCTCTTGTCTCTGCTGTTGTGTGCGGGACATGTTGCTACCAATAAATCCAACCCCTTTGTACTTCCCCCATCCCCCATCTCCAATCCAGTCGAGGTCTATTTCGCATCTCTGCCCAGCGCCGCCTGCGAAACCACGTGTCAACCCCGACGATATATAACACGATCTACATCCCGAGAAGCACATCTTCCAACTCGCCCGGCTGCCCATTGTCCCGTCGGGACCGCCTCCTTCGCACACTATGACCCTACACACTCCTTGGTTTGATCATGGCTATGTTTCCGTCATACTTTCCTCCCGTCCATTGCTTACCCCCCTTGACTATGCAGGGCAAGGTTGCCGAACTGCGACTCGAGCTCAACGGCGGCGGAAAAAAGGACAAAAACTTCACGCAGAAGAAGATTGCTCTGAAGAAGATTGTCGCCAACATGACGATGAGCAACAATGAGATGGTCTCGCTGTTCCCCGACATCATCGCCTGCATGCACATCCAAAGTCTGGAGATAAAGAAAATGTACGTCCAGATTCGAGTTGAGGAGGGGTTGCGACGGGCCACCGGAGATGCTAACAAGTATGCCACCTGCAGGTGCTTCCTGTTCCTCGTCAACTACTCGAGAATGCGCCCCGAGATTGCCGTAAAGGCAATCCCGTACCTGCAGCATGTAAGCCTCGAGATCAAGACCGCTTCTCCTCCGTCGCCGACAACCTGTTAACGTCGTCCTTAGGACATGGAAGACCCAAACCCACTAGTTAGAGCTCTAGCACTCCGAACCATGTCCTACGTCCACGTCAAAGAATTCGTCGAAGCTACTGTCCCACTCGTCAAACGGCTCCTCCGAGATTCCGACCCGTACGTTCGAAAGACGGCCGCCTTCTGTGTCGCGAAGCTATATGATCACGACAAGTACATGGTTGAACAATCGGATTTGATAGACAGGCTGAATCAGCTCTTGAGGGACGACAACCCTACTGTGGTGGCGAGCGCATTGGCCGGGCTGATGGATATTTGGGAGCGGAGCGACTCGATAAAACTCACCATCGACTACAGCAATGCTTCCAAGATGGTAGCCATCCTGCCGGACTGCTCCGAGTATGTGGCCGCCGGTCCCGTTATTGTCGCCTCAGTAGCTAACGTGAAAGTAGATGGGGTCAAACGTATATCCTGGAGGCTCTAATGTCATATGTGCCTCAGGAGTCGGGTGAAGCGACGCTCCTCGCGGAGCGAATAGCGCCACGGTTATCGCATTCGAATTCGTCAGTGGTCCTGACATGCATCCGGGTGATCTTGTATCTCATGAATTACATCGCGGACGAGAAGCAGGTCTCGGCGCTATGCCGAAAGCTGTCTCCGCCACTGGTAACATTGTTAGCAAAGGGTCCGGAGGTTCAATACCTTGCGTTGCGCAATGCCCTGCTCATTCTTCAGAGGAGGCCAGACGTCTTGCGCAACGACATTCGCGTTTTCTTCTGCAAATATAACGACCCGATCTACGTCAAGGTCACGAAGCTCGAGCTAATATTCATGCTCGCTAACGAGAAGAACATTGACGAGGTGCTGACCGAGCTTCGGGAATATGCGACGGAAGTCGACGTCCACTTCGTCCGTAAGGCGGTGCGCGCCATCGGTAAGCTGGCTATTAAGATTGAGCCAGCGGCGAGACGGTGCATAAATCTGCTCCTGGAATTGGTTGCGACTAAGGTCCCATATATCGTTCAGGAGGCCACTGTGGTCATCCGCAATATATTCCGAAAATACCCCAACCAGTACGAGTCCATCATTGGTACGCTATGCGAGCATCTCGACTCGCTCGACGAGCCCGAGGCAAAAGCGGCGATGGTATGGGTGATTGGGCAGTACGCGGCGCGGATAGAGAACAGCGACGTCTTACTGGAAGACTTCCTGTACTCGTTCGCGGAAGAGCCTGTAGAGGTGCAGCTCGCGCTACTGACGGCGACGGTAAAACTCTTCATCCAACGCCCCACCAAGGGGCAGGACCTGGTACCCAAGGTGCTCAAGTGGGCCACGGAGGAGACGGACAACCCAGACCTCCGGGACCGGGCGTATATGTACTGGCGACTACTGAGCACGGACATGAACGCGGCGAAGCAGATGGTGATGGGTGAAAAGCCGCCCATCACGGCCGAGTCGGAGAAGCTCGACCCTATGACACTCGAGGAGATGTGCCTCAACGTCGGCACCCTCGCGACCATCTACCTAAAGCCGGTGCAGACAGTATTCCGCAGCGCCCGACCGCGGCGTCTACCCGACTCGCCGGCCCTTCAGAAACACACACTGCCCACGGCGTCTAACCTGCCCGCGTTCGAGACGCAGAAGAGCCTCAGCGCCTTCGGCATGGGCGGGCAGGCGACGGCGCTGCGGCCGGTCGACACGCAGCTCGCCGCGGCGGCTGGGATCGGGGGGATGGCGGGCATGGCGGGCGTGAACGCTAGCCCGTCGCCAAGCCCGCACCCGAGCGCGAGCGACGACAACATGGCGAGCGCGGTGAGCGATGCCGACGCGTACTTTGCGGGGATCGGCAGCCAGCAGATGGCGGCGATGGGGATCCACGATGACACGCCGTTTAGCGGCGGCGGCGGCGGCGCCGAGGCTTCGTACGTGGTCAACCAGTACGCACCGCAGCAGGTCTTCCAGCCGGCCCAGGGCGTCGGGAGCAACGGCGACCTGCTCATCCTATAAGTGAGTAAGAGGGCGCGGCCGCGCAGAGTCGGGACGGTTCGATGTCCTACCCCCCATCGACATCCTCGCACGGCCACGAGTCAGGATCAGGGGGGGGGCAGGGGGGAGGAGGAAATGCCCGGACAAAGCCAGTTTCGGGAAAAAAGGAGGAAGACAGCATCTCGCTCTACCCCGCCTCGCCCGCTCTCTTCCCGTCCTACGCCCCAGCTATATACCACCCGTCGCGACGATACGACTCCCCCGCCGCGAACGGCCCCAGACATCGACGTCGGGGTCGGAAGAAGAGCGCGGGCGTAGACGGGGTCAGGAGGTGAAGGAGGGGGAAGACACCCCGCGAAGTAGGCACCCGAGCTCGGGTAGAAACGAAGACGAAGACCAGGACGCGAGGAGAGGGAGATGAGAATTTTCTAACGACTCTTACCTTTACCCCCGACTCTCCCAACCCCCCGGAGCTTAGCGGGCAGGCAGGCAGGCAGACAAGAAGACGAGAGCGGACGGAAACGACGTGTTGTCGCGCGCGGACGCATTACGGTGGCGGCAGCGGCAGCGGCAGCGGTGATGACGTTGGTAGGAGTACAATCTACCTATATCCTGTTTTTTCTCTTCTTTTTTTTGGTGACTGATTTTTTTTCTTGTCGGAGCGAGATCCTGAAATTATACCTATTGTACATGATACACGCGTGGCCGCACATAATCGAGGGGCATCTGTTGCAGTCCGCATATGTGTGTGCATTTGGACTACGTCAGCGGGTATCAGACCAATATGTGCCAGTCTCATTACATGGTGCACAAGGGAGAATATCGGATAGCCTCTTCCTGGTCTGATCTGGACTAGATTACCCCCGGTAATAGAAGGTACTAAGCTATCTTGGATGAGAATAAAGCGATATGAAAAGTATCACACCATTAACATTATGGATACAGTCTGTAGTCCAGCTTCCAAAAATAAAATCCTCGAGTTTTATCATGCTCCATTCCAGCGCGACCTGATCAACCATTCGAACACCAGCCGGTGGCCGCTCAATAATTTTGCCCCGACTTTCAGGCCCGCATTGGATGGAACCTCCTCTCGAACGTCACTTTCCGGGGCATCCGTGTAGTCACGAGCGGAACCCAACAGCCTCATGATTCTCGACTGCAAGTTCCACTCGTCCTGCAGGCGAGCTCAGTTTCGCCATCAGACCGTCATGCCCGCCGGCACTCGGTGGTCCTCGTGGAAAATAGCGTCCGGTTTATCAGATTGACCCGGGGCATATTTAGTATCCAGTCGGACTGATTGCTCCTTAGAGGTAACATGTTTGTGAAACCCTGCGATATTGCGGTCCATTTGTGCGTTACCCGATGTCGCCAGCCATCCCATACCATAGAGCAGTGACAGAATCGACGGCCCCAGGGTTGCTATTAGGGCAGAGGCAAATAGTAGGAAGTAGTTCGCCTTTTTAGTAGAACCAGCTAAATTTACGACCGGCTCTGGGGCAGTGCTACTTGGCTGGAAAGGGTCGGTGAATGTGGGCTTAGCCGAGGACGTGACAATCACGGTGGCATTCACCGATGGTGTTTCTCCTGCCGTCACACTCACGGAAGATTGGGTACTGGTTGTAAGCGAAGCAGTGGGCGAAGGGGTCTGGGGCTGCACGTAAACAGTCTGCGTTATCGAGCCGTACACAGTCGTGGTGGTAGTAACGGTGGCGGTAACAGTACTTTGCTGGGTGCTCGTGGGATATTGATAGCCATATCCGCCAGGAGGTATCGCGGTCGGCTCGGGTGGGCTGCCATACTCATCTATAGGAGAAGTGACAGAAGGACCGCCAGAGTCACGCCCATAGTTGTAGACAACAAGGCCATCTCGAAAAGACGGTTGAATAGAAAGATCGGAACCACCGAAATTGGCAGACAAGTTAAGCGTAACAGGACCCAGGTCCAAAGATAAGGTGGGAAATCTAGGTAAAATATCGGGGGTGTTTTCCGGTTTAATACCGGCCAACGCGTGGGCACCCGTACCATGGCCGGTCGGATGCGGAGGGGGCAAGATTGACTTGCGAGAAACTACGAGGATAGGATCAATATAGAGCCACTTGAAATTGGACCATGGCCCTCGAGCGGGCCACAGTTAAGGTGAGTTGATGTAAACATACCAGGGCTGGCTTCCTGGCCCGTGTTGTTGATGGGGATCGCTTCCTGACCCGTAGTGTTGATGGGGATCATGCCAGCCTTGACGTAAGGCTTTTGATCGATAAGTTCTCGCTTGGTGGCATTCTGAACACCCACGACAGCCCAGCAGGGCACGGCCAGGAGAAGGGAAACGACGGCGGACAGGAACCTCATAGCCGTTGGCTGTGGTCTTGGATGGCGTTAAGTGACGACGGAAGACAGGATGATCGGAACGCCGCGAGACGGCGACTCCAGATCAGACCCGAACGCGGGAAACGGACAACCGGTAACGGGATGGACTGCCTGATGAAATAGAGAGAATGTCGGAGTGGTCGACGCAGAAGTCGAGAAAGAGACGCAACGATGAGACGAACAGTGAGGACGGGTTGGCGGTAGAGGATGAAGTTGGGAAGAAATCGGGGTGGTGGACGAGCGGCGGAGATTGTGGTTTCAAGCCGTAAATTAGGGAATAGACCTGACAGACGGGTGCGCCTGCCTCGGACGCCGTAGCACAGGTTTAGTCTTTCCCTGCAGGAGAGCCGCCTAGGTCGCTCTTGCCGGACTGGCAGGAGACCAGATTGTTCGCTTGTGAAGGAGGAAGCGGGCATGTCGATGCTGCCGTGGGTAGTTGACTAATACTCCGTGGCCGAAATCACGACAACAGGGGCGAGAGGCGTGTTTTCACGATGATAGAAGATGTGTACATTCTGCGTACGTACGGAGTGTGTATGAATTACAGAACCATCGAATGCCTAACACAACGCCGTGCGTATGGGTATCACGCACCTACATATATGATGAACTCGTATTGCGCGAAGAGAGTGGCTCTTCGCAGCTGTAATTGCCATGGAGCACCAAGTACGTCTGGCTATCACACCGTAAGACGTCACGTTTGAAGAGCCCTATCGCACAAGCACGGAAGAACACGAGCGTTGATAGCTACCCGATACATCGTAGTCTCGACACCTCGATACCCGATGTAGATGAGTTAAGGGCGGTAGCCTTGCCATAGTTACTATTTAACTTGCCCACATCTTCTCACTGCTGCTCAGACCTTCGAGATGACAACGTGCAAAGGCTACCCTTGTGATGTAATATATTACCAGCAGTCCTATGCCAACATCGGCCGGTGCCGTTCCTGGTGGGTATTCCAATGGTATGTATGCCTTGAAGTCCAGGATACCAACCAGGCTGGTTGCGTGGATAAATACCCATTAAACCAACTGCGATTTATCAAGGTAAACGACAGTTAGTAATCTATGAGTTGACTACAACCTATTTGTTACCAATTATTCGCAAGTCGCAGCGGGCTCAACCCAGAGCTAGGTAACTATGGACAAGCCTAGCGAGAGAAAAAAAAAAAGAACCCCCTCTGTTTGGAGTAGCCCGCACATGATCTGGGTTTACAAATTCCCGGGAACGGGTGTCGACGGGGGAAGGTAAGGCTTCGAGACGGACCTCTACTGGCCCCGGCGGTGGCACCAACTCCAGCTTAGCCCGGAGGTGTTCGGATGGTCCGTAGCGAACGAGATATACCCAGAATACCGGAGTGCCCGGGGGTTGGTCCGTGGTGCGGAGTCTGCCAGTTTGGGTTGGGTCGATTGGTCGGGAGGGGAAGATAGACACTGGCCTGCGGACGTCTACGACATCCTTCAACGTCCGGGTATACGCATGTGATAAGTGGTGTGTGACTATGCATGAGGAGACGGGAGGCGAACAAGTCAGGAGGTAGGGCCCGTCCGTATTAGTGCATAACCGAACCTACTATAGATCCTTGGGCGCTCAGCTACCGTTCTTCTTATCCCGCTCATCTGATAGATGCTGTCATATGTCAACGACGTGATAGGTCGAGGCTCGACAGCAGGAATCAGACGAGGACTCGGTTGGTAAGTAGTTCCTTCGACGTTGTGACTATCTGGGTTAGGTTAGATACATGGGTATAAGGATGGATGTCTGAGTGTTGCGAAGTACAGGCCATGGTATGACTCGGTACATGCATGGCTAGGATAGTCACGTTAGGTACCTTTTCGAGACGGCGATTCAATCAGATAAGGTGTCGTGCCCTTACATATAGGATTATCCTCCGGATCGGATTACGGCCCGCCTTTTATTCGACGAGGGAATAAGAGGTCAGACTCGGGTCGTGGCGGCACGTTCGCGCTGCTAAGATAAGAAGAACGCGGTTGTTTCCTCGGAGCGGAGAGCCAAACTAGAGCAACGGGGTGCCCGAGGCGCATCCGAACATAAAACACGAACAGATGTATTTACTACTACCTCCTGACGAGATTGGATATGAGAACGATACCATAGCGGGTGCGTGGCAGCTCGCTTTTATTAGGTACCTAAGGTATGATTGTCCATGTATCAGATACCTGCGCCGAGCGCAACCTGTTCGTGTTCGCCTAGGCCGCCGCGCAGTCCGGAGTGAGTGTGGGGAGAGAGAGATTGCGCCACGCCAAGGCCGGGGGGGGGGGGGAGGGAGGGGGGTTCCTCGACATTATGTCTGTAATTGATGTCCGCATGGACATTGTAATGAGTGAGACATCAGCCCGACATAGATACCGTCCGCCGATCTAGTTACCATACGAATACAATGCCATAGAAATACACCCCATGGAATAACTCAGTTACCTTATAGGTTATTAAGTACGTGCTTTTATACCAATGCGATTGTTTTCCTCCGTAGGTAAGTAAGAGGTAAGTTAATGAAACCATTAGGCTATTAGTTCACGAGTGTATATATACCTAGGTAAGCAGGTATGAGGTAGAGGTACCTAGGCATGTTATCGAGTTATGCACATATGTCCTTGCGTTATCGCGCTGGAGAAACGCGAGACCAAGATGCCCTATATCTAGTGTTACTATAATGCCGTCGTCAGCGGCGTCATGGGACCCGAATATAGTCGATGCGACTCTGCCCTCAGATTAGGTGCTTCATTCAGTGGGTAACCGCACCCAGCAAGATGAGCGCTATGTTCTCTCGACCCGACGCCCCCCCCTGTCGGGCATACCTCTCAATATGCGCTGTTGCCCTCTGCTCGATCGTGTCGCGATCGTTGATGTTATCCGGTCGGATACTCCTGCAATCCACAATATCCGACCCATATGCATACTTATGTACGCGGCGGGTTGGGTGTTTCAGCGCGTAGACAATCTCGGCGTCCCTGGATGCCGCCAGGTTGTGCAACTCGAGTCCCGTCGTCTGGCGTTCTCTGCTTATTTTGACCGGGGGACAATATTTACAGCAGCATAGTACCAGGCTGGTAAGTCAGTAGCATAGGCCGCTGAAGGGCCAATGGAGCACGCGAAGACCGCCGGCCTGAAAATAGGGGCACCCGTGTAGAACGCGAGCTGGCTGCGACCAGCCGGCACGACCACACACCATCTGATCACCATCTGAACTATGTGTAGACGGCGCTGGCGGCTCAGCAGCAACCTGCCGACCGATTTCACCTAGACAAACCCAGGAATTCTTTAGGCGAGAGAGGAATGGGGATGGTAGGTTCCCTGCGGTAGGTATTTACCTACCTACCTAGGTACCACCCTCCTAGGTACCGTTATGGTCTCGAGGCAGTGTGCAGGTACCTACGTTCCGTGGTCCCTGCGGTATCTCACGTAGGCCGAGGTACCTGGTAGGCAGGTACCGGTGCCCAACCAGGCGAAGAATCTTCGAGGCCCCCCAAGGTTAGGTTAGGTAGTGCCGCCGCAGATCCCTGCCCGTAGCCTTGGGGTAAGAGTACATATGCACCTGTGCATTGCTGTATGGGCATGCGTGTACCCGTATTTTGAGGGCAACCCCCCGACAACCAGGTAGGGCAGGTCATCCGCCAACTAATACCTCCTAACCTCTAGGAACCTCTAGGTAGGTAAACCTCCTCTACCCTCCTACTCACGTAGCTTTACTCCCATCTACCTGCGCCCAGCCCAGCACGACGGACATGTCTCCCTCTACGTAACCTTGGGACCAATGCCAACCTTGCGAGGGTGTTTATGTACCTCTAACAACAAGATAACAATACCAATACCTCTTCCTCTTCCTTCGAGTTGTTGTCCAGCCGCCTTGTGAACCTCCTCTCCCCCCCCCAACTCGACCTCGGACTCGAACTCCTCTGTCCCTTCGTCGAAACCAGGGTCAGCCCTGAGCCTGGACTGGGAACAACCAGCTGCTGCGGGATCTAATAATAAAATCAACACAACCCGCCTTCAGCCCAGCAGCGAAAGCCATCCTCTACCTCGTCCGAGTCCTCCCATCCCATCCGCCGAATCCGAGTGGTTATCATCATCCCATCCATCATTTTCGCTAATCTACTCATACGGCTTTCCGCGCGCCTTGTTCCTTCTACATACATACAATCTGCTGCTGCTGCTGCGCGCCACCTCCCTTGCCTGCTGTCCTCCTCTCCTTTTCCTGTTCGCCTCTCTTTTCCCTCCACTTTTTGGCTCGGACTTGTCGCGGCTTTCGTCGCCAGCATTCATCAATTCACTACGACCCGCATCGGCAGGGAAATCCTAGTAACCGCGTAAGACGAAGGCGATATTAAATTGTAATCCAACCGACGTCTTTCAATTCCACTACAGCTTATGTGCAGCCATTCCACAATCCTTCTTTAATACTGCTCTTCCCTCGACGAATCCAAGAGAGACGCCGAATCCTGCCGACGTTCATTCTTTTTTTTCTCTTTCTCTTTGGCTGGCTGTTCCGCCACCTTCCCCCGAATTGCGCGCAAGTCGTCAACCATTCGCAAGTCTCGACACGTCGCCATTGATCACCCTTCTATCTACCTGCCTGTAACCATGGCTGATGCAGCACATCCATCGGCAGGTGGAGACAAAGGTCCCACGGAGGAGGAGAGTGTGCCAATAAGCCAGCATGCCGTCGCTGTGGAAATGGATGACCTGTCCCAGACCCAAGAGCCCAAGTTTATAAAGTCAGATACGACCGCGCCAGACTCCCATCCAGACGTGGCGACGTCCCAAAGTCACGATGTCGAATCCTCATCTCCGCCGATACCCGTCCCTGATAAAGATTCTCCCATCGGCGATGACGCGTCATCAAAGGCCCGAACCAAAGCTCCAGCCGCCGAGGACGACCAGGAACTGACGATAGACCCCGTCGTGCCCGCGGCGGGTTTGTCGGGAGACGGAGACCTGGCGGTGGAAATTATGCTGCTTCTTACCTCTGGTGCCCGCCACCCCTTCCGAATCGACGAGAAGTACCTCACGAAGCGAAATGTGACCGTTACCGGCAAGACGGGGGATGGAAAGATGGATCCGTTCAGCATCACCGTATACACACTGAAAGAATTGATTCTGAGGGACTGGCGCAAGGAGTGGGACCAGCCGCCGAGAGAGCCGAGCGCGATAAGGTTGATTCACTTTGGCAAATTGCTTGAGGATAGGAATCAACTAAGCCGTACGCCATCTTGGTTTCCTAGTCTTCAAGTTGCTGGCAGAACCTCGTACTTACTGATCTCTCGGCTCTTTAGATTACCAGTTCACCCCGTCGAGAAACGTCGTCCACATGACCATCAAACCGCAAGACGTGATAGATGAGGAGGAAGCCGCCAAGAAGGTCAAGGACTCGGGGAGTCACCGAGGCCGCAGCGGGTGCTGCGTCATATTATGATTCGACTCTTCCTCCCGGACCGCCCCGGGAGGGGGAAAGAGTCTACCAACAACACGAACGCTCAACGAAGGATGTGCAGATAAAGTCTACCATGCATTGAATGTGGCTACTTCACGCGTACATATACACGCACACTATTCTAGACATGCCCTTACTGGGCAGGGGATGGCTATAAATATATACGGGAATTACGAGCAACAGGCATTCTGCACCCGCCTTTCGATGCCAGGAACTAGGCATGTATTTTTTTTTTGTCTGGACATTTTTTCGTTTTTAGGTTTTCGGGTCTCCCCTCTCACGCTCTCGCCCAGTGTGCGGATTTTTGGGGAGCAGGGGAGCGACGGGCGCATCGGGCGGCGTGATCGGGTCTGAAATCTTTTCTCTCATTTTCCTCTTATCCCCGGAAATTGATGCGACAGCTAGGACAGGAAACTGTCCAACCTCCTGCGTCCGGGGAAATCCTTCGCGATCCGCCCACACTTACGGAAAGCCTAGCGTGGCGTAGCCGACAAAACCCAGCACATGGGTGAGGAGGAGGGTACGCGAGGGGCGCAAGGGGTACTGTGACAGGACAGTCTTCGCGTCAACTGGAAGCTCTCTGTACCTTGGCAACAGCAGCGTCGAATAGAGACTGTTGAGATGGTCGATCTGCGTTTTCTAGCATCTACACAGTTGCTCTGACTACCCCCTTGCCCTCGCGAGGCATCGGAATCGTCATCGGCGTGGCATCGCATTTGGCCGGGACTGGCTAGTGCCTATGCGACAAACCATAATGCGATCGGGCACGGGCATGGTCGTGGCCGGTTAAACACGTCCATCAGCCACCCAACTTAACCCGTTTATATGACCGCCTATTGTCAATATGTATGTTCTGCGCAGGGGACGTGGTAAATGGCAGAGGTATATTTGGGCATGTCACGATGTATAGTAATTATATATGATAACTTACCAGTTATTCACAGACTCGTGTGTATTGTGAATGGGCGACTAGGGAACCTGCCCGAGAATAAGGGGGGTTGGGGGCGGTACCGGCACCGTTCTGCACGCTTCATGACACACCGTCTGCATCGCAAATCGAGAGAGAAGTTGGCCACAACTATGGTCTGATGGGGGAGGAAAACACAACTGTCTGCCAGTCTGTAATCATTGATCTATTGCCTCGCGAGATGTTGCCTTGATACGGCAAAATACCCGACCACAGGCCATGTTTGTCTACCTAGACGTAAAAAATACCATCCCAGCGCTGCATGTTTCCGTCTTGCCTCCCATCCATCACCCTCACGCCCATCTTGAAAGGCGAGCAGCCGACCCCGCGCGAGGCGTAGACCCCGTCGAGGGAGGCCGCCGGGTCCTCCTCCACCCTACACGTCTATGGCCCAGCGGGCCGGCCGGGCTCTGCAGACCAGGACACACGAACCGGGGGCGCAGTCACATCCTCAGCTTGCGCTCCATCTCGTCGTGGACGCCGACGGGGTCGCGCAGGTCGTCGCCGGCGGCGAAGACGTCGTCCCAGTCGAGGTAGGCCTCGCGGCCGCGCAGGATGTCTTCGTGGAGGCTCGGGCCGGCCTGGCCGGGGGCGGGGGCGCGCAGCACGGCGGGGCGCCAGTCGCCGCCGCGCACGATCTGGAGCTCCATGGCGCGGCGCACCGGCTCGGCGACGCCGAACGCGCGCCGCAGCGCCGTCTGCCGCAGCGCCTCCTGCGTCTGCTGCCACGCGAGCAGCCGCGGCTCGAGCGGGTGGCGCGACACGGGCGCCGCGGCGGGGGCCGACGAGGACGAGGACGAGGGCAGCGGCGCCGGGTTCAGCCCCTGCCGCAGCGTGTCGTGCACGCCCGGCGCTGACGGCGCCGACGTGTTGCCCGCCGTGGCGCTGTAGCTCGCGCCGTGGGCGGCCGCGGGGACGATGCGCAGGGACTAAGGCGGAGAGAAGCGCACGCGTTAGTCCGGGGCTGGGCGCGAGACGGGCGGGCGGGCTGGCTCGGGTCGGGGACTCACCATCTTGACGGCCGTGTGCGGGCTTGGATGCTTGCTGGCTTCCTCGCTTGGGACCTGTCGCCTTGCTTCTTGCTTTCTAGTCGAAACGAGCCGGGGTTAGTTGGGCTCTCTGTCCGTCAGAGGTATGTTGCGTGTTATCGTCCGAAGAGCGAGCGGAGGGTGAATGGCGAAGCTTGTCGTCCTCGTCTGCGCTGTCGGTTCTGGCGAGGAAGAGGGGAGGTGTAGGAGCTGTCGTAGCTCTCTGCCGGTGTGGAGATGTTAGAGCGTACGTGGTGGGTGGGTTAGGCGGGCAGGCTGCCAGGAGCTTTCGCGTTTGGAGAAGCCTCGCCAAGACGGGAGATGATGTGAGGGGGGGCAGTCGGAGGTGGTCCCTGCGCGCCTCCGATATTGTTGGGGTCGCACGCAGGATTCTTGGTTACATAATGGCCGGTTACGTAACTCAGGGTCTGCAAATATTTCGATGGATACCCTTTTTTTTTTATAGTAACTAACCAAATCTGCCCTACATGTGTGTGGATCGCGATGTGCCCTCTCCCTGTATAGGTATACACTCATTCTACACAGCACATACGGCATTCCCGTCCATGCTTCGGGCCTACCGCTCTCCCGGCATGTAAGATCGCTACCGGAGTCGATCTGATGCGATGTTGCCCTCCATTCCCGAACTACCGCGCAAGCTGCGGGCCCGCCGGGACGGTAAATGGCCCTCTATCATAAAGATAACCAGTTCTACTTTTTATCGTCATTACCCTCAGGAAAACACTTCCTATGCCAACCCTCCTTTCTTCGCTGGCCTCAAGTTCAACTTACCGTCCGACAAGGCGACCACCTGGTGCGTCATTGGGCCGTCGCTGAGCGGGAAGACCACCTTCTTACAGGCTCTGAGGGGAGATCACTTTTGCGATCCTCCTACCGCCCGAAGCTACCCGTATTTGTCTTCACCCAAGACGAACCCCAAGTCGAGGGTACCGCAACTGGCTATCGAGTACGTCGGGTTCGGCAACGATGGCCTCTCGACGAACCTGACAACCTCGGCCTACATGTCGGCTCGGTACGAGTCGAAGCGCGAGAAGACGGACTTCACTCTCAGGGACTTTCTCGCGGGACGTACCCATTTGAACGGGCCGCCCGGCCTCAATCCGAATTCTAGCAAAATTTTGCAAAGAGCTGCCGAGTTGAGTATATTCAGGTTTTTAAACTTACCCGTCACCGTTCTAAGTAATGGCCAGGCCCGACGGGCTCGAATCGCGAAGGCTTTGATCAAGGAGCCTCGGGTCTTACTGCTCGACGAGCCGTTCATGGGCCTCGATCCGAATGCTGTTCTCACGCTGAACGAAACCATCGGAAAACTGGCTCGGAAATCTTTGACGACGCAAATCGTGCTGAGCGCGCGGCCGCAAGATCCCATCCCCAACTGGGTCACACATTTAGTCTACCTGAAGAACGATGGTGATATAGCCAGTATAGGCCCGAAAGAGGAGGCTTTAGCAGTGCTGAAGGGGTATGCGAACAGCATGTTGAGGGGAGCATCACCCGACTTGATCAAGGTGTCTTTAGACGACCTGGCTCACATGGGCCGGGCCATAACTACTAGAGGACTTCAAGCAGGATCGTTTTTGAACAAGCCGGTTCAGAGGCCTTCCACTGCGTGTTCTCCGATCGTGGATCAAGAGGAGGGAGAGGTACTCGTGAAACTGGATGGATGCCAAGTGAAATATGAAGACCAGGTTGGGATTTGGGAGTGGTCGGAAAACGCCCGCGGAGCGAAGAAGGCAGGTCTCGTGTGGACCCTCCGACGAGGCCAGAGATGGGGTATCTTTGGGCCGAACGGCTCGGGGAAGACGACGCTCATTTCTCTTATTACCTCCGAGCACCCTCAGGCCTATTCGTTGCCTATCGAGGTCTTCGGTAGAAGCAGGCTACCAGAGCCTGGATCCGACGCGCTACCGTTAACAATTTGGGACATTCAAGCACGCATTGGGCAGGCTAGCCCCGAGATCCATCGACATATGCCGCGAGATCTCACCGTGAGACAAGTTATCGCGAGCGCGTGGGCAAACACCTTCCGCACCAAACCCGTCCTTACCGAGAAGGCAAAGGATGACATCAATGCTTGCCTACGGTGGTTCGAGTCCGATTTGAATCCGTCCTACGTACCGACATGGGCGTCACAGTCAGACGTGAAAGACACAAAGTGGGCGGACCGCCTCACGTTCGGAGAGCTATCCTTCTCAGCGCAGCGGGTGGCACTGTTCCTGCGAGCCATCATTAAGAAGCCAGATATCGTCGTGTTGGACGAGGCGTTGAGTGGGATGGATAGCGGCGTCCGGGACCGCTGCCTGCTCTTCCTCGAACACGGCGAGACGCAAATGTACGTGAGAAATAAAACTGGCCAGCCGACCATTGTCGAGAACAATCCGTCGACAGCGGGCAGGCCGCAGTTGAAGGGCCTAGAGAGAACCCAGGCTCTAATATGCATCAGCCACATTAAGGAGGAGGTACCGGACTGTGTTCGGCGGTGGATATATCTACCTAAGCCGGCTCGCAAAAAGAGGTGCGCCCGAATGGGAGAGCTAACCGGGCCCATCGCACAGGACAGCATAACCTGGGAAAATATATGGGGTGCGACTGTGAAGGAACTTAAACGACCCTGATTCCGTAGCCGAGTGGATAGTTGGACCACCCTCTACGTACATACATATACTCTATGTACGTGTGTATTTACTATAATCCCATCCCATGTCCAATCCTTTGTCTACCCACGATGGGGTACCGAGAGAAGGGGGCCGTGATAACCAATTGAATACCTGGTCGGCGACAGAGCTCTAGCGATTGACCACTTACAAGATGACAAGTTTTGTCCTCAGTGGATCGCGATGTAAGGGACCAAGCCTCTGAACAAGCGGCATGCAGCACGTTACGGACCGTATATGTACCTGGGTGGGAGGCGGAAAGTTGCTGGCTGACGAAAATAGATCTCTCTTGCCGCCACACACCTTTTCCGTATAGTTAATATCCGAAATCATCGACGGCCGGGGAAAAAAAAAAACAAAGACGTGGAGTGGCTTATATGACAAGCATAAACAAGGTAGCATGCGTTCGTCAGCCAGGGGCGCAGCGGCAGTGTAAGTGGGGGACAAGGAGTGGGGTTGCCGGGCAACGCGAGGGCCACGCATCTCCAAATACAACAAAGCTCTTGATAAGGTAGCCCAGTGCTCCCCACCAAAGGCCAATAACTGCCTCTCCTCACACGCTGTGACGCTACCGGAAGCCGATTCGCGACCATCGGAGTCACTCCCCGCTCGCTCGTCACTGACCAACTCCGTCTTCTCCCAGCAGAGATATATCGCATCGATTAGACGAGATCAATACCCCCCCCTCTTGCGAGACGGCAGGTTGTCTGTCCCATAGGGTAAGGTCTGTCGGCTCAGCAAGAAGCTCCCGGACAGCGGGAGCGAGACAGTTGGCGCTACATCGCATTCCGGTCCTCGACAACAACATCTGTGAAGCGTCTCACGCGCAACATTCCTCGGCATTCTGGCCGATATTACATCGCCATGGACGGCACTCCCTCTCGCCCGCCTGGCTACTCCCGGGCCAACTACAACGACGACGACGACGACGACCGCATGAGCCCCAGCAGCCCGGGCACAAATCCGGCGGCAGTCAGATTATTAACATCTATGGAGGAGTCGCTACCAGACAGCCGACCGTACGTACTCCCGCCGATGCCAGACCTGGCATCGGCACCCCCAGATAGCATACCCGCCCCCTTGAGCGTCACCAAGGCCCGGAACGGATACAAGAAGGCCACAGTATCTACGCCGGAGAGCGAGGATGAGCTCGAGGAACAAGGGGAAGCGCACGCGCCAACGCCCGCGCCAGCGCCATCTGCTCCAGGTGGGGAGTAGTCATCTCCACCAGCAGCAGGCGACAGGTCGCCCACGCGCCAGCCGGTCCCGCGGCATCGCAATACTGTAAAGTTGCAGAAGAAGAAAAAGTCCCCTCGCCCTCTCCAAGCGGAAATCGCAGAAAGCCTGCCGACCATACCCGAGGGCTCGTCGCCGAGAAGGGATGGTCTTCTCGATAGCAAGGCATCGCAGAATGACGGCAGCGCATCCCAGCAGGAAACACACCCGGACAGCACCAGCACCAGCACCAGTAGTAGCACCCGCACCAACAACCAGAGCAGCGAGAAGAACAATAATGATAGCACCTCGGGGAGCAATGACTTACCAGAGAACCCCGGTGATAGGTTTAGGCCCACGCCCCGCCGAACGTACCAGCCGTCGATCAGATCCACCCGCTCGCGAACATCCTCGATCCTCGATCCACCCCATATCACACCGCTAGACTCGGCATACGACGCGTACCGACAGCGGGGCGCCGAGTCCCCCCGCCCCTGGACCCCATCGTCGAGGATGTCTGGAACGTCCGACTACACGCGCCCTCCCCCCTCCAGCATGCACTACGAACCCGCAGACATCGACGGGGTCCCCAGACCGGGCACGCCGTCATCGAGATACGGCGGCAGCCCCCGCAGGCCGCTGCCCCCCGCCCCGATGTTCGCCCCATCCGTGCGCGACTCGACTTACACGGGAGACGACGCGACGGTGAGCATACCCCTCGACGGCGCACACGACGACGTATTCGGAGCCGAGTCGGACATCAGCGGCGCGCAACCGTACGACGAGGATTCCTACGGGTACCAGTCGCAGGTCACCCTCAGCGAGGAGAGCCAGTCGCAGGCGCCTTTCGAGGACAAGGTCGAGCACTACGGCGCGGCGCCGGAGGGGAAGCAGGAGCGGCGCGGGGTGCGGGCGCCGGTGACGTCGAAGAAGGAGGTGCAGCTCATCAACGGCGAGCTGATCCTCGAGTGCAAGATCCCGACGATCCTGTACAGCTTCCTGCCGCGGCGCGACGAGATCGAGTTCACGCACATGCGGTACACGGCGGTGACGTGCGACCCGGACGACTTCGTCGAGAAGGGGTACAAGCTGCGGCAGAACATCGGCCGGACGGCGCGCGAGACGGAGCTGTTCATCTGCGTGACGATGTACAACGAGGACGAGATCGACTTCACGCGCACGATGCACGCCATCATGAAGAACGTGAGCCACTTCTGCGGCCGCAGCAAGTCGCGGACGTGGGGCGAGAACGGGTGGCAGAAGATCGTGGTGTGCATCGTGTCGGACGGGCGCGAAAAGGTGCACCAGCGCACGCTCGACGCGCTCGCGGCCATGGGCGTGTACCAGCACGGCATCGCGAAGAACTTCGTCAACCAGAAGGCGGTGCAGGCGCACGTGTACGAGTACACGACGCAGGTGTCGCTCGACTCGGACCTCAAGTTCAAGGGCGCGGAGAAGGGCATCGTGCCGTGCCAGATGATCTTCTGCCTCAAGGAGCGCAACCAGCGCAAGCTCAACTCGCACCGCTGGTTCTTCAACGCGTTCGGCAAGGCGCTGAACCCGAACGTGTGCATCCTGCTGGACGTCGGGACCAAGCCGGGCACGAACTCGCTGTACCACCTGTGGAAGGCGTTCGACACGGACTCGAGCGTGGCGGGCGCGTGCGGCGAGATCAAGGCGATGAAGGGCCGGCTCGGCAGCAACCTGCTGAACCCGCTGGTGGCGTCGCAGAACTTCGAGTACAAGATGTCCAACATCCTCGACAAGCCGCTCGAGTCCGTGTTCGGGTACATCACGGTGCTGCCGGGCGCGCTCAGCGCGTACCGCTACCACGCGCTGCAGAACGACGAGACCGGCCACGGCCCGCTCAGCCAGTACTTCAAGGGCGAGACCCTGCACGGCCAGCACGCCGACGTCTTCACCGCCAACATGTACCTCGCCGAGGACCGCATCCTCTGCTGGGAGCTCGTCGCGAAGCGGAACGAGCGGTGGGTGCTCAAGTACGTCAAGGGGTGCACCGGAGAGACGGACGTGCCGGGTAAGTTGTTTTTTTTTATTTCTACTACCCTCCCCCCTCTTTTTTTTTATTTTCGTTTTATTTATTTTTTTTTATTTAGTCTTCATTTACCCTCTTCTTCTTCTCTCGCGTAGGGATCCGTAGAGAGGTCTTGAGCTAACGTATATATCGCCCACGACAGACACCGTCCCCGAATTCATCTCGCAGCGGCGGCGCTGGCTCAACGGGGCCTTCTTCGCGGCCGTGTACTCGCTCGTGCACTTCCGGCAGATCTGGGTGACGGACCACACGGTGGCGCGCAAGGTGCTGCTGCACATCGAGTTCGTGTACCAGTTCCTGCAGCTGCTGTTCACGTACTTCTCGCTGGCCAACTTCTACCTGGCCTTCTACTTCATCGGCGGCGGGCTGACCGACCCCGAGATCGACCCGTTCGGCCACAACGTGGCGCTCTACATCTTCACCGTGCTGCGGTACACGTGCGTGCTGCTCATCAGCATGCAGTTCATCATCTCGCTCGGCAACCGGCCGCAGGGCGCCAAGAAGCTCTACCTCGCCAGCATGGTCGTCTACGGCGTCATCATGGTGTACAACACGTTCGCGTGCATCTTCATCGTGATCCACACGGTGCGCGACACGGACCGGCTCATGCTCGGCAACAACGTGTTCACGAACCTGATCGTGTCGACGGCGTCGACGGTCGGGCTGTACTTCCTGATGAGCTTCCTGTACTTCGACCCGTGGCACATGTTCACGAGCTCGGCGCAGTACTTCGCGCTGCTGCCGAGCTACATCTGCACGCTGCAGGTGTACGCGTTCTGCAACACGCACGACGTGACGTGGGGCACCAAGGGCGACAACGTGATGCGGACGGACCTGGGCGGGGCGGTGGGCCAGGGGTCGACGGTGGAGCTGGAGATGCCGTCGGAGCAGCTGGACATCGACAGCGGGTACGACGAGGCGCTGCGCAACCTGCGGGACCGGGTGGAGGTGCCGGCGGCGGCGCCGAGCGAGTCGCAGATGCAGGAGGACTACTACAAGAGCGTGCGCACGTACATGGTGGTCATCTGGATGGTGGCCAACGCGATCCTGGCCATGGCCGTCAGCGAGGCCTACGGCTACCGCGACGTCGGCAACAACTTCTACCTCAGCTTCATCCTGTGGGCCGTCGCCGCGCTCGCCATCTTCCGCGCCCTCGGCAGCACCACCTTCGCCGTCATCAGCGCCGTCAACACCGTCGTCGAGGGCCGCGTCCGCATGAGCCTCAAGGTCCCCGAGTGGATGGGCGGCCTCGGCTCCCGCATCAGCGACAAGATCAGCGACACCATGACGAGCATCGGGAGCAGCGTCAGGGTGTGAGGGGAGCTGGCGCGTTTTTTTTTTTCCCCTCTTCTCCTTCTCACCTCCTCTCTGCTTGTATTTTTGCGTTGTCTCCCACCCTCCGGTGCCTGTCCCGGCGGTCCTGCTTGCTCGTTTTGCTGCTGCTCGGGATGTTGCGGGGGACATGGGCACCCTGTTGATGGAGGCGTTATTGACGAAAATTCTTTTTTTTATTTTATTCCCGTTTCAGAAATTAGAGGGACTTCTCTCCCGGCCGCACTTGGGCGCGTGTTCGGGGCTTGACGAATGGAACGACTGTACGGACGGGCGGTTGGGTGGACGAACGTGATCTTTTTTTTTTTTCCCCTCTCGGGGGGGGAATGGTGGGGAGGCTAGATGCTGATTGATATCTACCTGCTTCGCTCGCGTCCGCGCTCGGCTGACGAGGCGCGGTGTTGCTGTTCTAGTTCGCGAGGCTCGGTGGACGGATGAATGGATGGATGGATACCAATAATAGGGGGTGGGCGCGGCACGGTTTCGGCCGGGACGAAGGAAGGGAAAGGGGAGCAGGGTAGGCGGGAGGTTATGTATATGCTGGCTGGACACGACAACGAACGAACAGGAATAGGGGGGGCGGGGGGCATGAACACGAAGTTCTCCGTTGCACACGTCTTGTAATTACAGTTCCTTTTCTTTCCCGCGGCTGGGACTCTTCGGTTTTGATAGACCTCAGACGTGAACGGGCTGCGTGTAGAGTTAGGCTCTCTAGCCGCCAACTAGGAGATGATACCCGTGATTCCGTTACTTTTGTGCTGTCTTCTAATAGTATGTTTCTCTCTATCGTATGTGCCACGCGTACTACCTCATCTATACACTCCATACACAGACACATTCCGTCTTGTACTCGTTAGGGTATTTCATCCTTGACTCCTAATTCCTGGCTTCCCGCCACGACTGGTATACCAAGTAGTCCCATCCCCGCTCCCCTATATGTGTGTGTCGGTAGGTGAATCCATATCTGTGAGTACCATAGTTCGGTAAACACATGGCAAGCGGTGCCATAGAGGTGCCCGTCATGTCTCTGCCACCCCGACAAAGCCCATGCTAACCGCCGGTGTCTTTTCCCTTGCGGGGCCAAGGTGCTGTCTTCTCTCGGGCTTGTTGTATCGTGTGCCAAGCCTCAAGGTTGGTCCGGATTCTCTCCTTGAGCCAAATACCTCATCGAAAGTTATCCCCTAAACCACGTGTAGTGGTCTCTTCGCACCATCATTCCAAGCCCAAGGAGGGAGGCGGCAGTCCCAAGAACCGAAAGTGACGCATGATCCGTACTTTCCGCACGTTCGCAGGCGGCTTCATTCCCTCCTCGACGCAGTAGTTAAGCATACGCATATCCGCGCCATAGTAGACCATATCTCTAAAGATCTCTAGTAGGTCCTCCTTGACCGTGCAGTCGCTCAGGTCGTCGGGTAGCGACTTAAGTAGATATGTCCAAGGAGTCGCACGATAGTACCCTGTATTCGAGAGGCGTATCCCAGCTAAGGATATGAAATCAGAAATCATTTTAGAGTATCTCTGAGGGAGAATGTCGTCCCCCATACCCAAATTGAATAACCTTGTGTTTGGGTTCGCGCCCAACGCTAGAAGCTTTCTTATGAGACCCTTATTCCTAACGATAACGCTCATTGTATGTCTTCTCATTTCGCCTCCGTTGCGTGTAAATTTGCGGTCGCGCGCGATCTCACCGACCTGTAAGGTGCGTACAAGCAGGGTATTCAGTTGCCCCTGGGCCGCTTTGTTAGGAAGTGAAGTCGTTACGAAGTTAACCAGCCCGAAGGAGGCGGCAAGGCCTAAGAGGTCGTCCGAAGTCTCGATATCATGAGAGTTGTATGGTATGCGCGAATGGTCCTGGCGTCGTGACCTGATATACTGTGAGGTTGCGTCCATCTCGTGGAGTATATTGCGAACCGTCTGCATTGTGGTCGGCCTATTGTCCTGCTCTTCGAGTTGTCTTGCATACTGACACAGATCAAGCCTTATAGGAAAAGCTTCAAAACTGGAAGATTCAGAGTGTCTATTATAGCTTTGAGACACATATTTGAGACTTGCCAATTTATCTTCACAGAGGAAGATGATTTCATTGAAGTCCGCCGGCGCCTCGCTTCGCAAGCGGCTGATGTACTTGGATTGGAGGAAAGATGAGACGGTTTGGTGTAGAAAATCAACCTGATAATTGTTGGGGTTGAGCCGACCGGGGCGTTTCGTTATTTTCATCAGGTCCCCGCAACGATTCTGGAGACGGGGTTCCCATTTCTGGTAGAGATTCTCGAGTTCATCCTCCGATCTTTCTTCGGGTGGTGCATGTAAAATAAACCCTGGTGCCTTATCTAATAATTCTAAAGCCAGGATAGACATAGGAGTTCGGGCTTGGATCGCAGACAGCATTATACGAGCTGCCTCGCTTCGGTGAAAGCGGTCCCTCTTGGATAGGATCTGCTCAAAATAGCAATCCAACTCTATCGGAATCGAGTCGAGACGCGCTTGGAGGTATTTGTACGGTTCGTTGTCTCTTATATCTCGCAGGAGATCCCGAACGACGAGATAAACCCATAGCCAGACACCCTGGGATCTATCCACCACTTCTTGGACTAGCTCATGGCAACGACTATCTTGGCGTGCTGCCGACGAGAATGCCTTGTTACTCGTGAAGGAACCGGATACGTAACTCTCCATGTCGTCTCGTGTAAACTCTTGCATCTTGAAGGCATACGGCGAAGTGCCCCATTCCGCGAGGAATGCGGGCCAAGGACGGCTGGCGGCGCAGACTTTTATCGCCGGTGATTCGGCTAGATCGTTGACAACCTGGATAATATGTTCCACAGCACCGTCGTACTCATCAAGTCCGTCGATGAAGAAGCAGAATTTCGTGTTTACCTCTGTTGTTAATCCTCGAAGCCGTTTGAAAATCTGTTTCAGTTCGCTGTCGCCCCAGGGTTCGTTGAACTCGCGATCGCGACATAGCGTACGTGCCAGCTCGGGAGATGCGCGGAAGATATCGTGAAGCAAGTGTTGGAGTAGGCCGCGTTGCGATTTCTGCATCTCTGTCCCGCTGTTCCAGAAGTAGTAACTAGCCGTCACCAGTTCGGCGTCGCCAGCCCATTTCGAAAGGGCTCTTCTTGTTTGGTCATCCGCCGACACGAACTTCATCAAGGTTGATTTGCCAGTACCGGCCTAGGATACGCCGGCCAAGTCAGCGTGTAATCGCGGCAGTACGGAAGGGACTTACTAACCAATCCGTTGATCCAGTAGACGCCTGTCCCTCTCTCGAGCCATTCCTGGAGATTCGTTTTGGATGAGTCAAAAACCCATTCGTTAGTGCTGTCATACGCTGGCTCGATGTTTTCTTGGCGATTTTTCATAGACGGAAAGGCAAGGCTCTTTAAGATGGCATTCCATCTGTGGTGCCGTTCCACGAGGCGCAAAATGGATTCATTAATCTGGTTGAAGCTCTCGAGGGATATAGTGTATTCCAAAGTTGGTGCCGTGGAACATACTTCTGGTTCCTCTCTCCTTGTCGTGCTCGACTGGATCGTTGCTTGCAGTTCAGCAAAACTGCGGCTCATTTGCGCATCTAAGTTTTGGATAGCTTGTTGCCATTGCGACTCTAGATCAACGAGACGGCTCATGTTAGCCTGGGTAATGGCTTGCTCTACTCCTTCCAACTTTCCCAGAAGCAAGGACCTTTCTTGGCTGGTACGAAAGTCCGTTAGTTAAACGTCGGCTGAGGGAGATATGAGGGCCTGTCACGAAGGGAATTCATCACTACCTAGGTATATAAACCTGCATAGCCGTGGGTGTCTACGTCTTCACGTGACGGGATCGAAGGTGGGGAACGTATTCGACTGAGGGCATTATCACCTACCTTGCGGTTGTGTCCTGCCACCACCTCATCAATCTCCCTTCAAGGTCGATAAGCTGGCCTACGAGCTCAACCATCTCCTGTTTCTTCCACCAAGTCCGTGCTGCGATACGAATGGCATCGGAGGTCCGGCCCCATCCTCGCGATTTAGTCTCGAGCTTCCTAATTTCTTTTAGCAGCTTTTTAGCGATCCGACCACATTCTTGAGCAATATCTTCTAGTAATCGGGTGTTATCGTTCAGGCTAACGTAGATTCTCAGCTTTTCAGATATGTCTCGAACGGCGTCCTGGATGCTCTCGATAAGGAGTCCCAGCCTACCAACATGGTCGCTGGTGCCAGTAGCAGAGTGGTATGTTTCGTGCGCTACCGTGAGAATCTCACGCCCAAAGGATAGAAACTGGAATACGTTTCCGACGAGTCCGACGATGGCGGTCGCCTCCATCTGGTGGTGCCCTACAGTTTGTGTGAATGATGGGTATAATAATATCAAGTAGACATGGGAATCTTGAAGGTACGCCTTCTTGCGCTTACGCCTCCTGGAGAGAACTGGCAGGGTACGCGAGCACTCTGAAAAGGGGAAAAGAACGGGCGAGGCTATATGTCACCACTGCTGCAGTTATATACTACCAATATGACACCCCGGACAAAATAAGTGACGGGTGATAGGGGGGTCTGCTTGGTTGATTGGGCCACGTTTGTCGCTCTAGGCTGACAGTCTCTTTGGGAGCCTCGCTCTAGGCTGACACTCTCCTTGGGAGCCTGCAGACGAGAGCCGACCTTTCACATTGGATACGTGGCTATTGGATCGCTTCGCTTTTCACCGTCTCATCTGACATACCTGCATCTGCTGCGAAGCCACACCTGCATATTAGAAACCAAGTAGCGATGGACGCGTAATTACCCTGCTTGTGGTGGAGATCCCTCGCTATAACACAAGCCCCCCATCGTATCCTGGTTGCGCGGAAGACACTGACCGTGCTATGCCAATCACCAAGCTGAAATATACTGGCGCCGGCGGACACACGTCTCTTGGAGGCCTGGGGCCAGCGGCGACAGCAAAAGAAAACTAGCACATATTCGGTTCTTATGGCGAAGCCTACTCGAAGAAGTGCGACGTAGTCGGGCTTTCGGGACACCAATGGGGGTTACCTGGGGTTGAGGGGGCGACGAGAGAGTGCTCCATGCCCCAGGAGTTTGGAACTTGCCCTATCGCATCGTGTCCTTGAGAGTACTAGTAAGACCCGACCCAAGTGGCGCCCTGTCGTGGTTACTTTTGACAGCAGACGAGGGCGCTCACAAGTGCACTTGTGAGAATATTACAACACGCTAGAGGCATTCGCGCCACACACGGAGACAACCCATGTACATCGTGCAGTAGGTAGCAATAGTTGCCTCGGCCTACGGGGCTCACGATGAGTGGCGTAGGTACCTACGTATTCGGCCAGACGAGACTCGGGAAAACATGTCACTGGCCCCCTGGGCGTGCTGGGGCTCTTTGCAGACCGCAGATCCTCCCTTCGATCTATGCACGAACGGGTTGGACCACAGATCCGGGTCTAGCGGCTGCGAAGGGGCTCACATACGTTGTGTATGTACGCAGTCAGGGTCCGGCGTGACATGACGATGATCATCCAGGTTGCCCTATTTCTCTCTCTCTCTACCCCTCTGTCTCGTCTATCCCTCTCTAGTCGACCTCCCTCCCTCGCTCCCAACTAATAGCGGGTAAGATATATCCGTGTGGAGGCGAGAGAGAGCGTGCCACACTCTGCTTTTCTCGCGTAGAGGCTGGCGTGTTGGAGCTAACGGGAAAGCATGCCCTCCCTCTCTTTACTCTTCTCGCCATCGATGCAACGCGACATTGCCAATAGTCGGGATGATCGACGGCCCTCTGCACCAACTTGGGTATTGACTATACCTCTAGGGGTCTTTAGAGTCGACGATTAGCGGCTCTTAGGATACGGGCGGAAATCAGGTCTCAAACGTCCCTTTTCTCGCCATTTCTTGAACGGGCGTCGTGATCCAGCCCCATGCCAGCGTGTTCGCCCCCCCTCTTCCTCCTTCTACTGGCCTTTAAATAAAGTCTCATAGCCATGGGCGTCGCGGGAGTAGGCCTCTTTGCTGGAGTTTGCCTCTTCTCTCCTCAAGCTGCCGAGAAGGATCGCCATCGAACACCATGGCGACGATGAGCTTGTACGATATGCCGCAGAGCCCGCCCAACTTCGATAGGGTGGGCGTCTTCTATATGTCCTTCTGTGCAACATGGACGGCCCTCGTCCTCGCAGGCATGGTGTTTCTGGTCGCCAACCGCCGCAATCCGATTCTCAAGATCCGCGGCCTGCCCCTGTCTCTCAGTGCCATCTTCATGCTTCACCTGTACTGGATCCTCGCCCAGATCACCTACCCCATCGGCATGACCCTCCCCATAGTACTCGCCTACGATATCCAGTACTTCTTCATGGGCATCTGGTTTCCCTTGGGCGTTGCCCTCTTCCACGCCTCCAACAGCCGCTTCCTCTACGTCGCCCAACTTCAGAAGCAGTACATCTCGTCCCCAACTTTGCGCAGGAAGAGGTCAGGCTGTAATGGCGGTGACACATCCTGGCTCTGTCGCTTTAGAAATCTCGATTACCCCACTAAGATTTTGGTATATATCGGCCTCGGCATGATACTCCAGGTAGGCGAACACACGGGAGCTCGTACGATGGGATTGACCGAGTCTGATTACGTGGTTAGGTCCTTCTCACCATCGGGATGTGGTTCGCGTGTCGCAAGTATCACCCGACGTTCGGGATCCCTGGCACAGAGCTCAAAGGCAGTACGATAGCCGAGCAGCTACTGGACATGAGTCAGGGATGGGAATGGTGGCCGTCTGCGCTGTGGCAGGTAATCTGGACGTGGATAGTACGCGCGCTTGAGCCTACACGTCAAGTCACAACCGGAAACTAGCGTTAACATGATATTACAGATCGCACCCATCATGATCTGGAAAGCCTGGGGGATCCGCGATACGCTGGGATGGCGCTTCCAGACCATCGGCTGCTGTCTATCCAAGTTCGTCACCCTCCCCGTACCAATGCGTACTAATACGCGAGACTGACAACTCGCACAGTCTCCATGCCACACCTATGTGGCTGCTCTCCATGTATTTACCTGCCTTTGGGCCGATGAACAAGTACTTCACGCCAAACCAATGGTAAGCGCACTGCGAATATTTCCGTGTAGGTATAGTCCTAAGAGGAACAGGCGTGCTAATAAGCTGCAACAGGATCCACCTATCGGTAATGATGTTCGAGGTCTTCACCATACTCGTGCCCTGCTTCCTGGTCGTGCGGCAGCAGAGCCTGCGCAAGAAGGCGGCGAACTCAAACGCTAAGTGGGGGACGACATCGCTGACGACGCTCCGGGACACCCACTCGTCCGGGTGTAAGTCGGCCTCGCTGGCTGAAAAGGGCCTCACCATAGACGTCCTGCTAAAAAAGGAGCTCGGCGACCACCTCTTCACCATGGGCGCCCTCGACTACGTCCTCACCGAGAACCCGGGACCGCTGCAGGAGTTCTCCGCCCTGCGCGATTTCTCGGGCGAGAACATCGCCTTTCTCACCAGCGTCTCCGGCTGGAAGACGCTGTCGCCGTGGCCCGCGGGCACCGACCAGGGCGCCAGCGCGGAAGCGGCAGCGGACCGCCTACGCGACGCCTTCACTCAGGCGCTCGTCATCTACACCAATTTCATCAGCCCGCGCGACGCCGAGTTCCCCATCAACCTGTCGTCGCGGGACCTCAAGCAGCTCGAGGCCGTGTTCGAGCGGCCGGCGCGGATACTGTGCGGCGAGGCGCGCGTCGACCCGGCGACGCCGTTCGACGGCGCGGAGACGCGGTCCGCCAGCGACGGGGACTGGATGGAGCTGGCCGAGGTGGCCGGGCGCATCCAGTACGCCGGCGAGATCCCCGACGGGTTCGATGCCGGCGTATTCGACGCCGCGCACGCCCACGTCAAGTACCTCGTGCTGACCAACACGTGGCCCAAGTTCGTCGCAGAGATGCAGCAGCAGCAGAGCCGCTTCTCGGAAGACAGCGAACGCAGCGGTGGCACTGGGAACTCGGGGTCAACGCTCGCAAGCCGCGTCTCCCAGTTCATACACTCTTTTATGTAACTAACTTCCCCCTTTCCCCTTTCTCCCTCCATCCGGGGTAGCTTGCGGCGATGGTGTTGTCCTTTATCGCGTATATACCCAGACTATTTCATCCCCACGGATCTTGGGAGGATTTCTTTTGTGTCCAAGTCGGGGTTGTAGTGAGTTGCCCCTGCGTAAAGGGCAGTACGCGTAGTAGCCCCTATTCGACTTATCATGTGGCTTGGGTGCTGTACCACAAGTCTTGTCTAATTACCTTACCTACCACGTTTATTGTCTCCTTCTCGGTTCTATTAGCACCACTCCTAACTCCTATCTCATGGCTTATTGGAATGCGGACTTGGCGTTGGCAAAAGGAACACAATGAGGGTGAAATCGGTGTGATGAGCACGCGCAGTCTTCGGTCTTGCCAGGTTAAGAAGAGGCAGGCCAAATGGCCAAGAATTGATAAAACTGCTTGTAAAACATTTATAAGCAACTCGCAATACTACATCAGCGACGTCTAGTGTCGAGGGCACTCCACACAAGCCGTAGAACTCAACGCAAGTCAGGTGTCGTCACCTCGGCCAAGATAGGCACTGAATCGGAGTCGAAGCCGACAACGATGTCCCCTGATGATCCCGAAAATTCCTGTCGTGCTACACGTGTCGACGACGCCACCGCCCAGTTGATCCACCCCCCCTCTCTCTGGGGGACCCAGCCATCCCAAGAAACATACGAGGTAATAACCCGGATTTATGTCGGCATCGGCGTCTAGGACGAAATTGGTTTGTTGAGCGCGTCCGGAGGCAAGTCCTTGCGCCAATACTGGTACACAGAGAGGGTTATGTTGGATGCGAGCGCTTTTCGAGGAACTGGTCCGACGCTAATATGGTAACTATTAGCTGTCGTATCCTCCATAGAAGTCTTAAGCCGCCTCTACGACTTACTGTTCGTTGAGCAGGCCAGGTTCGCCAGCGTGGCCTCCACTATGCCCTTAAAAGCGATGCTAGAGCTCGCGAAGTGTAAGTTAACTCTTAGTCCCATTACGTCTGATCTCCAGAATATCGCGAGCTATAAGTAGAGGTAGTAGTCGTAATAGTAGTAGTAGTAGTTGTAGTTGTAGTAGTTACTACTTCTGGTTTACCACGAGCCTCTTTACACTGCGATCGAACCGCACCGCTGTATTGACCGTATAACATCTCCGCTCCTCCTCCTCCCGCCCGTCATCGCACGACGTCCAGTTTCCCGACAGCCTCTCCGGCAGCTAGTTTCTGACACAGGGGAGCGTCCGCCGCAACTTAAACACGCCTTTGCGACCCCCACACTCCCATAGCCTCACCGACGGAGTCAGACTCCGGCATGATCATATAGTGGCTCAGGGGAGGTCCCTAGGACATTCCCCGTCGAGCATCCACACACTGGGGCCGTTGTACACCCTCTCGCCGCATCCAACTGCGATTCGGGTCGAGGACGCCAACGGCGTTAAAAGTCGCCCGACTGCCGATTCTAGTACTCGCTGTAGGTATGTAGGTGTATTGATGTAGGTATGTGTGTCGTCAATAGTAGACTCACACCCAGAAACGGTGCTGTTATTTTATTTATGCCTGGGAGCCTGTCATACTGTCACTGATAGAAAGTTAGAAATACGACAGCACGAATGAGGTCCGTCGTGATCCTTTTATGAGAGAAAACCTCGGCAAGAGAACCAAGCCCTGGTGCCCCCTTCTCCCTGCGGAAGCCATGATAGAAGTTTTCCATCCTTAAGGCACGACCGGTGAAGAGGAGCGGCGTGGGCACGCTGTAGGAGGCACGTATGATGGCTACCTAACTGCCAACAACTGGCCTAGTGCCGATTAGACGAGATCATAGCTGTAAATAGCTATAATTAGTTGATCGGCCAGTTGTAAAGGCAGCTTGGGAAAGGAAAAGAAACGACTAGAGGGTGATGGCAATTGAAGGCATATTGAGAGGAGTAAATTGCTGTAGGCTGTGACATCTATAGGTTAAAGATTGAATGATGAAAATCTGGGTGCGAGACCTATATGAAAGGCTGTCATGTACCAATTGAACCAGCCCTTATTATACCTATGCCTACATACCGAAAAGCGTAATGTAAGCGTCTACGTTTTCCGCGACAAAAGCACTTATCGAAAAGGCTACGTGGCTTAGTTCTACCGTACCACTACAGTAGTCGTAATTGAAGGTAGGTATAATCAAAGGTAGGTGTAAATCGAAGGTAGATATAAATCAAAGGGAGGTAGTCGTAAAGAGAGTACGTATCTTCTGATAAAGAGAGTATGTATTTATCGATAAAAAGAATACATATCTATCGATAAGGATGGTACGTACCTACAATGACTTAATTGAATATATCGTACATACCAACTACACCTCTTTCTACCTCGGGGTTTACCTATCAAAAGAATCGTTTTTTTCCCAGATGTAGCTATGCAACTCCGTACTCCGCCGGAGTTCCCTCGCGCAAAGGGTCTCTCTCTCTCTCTCTCTATTCCCGTCTTGGGACGCGGTGGCGCCTTATGATTGGGACAAGAAGGCGGCAATGCTGGACAAGGGTTAGATCTGATAAGGCACAGCACACCTGTGGATCCCCGCCACCCTATTGACTTGCCCTGTCAACTGCCCTATCGACTGCTAGGAGATAAGCCAATATTCACTGTAAAAACGGCTAATATTCACCTGAGTCCAGTTGATATACCTAGGTAGGCAAACAAGCCGTCAACTAGCAGCTACCTAGCTCCTTGTAGTTAATTACTTAATATCGCAAATCACGGGAAGCGAGCCAGCCAAAACGCACAAATACCTACCTGCTATTTGCTGCAGGCAGACCGCCATCTCAGACCGCCATCTTGATCAATTAGGTACCCTTTTCGGTAACGAAAACGAAGCCATCGCGATGTTCACGTCCCCAGTCCCCGAGGCTCCCGCCCGAGAGCAGCCCCAGAGAGGCACCGAGAAAGGCACCAACGACGGGCCCAGCCAGTCCGAGCTTCGTCAATCTGCCGCCGCCATTGCCGGCTCCGCCACGAGCCAAAACCGTTTCCCCAACGGGACGACCAACGCCAGCATCTACCATCCTCCCAATCCTCGTCGAACGACAGAAACACAACGAGAAGGCATCGTTGCAGCTAAGTGGCCGGGAGTGATACTGCCTAGCGACGCCGCCAACTTCCCAAAGTGCAGCAGCAAGAACAGAGTCACGATACCGCCACACCTACGTCTCGTACGGGCCGACCACAAGACTCTGGGGAAGCTAGACGAGATTCAGTGCCGGCTGCGGAATGCCTTGATTCCTTACGAGCTTTGGGCAGCCCGTGTAGCCACAGAGCTAGCCGGAGACTTCCAGCCGGTTGCGAACTGCGTACGCAACCGGACGCCCTCTTGGGTAACCTTCGTGGGAGCTATCATCCACGTCCTGGAGAAGCACGAAGCCCCTGACAAGCCACTGACGACGTTCGCGGCGCTGTTGCCAATCCAGGGCGAGACTCTCCTGAACTTCGTACGTCGTCTGCGCGAGGCCTTTTACCGGCTACCGCCTCGCGACCTTGAAGCAGAGATAGTGCGAGAGCTGCTTCAGGAGGGGCTTAGGACCTACACTCCTAGCGTGTGGCTGTTCCTGAGGCGCGACAACCAGTGGAATGCCGCTCAGATCGTCGAAGAAGCCGTGTGCGTCGCTCAGACGATTGAACGACAAGCGATTGAAAGGATGATCTTCAGCACGCCGGCAGTTGTTACGCAGTCACAGGGCGCGGCCGCTCCTTTCTACCATCTAGAGACCTCGCAGGCAACGCCTTCGAAGCCGGGCACATCTCAGGTCAGGCAGCCTAGCGCCAGAGGTGCTGTTCCCGTGAAGCTGAGCGCCGCGAAGGAGGAGGACGAGGACGAGGACGAGGACGAGGGCTACGCCATCTACGATACGGACGACGACGAGCCGACGAGGTCGTCGAAGCAATCGTGGACCTATTATTGAACGACGGCGACGACAGCGACGACGATGACGACGATCGTTTACACGTACAGGATGCTAAGCCGCCGAAGCCACGCTGGGAGAGATCAATGGCCCAGCGAGTGCGACGACTGCGAACGAGGCTTGAGCAGTTCGCTTGATCAGGTCGTTTGAGCAGGATGGGCAGCAATTGCAGCGAGCCGGCCAAAACGCACATACCTACGTATCTCGGGTTGCTAATATGGTGATCCTAGTGTTTGGCCCGGGCGAGAGGAAAGGGTTAGGGAGAACAAGTCAGCAAGTAATGGCTAACACCTGCTAGAAATCCGGCAGCATGGTGTTGCTCGCAATACCTACAATCGCTGATCTGTTTCTTTTTTTCGTTGGCTCACCCCCACAAGAAGCCTTGACCGACAGCTGTCCACAGAGTCTCATCCCTAGTCTCGATCTCCCCTCCCCACACATGTCGCGATGTACAGTCATAGGTAGTAGACAACTTCCTTTTTTTTAATAAAAAAATCGGTGCCGTTTTCTGTATTCTAGCTACTCCTATCGGGGTACGGAGATGACTTGCCCGTCGCCGGCTACGCTTCTGAACAGCAGGAATGCCATTGTGCCCCCCGGTGGTAAGCACAACCACACACGAAATCCGTGTATAAGGATATATATCTGCCCTAAGTAAAAACGCCAGTTCTGTATGCAATGCGTAGACAATCCATAGAGAATCCATTTTCTTCTTTTCAACGTCGTAAAACATGTCTTCGTCATTCGTCTTCCAAATCTTCCTCGGCAACCTACACACCGTTAACAAATCACCCACCAAATAGAGATGGGGGCGGGGAAATGGTTAACTTACATTATCATGAAAATCTCGCCCCTCCTTCGTGGCCACGATGATTCCCGCTCGGATGCAGAAATCACCAAACTTTTCGTCCTCTTCGCGCTCGAGCGCGTACCGCTTGAGTAGAGGCTTCATGATGGCCAGGATCTCGTCCTCCTTGATGCTGGAGCGGTACAGTTTGTTCAAGCGCTGGCCGTGGTACCCGCCGCCCAGATACATGTTGTAGGCGCCGAAAGCCTTGCCGACGAAGGCAACCTCTGCCAGCCACGGTCGGGCGCACCCGTTGGGGCACCCCGTCATACGCATCACGATCGACTCCTTCCCCAAGCCGTTCTCCTCGAGACAACCCTCAAGCTTGGTGATGAGCTCGGGGAGGTACCGCTCGCTCTCCGCCATCGCCAGACCGCAGGTCGGGAAAGCGACGCAAGCCGACGAGCTGAGGCGCAAGCCGGAGAATTGGATGTTGTCAAGCTTGTACTTCTTCATGAGCTCGTCCAGCCGCGGAACGTCCTCGTCGGCAACATTGCTCATGATCAGGTGCTGGTTTCCCGTCAACCGGAACTCGCCCTTGTGGATTTTGGCGATTTCCCGCAGACCGGTCTTCATCTGAAAGTCGGCCGTGTTCTCGATACGGCCGTTTTCGATGAAGAAGGTGAAGTGATTCATGCCAGTCTCATCCTTTTGCCAGCCGAAGGTGTCGATGTTGCTCTTGAAGTGGAATGGACGCTCCGGCTCGAAGGACTTGCCCCATAGAGCCTCCACTTTAGAGCGGAAGACATCGACACCGAGATCGTCGATGGTATACTTTAGGCGAGCGTGCTTCCGATTCTTGCGATCGCCGTTATCCCGTTGAACAAGCATAATCTTCTCGCACGCAATATGAACTTCGTCCAACGTGACGAAACCCATCATGCGACCGGTCTGAGGATACGTCTTCTTGTTGTTATGCGTCGCACCCATGCCTCCTCCCGCGAGGAGGTTGAAGCCGACCAGTTGTCCATCGTCGCCCTTTATCGCGATTAGGCCGATATCGTGAGCATAAACATCCGTGTCGTTGTGAGGCGGGACAGCTATCGTGATCTTGAATTTTCGAGGGAGATAGGTCGGTCCGTATAGAGGCTCGAAATCCTGCACGGCGTTACCGGCGACCTGCGTCTTCTCGTTGTTGTCGTCCGTGAGCCAAATTTCGTGGTAGGCGGTGGTGGACGGGAGAAGGTGGTCGCTAATCCTCTTAGAGGAAGCCCATACCTGGTCGTGGAACCGAGATTGAGCGGGAAGCGAACTGCACATGACATTTCTGTTAACATCACCGCAGGCCGCTATGGTAGTCAGGAGAGCTCGGTTGATAGCTTGCATAGCTGGCTTGAGCTTCCCCTTGATCACACCGTGGAACTGGAAGGTCTGCCGGGTAGTGAGCTTCATGGTTTCGTTGCCGAGGCTTGTGCTAATATCGTCCATCTGAATCCATTGTTTTGGTGTGGCGACACCGCCCGGCAACCTGCAGCGAATCATGAACGAGTACGCTGGCTCCAGACCCTGCGCCTTGCGCTCGTCGCGAACATCTCGGTCATCTTGCATGTATGTTCCGTGGAACTTCGTAAGCTGCGAGTCGGCCGCAGAGATAGCGCCAGTGGAAGTATCGTTTAGACCTTCGACGATGGTGCCTCGGAGGTAGTTTGACGCCAGCTTGATATCCTCGTTCGTGAGTGGCGGTGGCTCCTCCGGGAGACCCTCAACATTGGCAACACCAAGTGCCTGCCAGATCTTAGGCTCCCAGGCCGAGTACCCAGTCTGATACCCATCGGGGTCCTGGTCGTCCCCTAGCCCTATTTCTGACAGCTGCTTTCCGCCGAAATTCGCCAGTAGTCGGTCGAGATCCTTGGCGGGTTTGTTGTAGTAAACCCTATCCTCTTTCCGTGGCCAGTAGTGCTTGTCGCCGAGGCCGAAAACCGAGTAGTTGACAGACGCGAGGTCAAGGTCGGTGTTGTCCTTGACAGCGTCCCAGAAAGGTTTTCCGTTTTGGGGAAATTCTCCCTGGCCGGCGGTTGAGGTGATGAAAACGATATTCTCCTCCTTCGGGAGGTCTTCGACGGGGTAGTCTTCCATGGCCATCACAATCGTCTTGAGGCCTCTAGCACGACCTCTATTTCCGAGCCGCTTCGCTACCGACTGGGCATTGCCGTTGTCAGAAGCAAATAAGATTGTGAGAGGAGCGCCGAAGAGACCCTCCAAGAGTTGATCGTACGCGTCTCGAGCCTTCCGTTTCTGCTGGGCGCGCACCTCCGTCCCAAAATCTTGTGATAGATTCGCAGCAAACACCGGTTCTCGCCGCATTAGCTGGGTTAGTTTGTTGTCTCTTGCCAGGAATTCCTTGAGTTCGTTTTTGACCCGCTCGGAGTCTAAGGAGAAGTTCGGTTCCCCCTTGTTCTCGTTCTCGGGGTTCCACCGATAGAGCGGCCAGTAGCCGAGGTCTACAGCCTTCTTCGTCTCTTGTAGAACGGCAAGGGGAGAGTCGTGCTCGCTGAAGTAAGGTAGATATGCGAGCACAATGGAAGGGCCGTTGAATTGGTCGGCCTCGAGCATAGCCTGCAGGACCTGAGTGTACGAACTGTACACGGCGGTAGAAGCAACATAAGCGTTGCCAAAGCTCATGGCATATAAGCCTATATCCTTCTTTCGTCGGGCCGCGTCTGCAGCTGCTCGGTCAGAATATGGCGTCGAGTCGATGATGAGCAAGTTCACATTCTCCCCAGAGGCCAAGACGTGGTGCACGCCGGAATTTCCGAGATCGTATGACCACGCGTCAGATCCTACGAGCCACAACGATTCTTTTCTGAACAGGCCCTTGTTAGATAGGAGTTCCCGCGCAATCGAAGATCCATCAGTCTCGAGCCGTGAGATAACATCATCCGCAATCTCGCCAGCCTTTTTCGCGTCCTCGGCGCTCGCTGCCCACTTTGCAAGCCAGTTGACAGGGGGTTCGGTGATGAAGGATCCAGTGGCAGCAGCTTGCTTGACCCGCCCGATGAACCTTTGGCGGCTTTCTTTTCGTGCGAGGAGGGAACCAAATCCGAATTCGGGGCTCGCCGCTACCGTGGACGAAATACCAGCATTGTTGGAATCGAGCGCGTTCGCTATATAGACTCGGTTGCCGAACAGCTGATCAAGAATCTTCGTATATGCCGTCTCCAGCTTTGGCTGCTCCAAGCCGTAATTTTTGTCAATTTGCGGTCTGCTCGTCTTCCCGACCTCGAGATTTTGAACAGGCTTCTCGGATGCTAGGTTCTGAAAAATGCCCCTCAAAGCTTGGTGGATGGTGTCGGGAGCGATGTAGCCCAACTGATGGCCGACCACGATCTCCACGCCCCCAAGGCCGGTCTTCACTGTGGTCAGGACATCGATCAATAGAGGGCCCCATCTCGTCGTCTTGCGCGAAATCTGCTCCAGAACGGCGATGCGCTTCACAGATTTGGGGATGACGTCGAGAAGTTTAGATCCGAGCCACGGCCGATATAATCTCGCCGTAATCATGCCAGCCTTGGCGTATATATCGGTTGGCTTGGCCTCATCCAGCGCCTCACCAAACAGGCCTGCGTCGGAACCAAATATGAAGATTGCCTTTTCTGCCGTCGCCGGGCCGGACCATTCGAAAGCATGGTAACTGCGGCCAGTCGAGGCCCGGAGTTCGGCCCAGATGGCAAGAGCATATTTGTAGATATCTTCGGAGCTCACGAGAGATGGCGAGGTTTCAATCGTTGTCGCCGACGAGACGCTAGGTGGAGCGCTCGAATTGCTCCGCTGACTGGACTTATCTGAGCCCTCCGAGGAGGCTGCCTTCGAGGCCGCACTGAGAATAGCAGAGTCTGCCAAGCCGTTCGCAGCATGACTTGGGCGCCTTTCCGGTTGCTCTGAAGCGACAACGACTCTGCCGTCATCGGCATATATACCCGACTCTGATACTGAGCTAGCCTGGAATCGGCGGACGTCGTCGATATTGACCAACTCGCGAAATAATTCAGCCTCCTCGGCGACGATGGGCTTGTCGCGTGAGGACGAGGTCGGGTCGAAGAAGTGGATGACGCCCTTTCCGGACTGAATAGCTAGAGCATGCGCCGTGATGGCTATATCGTGGGCTTCCTGGAGCGACTCGGATTGTATAAAAGTCCATCCCGAGTTCCTGATCGCGGTTATGGCAGAGTAGTCGGGGAATGGGGCGGGAGTCAGGGAGACGTGGATGACGACTGGGTAATTTGCTAGTTTGTATAGGTGCGCTATAGATGGGAGAAGGACGGCGGAAGTGGCAGTCACGGAGGTCAAGCGGCCGTGTCGAATTGGGGAGAATACGGAGAGAAGGGGGTCGGTGTTGTGTCTGATCGTTTGTATCTGGCGCCGATGGGTCAGTTCCTGTGACAAGCCAGACATGACAGCTGACTCTAGGAGCAGCATACCTCAGGTATCCGGTCCTCACCCTTCGAGACCAAGCTAGGTCGTTTTGCGGCAGCATATCTTTTGAGGTGGGACGAGAAGGCCGAGTCTCGGGCGTGCGAGGGTTGGACGGAAACAACGACATCGCTGGCGAGGTATGCGATGTGCGCCACTGGAAGGACAGGATAATGTCAGCTTCAGGCCTCCGCTACTAGCTACAGGAACTATATATAGTAGTATATGAATAGATTCACGGCGAAAGCCGGTGGTGCGTGGTGGGCAGTCTCATGATAGAGTCGAGATGCTGATGTTGGCGGGGCACATGGGACGGGGGACACAGGAAGTCTAGACAAAGAAGAGCACAGCATGATATGTCGAATAACAGATGGTTATATGCACAGCAGAACATGTATAGAGGTAGACGATAAGAGACGCTGTCGTAGCTACTCACCTGCCTCCTCGGGCGTGCGAATCCGGGTGTGCTGTGCCGTCGCCATATTCGACTCCGACTTGGAGGGAGAGTCTGCCTTTCCGAAGAGGAACGACATGGTGAGGGTGGTGTCGACGATGGCCCCGACTACACATATAGTAAATCAGCCGCCGAGAAATAAAATTCTGCCGGACATGAGCAAGAGGGCGGGGCCAGAGACGGGGGCCAGAGACTGTCGAAGTGGGAAGTGGGAATGGATGCTAGGACGAGAGGATGGCGAGCCGTTCGAGGCAGCACTAACAAGGTCTAAAGGGGTAGCGAGAAGCTGTCGTCGCGATCTAAACCCCTCCCCCTCCGCTCTGCTGCTTCATCCCACCAGCGGCCAGCCAGTCCCCGACAGACCCCGAGTAGGGAGGTTTTTCGACGCCCCGCAAAATGGGAATTGGTCCGTCATCGACTACGATCACGCCATCGCTTTAGTCAGTGAGACCTTCACAAGCCCTGCGAAGCCGTTCTCCACCTCCACGGTCGGCTCGCCAATGGCGTCCGACCTTTTGTCAGACAACGCCACTGTTGGCCAACCACAGTGCCGGGCAGCCCCTTGCATCATCTGGATCCGGGAATCGGGGCGCGACGCCACACTTGGCCGTCCAATCACAGATGCGTGTGCAGCCGACCGAATTGGGCGGCCGAGAGCCGCTGAGCTGCCATCCTCAACCGGTACGATGACGAAGATGACTCTGGAGCTGTCAACATGCCGCATCTTGCAGAGCTCGTCCAACAATTGCGACATGCCGTGGTGCCCCAGCTCTCACGAGGCGCCGGGGCTATTACCTAGGTATCTTGAGACATGATGTTCAGGCACCTTGTCCGACGCTATTCGAGATGCGTCGTCGGCCGTGTCTAAGTACCCAGCTAACCGGCCAATGCCGCTTAACCTAATAGGTAGGTACATTTCAAACACCGATAGCCGGACCACGTGAGTGGCATCTGTTCGAGACGGTGTCAGTGAGCGAGTTACAGCATCAAAGCCGCCGGCCAACTTAATCTCTTAGACAAGAGAGCTACGCTTAAGCCACCTACTTAAACCCCGCCTTGGGCTAAGCCTCACTATCAGACCCCACGATGAGTCAGCGACATCAGGTTCCGGAGACCGGGGCGAGAGCCTCCCGGGAAGGAACTCTCCGCAGCAAACGCATGGAAGGAAGGAAGGCCCGCTCACCCATACAACGCACGTCATAGAGCTAGCAGGACCGTCACCGTAGGTAGGCCAGGTACTTACATCAACAGTATTGTACCGCGCGTGAGGCATGTACCTCTTGCAATGTGCCACTACCACACCACCTGTGCATCCACCCCGCCACCACCACCACCCAGTCAGTTGGAGGGGCACGAAGCTCGACAGCTTCAATTTCCCTCACACACCACCACCACACCACCACCGCAGGCACCGGGTAGTTAATCGCTACGCTGTGACATCCCAGATACAAGAGCCCCTCCGCGGCCGACATCGATCTACACCACGCAACCCCCCCCCCCCATCACATCCTCCAGCGGTAAGCGGCGGCAGCAACCCGGTAGATCGCGAGCCCTCGACCAATAGCTACGTGCCAACCCGCCTCGACGCCGTAGATCGGGTTTCATGAGCCTGGCTCCTATGCGCATCGCCGCCGCGAGGGTAACATCGACGTCGTCATCGCCAGCGTGGCCCCGATATCTCGCCGGACCGCGTGCTTTATTAAGAGGCCTCCCCGCCTCCGCGTTCGCCGTCTCTTTCCATCCTGCCACCTCCCAGCACCTCTGCTCAGCTTCACCACCAGCCCACCACCCCCGTAGCTATAGCACCTCCGTCCGTCTGCCATCGCCTCGTTACCCAACTTCCCTTGCCGTAACCGCCATCCCGTCCTCTTACTTCTCAACTACCACCGCGGCCATGGCATCCGCCAGCACGAGCCTGATCGAGTCGGCCAAGCGCGCGGCCTGCGTCCAGGCCGTGGCGGAGAACTTCGACGCGACCTTCCGGTACGTGGGGATCGGCAGCGGGAGCACGATCGCGTACGTGGTCGAGGCGATCGCGGGGCTAGGGCCGGGCGTGACGAGCGGGATGCGGTTCGTGCCGACGGGCGCGGGGTCGGCGGCGCTGGTGCGGGGCGCGGGGCTGACGGCGCTGTCGGTGCCGGAGCTGCTCGCGCTCGAGCCGGGCCCGGCGCCCAGCCCCGCCGCCGAGAACGTCCCCCACCGCCCCATCGACATCTACTTCGACGGCGCCGACGAGGTCGACCCCGAGCTCAACTGCATCAAGGGCGGCGGCGCGTGCCTGTTCCAGGAGAAGCTCGTCGCGCGGCTCGCGCGCCGCTTCGTCTGCGTCGCCGACTCGCGCAAGCGCGCCCCGCGCCTCCTCACCCACTGGGCTTACGTCCCCGTCGAGGTCGCCCCCGCCGCCGCCGAGTACGCCCGCCGCGAGCTCGCGCGCCTCGGCAGCGTCGACCCCACGATCCGCACCGTCCCTGCCGCCGCCGATGGCGCCGCCCCCGCGCCCCTCGTCACCGACAACCACAACTACATCGTCGACGCGCCCTTCCCCGCCCTGCTCCTCAACGCCGAGGCCGACCAGCTCGACCCCGCCCGCGGCCGCTGGACCCCCGACGCCCTGCTCGCCCGCATCCGCCAGGTCTTCGGCGTCCTCGAGGTCGGCATATTCGCCGGGCTCGACGGCCCCACTGCCGCAGCCCAAGGCCCTGACGCCGAGGGCGTGCGCCCCGTCAAGGCGTACTTTGGCCGACCGGATGGCGAGGTGGAGACGCTAGGGTGAGGGCAGAGCGAGGTTGGCTCGGTCCGCAAGACGATGAGGTGTAGTTGGTGTACGTAGGTACGGACTGCCGCAGTCGAGACGGTAGCGTCATTAACACGGCGGACGGCTCGCGAACCCTTGTTCCGGATAGACTCCCGGTCATAGTCTTCTTTATCGTGCTGGTTGTAATATGGGGGAGTGGCAAACGAAAGAAAAAAAGAGGAGACGGGAAGGAATCTACTCTCGCTCTAGTGGTATGCGATCGCATGGCATATGGAGGCTAGTACCGTGTGATAGAGGCTCGAGTCGCTTAGATATAACAACACTCAACATTTAAATTTCATGGCTGCGTCGCATCGTGCGGAGATGATAAATGTTTACCCCTACAATATTAGCTCCAGCTGGCCAGTGCCACATCTCGTACCCCCTACCACGTAGATGCTTCTGCGCTCGTTTGGCGTCGACGGCCGACACCGATAAGGAGGTAGGCGCGCGGAAAGATAACAGATATTACTTATACTAAACGTCGTACTTGCAATCGTCGGTTCCCCGGTTCTCTCGTGGCTTCGTCTCGTGAGATGACTCCCGTATAGTACAACATCTCTTGCTGGCCCATTCGCTATGCACAGAATCTGCTCTGCCCACTCCTCGCGTGTCGCCCCGCTGTGCGAGTGGCAGCAGCAGGGGCGGCGGCAGCATAGTTGCCACATACTCCCCATCCTTCCCATCCTCCCGTTTCGTTCTATTCTCCTCTCTCTCGTAAATGGGGTCGTGCCGTCTCGGCCACCTTCTCTGCTTCAGCACGAACATCCTTCCTGCTGAGAGGCAGGCGCATTGGTCTTGACATCGATCACTGTAGGGTTCTGTTAGCCTCGGCTGGTCCAATCTCTCCTTTCACCCCCGGCTGTGTTGTAGGGGAGGATGTATATGCATCTGAGGGTCGACATACTCTGTGACGATGCCTGTGCAGCGGCGTCGGCGCCCTCCATGCCGGGGAGAGCCTGCGCTATCCTCCGGAAAAGGCTCTTGACGTTGTGGCCAAGCTTCGCACTCGTCTCGACGAACATCAGGTTGTTCTTCTTAGCCTCCTCCTCGCCTTGCGCCGTGGTGACCTCCCGCTTGTCGTTGAGGTCCGTCTTGTTGCCCACCAGCACGATGATCACATCGTTACCGCGCTCTGCGCGCACGTCGTCGATCCACTTCTTGGTGTTCTGGAACGACTTCGCATCTGTCCTTCCGTGTTAGCCTCTCGCGGTCTGCCGATACCCACTGGGGTGGTGAGAGTATGTGGGGGTGATGAACCGTACTTGAGATATCGTAGACAACCACCGCGACACTTGAATCTCGAATGTATGACGGAATCAAACTCCTAAATCGTTCTTGACCAGCCGTATCCCAGAGCTGTAGTCGCACCGTTCGGTCTTCCAGGTACATCGTCTACGGCGCGTCGGTTAGCCGAGCTTCATCGCACCTCCGTCGTCCCATGCAGCCATGCCAACTTGCCTTGGAGAGGAAATCGATACCAATGGTAGCTTGGTACATGTTGTCGAAGGAATCGTACATGAAGCGCGTTATCAGGGACGTCTTTCCAACTGAGTGAGGGTGCAAAGTTAGCCGTTTTAGCCAAGCACTACGGACTGCAACCATCGCCGAAGCCATCGTCGCTCACGTATGGGCATGCGTCGTGTACAGGGCGACAGTGGGGCGGGGCACACTACATACCGCTTTGTTCGCCAAGGAAGACGAGCCTATCCGAAGTCAGCAGCAGAGTCTATTCGGGATGTTGCTGGGCGGCTTACTTGAATTTCTTCAGCGGGTTGTTGTATGACCCTCCTGCTCCTCCGGCCTGTGCCATTTTGTCGGGCTGAGGGGTTGCTTTCTAGGTACGTTTCTCGCTGCCGTTGGTCGTAGTAGCTGAGGATACTATTGAAGAAGGGTAGTCCCGTCGCGGGCTGACCGAAACTGGCGGAGGCGGTATGGACGAGGACGAGGCGGGAGCCGGGTTGGTTGGGATAGGACCAAGACGGAGGGTCGCAGGGAGATAGAAGAAGAGAGAAAGTATTAAGGCAAAATAGAAGGAAAATAAATAATAAGCTATCCGGGTTGTTGTATTTCCCCCCCGGCTTCTTTGGGCTTTGTCCCCGGTGGCAGAGAGGCAGGAAGAAGGGTGGATGGTATCGAGGTGCTACGGAGAGAGAGGGAGACAGAGTCGGAGAGAAAGGCAGAGTAAGTCGGTATGCACTGTAGAGTTGTTCTTTGCTACCTTACCGCAAAAAGGAGGCGGTCTCTGGAGGCAGGTACATTTAGCTGGGTAAGGTGGAATCGTCACAGGCGTTGACGACCCGATTCGACTGGCGACAGCAGATCAAGCCTGATGGGGATGACCGGATGCTTGGATGGACGGGGCTGCTCGACGGCTGCCAACGGCAATCGATAACGAAATGTACCTACGTGTAGGTATACCTACCATGTACCTAGAATGTTAGGCACTATAGGTACCTGCTACGTACTACCTAAGGTAGGTAGGTACCTAAGGTATAGTACCATCTCAAGTCTACCAGGGAGGCGACCAATCAAAATATCGCCGACCCGCCGACTTACCGACTCTCGACCGCCTGTCTGCAAGCTTCGGTGACCCCACAGCCTCCACCCAACCCAACCCCGTCCTGGCTTACCAAACCAAACGGCCAAACCCAACGTTGGAGGAGCTAAGGGAGCGAGATAAGCCGAACTAGTCTTATCAGATGCCCACCCGCGCGCCGATAACCGATAACCAACATTACCCAGCGAAAATTCTCAGATAGACGCATCCGCCTCCGTCCTCAGGTGCCGTTTTGGGCTGCGACCATCCCCATACCGACAAAGTCCACCATTCCGCACGTCAATATCGCCAAAGATGCCGGTCATCCAGCCCCTGAAGGGGTCAACCGCGGCCCCCGCGACATACAAGCAGCCCTCGAGGAAGGGGAAGAAGGCCTGGAGGAAGAACGTCGACGTTACCGAAGTCGAGAAGGGCCTCGACGAGTTGAACGAGGAGATCATCAAAGGGTGCGTGCGCTCATGCTTCCCTGCGCGCCCCTCGCTAGCTTTTTGACTGACCTGGCCGCTCCAGTGGTATTCTCGCTGATCGGCCTTCGGATGAGCTCTTCGTCATCGACACGGTCGGCGACTCTTCACTCCCGAAGCAGTTCCCAGAGCATACCTCGAAGCCCCTAAAAGCCGACGAGATCATTTCCGCACGCTCGGCCGTGCCAGCAGTCTCTCTACGGAAGCGTCCAGGAGATAAAACCTCGGACGGTGTTATCCCGGCGAAGCGACTACGAACAGGATACGTCACGCACAAGGAGCTCAATCGACTGCGCAAAGTTGCCGATGGCCACCACGAATCTACCGTCGAAGTCAGCGATGCGTCGTATGATGCATGGGGAGCCGTGGCCAAACCCGAGCCGGAGGTGTTAGTAGATACGAGGGACGAAAAGAAAAAGGCCCCTAAATCATTATCGCAGAAGCCGATATCACTGCTGGCGAGTGGCAAGATGCCCAAGGCTGTGCCAAAACCTACTGGCGGCTACAGTTACAACCCCGTGTTCACAGATTACGAGGCTCGGTACGTCGAAGCATCTAACAAGGCCGTCGAGGCCGAGCGACAACGTCTGGCGGCCGAAGAAGCGGAGCGCGTCAAGCAAGAAGCAGCGGCTAGATCGGCGGCCGAAGCGGAAGCCGCAGAAGCGCGGGCGGACCTGTCCGAGTGGGAAGACGACTCGGAATGGGAGGGCTTCCAGAGCGGCGGCGAGGAGCTCAAGGCCAGCACGAAGCGGCCCGAGCGCAAGACCAAGGCGCAGCGGAATAGAATCCAGCGACGGAAAGAAGAGGAGCGGCGAGCGAAACACGAAGCCAAAACCAAGGTGCGCAAGGCTCAGCTCGAGCAGATCAGGCGAATCGCCAAGGAGATATCGGAACGCGAACGAGAGCGAACGCTCGCGGTAGCCAAGGCCGAAGACAGCGAGGGCAGCACCGACGACAATGAGGAGGTGCTCCGACGACGCCAGCTGGGGAAATTTAAGCTCCCAGAGAAGGACCTGGAACTGGTCCTGCCGGACGAGCTGCAGGACTCGCTGCGTCTCCTCAAGCCCGAGGGAAACCTGCTGAAAGATCGGTACCGGAGCTTGTTGCTGCGAGGCAGGATGGAAGTCAGGGGCAGGATACCGTTCAAGAAGCAGGCCAAGACTAAGCTCACGGAGAAGTGGACCTACAAGGACTTTGACATATAGCGTCCAGGGTACATGTAGGTAATCCCTACCAGAGTAGAACGAACACCGAAGACGGCAAGAAGAAAATATCTCATGTGGATAACGGGCACACGTCGCACGGCCATTGTGCCACCCACAGCTGTGTGTCAACTCGGCTGCGTCGGAAACCCCGCCATGCCGATTTTTTTCCTGCTCGGGTCAGCCAACGCCAGGATAGGGGGGGAAGGGGTTCTTGAAGATCCTTGGGTATTTCAACGCCGCGTCCTGTCCAAGTTGACCTGTCCGACCTGGGCAACTTGATTTTTCCTCCCAGAGAAAAAAGAAAGAACATGAAGATTGATACCGAATCCATTCAAGTCGATCCCGTCAACGCCCACCTGGTGATATTTCTCTGCTCCTTTTTCCTGTAGCGACGCTGGGTGCGGGTTGCGGGGCTGACCTGGAACTCGGAGCGCGCACGCCAAGCGACACCGGCGATCGGGGTTCCGTGCTTGCGGGTATGACGCCATGGGCGATAGATTAGCACAGGGGAGAAAATGCCCGCCGATAAGGTGGCCTGGCCTGACCTAAGGGCAGCTCGTCCAAGGGGAAGCGCCGGAAACGCCCAACCACGCCAACCGAGTACGGCGATACATCGGTACATGGCCGCACACGCCGCCCACGCCGCCCACGCCTCCTTATTGCCTACGTCCAACTCCCACTCCAGCCCATATCGCTATGTCGTCGTAGTCGGTCGGGTCCATCGACCCATCTCTCCTTTCCCACCTCACATCGCTCCTCTCCCAGCCCGGCACTTTATTTCTCTTCATCCTCGCCCGCCCTTCTTCCACCTCGACCTGCCCGCCGACCTTCGCTTGTTTACCTCCCCTCTTTTACAGCCAATTGGGAGCACGAGGGAGAGACAGTCCCCTACGTACATCACCGCTTCATCTGCTTTGCTCAGCTACCTAATGCATACCGTCCCCTCGTTCGCTATGTGACCTCCCCCTTTCTTATGCTTGATGTATGCGTAGTCCTTCCTTTGTGATACCCTCCTCCTCCCTCTCCCCTTTCTCATCTTCGGAACTGGGCTTGAACGCAGCCGAATAATCATCATACCGTACCATGTCGTCGCAGCTGCGCGCCGCCGCCGCTATGGGCCGTCGCGTTGGCCCCCGGGGACTTCTTCCTAGCTGCAACCTCTTATCATCCTCGTACCCGGTCCTAAGACAGAGCCATGTCCGCGTCCACGCTCGCCGATCTGGCACCACCTCTCGACCGAATACCCTCGCCAGGGGAGCTGTGCCACCGCTCTTCCCGTCGAGACTCCTCGCCCGCGCGCTGTCAGGGAGACCGCTCCCGCAGGGACGATCGGCTGTCCTCAACTTCTTATACCGCACCGCCGCTGTGGTCGGCACGGGGTTCGGGTTCATGGGCGCGCTGCTAGCCGCCTTCTTCATATACGACTCGACGACGTACGAGGAGTCGTCGTCGACTCTCGGCGACTGCCACGTCTCCGAGGCAGCCCTCAACCCGCGCCGCGGCGGGCCCAAGAACCTCCCCATCGTAGAGGCCCTGCTTGACGACGACGAGACGGAGGAGTCCAGGCAGAGGAAGACTAAGCCACACCTCGTCATCCTGGGTGGCGGCTGGGGGAGCGTCGCCCTGCTGAAGCAGCTCAAGCCCGGAGACTATCACGTGACCGTGATCAGTCCCAATAATTACTTCCTATTCACGCCGATGCTCCCCTCCGCGACGGTCGGGACCCTGGAGATGCGCAGTCTGGTCGAGCCCATCCGCAGGATCCTGTCGAGGGTTGGCGGGTCCTTCCTCCGGGCGTCGGCCGAGGACGTGGATTTCTCGCATAAGCTGGTGGAGGTGTCGCAGACGGACGCGAGGGGCGAGGAGGTACGGTTCTACGTGCCGTACGACAAGCTGGTTATCGCGGTCGGGTCGGTGACGAACCCGTACGGGGTCAAGGGCCTCGAGAACTGCTTCCTGCTCAAGGACATCAACGACGCCCGCATGATCCGGAACCGGGTGATGAGAAACCTCGAGCTCGCCTGCCTCCCGACGACGCCCGACGACGAGCGGCGCCGCCTCCTCTCCTTCGTCGTCAGCGGCGGCGGCCCCACCGGCGTCGAGTTCGCCGCCGAGCTCTTCGACCTGCTCAATGAGGACCTGTCAAAGCGCTTCCCGCGCCTGCTGCGCAACGAGATCTCGGTGCACCTGATCCAGAGCCGCGGCCACATCCTCAACACGTACGACGAGACGCTGTCGCGGTACGCCGAGGAGCGGTTCGCGCGCGACCAGGTCGACGTGCTGGTCAACTCGCGCGTCAAGGAGGTGCACCCGGACCGCATCGTCTTCACCCAGCGGGCCGACGACGGCACCATCGTCACCAAGGAGCTGCCCATGGGCTTCTGCCTCTGGTCGACGGGCGTGTCGCAGAGCGAGCTGTGCCGGCGCATCGCGGCGAAGCTCGGCCCGGCGGCGCAGAACAACCGCCACGCGCTCGAGACGGACGCGCACCTGCGGCTCAGCGGCACGCCGATGGGCGACGTGTACGCGATCGGGGACTGCGCGACGGTGCAGAACAACGTGGCGGACAGCGTGGTGGCGTTTCTGCGGGGGCGGGCGTTCCGGCTGGGGCGGGACCCGGAGGCGGTGGAGCTGGGGTTCGGGGAGTGGCGGGCGGTGGCGGCGGAGGCGCGGCGGCGGTTCCCGCAGGCGGGGGCGCACCTGCGGCGGCTGGACCGGCTGTTCGCGCAGTTCGACCGGGACCGGTCGGGGACGCTGGACCTGGGCGAGCTGCGCGAGCTGCTGCGGCAGATCGACAGCCAGCTGACGTCGCTGCCGGCGACGGCGCAGCGCGCGAACCAGCAGGGCGTGTACCTGGCGCGCAAGCTCAACCGCCTGGCGCGCGCCGCCCCCGGGCTCGCCGCCAACGACGTCCGCGACGGCGACCTCGACGACGCCTGCCACCCCGCCTTCGCCTACCGCCACCTCGGCAGCCTCGCCTACGTCGGCAACTCGGCCGTCTTCGACCTCGGCGGCGGCTGGCGCGCCGCCGGCGGCCTCTGGGCCGTCTACGCCTGGCGCAGCGTCTACTTCGCCCAGAGCGTCGGCGTGCGCACCCGCATGCTCATGGCCATGGACTGGGCGAAGCGGGGCTTGTTCGGCCGAGGTGAGCTTTTTTTTTCTTTTCTCTTCTCTTTTCTGCCCTACCCGCGCGGACACATCCCGCGCATAGCCCCGCTAACGTGTTGCGCAGATCTCATGAGTTTCTAATCTCGCTCCCCTTCGGGCCTGCCTACCCGGCCGGAGCGCGCAGCTGATACCGACGGGCGGGGCGTTCGCAGAAAAGCCAGCGAGCTGGCGATTGGCGACATGCCGCTCTCTTGGCTTGCACGGCACGAGCTGAGGTAGGATCACGCAGTAGAAGCCGCGAGCGCCGGCGACGGCGGCCCCGCCCCGCCGGTTCGGCGGTGTAGGCGAGTATGTCTGTTGGCCTGTCGATCCCCTTACGCGTAAGCTTGTCGTTTGCATATCGTGCTATTAATGGGTAAGGGAACGGGTACGGGCGGGGAGGGAGGTGTTTGGTCTGGACTGCGGAGGGGGCGCGTAGCATAATTTGGCGATTAATACCCGAGTCTATTAGCACGTTATATTTCCATCGTCTGCATACACGCGCCCGGATTGTGCTTTATATGTTGTAATTCGTCCGTCATATACCTACGCAGTACGTATCAAAAGGCTCACTTTATCCCTGCCCTACTCTCGTTCGCCCCTTGAGCCCGTATTTATATCTCGCGCTCGTCATCGGTAAATCGTCGTGTATGCTAACCAGAGTACTCCATATATTTCTATATAGTGAAGAGGATCAGCATGGGCCTGTAGGGGAGACGGATAAAGAACACAGCCACAGCTGCCCACAACTGGCCGAGGTGCCGATGACCAGGAATAGACAGCTGCAACGGCATGTACGATAGCTATACACATAATCGACCAGCTGTACATGGCAGCCGGGCCAAATGAGAACAGAGACTCTAACGAAGACATGGGCATCATACGAATGCACGGCAGCGAGGATGGCGACAAAGGAGTGAATGGACCATCTGCTCTATACGGCGGTGATAGGCGAGCAATAAAGAATGAAACATGGATGGTGAACAGGGCGAGGGAGAAGGAGGAGAGTGAGCGGCACGGCATCGTTCCGGTGCCGCACAAAACACAGACGGAGAGATTCTCGACGAGGATTATATGTCTACTCTCAGAGGAGAGAAGGGGGGAGGAAATGGCTTTCGTGTACGCAGAGACGACCAGGCGGGAGGCCGAGGGCGGTTTATCGGGCCCACGCGAGGTCAGGAGGGGAGGTGGAGGCGAGACACGTTCACAGCGAGCTGAGAGAGTTCCCGAGGAACCACTATGAGATATGCCCAACTAACCCGACAATCGCCGTCCGGAACGCCAACGAAAGGCTACATACGCTAGGCAACCAGGCAAGTAGGTCCTAAACAAGCCGCTTCGCCCCATTCCGTGCCGTTTCCCCCCCTGACGAGTCCTCGCAGACGAGACACTTAACCGAAGAAGGATAATAGCAGGTGTGGATGAATAATAAAGAAAATGCCAGCCGATCGCATAGGTAGGGACCTCCCGCTCCCCTCTACCCCACCACCTCGGTGCCGGCGAGCATGTCCCAGGTGGGGATGCTGGCGGGGGCGAAGGCGGCCCAGCCGGTGGAGCGGCGCTGGGCGCGCTTGGCGCCGGCGTACCACATGGCGCGGTCGCGGGCGGCGGGCCAGCCGGCGGCGGCGCCGATGGAGCGGCCGAGCGCGCGGCCGTCCGCCAGCGCCGCGCCCAGCGCCGCCGCCGTCCACGCCACGCAGCTCCGCCCGGGGTCGCCCGCGTCGTCGCCCACCGCCGCCGGCGCCGGCACCGGCACCCCCGCCAGCACCTCCCGCAGCCGCTCCCCGCTGCGCACCTTGCCCACCAGCACCCGCACCATCAGCGACCCCGGCCCCAGCGTCCACGTGATCGGCACCTCCTCGTACTTCAGCTCCCACCGCAGAGTATTCCCCGGCGCCGGAGCCGCGTCCGGATTGGCAGCCTGCGAGGCGGACGCGCCCGACGGCGTCAGCGTGGTCTCGTCGCCGCCCTCGTCGGCCGCCGGGCTCAGGAGTAGGCTCTCGCGCACGTGGATGCGCAGGCCGAGGCTGTCGTCGTTGACGAGCTTGGGCCCGATGTTGAAGGCCCAGTGGTATCTGCGGTGCGGAGCGGGAGTGAGCGCGGCACACCTCGGACGGGCGGAGCACACCCGTCTGCGTGCCCGGGTGGGCCAGGAGATGGGGGGGACCGGGGGGGGGGAACTTACGCGTCCTCGCCGCCCGGCAGACGCGGGCTAACATCTCGCGAGTATAGGGCGAGGTAGAGGCGATCCTTGTTGCGAGTCATGACGGCTCGGTGCTGGTTTTCGTGCCGAAGTCGCGGGGATCTGGCCTCGTAGAGTTTGCCGACCTCGGACGTGTGATAGAGTCGAAGGTTCCTTGAAAAAAAAGATTCTGGTAGCGAAATTGAGGGATACGATTTAGGACGATGGTGAAGGAGAAGAGAGGCTGGGAGAGGCGGGGGGGAGAAGAAGAGAATAGCTTTATAGATACGGAGCGCAGCAGGCAGGTGAGGCACTCGAGGCCTCCCGAGGACGAGGAGGGACACCTGCACCGAGTTCCTCGACAGACGGCGGAAGCTTCCAGTAGACATTACAATGTCGAGAGGTGCGACGCTGAGGCGAGATCCTGCCTGCGAGGCATCATTCAAGGGGCACCCGCGTGTTGTCGAAAGGAGCCGCAAGGAGTGCCTGCTTCATTCGTGCTTCCTTGTCAGGGACTTAACACTATGAATAGCAGCCTTATATGTCTTTATCCCCATGGTACTTGCAATTCGCAGAGGCACCTCGAGGCACCAACGCTGTATACATTTCACAGCGTAATTCCTGATGCCAAGGATGAATAGAAGAATTGTTGCCTCCCTATTCGGCATCCTCCGGCCCTCTCCGCGGGTTTTATGGGGCCCGTCGTCGATAAGACCGGCCATATGTTGCGTCTGCGCTCCGGCGCCGCTACACGATGGACAGCGTGGATGCGGAGAAACAGACCAAGGCAGAATCATTTATTCATTTATTTTCTCGACCTCTACTCGCAGCGCCTTTTTTTCTCGAGAAATATGCCTACATGTAGATTGCTTTCGCCGTGGTTCAGGTGCATATATAGGCAATCGACGGCATAGGCCAAGCTCATCAACACCAGAGGAGACTCGGACAACTTTTAGTATTCCCACCATCATCGCCGCACGCCGTCCCGGAACCGCGCCGGCGCTCACACGTTGAGCTCGGCGGTGGCGGCGCGGTCGATGGCGGCCTGGTAGGGCCGGAGCTTGGCGGCGAGGACGCCGGCGGGGCCGCAGAAGCGGTCGACGATGGCGGCGCTGCGGCCGACGTAGAGCTCGGGGCGCAGCATGTCGTCGATGTCGGCGCGCACGGGGGCGAAGAAGGGCGCCGCCTTCATGCGCGCGACCAGGTCGTTGGCGCCGCCCTCGTCCTTGACCACGGCGCCGGCCTGGTGCGACAGCACGCGGATCTGCTCGTGCGCCTCCTGCCGCGACTCGCCCCGCGCCACGAGCCGCGCGATCACCGTCTCCGTGATCATGAACGGCAGCTCCTCCTGCACCCGCGCCGCCACCCGCCGCGGGTACACCACCAGCCCGCTCGTCACGTTGTCGAGCCCGAGCAGGATCGCGTCCGCCAGCAGGAACGTCTCCGGGATGTCGATCCGGCGGATCGCGCTGTCGTCCAGCGTCCGCTCCTGCCACTGGTCCGCGAGCGTGGCCGCGAAGCTCGCCGGCTTCGACATCAGCTCCCGCGCGAGGCTGTAGACGCGCTCGGAGCGCATCGGGTTCCGCTTGTACGCCATCGCCGACGACCCGATCTGGTCCTTCTCGAACGGCTCCTCGATCTCCTTCCACGCCGCGAGGTGGCGGATGTCGCCGCAGATCTTCTGCGCTGTCGGGCCGAGCCCCGCGATGGCGTTGGCGACGATCAGGTCCACCTTACGCGTGTACGTCTGGGTCGAGACGTCGTAGCAGGCCGGGAAGCCAGTCTTCTTGCAGAGCAGCGCGTTCAGCTCGTCGCACTTGGCGTCGTCGCCGCCGAAGATCTCCAGGAACGACGCCTGCGTTCCGGTAGTGCCCTGAGCACCTGTTCAATAAGGGGTCAGTATCGGCAACTGGAGGCAGGTATGTGTATGTGTTGAAAGCACGGCTTATTGGCAAATCTTGGTCTGCAAAAAGAAAAAGAAAAAGAAGAAAATCCATTCGAGAAGATCTCCAACAAGAGACGAAAAGGGATAACATGAATAAATTTGAGTTTCGCAGTACCTCGGAATTTGAGACCGTTTCGGACGTGCTCGAAGCTCTCGAGGTCGAACAGGAGGTCCTGGGCCCACTGCGCCGCCCGTTTGCCTACGGTAATCAACTGCGCTATCGAGGAATCAGAGTCAGCAGGCATTGCGCCTCTAGGCGTGAAACCGTTCTGGGGTAGGAACCTGGTTGGAGGTGGGTGTAAGCCAGCGTCGGCGTGTCCTTCCACTGGAGGGCAAATTTAGCTAAGTTGGATATGACCTTAGCGAGCTTCGGGAGCAGGAGGTCGATCGCGTCTCTCATGAGGATGAGTTCGGCGTTGTCAGTGACGTAGCAGCTCGTGGCCTAGGAGAAGAGGGCCGGGTTAGGCACGGTGAGCTCTCTCGGGGAGAGGCGCAACAACTAGGTACTCACTCCCAGGTGAATGATGCCGGCGGCGGCCGGGGCCACGGCGCCGAAGGCATGGACGTGGGCCATGACGTCGTGGCGACGCCGCTTCTCCTCGACGCGGGCGATCTCGAAGTCGGCGTCGGTGACCTCGAGGTGGGCGGCCATCTGCTCCAGGGCTTCGGCGGTGATGGTCTCGATGCCGAGCTCGCGCTCGCTCTCGGCCAGGGCCAGCCACAGCTTGCGCCACGTCGAGTGACGCGAGCGCTGGCTGAAGAGCCGAGCCATCTCGGGGCTGCAGTACCGGCCCGTCAGGGAGGTCTGGTAGGTGTCGAAGACCGAGGGGCCGGGCTTTGTCGCCTTCAGCTGCTCGAGCTGCGCCTGCAGATCTCGGATCTGAGTGTTGACGTCTGCCTCGCTGCCGGCCATCTCGACTAGGCTTCTGTACGGTTCTAGATGTGAGCTTCTGATTGTTGGTGAGTGGTCAGCAGACTGAGACTGGGTATCCATTTCTAAAATAAAATTAGACCAAATAAAAAAAACATAGGTCTACCCTTCTAGTGCTGATATGTCGAATACCAGTGGGTGAAGCCAACGGGGAATACCTGTAATACCCCCCTACTTATAAGGTCTGGCAATTGGGCGCAGGGATTGGTCCGGGGGGCGGACGATTCCTTGCTGCGGCACACGGATGATGATGATAAGATAGGATCAGAATTTTATCGTGATTGTGGATTCGCGGGGTCGTTCGACGGAGATGCGGGACGGGACCGGCCGGCCGGAAGGACAAGTACTACAAGTACTGCTACCTGTAGTAGAGCAAGGTGTTGCTCTAGCCTCTAAGTGAGGCGAGGTTCAGGCTAACAGCTCCTAGCGGACGCAGTACCTACATCAACCCGGTATTAATACTTGACGTCGTTAATTTAGGTACCTAACCTAGGGCATTCCACGCCCCCCCCCCCGCTATTAAGCCCCTTATGCTCCTCGCGGGGCTGCCGGTTGCTCACACCCGTAAACGAGACTTACCTCGCTCGACAGCACCCTTTCCATGCTCTGTGGAATTAGGCGACAACGGAGACATGCCGGCAGACACATGGCAGGCCAATATAGTAGCAGGCGCACAGGTCGTAATTTAACTGGCATACCGAATCAGCTGCGGCGCCGACTCTCCCAACGGGGTCGACCGAGTTCGGCCAGGTAACTAGATGTGACCAATACCAAGCCGCCGCGGCCTGGGCACCGCGATTCCTCGCGTACTCATTCCGTCTACAGCTACGCATCGAAATCGACAAGCCGCTAGACACTTTTCGCCACTTCTACTGACCTCCGTCCCGAGGCGTGACGCTTCAGCATGCAGAGCCTATAGAACCGACCGATGCCGAGAGTGTCGGCCGTAGCAGCTTGGGGGCGACGTCGCCTAGGCAAAGAAATGATAACGTCTCGCGACCGGTCCGGATATCTCCTTGCCACCGCATCGGACTCTTGGGGGACGGTATCAGGACGAGTCTGATTCAGGAGTATCCGTCGAAATTATACTTAAATCCCCGCAATGCGTAACGATAATCCGTGCTATCCCCCTATTCTTGGTGAAATTCCTGCTTAAAGTCACGCTCCACCTTGATTCCGGTGTGTCCGACGGGTTCCATCTCAGCCTCTACCAGACCTCTCGTGACCGTCACCTTCGAGACAGGGCAATGGTTGGTGGAAGCGCTGTTGTTCAGGCGTGTCCAGTCGCGGTACGGCGAGCGCGGGCGCACGCCCATATCTCGACTGCGGGTTCGCGAGCTCTTCACTGTCGAACGTATCCGGTCTACCCCGTGGGCGAGAGACCTATATACGAGGGGCAAGTTCGCGCACAGGATGCCGCCGCAGGGCTCCCATGCGGATAGTATCCCCAGAGGAACCTCCGACCCTGAATGCGGATCGTCATTAGTCGGTGCATAGAGAGGGGTGGGTAGCAGATGCGAAGGCCCATACATGTGATATCTTCGGATCCTACCGAGACGATGACGGACAAGCGAGCCGCGCTGATAGCGCAAGTCCCAAGACCGATGGAGAAGAGAAAGCAGAGGCCGATCTTCTTATCCATGCTGGCCTGCAACCCGAGGATAATCGGTATAGGCATGACAAAGATCCATAAATCTGTGATCAGGTTTATAGCGTTGGTGGAATACGTAAAGGCCACCTTGTCCACGCATGTGCCCGTAGCAGCCGCCGCCGCATCCCACCACGCCTGAATAGGACGGCATCCCAGGCCCAGCACGATCTCCATCGCTATCAGCCACACAACCACGAAAGCGGCGGTGACCATGACGACGACGCGGAACCTTGTGGCTGAGACGATGCGGTAATACAGCGCGAGGATCGAGAGTTTAGTGCTGGCGATAGCAACATCGTAGAAGTGGCTGAAGATGTAGTCGCCCTACCAACCATGAGGCCGCGCTCCCGAGACGTTATAGGAGAACTTGGCGGCTTACCATCAGGAATGCCTGCCGCTGCTCCCTCGAAACAGCTTGGATGTGACGCCCGAGGCCATTAGGCGGCCCTTGGAGGATAGAGATTAGGAATGCTGTCCACAGGGGGGGGGGGGGGGGGGGGGGGGGTTGAATGTAAAATACCGTAGACCAAGCCGGCTATGCACTCGGCGACGGCAGACATCTGAGCAGCAAGGGATGAGTGTCCTGAGCTTCTTCGCAGGGAGGGCGCCGGGCGAACCTACGGTGGCCCAAATGATGAGATAGTCGTCGAAGGCGAAATGGGCTTGTGACGGAGGCCTCGCCTTGGTCCATAGCCTGAAGGCGGTGCTGCCGATCTCGAGAGGGATGGGGATCGAGTAGAAGGCATTCACAAGTGCCGTCCTCGACTCGGCAAGATACTGGGGGCTGTAGGTGGCCGTCGCCATGGAGATCAGAGTCAACCCGGGGACGGGCTCTTGCTCACATCGACTGCGAATTTCCGAGCGTGAGTTACTGATAGGGGCGAATAAGTTTGCGGGGTGGGAAGAAGAGGGGGAAAGGGGGGGAGAAGAGTCGGCCAAGCCGGAGTATACTCCTCTACACCCGTATTCGAGATGTTATGGAAATGCTTGTTCAGCAATTCTCCCGCTGCCACACATGCCAACGAGCATCGGTCGAATATGTTCCCCGCTCATTCGTCTTTTTTCTTCTTTCGTTATTTAATACGACACAGCGCCCGAGCATCTTATTATCATCAGCTCCGCGACAAGAGGCTGATGGTGTGTAGCAAACGGGAGGGCAGATAGTAACACGGGTCGATACCTAGTGGTGCTCTGCAGGATTGACCGATGCTCGTAGGCATGTGTGTGTACCAAGCCTAGCGAGCCGGCCGGGGGAGAGGAGCTGACGCGCCAGGCTAGCAACAATGCATGATGGACGTGCTACGGTGACCTCGCTGCCAAGCTGTGTGAACTGCCTCTTGGAGGAAGTCGGCCAACAGCCACTTCGGCGAGGTCTAGGACGGGTCGATCACGCAACTAGGGTAGGATTGGGCTGGCCTCGCTCGCTGGGCAACCAACGTTGCGGGCGTCACACACGTGGCTCCCATGCAGCGGGCTATCGAGGCCATTTCGACGGGTGAGCGGGATATGTGGGCAAGCTGGCGGAAGCGAGGTGAATCTGTATGCAGCCTCGTCGAGCCACCATTGGCGCGTCGACACGGCGGGGGGACCAGCGAGGTGCGCGATGCTCTCGAGACCCGGCCGGGTCCATATGCCTATAGGTAGCTCTAGGTATGTGCATATAGCCCCGCACGTATTCGCGTGTGCATATGCGTGGGTATATGCGTGGGTGTGCGTGTGCGTGTGTATGTGTATGTGTGTGTGTGTGCCGCTGCCGGTGTATACGGATGTAGAAAGTAAGACGACGACGACGACGACGACGACGACGACCCCAGCTACGCGGTGAAGCTAAGAGGAAGAGGGAGGGCAGAGACGGAATAGCAGGGTGGTAGGGTGTATTGGGGTGCAGTTGGTAACGACGGGAGATGCTGCGAACAGCCGCCAGGTCGGGCAGCATCTCGTCTAATCGCTCCCTTTTCATAGGGTGGGATGTGGGATAAGACGCTAGGACCAAAGAAACGCCGGGGCTAATCCCGGGGCGGCTTAGCGCCGTCATCTACCGAGCTCCCGCCTTCTCTCTCGGTACCTGAGGTAGGTACCTCCCAAGGTACCGGGTTGATAACGTCGGTTACGGTTACATCGATTACTACAACACAAGGGACGGACGGAAAACCATTGTGCCGTTTCTTACCGCATTACCTTGGGTACCTACCTGAGATGTTCCTCTGCGCTGATCTGATATACCAGGCAGGGTATGTCCATATCTCGACGTGCACGAGATAGGGAACCCATCTTCCCCTTACCATAGAACGAACAATGAAATAAGAAGAGCGAAGAGGAAAGGGGGGGAGGGGAAAAAATGAAGAAAACAGGAAAGGAAAGAAGAAAAAGAGGAATACGAGAAAGAAGCAAGACATCGGGGTGAGCAGCACACCAAGTCGAGTACAGAAGACTGCACCATCCCGGCGCCAAACAAGCAAGCAAACGGCTGACAGCGGAAAGCCGCATCACACCCGGATCCCTCGTCACCCTTCCTCCAGCTGTCCATCTCGCCTCGGCAGATAACAAAAGGATGTCGATCGCAGGATGGACACCGGGTCTGCATCCTACTCGAACCAGAACACCTACGTGCCCGGATAATATCGATGCATGACGCACCCAGGACAAGCTTTCTGCATGTCCGAGCGTCGGCAGCGGAATCTTGGTTGTTATCGTACCAGTAACAGGCACCTCTACTCATAGTGTCCATTATATTATCACGTAGAAAGCCATAGGATAGGTATGTATGTACCTACAGATATAGACGCAGATACATATAGGACTACAACTCCCAACGGGAGGGGGGGGCGTGGGGGGACGTTGCGTTTTCCGGTAATATTAACAGACTATATATAGGTAAGTAATTAGTATTTCTCAGCGAAGCGGGCACAGCATCTTCCGTAGCAGTGATTAGAGTATCGTGTGGTTGATACAGCGCCACCTAGAGATTCGATATTAATAACATCTAGGTACTATTAGTGCAACCTACAACCTGTCTAAATCTCGGTCCGGTTCCTCCGGCTTGCCGATTTCACCGTATGGCCGTCAAGGAAGACGCGGAATAGGACAGAGAGACCCCTAATAACACTGTACTGCATCACCATCTACCCCAGTTTTGTCTCTAATTCTAGTTTCATTGTGTTCCTTTCATATGCGTCTTTCGAGTAGCCGAAGACTGTCCCATGCCAGTGCAGTTTCTCGTATATTCCGAGACATCCTGATCTATCAACCAGCGCACAGTATTATCATGTTTGGAGGTGTATCCTCTGTAGCTACATTGCCACGACAAGGCCTTCTCGTCCCGGAGTAGTAGAGGGATAGTCGTTGTGGCACTTAGTCGATCAATAGGTACCTACATATTATATACCCGTTATTACATCCCTTCCTTCTCGTCTCACTGCGGCACCCTCTCCGCCACCCGGCGCCAGAATTGGCAGCGCGTGCCGCGGCCGCCCTCCCAGGCCTCGGCGTCGGCCAGCGAGAACGTGTTGACGATGCCGGGGCCGGTGCGCACGTAGTACTTGAGGTACGGGGGCACGGTGACGACGTCGACGACGCCGCCCGTCGTGTTCAGGTTCAGCAGCAGGGGCTCGCCTGGGCGGAACGGCGGCCAGTCGATGTCGCCGCTGCCGTCGCGCACCGGCGCCGTCGCGTTGGCCAGCCCCGCCGTCGCGTCCGCCACCGAGATCACCGGCGTCCCCCGCGTCACGAACCCGCCCCAGATCTTCTGCACTGCCCGCCGGAAGTCCGGGCTGGGTACCCGCGTCGCCGCGTGCGCGAAGTACGCGCTGATGTCGGCGCCGTGGTACGCAGGCGTCACCGAGTACTGGTACCTCCACACCCGCCGGGAGTCGTTGCCGTTGAATGCTTCCGCCAGCCATCCTGCCGGGCAGTGAAACGTGTTCTCCGCCGCGATGTTGAAGACGGCTTGCTGGATGCCCGAGGCGATTCCGGATTTGTGTAGCGCGGTCGGGCCGCTGATGCCTAGGGTGTCGAAGAGGATACCGTCGTCGGGCGGCAGAGACTCGATCTGGTACACGCCGTTAAGGGAAGAAACATCTTCCGGGGTGAGCAGCGGGAAGGTCTCGGATATGAAGTCGTCGTACTTCTCCCGCGTGTCGACCTGCGGGTTAGTCAAGGGCACGCCTTCGTTGGCATTGGTCTACGTGTGGAGATCTTGTTAGTATGGCCTCGAGGGTCGACACAGAGCGATTCACTCACCCCGAGGAGAAGGCGTTTTCCGTTGACTCTACCGGTTAAGGATTGGATCGACGGCAACCCCTGTATATAGTCATCATCGACGACGGGCACGAAAGCAAAGCTACCAAAGTAACCCTGGGTAGTAGAGACGGTGCCGCTAGCATTCTGCAACACGACGCTATCAGCGGCAACTAAGCATGCAAAGGTGCTCGGATAATTGCTTCGCGCGAGTGAGTCTTGACCACATCCAGCCAGCTTGACGAACTCGTTGTAGTGTGCCGTCGGTACGGCATCGTCGTATCTATGCACAGGGGGGAGGTACGGGCTGGCGGCAATCACCTATACGAGTATCGTAAGCTCACAATGACCCCCTCGAAACTGTTAATATGGCCCACTGACGTTTTCGAAGAGATCTAGGTCGTTTCCGCCATAGGCAAAAGCGTGATGCAAGGCAGATCCCGCGCCCGACGATTCGCCCCCGACTGTGACTCGGCCAGGATCACCGCCAAATTTGGAAATATACTGCTGGACCCATTGCAGAGCATACCGCTGATCTAGGAGCCCGGCGTTGAGCTGACCGGCCGCCTTGATGTCCGGCGAGGCGAGGTATCCGAACGCCCCTAGCCGGTACTGGATTTCGACGACGATGAACCCGTTCTCATTGGCGTTGATCCAAACGCTTGGGTCGTATTGGGCGCCAAAAACAGAGTGGCCGCCCCCATCTAGGTGCAGAATACGGTTAGAATGTCTCGCGTTAGTGCGGTGAGGCTGGTCAACCCAGATCAGGAGGAAGATTGGCACCGCGGCACGTACGAATCCAGACCAAGACGGGCAAGCTCGAGGCGTTGGGGGCGGCGTAGACGTTGAGGTAGAGGCAGTCCTCGTTACCAGGGCCAGAGTTGAACCCGTAAGCCTTCGGGACGCCAAAGGCGCCCGATTGGGGACATAGAGGTGGCTGATCGACAGCCGGAGTAATCTGTCCGTTGTCCCAGAGAGGAGGTTGAGGGGTCTGCCATCTCAGTTCTCCAACAGGAGGCGCTGCATAGCGAACACTATCACAAGCTCAGCTTGGGGCTCTATGCAGCACTAGGCCCGCGCGAGCGAGCAGGCAGGCAAGTAGGCATACCTCTTCCATACGTTGATGTCGTAAGTGTCGTTGTAGTATCCTCGATAAGTCGCATACCCGAGGTCGACCGTGGGGGCGGCCGGTAGAGCGCAAGAGAGGGCATATATCGCTTGACCAGCCGCGACAAGAATAAACCACGCGCAGATATTACTGCTGGATTTCATTCTTTGCATCGTCCGATGGGATGTATTATTATTGACGGCTCAGGAGCAACAATCACGACTCGCTGGCCGACTCAAGGGATAGGATCGATTATGTTCACGCCTCAGCTCCCAGCTCTGTGAAAGGTCACACCGGATCGGACCTGCTTCGGATGAGGGAGGGAGGGAGAAAGGATAGCGTGTGATTGTTCCTCGAGGTCAGAGTACCATGCCTTTCTCTCTTGTCTATTCTTTTTTTGTTTGCACTTATCTAAGATTAGGTGTTCTCCCTTACCGTAGCAACCACCCTCCCCCCTCTCTAGAAGAGGGAGGAAGCGAATGGGCGCAGAGAAGGATAGAGGGAGAAAGGGGGGGGGCCGGAAAAAGAAGAGAAAAAAGAAACAAAATCACTCGGCGACGAACCCGAAAGTTCCATAGGACAACAACCCCCCTGGCTACGACGGTGTTGGTGCTCAGCCCCATGGATTTGCAACCACATCGATACCAATTATCACTCACATTTTGATTAATCGATTCAGCTCCGGGACTCCGTGACCTACCCCGGATACCACCTGAGGCCCACTGCTACGTGCTTACTACCTCTGCGCATATATGTCTCTCTACCCGCGAGAACCCGAGGCCGTCACACGCCTTACCTACCTAATCCGTACCGCATCGCGTCGGTCACGATCCTGGGCCGCGGGATGGAACGTGTGGGAACGCAGCAAAGGTGCAGAACCCCCCCGCGTTCTACAGTCTGGGGATTGGCCGTCATTAAACGGTCCCACTCGCGAACCGCCGTTTTCGAAGCTATTATTACCACGTCCACGAGGTCAATTCTCGCCAAGGACTACGCAGTATCGGCACTATTGCCAATTATTGTTCACCGAGCAAGTGATTGCAACGGATGTTACAATATTGTCGCCGAGGTAGAAACCGGTGCACCTTCGTTCCTCTTATACTCTACGCGGAAATCGGGACCTCCTCCCTGTGAGATCGGCGCATACTTATTGTCACCCATGCACGGGATCACCGGTGTGAAAACGGTGTGAAAACGGTATAGACAGTTTGTACTAATCTAAGAAGATATCCATCAGGGGGGTACCTGTGTGGATCCTGGGCACCTTATTGGTCAGCTTCCTGTTGACTGATAACTGCTGCAACGCTTCCCTAATTAGATAACCTATTTGTTTACCCATAAAAAGCTCCTTATTTCGCAGTTCTAGGACCTAGATCTCCTCTTAATTGATCAGCAGTTCAGGTTCAGCTTTCAAAGTTCCGTATGCCCTTAGGTAACTAAGTAATTACGAAGCAACGGAAGCGAGCCTTGCCAAAACGCACACCTGTTAAAAACAGGTCTATTCTCCACCCAGACGTATGCGATATTTTTACTTAATTGATCCAACAAAGTCAACCAGCGAAGACACCGTAACATATTGACTGCAACCTCCCCTCTAGTATCCACAACCCTGAAATAAGTCCTTGACTGAGCCGCAGAGCTATTCGGGAACTCAGCAACCCTCTTAGAGACTATTGTAGCCATCGGAAAGTGTAAACAATCTACTCGTAACAAGACACGCCGCCGAAAATGCAACCCAAACAGCCGAAAACAGCAAACGCAAGTTCTGCAACGTTAATACGTACCTATGTTCGGTCGCAAGGTCATACTCCGGTCAACAACTGCATCAATCCTGTCAGCCGTGTAGTTGACTGCACAGGTGCTCGGGCAATCGGACGAGCGTAACACCTACCCCTTCCTACAGCCTCGTCTAACACCACGACCCCCCTAACCCCGACCGACCGACCGAGCAAATCCCTTATCCCCCCCTCCTCTTCCCCCCATACCCCCCTACCGTCATACCCAAGCCCAGCCAGTCAGCCAGCCAGCCAGCCATGCGCACCCTCACACCCCTTTCGCCCTACGGCTCCTGGTCGAAGTCGTAGCTGTTCCCGAAGCCACGATCGAGGTACGTCCCGAGGGCGCGGTCGCGGGGGATCCAGTCGACGGGGACGTCGAGGCACAGACGCCCGTCGCGCTCGAGCCGCTCGAGCAGCGGGCGCACGTCGTCGGCGAGCTGGAGGCGCATGCGGCTGCGGTACCAGGGGGCGAAGTGGATCATGGCGAGCATGACGCGGGGCGGCTCCCCGCGGTTCGGCATGCCGGCGTGCCAGAGGCGCAGGTCGCGGACGACGAGGCTGCCCTTGGCGAGGGGGGGCTGGCAGGGCGGGCGGGCGGCGCGGCGCGCCGCGAGCTGCGCCTCGCGGATGCGGCCGCTCGTGCGCTCGCCGTGCGCGCCCTCCTGCGCGGCCACCCCGCCGCCGCCCGCCGCCGTGTGCGTCCCCAGCCACAGCTCCGTCGCCCCGTTCGCCGCCGCCGTCGCCACCAGCGGCACGTTGACCACCAGCGCGAACGCGTGGTCCGGGTGCGCGAAGTCCGCGTCCGAGTGCACCGGCTGCCGCGCCGCCCCCGCCCCCGCCACCGCCGTGTTCGCCGAGCAGAACGTCCACAGCGGCCGCGGCCCCAGCACCCCCGACGTCACCTGCGTGGCGATGGGGTCTGCCGCGCGGTTCGTTAGCGGGGCGCGCGTAAGGTCGTCGACGAGGAGAAAAAAAAAGGGGGGGGGGGGGGAAGGGACGGGAAGAGAAAGGAGATCCCCGGCTCTCGACTCACTCACAAACACCTCGGGGTCGAAGAACTCGGCCACCGGCGGCGCGCCCTGCTGCAGGTTCCCGGTGTTATAGTTGAAGGGGCCCTCGTCGCCGCGCGCCTGCAGCACGCGCGCGTCGCTCACCATGCGCGCGTTGAGCCGGTCCAGCGCCGCGTGCGGCACCACGCCCTCGACCACCACCAGCCCGTCGCGGTGCACCGCGCCCACCGCCCGCTCGAGGTTGCGCCGCGACAGCGCGCCGGCCCGCACTTCCGCCTCCGACGGCGACACCACCGTCGGCTCTTCGGCGCCCGCGAGCGAGGCGAAAGCAGCCCGTGGGGCGAGCGGGGGGCTGCGCGGGTGGTGGCGGCGAAGGAAGGAGGAGGAGGAGGAGGAGATGCGTGCGCGGCTGCGGACGCGGGTGAGTAGTAGCGACATAGCTGCGACGTTAAAGAGAGAGAGAGAGAGAGAGAGAGAGAGAGAGAGAGAGAGAGAGAGGCATGTCTCGATCGGATCACCTCCTGAGGTGCGAGCGGCGGATGTCGACAAGGAAATATAGGATGGCTGCCTAGCTAGTGGCTCGCGCGCGCCGGCCAAGCCGAGGGTGTTGCAGCGGCACATCCCCAAATATAGGAGAGAGGGGGCCGACTCCAGCTGCTCCCGCTCGACGCCCGACGTGGTCACGAGCGAACGGGTATGCCGTTTTGGGGTATTCCGATCACTCCAATAGGCGGGCATCGTAGCTTGTCCACCCGTAGGACGCGAAACGGGAAAAAGGTCGGCCGACATGAGCCAGAAAGTCTTCGAAACCGGGCGGTTCGAGGGAGTGGTGGGTTTAGATGTCGTGACACTCGATGACTTGTACGTAACTGTATATAAGTAGAGCGGGGGCTATGGTCCTGATAAGTGATACACGATTCAAGTTGAAAATGCAGGACAAGGCATATTGTATGTATGAGTGTATTATTGGCGAGGAGACTCTCCAATAACGGTACTATCCACAAAGCCTCTAATAAATCTATCAGTATAGCATCTAAACAATGTGTCTATACCCTACTCGATAGGTGGGTCCGGCTTCTATAGACTACCTCTATAGGGTGACCGCTCTTTACCATAGGCTTATTGCCCGCGGTATCGCGGTAGCCGACCAAGTGATGCGCATGCCGGGTAGAGGGATACCCCTCTGCGTGTCTCGGCATATCGTGTATACGTATACCATCTGCCTTAGCATCGGAAGTATCTCTTCTCAACCCACCTGTCTTCGAATTCGGAAATCATGTTGCCGATGACAACCGTGATCTCCGGAAATACTTTGGTCAGGCGATAGACACCTACGTACCCAGCCGAGTAGGTCGCAAAGACGATGCGATCCTGCGGTACTCCGTGGTCTACGAGGACTTGGACAGCCATCAGAGCAGAGCCTCCGCTAGACATCTGCGCGTCCAGGAGCAAAACGCTGTCATGGGTGTTAATATCCTTGGGGAGCTTCAGGTAATGGAGTTCGGGCTCCCCGGTTCGGACGTTAGATTGGATCAGAAGGCGGCCTGTGCGACCATCCGGGATCACTCTTCTCAAACCGGCCTCGAAGACGGCGCCCCCTCGAAGAACAAGCACGGCGCTAACTTCGCCTTTAGGGGTAAGCCCGTGATAGGGCCTGCCGGAGGGAGTTTCGACCGTCCATTCTCTGAAGTGGGCGTTGTTCAAGGCCCTAACATGGTCAGTCTCTCACAAGAGGGCGCAGTCGTCAACCAGTGAGATGCACACGTACTCTTCAATCAGCAGACAGGAGAATCGGTCGAAATAGAATATGAAGTCCTCGCTCGAGGTGTCGATGTCCTGGATTATGGTGTTCATGCCCTTGAGCTGCGGGGTTTCCTTGAGAACGATGACTCGATCGGAAAGGGATTCGCTATCAAAGCCGGCCTCGAGACTTCTGAGGGCTGCGCGATGGCGCGTCGACTTCTCCAGCAATTTTCTCTCAATGTACTGGGTGACCATAGCTACGGGGTTTAGCACACGTCGGGTCCCTCTCCAGGGACAACGTTGACTTACCCATGGCAACTCGATTCTCGATGCCCCGTGGTACGATTATATCTAGGGCGAAGGAATCAGTGTGGGTGCCGTGCCGGGTCGCGCAGAACGGCGAGGCGCGAGACACCAGTTCTTACCAGCTTGGGCTCTCTGCGGCACCACATACTGAGAGGATAGGGTCAGTCAAGATCTGGAGCCCAGTCGAGATTACCCTACCTTCTCGTAATTCGGTTTTACGAAGGCGAACCACTGCTTGATGCAGCCTTCCACGGTACGGCCCCGATCCCTGACATCTCGTAAGACTACGAGAATCAAGTTAATACGTATTCTTCGCCCGCGAGGAGCGGTATTTACTTCGTCTGGAGAGGCACGTGTCCGCATCAGCCTCGCAATAGATCTATCAGAGGGTCGTCAGCGACGTTTTCGGGAACACGGATTCCCGCCCGATGCCCACCTTCATATCCATCAAATCCATGATCCTCTGATCATAGAGGGCGAAGATTCCCTCGAGGATGAGGACGTGAGGGGAATATATGGACGTCGTCTCTCCGGTGCGTTGGTGCTTTTCAAAGGAGTACCTGGGTATCTCGGCACGCTTGCTGCGGACAGGATGGATTAACCATAGGGGCGTCTCGACGATCTACTGGCGTTGTCCTTACCCAGCTTTGAGGTCCTGGAGAGTTTCTACCAGCGCATTAAAATCTATCGCCTACGGACACGATATTAACACGGGGGGTTTATGCGCTCTACTTGGAAGGAGCCGAACCTCGGGGGCGTCGAAATCATATTCGTTCAGAAAGGCTTTCTTTGAGGACTCGGCATCCACTGGCTTATAGTAGGAGTCCTAGGGCGAGTGAGATGAGGCATCGCCCTTTCCTTGTTCCGGTGGCTCGGCTTACCATGGACAAGATGACAACCCACGGCAGGTTTAGTTCGCTGACGATGGCATGAGACAACGTGGACTTGCCGGAACCCGAGCTCCCTGCAATGCCGATGATGCTCAAGTCGGCCCACGGGGGGCTGTAATGGGCCCTCTTGGCAATGGTGTCGGCATCGTTAGGCACAACGGCCGGCGGACATATGCCGGTATTCATGCTATGCGTCCCGGGTGCGACTGCGGCTCACGTATATACGAAACACACAAAATGAGGAGGCATGGGTGAGCGTGTGTGTACGTATGTATAGTGAATGTGTGTACGTTTTGTGATGTCTCCGGGGCAGCTGAGAAGACGGTGTCACGGGGCGCAGGAGGGAACGGCGATTAGGCTGACGAGTTGGTTCGCTGCCGCGTGCCCACCGACAACATCGAGCAAGGCAGAGATAACCAGGCGGACCAATGCGGGCGGGTTTGCGGACGATCTTGGCGAGACTACTCGGTATTGTTCTATTCGCAGCCGACGAGCCAAAGGTGGGAGGTCGTGCAGCCAGCTGACAGGTTCGCCCATGAGGGGAGGAATCCGGAAGTTCGACAGAAACCACACACTCGCGCGGAGAGACAGGAGGAAGAGGACAGCCGGGGCGGTGGGAGATAGGGAGATAGGGAAAAAAAAAAAGGGAGGGAGAAGGGATGAAGACGAAGGGACGAAGACGTCCGCGACGGATTGAATGCCGAGAAAGATAACACCCTGGGCGCTGAGTGGGAATTTGGAGGATGATAAATTTAGAAACAGCAGAGGTGTAGATAGGTACTTGATACTTGACCCCCAAGCTGTCAAGCTGGAGGCGCATCGACCCCTACCTCTAGGTACCTTCTTCCCTGTACGAAAATGTCGTAGGTATCTTAAAGAGGGTATGTAGGTACCCACCCACCCAGCTAAGGTAGTGGCGGCGATTGGTCGGCGCCCATTACAACTGATCGTCCTGTTGCATAGACGCAAAGCCACCGCTTTATCTACTCAAGCCACACACAATTCTCCGGCCGCTGCTAGGAATCCGAGCCCCATCACCGTCTTCCCACGTTCCATCTCCATCTGTTTCCTTTCTTCCGCCACCCAGCCTTCTCCATGTAACGAGAAACCATCTCGACCTGAGAGCAGAACGGCAAATCTCTCCCCTCCCTCTCCTCGCCTGCTTTTACTTAGCTCGCCGGCAGCCCCTATCGTATTCCACCCGAACCTACCCTCGTCGGCGCGAGCGAGCGCAAAGTTTTTCCTGGATCGCCAAGGACATGCTCCCGCCGAGCTGCTCGTGAAAAAGCTTGAGGACCGTGTCCGGCACCATCTCATCTCAATGTTCACAGAGACCCTGCGTCGAAAGATGGTATGCCGCCTCAGATCCCTCCGCCTGATTCTGTCGCCCTCCTCCTCTCTTCCCCTTCTGACAAACCCTGCACCGCACAGGCATCATATACATCGGCGACAAGATCGAAGCACGACTTCGCTAGGCAGGTCGAGGAAGTGAAGACCCCCAAGAGGTATGCCTGTCCGTCATCCTCCCTCTCGCTTTTTCTACTTCTCCGGGGCCGGGGTTTTAGTATGATGCAACAAATAAAACAATGGGAATCTCTCTGAGCACATCATCACATCATGCGGAGACCCTTTATTCTTTATATATATCTGATTATTGTTAACCCCCTTCCCTCGCTCGCTTTTTTTTTCGGTTGCCCGATTGCCGGACTGACTGGTGCGAAAGCGACATCAACGCCCTGATACTCGACTATCTGACTGTTGCCGGCTACCCTAACGCGGCCGCGAAATTCTCAATCGAGGCCAACCTCCAACCGCAACAGTCCACACCCGCCATCCAGGCGAGACAACAAATCCGAGCATTCATACACCGGGGCGACATTGAGAATGCCACGCGAGCTATCAACGACCTTGACCCTTCGGTAAGCGCCAATTCCTGACTCGTGACTGCTTTCATTTTCGAGTTGCTATGATTAAAACACGAGTTTACATGCACCACTCATATGGCCTTCGGGTCGCTGATGAGGAACCACCACTTTTTTATCTATGAGCTTCTTGTCTGCAAATCATCTCTGCCGAGGTTCCCTGCTTTCACGTAGTAGCTAATCGTGAACAAAAAGGTCCTGGACGAGGATGAGCCTCTCCACTTTGCTCTCCTCCGTCTCCAGCTCGTGGAGCTGATCCGGAAGTGCAATGCGCAACCGGGCGGCGATATCGAGCCTGCCCTTGAATTCGCTCAAACCCAGCTCGGACCCAAGGCGCCGCGCACCCCGCAGTTTCTAGAAGACTTGGAGAAGACGATGTCTCTCCTGGTCTTCGACCATAACAACCTAGACCCTTCGCTAGCCGCGCTCCTTGAACCAAGCCTTCGGCGGGAGGTCGCCGACAAAGTTAACAAGGCCATCCTCCAGCGTCAGCAGCAGCGTAGGGACGCTGCCATTCAAAATCTGGTGCAGATGAGGGCCTGGAGCGAGGATACCGTACGCAAGGAAGGCAAGAAAGAGTTGCCTGCGAGAATTGATCTCGGCCTAGACGGCGACGATACCGAAAACGGACACGAGCCGATGATTACGACCTGAGCTGATGTACGATCGGGGCTATCCCTTGTAGACTGGGCGAATACGGCCCGAGCCGCTTTCTTCTACTTTCCCTGTCCAATACGCTGTCTGTAGAACTAAAATGGGAGGCGGTGGATTCCGAGGACAGGTTATCCACGACAGGCGTTTTTAACGGTTGGACGGGCGTTATCGGTAGGCACGGTGAGATATCCCGCCCGGAACATCAGGTGGTCTCTTTTTTTACATGGTCTGGGTTTTACCGAGGATCATTAGACTTTTTTTTTTTTTTAAAAAAACGCAGCACTTGACGAGGTAGTGGTTGCGACGAGACCGAACCTCTCTCCGGGTATAACAGACAATGCCATCACAGTCGGCATTTAGGAAATAGGATGCTCCTCACGATCGTTAGAGGGGCCCGGGCCGTATAGGCACAAATTCGATAATATCGGAAGGGGTTATCACATAGGTATTCGAGATACCATGGTCTAGGATTGTATTATGTACAGAAGAAGGGAAAACACTAGACGGGTTATCCCTAATGATATTTCCACCCTTCCGTCCCTGCGATCACGATCGCCGTTCATCAATGATCATTTCTATTTCCCTTTCTTTCCTCGAAACCGGTTCTCTTTTAACTTTTTTTTTTTACTTGGCGCGGATGAGCTTGAGCTTCTTGGGGGAGTAGAGGAAGTTGTTGGCGTAGGCTTTGGGGGCGAAGGTGCGGACGTTAGGCTCCTGGACGAAGTACTCGTAGCCCTGCTTGCGGGCGAAGGCGATGGCGTCCTCCTTGGTGCGGAACTCGAGCTTGGTGCCCTGCAGGTAGTCGCCAGACGACTGCCAGCCCATGAGCGGATTCTCCCACCGGTGGCCGCGCGCCAGCACGTCCCAGTCCATGCGCCAGTGGTGCGCGCCCCACGTCCCCGACTGCGTCGCCGGCTTCGACGGCTGGTAGATCCTGTAGTCGCGCGTGCTGGTTAGACCCCGCGGGAGGAGGAGGTGGGAGGGAAGAAGGGGGTAGGGAGCGCGACGTACCGGACGGCCCGCGCCTGCAGCTCCATCGGCGCGCCCGAGATGAGCGCCGCCGGGAGAACGCCGTCCTCGTTGGTGCCGTCCATCACGCGCTTCGGCACAGGCGTGAACGTCCTGCGAAAAAAAGCGTCAGCACCGGGCACCCTGCATATCAGAACGATGTAAGGCGTACGATGTCGCGCTGTCGATGGGCGCGCCGTAGTCGGGGGCGTTGCGCGGCCGCTCCTCCGGCGCGGCCGACGGCTCGAGGGCCGCGCTGCTGCTCTGGCGGGGGCCGCCCGAATTCGCCCCGGCGCCCGACGACGAGAGGCGCCGCTGCGACATGGCGACGGCCTGGCGGACCGGGACGAGGGTCGCGGTGCGGAGGAGCCGGGGAGCGGTCGCCGCCTGGTTTCTGAGGGAGGCCATGGTGCGACGGGTCGTTGCGTGGGTGGTTGTGCGCGAGGTAGGATACGAATTGGGCGAGCTAGTCGGCACTCGTAGGCTGGCGGCACCCGGGGGGGGGATGGGCACCGTCGGTAGAACCGTGTATAGGGAAGTGTGGGAGTGTGTTGGATAGCACTCAGGTAACGTGCAGGTATCTTGATAGGAATGTGAGGTCGGATCATCAGGTATTTCGAGATTGGCCACGACGGAGCTGTGGCGGGGATGCGTCAAGATGTGGCGGCAGATAGCGGGGGGGTTCTGTGGCGTCGGCAGAGAGGTACGTATCTAGAGGTAACGAATTCTGCGAAACCTATGCGGGCACGGACCACATGTGTTCCCCCATCGCCAGAATCCCTAGCGAGGTCTTTTCGTCTATCGAACCTCGACCCTCATTTTTGAGATAATTCATCGTATCTGCCCACCCAGCACCCCATCGCGCTTCGCGGAGCAGACACACGCCAATTGCGCCGCCCGCTGGTCGTTTGAGATATCGTTGTGATCCTCCCGATTATTCACGCTTCCCTTGCCCCGCGATCGCAACACCCACCATGAGTTTCGTCGCTCGCCGGGGTCTCTCGACCCTCATCCCTCCCAAGGTTCGTCCCCCGCGGCAGCCCCTGTCACCAAATACGTGGCCGCTGGCATGCTAACTCATCCTCGTGCTAGGTCGCTTCGCCGAATGTACGTATTGAAAGCTACACCTCGAGACCACACGCCTCCCCCGAGCCCCGCGGACCTTACGCTCTGATATGATGTGACTGGTCGGGGAGGTTCGGGTTTAATACCCAGCACCGGCGTCCGCTGTGGCTGGAGGCTGAGGGACGCTCAGAAACGCTTGCGAGCCTGGATCCTATGAGATGAACGAGCGAGGGAACACCGGAAGGCTGACTGATAGGTGTCCGCTAGGCTATCGGCGCGGCCCCCGATGCCGTCCGCATGAAGCGCGTCGTTAACTTCTACGAAAAGCTTCCCCGGGGCCCCGCGCCTCCGATCAACGCCACCGGCATCCTCGGTAGATACCAGGCCAAGTACTTCGGCGCGACCAACAACCACAAGCGTACGTCCAACTTGAGATCATCTGCGAGCATCGCGTCCCCCCTTTCCCCGGACGGAGGGGCGGACGGGGGAATGGGGGCGGGGGGGGGGCAAGCGGGAAACGTACGAAGTACACTGCACTAACAAATCTGCTCTATAGCTATCGTCCACGCTATTGTATTTCTCCTGGTCATCGGGTACCCCTTAACTTACCACTTCCATCTGCGTAAGTCTTGCTTCTCCCCCCCCCTTCCTTTCTCGACGCAATCTGTCGTCGGCGTCGAGGCTGGGCAGATACTAACAGATCTGCTTCTAGGCCACCACAAGAACAACGCTCATTAAGAGGCGAGTTCACCGCTGCACAAGGCACGTGGCGGAGCTGTACATAAGTTCGATGGCTAGCATTATGTATCCATAGCTGCCGTTCATTAGAGCAGCAGGGCAGTCTCCCGCTTCCGAGGCGAGCAGATGAAAACAAATCTACTACGAGCCTTTCGCTTTGTTCTGGTGAACTCGCGCACTCGCGCACTCGCGCAGCATATACGTACCGAAATACGGTGGATAGGCGAGGTAGTATCTCGATATAGGAGTACTCGTTACCGAGGAGGGGCGCCGATTTCCCTTTTATTTGCATTTCCCTTGTTTTGTTGCAACCCCCCCCTTTCAGGAACAATACTATGCAGTAGTCCCTCGACGACCCCGAGCGTTTGCTGTGGGTTTGTTGCGCGGGTATTATTTCCCTATATTTTTCTCCACGACCTGGCGCTGGCTTTTCAGGGCATAATACACAGCCTCTGTATGGGAAGATCACGCAGTGGGCGAACCTGGGCAACTTGCTTCCTCCATCCCATGCATGCATGAACAATAGAGGGGGGGTTGCCTCATGTCGTGTCGGGAAATGAGAGCTCCCTCGGAAATTTGTGTGTCGAGTCCCCGTTCTTCTTCCCCCTCCCCCGCCACCAAAAAATTACCAAGCACCATATCCAGCCAAGCGAAGTCTACCGAAATTAGGAAGAACAACAAGACACAGAGCGTCTCCCGATCGAGCGCGTCTGGTCCAGGAGATCTTGGTATTCTAAGAGTTTGACCCCCCAGTGTGACGATTAATTCGGACTTCGGCTCGACGGGCGGCAGATCAAATCCCAATGCTTACCCCATTTTCCTGCCGTGCTACACAGCTGGCCGCAGATGGCCGCAGATGTCGTTCGGTGGCTCAGGCGATTCTATAGCCCACCGGTATATTCCTATTCTGGCTCTTAACATCGAAGCGTACCGGACTCTCTGACATCTAACACAATTCGTTCGTGGCGTCGTAGCGACAGCGTACTCGCGGTGCTCTATCGCTTCGGAGACCGAGGCGTTCCACCACGTCTTAACGCCAGATTCGCGGAGCTGGCTAGCCGGATCGTTGCCGGTCGACGTTAAGGGCGTGTGCCGCTACCGCTTCGAGTCCTTGGCACTCGGGGCCCAAGCCACTTCTGTTGCGAATGTGGTTTACAGGTCACTACCACTGGGGGTGATATCCTTCGAGGGTGAGGGAGGTAGGTGATGGGGAAAGGGGCCTCTCTATTCCTGTATTATGCCCAAGCCGTGTGCATGGAATAACATATCTGGATTTTATCCTAGCGCATGGCTTCCCGGACAACTCTGCCAACAATATAGGTACCCCACGCTAGAACCGCAATAACGTCATGCCGTAGCACGTTTCCGCCGTCAATGTTGGTTGAGCTGGACGATACTAGTCCATCGTCCAAATCTGCGTAGATGCCACAGACGATATCTCGTCTCCACCTGCGGTTCTCTCCCACAGAGATGTCATCTCGTCGGTCTTATCCCCCGGGAGCTAACTGATAAACTTCATCTGCACAACGGCTAGAAGCGACCCGGAGACTACGACACGCTGCCGGATACCTTCTGGGGGAGGTTTGAGCTGCAAGTTGGTGGCGCGCCCTGGCCCCGATCGACTCGGGGTATTTCTCTTGCCCTATACTGGCGATTGTCTGATCGCGACAGTTGAAACTTGTTATCGAGGATTTCTAGGCTCCCTCCCCGATAGCTATAGGATTGGAATCGGTCAGGGAGATCCCCTGCCTGTCTAGGTTCAGCCGAGTTACTAGTAATCAAACACGTCCGTCTTTAGCGGTGTTTATCTGGCGTCACAAGTCCTTCGACGGACACGGCGGCCGGTCTTCCGGAACGCCGGCTTGTGCCAATACTGTTTCCTCCAGGGTACGTACCCAGCGGGCACGACAATCGCGGCTGGGTGTTAGAAGTACGGCTCGGCGCGGGGTGTTATGACCGGGCATATCCGCGAACCCCTCCGACGCGGCCTCGACGAGGAGCTCGGAGGCCATCCTGGTGTTTGGCGATGCTCTGCATTCCGCGAGGCGAAGTTAAATATACCTTACCCCTCCCATACTCATTATGCACGAGCGGCGTATCGAGGGAATCCGGGGATCAGGACGTGCGGCAGTAGTGATAAGGATGGAGCAGCAGCTGCTGCTACCATTGCCGTTGCTAGATATTCTCATGGACTAGAGCTCCATCCATTTCTATGCGGTGAATCTTCGTGCCTCGCGTTTCCAAGGAACTCACCCTCAGTCCGGCTCCTTTCCGGCGTAGATCAAGTCCCGTTCGTAAGTATAGGTAGCTGATTGGGTTTCATGACTCGGTACTTAGAACTCGTAGGCGAGAAAGCGGCGTATTTATCTAGGGTGGCAACGCTTGCGGTTCTTGTTCTGCTACTACCAGTTGCGATGCCGGGGTTCTCAACTGTAGTCTGAAGGCGACTAGGAGCGCCCTCTGAAACCGATCGGATACGTTGATTCGGTACCACCGGCATTCCAGCGTCTGGGGAGCCCCTTATCGACCTGGAAAGTCCCGGAGACCTGGAGCGGACAACCAAGATTCGACCAGCAGCGCCCATACGATTACCTGCCTCTATACCTTACTATAGGTACCTACCTAGCTGGGTACGTACATACCTACGTAGGAGGTATTCGTAGGGCGTCTTATACGTCATTCTATGCACTGTGTGTGCTTCCATCGCAAGGTATACTGTGTAAGGCAAGCACTGTTTCTAGTGTTGCTTTGATAATAACAAAGGGCACCTTTGTAATAAGGCGCCGGCATCCCCCCCTTCTATTGGACAAACAGGAGGTTGCTGACAGAGGTATTGTATTGTATGCGCGTCGGATAATTACCTACCTACCTCTATATGAGTACAGACCGATGAACGAGGCATGGTACAGGGGATCAGCATCAAATGTAGGTAGATAATTTCGTTGAATTTCTCGGTACTTTGGGTATCTGCTCATACCTCCAGTAGCAAAAGGAGGCCCCAATTTTAGAAGGTACGTACCTCCCCAGATACCTACGATAGGTTAGGTTAGGTATATCCTGTTACTGGACCAACTGTTGCACTCTCTCTGCCAGGTGGCCCAGCCCGGTGATGACTGAGGCCGTTACTGTGGGTTGCCCCGAGAGGTCTAGGTACCTGACCCTGTGTTAGAGGGCCGACAGAGGTTCGACGTATGTACCCAAGGTACCTAGCCTGCAGTAAGTAGATGGCAGGAGACAGGCCGAGGTGGAAAGGGAGACAGGTACAGGTACATGCACAGATATCCAGGCGCAGCTGGGGATACATTCAATTTGGAGACGTATCTGAGGCATGTACAGTACGTGCGGGACCCACCGGCCTCAGGCAGATCTCTCCGTACCACCTGGTACATAGATACTGGGCCCGCTGCCCACTCGCCGCCCTCCGCCCTCTTCTCTCTCTCTGCCCGTTTCCCCCTCTCCACTTTTCCTGCGTGCAAGCCCCAAGAGCTTGGGATCGTGTAAACTTTTGACAACACGACGCTGCGAGACCAATACCGACCACTTCTCGCCCGCATTTCTCTGCCTCCTCTCATTGCCTACGCCAACCTGCCTACCTCTACCCCTCGGCCTGCAGACCGCACACGAAAGAGAGAGAGAGAGAGAGATCGCAGCCATTCCCTCCTCTCCTCCCGGCACCGCGCTAGCCCCAAACGAAGAGAGACTGAGAGAGCGAGAGACCGAAGGCGGGAGCAGAGAGCGCATTAGCACACCCACAAAGAGAGAGAGGGAGGTGGTCAACTGGGGGCTTGCTGGCCGACTGAGCTCTGCTGGTCGCGCACCCTCTGCGAACGCGGCTAATTTGGCCCTCTTTTTTTTCCCCTTGTATTTTCCCTGTTCTCTTCTCTACCGACCTCTAGCCCTGCCTCTCTCTACCCGCTAGGAAGACGGAGAAAGGCATATCTCCAGGCACTTCTCACCCACCACCTCCTCCTCCTCCTCCACCACTGCCAGACTACTAACCGACCTGGCATCCGCAGCCTGTGAGTAACCAACCCCAATTTCTCACAAACTCATGCCAAGTAAACCCCTACGCAACCACGAAACTGACCGCATCCCATCACTTGTCAGCCTTCCTCGCAACCAACGCATCTCTTTTGACCCTCCGCGGATCGCACAATCCTACCGTGCCCTCTGATCGCGACACTAGCATACAAGTTTCGCGACCGCTCAAGCTGGATGATGGCGACAGAGCCAACCCTGGATCAGCCTGATGCATCTTTAACTGAACCAGCCCTCGTAAGTTACACCTGACCCCAAGGCATCTTTTTGCTCCTACGCCTTCTCGCCCTGTTCCCCTCTCCGCCCCTCCCCGTATCTGCCTCTGCCCTCGTCCTCCCCCCTTCTCTTCCTCTTCCTTTCTGTAGTCCGGCCCTCTTCTCCTCGACCTTATGCAGCTATCCCGATATCTGCCTCGTCGCAAGTACGCCTGCTCACGTGCATCTTCTCCGCAGACTCAGCCCGCTACCGCAAGCCATGATGCTCGGGATGTCGATCGTTCGAGTGCTCTCCTAAATGGTGCTTCCCTAGAAGTCGAGAATAAACAGATCACAGACATCGTTGACGAGCTAGTCAACTCGGCCGAGGTCAGTGTGAGCGGCGGTTCGGATACGGAAACATCCAAGGCAGACCCTTCGAAGCACTTTGACGACAAGAGCCATGTACGAAACTCCTCTGCTGTCAAGAGGCCCCAGAGCTTCAAGTCCGTTTCTGTGAATCGCACCTTTTTGGCCTCCAAGGCCGCCACGAGTTCTACTTTGCGAACCGACTCTTCCGCTGGCTCTACTTCCGCCATGTCGCAATCTACCCCTAGTAACTCCGCCTCGCGCCTCAAGTTGGTTGCCAAATCCGGTAGTAGTTTAGGTGGCTCTACCAAGACCCTGAGCACCAACGGCAAGCCTGCAACTGCCCCCGACCCGAATACAGTATGGAATCGCAATAGACGTAAGTCGTGATAATAATACCCAGAGTCTGCTTAGGTGCAAATTGCATTTCTCGTCCATTTCTGCTAACTTTTTTTCTTTTTCCTTTTCAGCTGTCACCCAACCTGAACAGAAGAAACTATCCGACGAGGAGTTAATGCACAAGTATGGAATACATATGGCAGGCCGTCTGGGTCCGGAAGACACCAAAGGCCAGTCGAACTGGGCAGATATCGACGACGACGAGGAGTGGGCACCAGAGACCATAACATGGACCGATGGCACTAAAATTACCCTACCGCAAGCCGACGAAAGTAGCTCAAATCCCACCCCGCCGCACGCTGCTCTGAGCAAAGAAGCGTCGCCCGCTCCGCCTAAGTCGAAGTCGCCCGCGCCGACGGCGAGCGCAACCGCGTCCCCTCCTGTCAAGCCGGGCACCCTCGCTTCGGCGAAGAGCCTCGTACTCAAAGGTGCGCCCGAAAAGCCCACCCTGGTTGCGAAACCGCCGGCGCCGCCTACACCAGCCAAGTCACCCTGGGCGCGTCTGCCGCCGGTCGACAAGATACCTCCTGGCCAGATGGAGGTTTTTGCACCCGCGTCGGTTCCGCGTCTCCCGCTGCGAGACCCCGTTGCTGCTCAGGGCCCACCCCCGCCTCCAGCCAAAGAGATCGCGGCGGACGACTTCAGTCGATCCGGCTTCCGGGAAGGCAACTCGAGTAACCATAGCCAGCTATACAATTCGCAATCCGGACGGTACGAGCCGGTAGCGGATCGTAAAGGCTCTAGGGGCGACATCCACAGCCGTCAACCCGCCGTACTCCAACGACCTCATCACGAGCAGCAAGGTCCAGCTGAGCCGTCTGCTGCCTTTCAGACAAGTCGGACCGGCGGACACGAAGTCCCATATGGCCGGCGCCGTGGCTCTTCTAACGTGAGCGGCAGCAGCGGTATGCTTGCTCATAAACTCGGAAAGCCCCACGATATCCTACCACCTACCGAGTTTCTCCAGTCGCGATCTGCCTCTGTCGCTACTGCGGGCGCCGAGAGTCCCCTCTCTGCCAGAACCTTTTCTCCAATCGACAACCAGCACACGCCACGATTCCAACCTAGTCACCCGTACCAACCACGCCCGTCCCCTGGTCAGGCCTACGCTACACCCTATCACAATTTGACAGCTCCCGACGCGGTGCCGCTAGAGGATGACTACGAGATACAGAAAAGAGTCATGCGCGATCGTCGCGAGCAGGCTATCAAGAGAAGGTTGGAAGAGGAAGCTCGCGAAGAAGAGGCCCGTAAAGCCCGAATTGCCGAGAAGCTGAAGGCGATGGGTCCGGCTCCCGAACGTAGGAGTGCGAAAAAGGAGGAGAAGAAGGAAGAATCCCCCGCACCGCCCGTGCATGCTCCGCGAGAAGGTATTCCGGCAGCCAACTCTGGAAGTACGTCAGAGCCTCAGCCCGAACCCGAGCAGTCGGCACCGAGAACCGTCGGATCGATCGGCCGTGAGAACCTTGGTGCTAGCAGCCAAATCAACGGGGATGCTAGGCGGCCTCTTGGAGAGGCTGAGAGGTCTAGGACCTCTACGGCTCATACTACTACCGCTCCCAAGGCCCAACCCCCGGCTCACTGGCCTGACACCCCGCAGCACCCGGAGCGATTCACGACCTGGGGCAATGGTCCCCAAAATACGTCGCGAAATGTCTGGGGTGCCCCAGGGAATGATCGTTCTCTGGGAAACGGCACTTTCAACCCAGACTTGGGGACCTTGCCTGATTCTCACCCAGCTCCTATCTCAGAACGAAATCATCGTCCGGCGCCTATCGGACCTCCTCGCACAACTTCGCAGCCGCCGGTGCGCCCCGAGGCGATACCCGGCAATCGCCTAGCTCCCATCGGCCCCCCTCGAACCCGTGGACCCGAGCCCACTGGCTTGGGTGCGTGGCAGACCTACGATCCTGTAGAGGACGACAGGCGAATCGCACTCGAAATACAAGAATCGCGCAAGACCCGAGGCGAGCCCGCGCCGATTGCTGTGAAGGATACCTGGCGCGCTGTCGATTTGAACGAGTCAGGCAAGCGCACTGTGGCCGGTCCAAGCTTCAAGACGCACGGCGAAGCCCCATCGGACATATCAGACCGCCCAGACGGCACTCATTCGGAGCGCAAAGGACTGGGGTCTTCGGAATTCTATCGTCCTAGGGCGGACGTGTCCAGAAACGAAACGAACGGTGCTCGGTCTGAGTTTAGCAGGCAACCGTCCGTCGGGCACACCGCTGGCGCAGTACCCGGCCCAGCAAACCAGGCTAGGAGCAGCTCGCGATTCTTCCCCGCGCGCGACGCGCCTCCGCATGATTACAGCCGTATTCAGGAGCCGATCGTTCGGACGAAGTCTCCGACTCCACCCCCGCCCACTGCAGACGGCCACCCGGTCTTCGACGGCGACGTCACTCGCCCGCATGTAGCCTTGCCGCCGGCTCGTCCGATAGTGAAGCTGCCTCCGTCAAACTCGGCCGCGCCCACTCCCGTCATACCACCCGCTAAGCCTGTACCAGCTTCATTTGCCGCCGCTGCCGCTGCCGCCTCCGCGTCGTCCCGACCGCCTCAGCAACCGACGGCTCCGCGACCGTCGAGCAGAGGCAAGGGATACGGAGGGATCCCTCAGAAGCCTCACGAGATTGCGTCTCAGGAGAACTGGCAGGACAAGATTAACAGTCTTATGGGGAAGAAGTCGACTCCTCCAGCTCGGTCTATGGCCGTTGACTCGTCAAGTAGAATTGCATTGGACTATACACAACAATCATATGACCCCGCGACTGTCGCCTTGCCCAGTCTATCGCATTCTGTGAGCTCTATAGCCACCGAGGATAGTGACTATACTTCCAGGGAAATGGCCGAGGAATGTTTCGGAGAGCAAGAGATGGGCTCGCTCCCGGCCGTCAAGCTCCCTAGCGAAGCGCCGGATGCGCTATGGCAAGCCGTCGAGCCTGACTTCGACCCTGTGCCAGCCAAACTACGAGTCGATCCCACGGGCGCCGAGTCGTTCAGGTTCCCACACGAAATCTTGAACGGCAAGAGCGTAATCCGTATCTCCGCCCCGGGGATGCCAGAGGTGAAGACAGTTCCGATTTCGTTCGCGAACAGCAATAGGTCTTTCAGCAACCCGCGTCGGTCCGGACCTCGGGTAAACCCCCGACGCTTGTCGAATCGTGGCGGCCAGCGGGGGGGTAGAGAGCACCCAGACCACGTAAACGAACACGCCTCGTCGTCTTCGCCCGGCCGGCCCCCTCCCAGCCGCAACGGACGCGGGTATAGACCTCGGGCAGAGAACTGGGGTCGACACCCCTCGTCCACCTCAGCAGCGCAGTCGTAAATACGGAGGCAATTGGCGGATGCGGATACTGCTGCTAAGTGACGGAGCACCTACACGGGCTCGGTCGCGCTCTACTTGGGAGTCTTGGTCTGACCCGCCCCCGACCTGTATACTCTTACAAACCACCGTCGGAACCGTGACTTGACGTTGCGGCTTCTATTCATATATTGCTGTCATTGCGGGTAGTAATCAGCCAGGATGACGGCGTGTACAACAAATTGCCAATGCAATAATTTCCGCGTTATTCTCGTGTGGAGGGACGGCATAGGTCTTTTCTTATTTTTCCACGACGTGACGACCCCCGGTACCAAACTATGGTTACGAAAGGAGTTCTCATGACCGTCTCTCTACGACCGACACCCATCGGCCAGCTGTGGACCGCCCCGCGATGGGCTCTCCCAGAAGCATACTCGGTAGTGGGAATGCATTTGTCTACATCGTGACGGGCCACGACTTTCATGCATGGGACGGAAATTTCGGATCATGAAATCCTTTTTTGCGGGGGGCGTTGGCGTAGGAGGCATCGGTGCTTTTCTCCGAGCATACGACCACTAGGTACAGGAAAGGGGGGGGTTCCCGTCTACTATGTGATAACAGAAAATAAACCAGTCCGGGAGTCGATACCCGCGTGCGGAGAGCCACTTGGGTATCGCGAAAGACCGACCAATCTCTGTCCACCTCCCCCCTTCATTCTGCTATACATGAGCTTTCTCAGACAATAGCAGTGCAGGGTATATAAGTCTCGGGCGAGAAACAGAATTCCGCCGTCTATCCACTCCTGCTCCTCCCCCCCTCCTACTCCCAACCTCCTGGCATACGAATCAAGGGGAAACGGAGGGAAAGAGGGAGAGAGCCAGAAGAAAAGAAACGGAGTGATGAAAGACGATAAATTGTATCTCGGACGGCCCTATCTACGCACCGCTCTTTGCCGCTGGGTATCACGGGAGATGACTCCTACTATTACTATTATTATTACTACTACTACAACCACTACTATTACAACTACTCCGACGACGACGACGACGACTACTACCACTGCCACCCGCAACAGGACAACATCGGCCGATTCCGGCCAGAATTTAAGTTAATAGAGAGACTACTTCTCATCATCATCGTGTGCCATATGTGTTCCTGTGTATGTGTAGTGTGCTCCCCCTCTACTCTGACTCCAGGAGTAAATCCCTCTGACGTAGCTACTCGTACCGGGCGCGTGAGGCATGATACCGACGTGAGGCGACGTCCGCCCGGCTCGTTGCGTGACTACGATGTCGATTGCCACGCCGACGAATCCTAGGTTAGCCTTTTTTTTTGCTTTCGCTTGTCTCGTCACAAATAAGTCTACTAGCTGCTACGTAGCTCCCCACTGCGTAGTCGTCCCTCAGCTTCCCCTGCGTAGCGCGGCGGAATCGCGCCTGGGACAAGCGCGTACGTCCGGGTCTGTGCGAAGGCAGGCGGGTGTGAACCGGCGGCGGGGGTGTAGGCGTGGCGGGGAGGGGGCAGACGCGACGAGGCGGCGCGTAGTGAGGGAGCGTTGGATCGAGGCAAGGCTGGAAGAAGACGAAAAAAACGGATAGGCGGGTGATCGCGAGGACGGGGGATATATTACACGCGTAGGCATCCCGCACAGGGGAGTCGTTCTCGGCGTGCTGGCTGGCTGGCTGGCTGGCCGCCGGCCCCTACGCACGCACGCACGCACGGAGTCTCCAGGTCACGCAGCAGACACGGCCTCGGGCCCGGATTAACGAATTCTCTTGTATTGCCCTCGCCGCGGCCCTGCCTTAACCCGGGCTGGTTCCCGCCCGCATTCGTAGTATCGTCGCGTCTCGTGCCCTCGTCGCATCGCGGCTCCGCCTAGAGAAGACTCCGGACGCCTGCCCCCCCCCCACCGCGAGCATCCGACGCATTGCCCTCGCAGCCTCGCGCGGAAAGGCCTGCCTACATTCTATAGATAGATATATCGGCGTCGCGCACGCCGGCGCGCTCTTCTCTCCGGCAACCTAGCCCCCGCTGACATGGTCCCCGTCTCACTCCCGCGTTCAGCCGTAGGCCTTCGTATAGGCCTGCGCGCGGCGGCAGATCGATCTGCTGCGCCTCCGCCTCGCATTCCCGCCGCCGCCGCCGCCGCCGCCGCCGCCGCCGCCGTGTGACGCGCTGCCTCCCGCGCGCGTACCGGCTCTTTTCGCAGCGCCGCGCGGGCCCGCGCCGACAGGCGGACCCGGCGCGCTTAGAACTCCTCGACCGCGCAGTTGGGGTGCAGCACGTACACGACCCGCTGCGAGGGCGCGGGGTCTCCGTCGCCGGCCGCTGCCGCCGTCGCCTGCGCCTCGGCGTCCTCTTCGGCGAGCCCCTCGCCGCGCACCGCCATGAGGATGTTGTCCTGTTTTAGGGGGGGAGGTCTCGTTAGCGCGCGGTTCGGCTGCTGGATGGGCATAGACGGAGGGACGGGAAGAGGGTAGTAGTGTGTACAAGAGTCCGCGGGGGGGAAGCAGGGAACGGAATACGAGAAGATGAGAAGATGAAGAAAAGGAAAAAAAAGGGGGAATGGAGGGGGCCGCAAGGAAACTCACCTTGACCATCTTCCGCAGCACCATCTTCGCGATGCCCAGCTCGCGGTGGTAGTCCTCCTCGCCCTCGAGCTCGTTCTCTATCTGCTCGAGGTACCACTGCGCGAGCGCCTCGCCGTCGACGCCCTCGCCCGCCCCCGACGCCTCGTCCTCGTTCACCCGCGACACGATCAGGTTCACCATCGCCACGTACTTGTCGTACGTGATGGCCGTCTTCTTCCGCGCCGGCGCCGCGTCCGCGGTGGAAGGCTGCTCGCTAGCCCGGCCCGCCTCCGCCCCCGCGTCGCCCTCGCCCATCGCCGCGTCGCCGTCCTCGTCGTGGCTAGTCACCCCCGCGGCCGCGTCCGCGGCGGCCAGGAGCGCGGCGGAGTCGTCTTCGGGCGGCACGTCTTCGCCGTTGGCGGCGCCGGCGCCGTCCCCGTCGTCGTCGTCGTCGTACATCTCGACGTCGTCGTGCTCGACCGAGATGATGCTCTGCCGCAGCAGGTTGGACGCCTCGTCGACGAAGTCGGGCGTGATCTCCTCGACGCAGTTGGCCTTGGCGATGGCCTCGGAGAGCCGGATCAGGCTCTCGAGCTGGCGCACGGTGATGCGGTACGAGTGGCGGCCGACGCCGCCCTGGGCGTCGTCGGCGCGCAGCTCCTTGTACTTGGCGACGAGGCGCTCGCGCGCCTCGGGCGCGAACTCGGGCCGGAACGTGCGCGCGAACCGGATGTAGCGCTGGAGCCGCTCGGTGCCGAACTCGGGCTCGATGGCGGCGTCGCGCAGCGCGTGGATGCCGACGATGTGCTCGGCGAGGTGGCGGTCGACGGCCTCGTTGCACTCGTCGAGCACGACGAAGAAGAGGTCGAAGCGCGACATGATGGGCGCCGACATGTTGATGTTGGCGCGCAGCGTCGTCTTGCGGTTGTACCGGCCGCCGACCGGGTTCGCCGCCGCGAGGATCGACGTGCGCGCGTTGAGCGTCGCCTGGATGCCCGCCTTGGCGATCGAGATGGTCTGCTGCTCCATCGCCTCGTGGATCGCCACCTGGTCCGCGATGTCCATCTTGTCGAACTCGTCGATGCAGCAGATGCCGTTGTCCGCCAGCATGAGCGCGCCCGCCTCGATCGTGAACTCGCCCGTCTCCTCGTCCTTCATCACCGCCGCTGTGAGACCGGCCGCCGACGACGCCTTGCCCGACGTGTAGACGGCGCGGGGCGCGAACGAGCAGACGTACTTGAGGAACTGCGACTTCGAGGTTGACGGATCGCCCACGATGCAGATGTTGATGTCGCCTCGGAGCGCCATACCTTCGGCCGTCGTTTTGTGCACGCCGGACATCAGCTGCAGGAGCAGACCCTTCTTGACTATCTCGTGGCCATATACCGTAGGCGCGAGCGACTGGACGAGACGATGGTAGATGTGGTCGCTGTGGACCATCTCACGGAGCTCGTCGATCTCGCTGGGCGTCATCGAGTTTAGGACCGCCGTTTGAGCCTCTTCGACACTTTCGCCCGAGTCAGTCGAGGTTTGGGTGAGAGAATTGATGATGTCGCGGGCCTGTCGCGAGGCAGATTGGCCCTGCCCGGACGTGTCGGGGGTGACCATGTTGGCGAGGAAAGCGAGTCGGTAGGTGAGATCACGTACGCCGAGAGACTTGAGGCCGGAAACTCCACTACCGCCGACATCGTTGTTGCGCGTCGCATCTCGGTCGTCTCGGATCGCTACCGGCCTGACTCCGGGAAGGCCCAGCTGGCTCACGTCCGGCACCACGATCAGGGCGCCCGTGAATATGCATTTCTCGCCGGCCTTGGCCCGGTCAACCATCTCGCCCCGTAGGATGACGTCCATCGTCCGTGGCATGCTGCCGGTGGGGATTTCCGAGCTGTTCTCTTGGATGCGGACCTTCTGCCAGTCGACAAAGGTGCTCTGCCGAATGTCGAGCTGCCACGCGAGACGGTTTCCGCACTCTGCGTTAGGACACTGTGTCGGCTCCGTATATCGGAACGTCTGCTCGACGTTTGGTATGACCGAACGGCAGTTCTCGCAGATGAAGGTCCCCAGCGACAGCTCGGGCCGCACTTCCGACGTGCGAGTCACGGTTCCGGATATAGAGAGAAGCTGGCCGACGTTCCTGGCCCGCAGGCTACGAATGCGGGAGACGAGAGGTAGGTTGTAAAAGGCAATGGCGAACAGCTTGTCTGTCTGCTGGTTAGCCGTCTTGCTCCCCTGGAGCTCCGATTGGCTGGCCGAGCCGACGTTGCTCGCGCCCGACGTGGTCTGGTTGCTGGAAGCCGTGGCTTGACGATGCTCGCGGAAGTACTGCGGTTCGTACTTGGCAATCATGTTGTGTAAGGCATTGGTGAGGAAGGGTAGAAATCGGTAGTATTGGGTGTTGATGGCATTGGCTAGGCCGCCATTCTGGTAGCTGGCGACGTGGCTGTAGTTTACGTAGAAGGTGGATAGCTGGTAGATACGCATGCCGTGGATTTGAGCGACGTAGAACTTGTCGGTGGTTACGGCGCTCGATGTCGGCGCACCGGAGGACAACGGGTCTTCGATAAACCTAATCACCAGTCAGCGAGACTGGCCAGATCGGCGAGGCAGAGGCAGCTCACTCTTCGATGAAGGTCTCAAAGTGCTCTTGGACGGTGATACCAATCCTATCCTCCACCCGCGGGACGCTACCGGGATCCCGTCTTCTTGTGCGGCCAGGGACCTGGTCATCTGCGAAGCCGTCGGCCTCGTCGTCGCTGGGTGCTGCCAGACTCTCAGACGGCGGTCCTCGCGGACGTGCTGAAGAACCTCTGGCGAATTGTCTCTGCCTAGGGGTAGTGGCAGCCCTGGAAGGGGCGTCGGACATGGGAAAGCCAGCATCACTCGGAGTCGCCATTGTGAAGAGGGGGAAAACTGCGGCAATACCAACAAACGGGTTTTTGGGCGATGTTGGGAGGGAAAGGCGGTCACTGCGAGGTCCAACCAGATATTAAAAATTACGGAGGGGCAGAATGGGTTGGGACGCGTCGCGTGGAGAAAATGGCCAGGGGAACGCGATACTCTACCAGGCCAATCACAGGCGTGTACTCTAAGTGCTTGCATATGCCAAGACGCGATAAGCAACTATCGGGTTAGATGCATATACTATTGCATATTGCCGAGCAAGAATCGCATTAAAAGAGTATCTGAAAATCGGGAACTGCATCTCCAGTCCACTCTTCTTCCCATACCTTACCTACCTACATCTTAGGTATCGTCAAAACTTATTCTTACTCTACACAACACATAAGCTATTTGAGTTCCCTCATCTTCCGCTATCCTATATAGCTTCCGGTGTATCTTTAAGACCCCTCTACGAATCTCTCAAGGGGCCGGTTTCCCAGGCATAAAAGGTCGATCTTGGCATCAAACCCTCTGTGAAAGATCGAGGATCTCCGGCTACCAAGACCAAACGAGACCAGGCCACGGCCGGGCAGCCGTGAGTGCAAACACTCCATATAGCCCTCTCATCCACGCCCATGTCATCATTAAGGAGACCAGTCCCTCCTGCGACGTAGAGAGCAATGGCACCAGAGTTGTCCTCCAACTGGAAACAGCTTCAAGCAAAGATCAAGGCCGAGTCCACCAGTACCGCTATCTCTCCCGCCACCACCGCTGCTACCACTGCCGCCCCCTCCGCAAACAGAGTCTCCCACAAGAGGAGAGCTACTAGCAACCTTCCGTCAGAATCCCCTTCCAAACGGCAGAAGTCCCAAACCCCCCACAAGGCCCTGGCACAATATCCGCCACCCTCGGGTACGCCCGCCAAGAGCCGTCGCCAGCCCTCAGCAAAGCCAAAGATGGGCGTCACGCAGTCCTCTGCGATCGCGCGGGGGACGCCGGCGACGGTCGCGCCATCGCTCGCGCTCTGGGCCGAAGACAACGACGTGTCAGCCGAGGCCCTGGCGGAGGCATACGGCCTGGGCGTGCGGGACAACGCGGCGCTGAAGACGGGGGGCGCGCCGCGGGTCAACGAGGGCCTAGCGGCGGGGATCGAGGTAGGCAAGTACGTGGCGCTGGACTGCGAGATGGTGGGGGTGGCGGGGCCGGGCGGGGAGGTGTCGGCGCTGGCGCGGGCGAGCGTGGTGGACTTCCACGGGCGGCAGGTGTACGACTCGTTCGTGCGGCCGGCGGAGCGGGTGACGGACTTCCGGACGGCGATCACGGGGATCACGGCGCGGACGCTGGCGGCGGCGCGCGGCTTCGACGAGGTGCGCGCCGCGGTCGCCGCGCTGCTGCGCGGCCGCGTGCTCGTCGGCCACGACCTGCGCCACGACCTCGCCGCCCTCCAGCTCGACCACCCGGACCGCGACGTCCGCGACACCGCGCGCTTCGCCGGCTTCCGCCGCTACGGCAACGGCCGCCGCCCCGCGCTGCGCGCCCTCGCCCGCGAGATCCTCGGCGTCGAGATCCAGAACGGCTCCCACTCCAGCATCGAGGACGCCCGCGTCGCCATGCTGCTCTTCCGCCGCCGCAAGTCCGACTTCGACGTCCAGAACGCGGCCAGGTACGGCCTGCTCGAGACGTCGACGGCGACCGAGACCGTCGGTGGCGCAAGTAGGAATGCGGCAAGGGGCGAAGGGGCGGCGAAGAAGAAGAAAAAGAAGAAGAAGAAAAAGAAGAAGAAGAAGAAGCATTGATGTTGGAAAAGATAAAGCATGGAAGCGGTGATGAATGGAGTATGCATATGGGAAGTGATACTCTATAATACTAATCTCTGTACATACAATATTTCGTCCGCCGCACGGCGGCGTCTGCTGATTTACCGTTGTGGTGTGCAGGACAGTTCTCCAAGCTCTGCCCGCCCCAGCCACCTTCCATATCGTGAGCGCATCTTTTCCGTTCTATCATGGAAACGAATGCGTGTTTTCTCGTAAACGGAGGAACCAAGACTTTGGATGAGCTCCTCGGATCGATCTGGATAATAATACTCCGAGAAAAATTCTTCTCCTGTTGTGTACACACTATGGGCAGTTCCAGAAGACTGAAGCCCGACCCCTATTCGCATTATGATAATACCGCAACGGCCCCAAACAACTACCTACATCAAATCGCCCCTAACTACTCCCATTAAATGTTGAGTTTCCAGCTTGTGCTGCTAAGTAGCTAACTACTACTACGGCACAATCTCCAGAGGGTGTTGCCCAGTCTCAGTCTGAGTAGTCTAGGGAACAGGCGGGGTTTTGAGACGAGAAATGGGTTCACACTTTCGTACACACCATCATAGCAACCTAGGTCATCGATATACCCCACGAGGTCTCTTTGCTCTTTGCGCACACTGAGCATCGGTGATTGGCATTCAGCTGGCGTCCTCAATTCTGCCGTGAATCCGTTATACCAAAAATGACCTGTCATGGCTGTCAGATTGCCTCAGACTATTATCTCCGCTTATTGGTTGTCGCTGTCGAGTTCGCAAATCACTGTATCACCGTGTGATTTCCCCTTAATCTATCCTCATTAGACATCTCGACGATAAAAGTTGTAAGCTAATACAAGTTATAGGTTAGCCATGTAGAAGTAACGCCACTACCGTCATGAGCGTCACATGGCTAATATCTCTGGAAACGTACGGTATGGGGCGTCTATTATTGCACAACAGTAAGTACACCGTTGCACGACTATAAATTGAAGTTTTCACGGAAATCTAGAATATGCTGCGGCTTGTTGCCAATTCGGTCCACCGCGACAATGGGGGAACTGAATTCTTCCAAGGGGAATATCACAAACAGCCTGCCTGGAGACTCGGTGGGAGAAGCGACAATGCCCCCTTTTTAGTCTGCCTACCTCCTCATGGGCTCGACTAATCATATCGGTATGCCCTCCATTAGCTCCATGGCGCCCTCCCGCCCAACGGTTATAATCACATCTCCGAGCGTCTTCGTCACGAACCCAGCTTCGCAATACGAGAAGTAGTACTAAGAACGAAACAGAGATCATGTTAGTTGATGGTTCAGCATTACCTCGTATCCTATCCCCAAGTCACACGTCTCATCTAGGTAGGGACAGCAAAGAGAAGACAGAAGATAAGAGATATAAAGGGACCATGGGGACAAACGTACCACCCACTTCCGCTTGAACACGTCGATCTCCCGCTGTGTCATCTGCGGGGACCCCGCCGCAAGGGCCGGCGAGATGACGGACTCGAAGTTGCGCAGGAAATTCTCCCTCCACAGGCGCAGCGTCTTGGCGTAGTGGCCCCCGATGTTCTCAACCCGTTCCACGATCAGCGTTCCGCCGGACTCCTTCGAGATGTGGTCGAGGAGCTGTGTTGTGGAGGGCAGGTATCCGTTGGGGAATATGTACTTGTTTATGAAGCTGCGGCAGATAAGTCAGCAGGGCAGTGTCAACAACTTGGTCATAGTAGCCAGCTCCGCTCCCCTATTACACTGACGAGGCAGGAATTGAAACAAGGCAAAAGGGGAAATCTCACTCTTCCGACTTAGAGTAAGTCGCGTGCCTCCCCTCGGGCATGGTGATACACTGGAACATGGCAATGCCGTCTCTCTTGAGCAACCGGTGAATACATGCGAAATATGTACCGAGATATTCCTGCCCTACTGCTTCCAGCATCTCTATCGAGACGATCTTGTCGTAGGTGACTGTAGACGGCAGGTTGCGGTAGTCCATCAGCCACACCTCGATTCGGCTCGAAAAACCCGCCGCTTCGATGCGCTTTTCGGCGAGCGCCTTCTGCTCCTTCGACAACGTCAGGGTGGTCACCCGGCATCGTGTGCACTTCACGGCTTCGATGGCAAACGATCCCCATCCCGTTCCGATCTCGAGGATGTGGTCGGTGGGCTTTATTCTCGCACCGTTGATGAATCGGTGGAGTTTCGTCGTCTGCGCTTCGTTTAGGGTTTCCTCTCGCTGGTATGGGGGCACCTGGAGACTCCAGATTGGGCAGGAGTAGGTCATATCCTCTGAAAGAAAGGCCGCAAACATGTCGTTGCTTATATCGTAATGGGCCGAGATGTTTAAAAGGGAGTTGGATAGCGTATTCGTGGTTCGGGCGGCGCTTGATATTGCGCCAGATATCGAAGAGAAGAGCGTGGTCCCGTTGTTCAACCGATCCCTATTCGCAATAAAGATCTGTCCCATTTCCATCAGCTACGGTATAGTACGATCAGGTAGGTGATAGGCTGCCAACCTGGAAGAAAGCTGTCAAATCCGCGCATTCGAATTCGCCCAACATGTAAGATTCGGCAAATCCCATGTCGGCGAAGAGGAACAAGCGCATCCAGAAGGCATCGTCCTTGACTCTGACTTCAACGCTGGGGATAACGTCTGCTCGCCTGGTGTTGCTATTTGCGCTAGGAGACCCGAAGCTTTTCGACAGGGGCTTCTGCCCATATACCGATCTGAGCCCCGCCGGCTCGTCAACTAACAGCAGTGTTCCAACCGTAATTCTAGAGAAGATATCAAGGATGACTGGTTTCACTACCGCCAAGGCCGGCTCCCAAGTGAGACTTCCCAGCGCTCCGCGGACAGCATCGACTCCACGAGTGAGCGACCGAGCGATAATCGATGGCATCGGGGAGGCCATGTTGCATTCGCCGCTTTCAAACCTGGCTAGAGGTTCGCGAACAGCCGCGCACTCCGCCCCTACGCAAGCATTAACCGCAAGATTGGCTGGTGTTGCTAGAAAACAACAGGTTTACATAGGCAACCCGGGATACCCTACAACCAAACAGCCTCTTCCCCGAGTAAAACCGTCGTAGGCAGAACTGCAGAGGAGGAAGGAATCAAGGGGAAGTGAAGAAAAGAGCGACCATGAACGTATGCATACTGTATATAGTAGAGTGGCACGGGGAAGTACACTTCCCGAAGCACCGACTTCAAGCGATCTCTCCGTTACGTGCATTAAGTGGCCGATCCGGAATGATCTTGGATCCGCACGCAGTTACATTCATGCCACGGCTTGTTCCAACAGGATTATACTCCCCCAGCAGAAAACGTGACCCCCTCCGGGTCTTGTGCATCTTGCTCCGCAGAGGATAGGCGGCAGTGTTGTGGGTTGGGACAGGGATACATAGCTCGGGACATGTCCGGGAAGGGGACCCGAGGGCTGGCCCCCGAAGTTGTACTGGGTTATAGTAGAGCCCTTCACGAAGAAGCGACACGGCCGGAAAAACGCAGTGGATGCTGCATGGCAAGGACGTCAACGACAGTCTGGTTGGAATCTGTCGGTTCGGGTGTGCTTTGACGCAGATCTTCAACCCCTGAGAGGTGATTGGGGGGGTCTGGGAGACGTCAACGCGGCATGCGAGCGGATGAAAGAGGCGTGTAGTTGAACCCACCCAATAACAGCCTGCGCACGCAATCTTTCAAGCCTCGATCGTTAGCTCGAATGTGTTGACGCAGATCGAGCCGGTGGATCTCCCTGCACGTCCTAGGGACCATAATAGGTATTCCCTCCGATCCAGCGTTCGGCATTTTATTGAAACCGGGATCAAGACGCAAGGGGGGGTCTCATTGGATTTCACAGACGGGTCTCTTGGCGGGAATTTACAGTCGCATCAGCCGCCCCGTAGTTGGAATGTCGTGATACCTATTGCGTCTGATAACGGCTTTCGCTATGACATGCAAATTTGGGCGTCTCTCGCGGCCATGGGACCTACCACAAACAAGGCTGGCGGGGTGACGACAGCGACCTGCTCGCAAGTGCCAAAACGGATGAGTGTTGCGGGAACAACGAAGGGGTGTGAGACACAGAAGACCACCGGTCTGATCGTGGCTTCATCGTGGCCAGCCAGAGACCGTCGATGCGCTGCCTCTTTACCGAATACCGGGGATTAGGAGGCAGCCTCGTTTTACGACGTCGTAGTACTGCTCGGTAAGGACTACCGAGTGGTAGCCAAGTGGCTACCCGAGCCCGAACAATATCGATCACGGCCGTATCTAGCCTACGGACTCTGAGAAGCTCTGCTTACGCCAAAGTGCATAGCTCGTCAAATCGAGGATTTCCTTGGACGATCCAGATTTATCGGCCGCGAAGGCACCTTTCTCGGGAACGTCTGCTCAGAAGACATGGCCACAGAGGAGACTGAGTAAAACAATACAAAGCCATAGAGGAGATCGGGTAAACAAGAAAATAAGTGGCTATTTACGAGGCTGAGAGAGGACTGACAGTATGACGAGAGGGAAGGGATGTAGCAAATGGTATGACGTAAAATCGACGAATAATAAGGGGCTAGAATTGCAGGGGAAACCTCGATACTAGGATAGACAAATAGAAGAATGGCTTAATGCAATACCAGCTATAATCAATTCTACTTTAGACAAAATAGACCGGGCCAGAATTCAACGCGTCTCTCAGAGTGATTTATTTGTCATACGCGTCGCACTTCAACTTATCGGCTTCCAACCACCCACCTCTCGGCCTTGTCTCATCGATCCCCCCTGTGTAGTTCATATTGTATTCTAGCTACGCAGATTTAAAAGAGAGAGGAAAAGAATATTAAGATGGCCGCCCCGGTGTTCACCGTCGATCCCCAGGCATCGCTCACGAAGAAAAGCCAGGTCCACCTGCTGCCTTGTCGCATACACCACGACGGCAATGTCGACCCGATTGGCACGTACTGGAACCCTAGCGAAGGCCCAGGTATGTAGGGGACAGGTCGACCCAGCGCCCCGATTCCCAGCGACAACGAGAGAACCACGCGCATCCTAACCCTGTTGCGGATGAGGACAGACGGGAAAAAGATAGCCTACCTACGGGGACGGAAACTGTACGGCAAAGCTACGAAACTGCCCGAAGGCTACTACGGCTCCGTTGTGGAAAAGTCCGAGGCGAAGAAGCCCAAGACGGATGAAGGTGCGATGGAGGACGTTGTAGCGGAAGAGGATTTCGAGGACGCTCTCGACGTTGGCGCCATGCAGGGGAGGGCAGCGTTTGACGAGCTCACGATCTGGGGCCACGAGTCGACGACAGACGCCCACGAGGACCCGTACGTGCGGAGTATGGAGGAATGGGTATCCTTCGCAGAACAGGTCGGTCGAGTCGTATATCCATCTCTCGAGATCGGACTGAGAAATGCTGACGCTTAAAGCAAATGCATCTAGATCCACTCGTATCCTGCCGTAGATGTTTCGAGCAAAAAGCCTGAATTATGCAGAGCATAATTCAGTTATTAATTTGTTTGTTGCCGGGCGTATAAATCCCGGCGTTGGGACTCGCGCCTCGTGCCGTCAGACACCACACCCCGTGGAGTATCATGGATATCAATAGGAGATTAAGCACAGAGATCAAGACGTCACATAGAGCTGTCCTTGGAGTAGATGTAGGAAGTACGATATAACGAGCCGGAATTGCCTGACGACGAGGACAGGTTGGAAAGTATCACCAAATTCGGGCGTTAAAGATGTCCGGTTAGTTGCATATTTGCATACCCTTATATACATGGAACAATATTCAGAGCACACCGCCAATTACCTAAACAATGCGTATCTCTTACCTAATCATCTTATATTAGAGTTGCCCCTCCAAGCTCAACTCGGTCCATTCATCGGTTTCCTTCCCTGTCAACCATCCATTTCCCATCCGACCAACCCACCCGCGATTTCATCGAGCCGACCGCCAACGCCATCAGATCCCATCATGAGCCCGAGCGCGGCGGGCGGCGAGGCCGCCGTAGGCCCCGACGGGCCGCGCCAGAAGAGCCGCGCGACGGCCGACACGATACGGGTCGGCTGCATCGCGATGGTCGAGAAGGACGGGCAGGCGCGGCGCGCCGAGATCCTCAGCATCCGCGACACGAAGAGCGGGCGGCAGTGCTACTGCAACTTCGACAACTTCAACAAGCGCCTGGACGAGTGGGTGCCGGTGCGCCGCATCGACTTCGAGCAGGACGTCGAGTGGCCCAACCCGGACAAGGACAAGCCCAAGGACGGCAAGGGCAAGAACTCGACCGCGCCCAAGCGCAAGGTCGGCGGCAACAAGGCCCAGAAGCGCCCGGCCAAGCGCGAGCAGTCCGTCGCCTCCGAGGCCGTCACCCCCCGCCCGTGGGCCGACCCCTTGTCCGCCGGCGCCGGCGCCGCCGACGGCAGCGCCGGCAGCAGCCAGGCGCAGTCGAAGGCGCCGTCGACGCCGCGCGACCTCGAGGCGGCGGCGGCGTCCCGCGCGGCCGAGACGCCGACGGCAAACGGCGACGAGATGGACGTCGACGAGGACGAGGGCGGCGCCGGCGGCGCGCCGGCGGACAGGGCCCGCAAGGAGGACGGGTTCAGCCGCGAGGCCGAGATCGAGAAGCTGCGCACGGGCGGGTCGATGACGCAGAACCCGGCGGAGCTGGCGCGGATCCGCAACATCTCCAAGGTGCAGTTCGGGCAGTGGGACCTGTTCCCGTGGTACTTCTCGCCGTACCCGGAGGCGTTCACGCAGGAGGACCTGATCTTCATCTGCGAGTTCTGCCTCAGCTACTACGGCGACGCCAAGTCGTTCGCGCGCCACCGGCAGAAGTGCACGCTGCAGCACCCACCCGGCAACGAGATCTACCGCGACGACTACGTCTCCTTCTTCGAGATCGACGGCCGCCGCCAGCGCACCTGGTGCCGCAACCTCTGCCTGCTCTCCAAGATGTTCCTCGACCACAAGACGCTCTACTACGACGTCGACCCGTTCCTCTTCTACGTCATGACCCAGAAGGACGACAAGGGCCACCACCTCGTCGGCTACTTCTCCAAGGAGAAGGAGAGCGCCGACGGCTACAACGTCGCCTGCATCCTGACCCTGCCGCAGTACCAGCGCCGCGGCTTCGGCCGCCTGCTCATCCAGTTCTCCTACGAGCTGTCCAAGATCGAGGGCAAGCTCGGCTCGCCCGAGAAGCCGCTGTCCGACCTCGGCCTGCTCAGCTACCGCCAGTACTGGTCCGAGAACATCGTCGAGCTCCTGCTCGACTGCAACGCCCGCGACGAGAAGTCCAGCATCGAGTCCATCTCCGCCGCCCTCGCCATGACCACCCAGGACGTCGAGCACACCCTGCAGGCCCTCCGCATGCAGGTCTACCACAAGGGCGAGCACAAGCTCGTCGTGCCCGACGCGCTCATCCGCCAGCGCGACCGCGCCCGCCAGAAGAAGCGCCGCTCCATCGCCCCCGAGCGCATCCAGTGGAAGCCCCCCGTCTTCACCGCCTCCTCGCGCACCTGGGGGTGGTAGGCCGTCGCCGCCATCCCCCCCCCCCCGCTTCTTTTTATCCTCTCAGTTATGCGAATTACTTTTGGTTGGGTTTCCCACGGCGTCGGAGGAACCGGTGTACCCAAAATAGGAAAGAAGACAGAATGGCAGCACGGAACGGATAGCATTGTGTATGTATGCATGGGCGGCCGGCGGTCCGAAAGAGTTCGTTAGTAGAGTCGATTAGATATGCCTACCTAGATACCCAAATTTGCACCATTTTTACTTATATTCTTCTCTCCCTGTTCACAACGTAGTCTGTCCTCAGTGCTAAGGGTGTGGTGCTCGTCCACATCCCGGTCTCTATCCGCGTCCGGCCGTAGATAGCGTCTTTGCGGCGTCGGTGCCGTCTACTTTCTATACCACGTCCCGTCCCGCCTCGCACGCAGCGCAACGCAAACATAATATGTACTCTTTCGGAGCGACTGGAAATGCCTCGCTTCCTCCCTCCCTTTCTCTATATATACTTTCCCCACTTCAACTATGCCCTTTCTACGACAGGGCTGCTATAAACGTGTAAAAAGTAGGTATCGCGAGAGCAGACTCCGACTCCAAGCGCGCAGATCCCTCCCCTCCGCGTCCTCGGAACGAAACGAACGGCGACAAGGCTCCGTAGCTATAATAATCGCGCACGCTCCCATTACTTGCACGCCTATCTAGTGTGTTTCAGGTGGTAAGGAGATGAGATAAATCATATCTCGTACGGTGTCGCGGGGTCCTTGAATATTAGGTGCGGTTTCCGCTTGGCGATGTCGAGAATGGTTTCCGCGAAGACGCCGTTGGCCCCTGCGGGAGCGGCCATGGTTAGCTGCAGACCGGAGTCGCGGGGGTTTGGGGGTGGATAAGCGGTGGGGGACGGGACTAGGATAAATGGATTTGAAAGATAAAAATAAAAATAAAATCAACTCACATGCGAACCAACTTCCTGAGCACCTGGTAGTTAGCAAAGTGGTCTCGGAGACTAGTCGAAGGGGAGGGACAAGGGGGGCCGCAGGCTTACTCGTGTAAGAATGATCCAGGTTGACGTTGATGCTCTCGTGGACTAGGCCGAGCTTGCTGGACTTGAGGACCAACTTGAGGCACTCCATGATCTCCTCATCGTCGTCAGACGTCTGGGCCTGGATGAGCAGGCTCATGGGCCACGCGTTAGAGAGGCCGACGTGCGGACCTTTATTTTTTTTGGAAATACATCTGTTAGCCTAGCACGTGCAATTGGAACCGAACCACGAGTGGGAGGGCGAAGAAAAAGGCGCCAAAAAAAAAGGGACAACAAACCGCCTATGCCTTTGAAATCTCGCCCGACGAGGTAGTAGGGGTTCGACGCCTTAGAGAGCAGCATGCGCCGCGTGTTCCGGTACGTCTCGTCGTTGGCCGACACGAAACCCATGAGCGGCAAGGCCAGGAGCGAGGGGTAGTTCGCGTCGTCCATCAGGATGGAGGACCCGTACCCGTCGACCTCGTACGCGAAGACTTCGCCGAAGACGCTGTGGCGCACGACGCCGTGCTCCCAGACGCCGTCGGCGATCGTGCGGCTCCACTTCTCGACCGTCTGGGCCAGAGCGTTCTCGCCGGCGTCGGCGAGCACCTTGGACGCCCTCTTGAGCTCGACCGCCATCATGGCGTTCGCCGGGATGAAGAAGCCGAGGATGGTGGCATCGTCGCTCGGCCGGAACGCGGACCGTACGAGGCCGGTGCCGTTGTTGAGGGGGTTGCCCACGCCCCTGAGGTTGAGCGTCTCGGTGCCGGTATTCGTGTTGCGGTTGAAGGTGTACTCGTTGCGGCGGTAGAGACCGGTGGCCGAGTCGAAGGTGGGCTGAGACTGCTGTTCGAGCACGTTCAGCACCGTTTTCAGGGCCAGGTACCAGCGCGGCGTCAGAAACTCCCTCGATCCGGTGTGATCGTTGAAATCATTGGACAGCGCTAGGAAGTGCGCGAGGGAGTCCAATTCGTACTTGCATTCGAAGACGAAGGAAGGCTCGTAGGCGGGGTGGACGACGTCGTCCTGGCCGTTGTGCGATACGGGGAGGCCGCTGATGGGCGGGGGCTGAAAAGCGTTGCAGTACGGCGACTCGATCACGTACTCGGCCTGGGTGTTTATGGCGCCAAGGATTAGGTTATACAGCTTTGGGTCCTTCTTCGCCAAGGGCTGGTAGGGGGAAAGCTGGTTGGTCGAGTCCCTGAGCCACTCGGCGACGATGTCTCCGGTGATGATAAATGAGTGCGGACCTTCCCACTTGCCTTCGTCGTACGGACTTGTCTTGGGCTTCTTCTCCCCCTCAGACCCGGCAGTGTGAAATTTCACAGTGGTGTCCGTCGTAGACTGCGTACGTCGTCTCCGTTAGCGACACCACTCGACGGTACACGGTTGCGTAAGCGGGATGGGGTGGGGGCAGCGAGAGCAGGATGTGCAACGGCAACAGTCGGGCATTGGAGGGGAAGACTGACAGGGAAAGCATTCTCGAAGAGGCGCGCAAGGTCGAGGTCCTTCATGCGCGAGGTGACATCTTGTATGACCTGCTCTATGGCATCGGAGTGAAAGGTGCGACAGCGGGGATCGGGCCGCTGGAAGGGGAGAGAAAGAGGGCCCTCGCTGAGGGGGCGATGTCGGTAGGTGGAGTAGTAGGTGTAATCGGGGCAGGCTTCTCCGTAGGCGAAGTCGTTTAAGGGTATCTGGCTGTGGCCGTATTGTTGAGAGCTCGAGGCCGGTGCCAGGGCCAGACACAGGCATAGGAGGACCAGCAGCAGATCTGCGCGCAGCGAGCCTGCCATGATGCGGCGCGAGCTGCTGCGGCTCCGGGCTCTCAGCAGGCCGATCAGAAAGTGGTCGCGAAGATAGATGCAGCCTCCAGGGGGGGGGGGGTTCAGAGCATCGCAGGGCGCGTCGCAGGGCGCGTCGCAAGACTTTCGACGGGTTCGGAGGCTCAAGGCTCTGGTACGAAAAGGCGACGTCTCGGCTCAGACGTACCGTTGGGGGCGTAGATAGGTAGGTAGGTAGTCTGCAGGATTACAGCGGTGCCTACAGACAGGCACGGTAGATTAGGCGCCCAGGGCACCTAGGGTATCAAAGTATGAAGCCGGAGGGTCACAGGCACAGGATAGAAATGATCCAGACTTATAGAGAGAGAGGAGAGGAATAGACAGAGAAGACACGTCGACACGGTGGGCAATTAAATATTTCTTCACGGGCTTTAACCGGTACGTCGGAAAGCTAGGTAAGGAGGACGGAAGGCTCTTGGGAGATGGCAAGCCGTGATCCCTTGACTTGCATTTATCGAACGCCCCTACAGAACTTGGTGGGTGGTGAAGGCGACCTTAGGTAGTACCTAAGCTAGGTAGGTTACTGCTACCCTCCGGTAGATAGTTGTACCTACCGCGTACCCATAGTACCCACCTACCTTAGGTACCTACCTGTCTGAGCTACCTACCCACTCTGGCCCTCCAACTTGCCTCGCCCACCGTGAACTGGGGCCTGGCTGGCCCTCTGCCACCAGAGGAAGGGCACAGGGAAGCACCTCCAAAAAGGATGGCGGAGGCTTCTAGTTTAAAGGTCAAGAATCAAGATCGCCAGTGGCTTCATCGTTGGAAGGAGGCCTAGCCTTGTGACTACATTACGCGATCGCTCCCTATGCTTGGTGTCCGCCATCTCACTCTCTTGCGTTTGACTTCTACGTGACTTAGGTCCGTGACACTGGTGCAATACTGGCAGAGTACTTCTAATTCATCAATTGCTTCATAATATCATCATTGTAGCGACTGTAGCATCAAATGCCTAACTTAACAGAGCCCTCGGGACTTCAATCTGCTCTAGAATACTTGACCGACTAGTACCACCTTTAGCTGATCTCGATTCAACACTTTTCTCATAGTTGAATATATCCATAATCTCCTCTGTAAATCGATTACCAATGGCCTTGAGTTGTTCAAGTGAGAGCTTATCCATTGGAATACCCAACTCCTCACTCTTCGCGACTACTTGTCCTGAAATATGATGTGTTTCGCGAAAAGGCATACCCTTTCTGACTAAAAAGTCAGCAAGGTCTGTAGCGAAAAGGGTTGGATCTAGCGCAGCTAGCATCCGCTCTGGTCGAATACTCAGTGTAGAGAGAGGATACCATTTGCGATCTGTATACTATCAGAGATAGTCTTGACATGATCAAGCATAGGTTCCCAGCTCTCCTGGAGATCTTTGTTGTAAGTCGAAGGTAAAGGTAATTTTGTCGGGCTCAGGATAGGTCAAAGGACTGAAGTGCGCCGACACAACCCTAACCTTTCGACTCACGTGATAAGCCCGCTGCTGCCTTGGTGGTTGTTGCGGGTAAGTAACCCCCCTCCCAAGTAGCTTCGCTCCCTCTAAGAGGTACCTAAGGTGCTTCGCCCTAGGTGTTGTTGGGTACGTCAGGTGCCTAAACCACCTGCCATCTCCCCTCCCGTCCTACTACGCTAAAGAACGGTACCGGTACGTAACGAGACGAAACGTTGCTCAGTATCCCACAAGCAAACCAGCACAGTACGCCGAGATGGCTGTATACGATTATCCCGCGCGCCGAGAAGCTCCAAAGGGCATCTCGCAGCCTTCAGGAGAACAGAAACCGCCGAGGTCTCAATCTGCACAACAACTTGTGACGAGCCAAGAAATCGTGCATCCCGGCCTTCTTCACTTGGCCGTACCAAATGGGGAGAGACGAACTGCAGCCAATGCGGAAACCTGGTTGGTAACTTAAGGTATGCCGCCTATCTACTAATATTAGTATGCTTATCTTTCCGTTCGCTACCTAGGTAGCTCGGCTTCTTCCCCTACCGCAACGTCTTCGTTCTTCTTCACCACCAGTTCCCCGGCCTCAGATGTCCGCAGCAGAAACCATCACAATTTTTTACCTCTCTCTTCTGCTCCGGTTCCGCTGCGCGCGCCCTCTTGCCATGGCTCACCATGTCTTCATAATTGCCTCACTCGAATCCTCGTTGACGTCTCGGCTCCCTTAGCACTTCCTCCCTGCCGCCATGTCGCTCTCGATGCGGCGCGTCCTCGGGTCGCGTGCTCTCCGCCCGCCCCTCGTCCGAACCCTGGTCTCGATGCCCAAGCTGATTCCCGAGGCCGTCCCGACCGGCTCGACTCAGATCTTTCGCACCGTCGAGGAGGTCAAGCGGTGGCGCCGCCCCCAGTACACGTGTCACCGAGTTATCGGGCTGGTGCCTACGATGGGCGCCCTGCACGAGGGCCATCTCTCTCTGATTAGCGCTGCCGTCAAGGAGTGCGACCACGTCGTCGTCAGCATGTACGTGAACCCGGCCCAGTTCGGCCCCCACGAGGACCTGGATTCGTATCCGGCGAACTGGGATTCAGACCTCGAGATCCTCGCCGCGCTCGAGAAGAAATTGGCCAAGAAGATCAGCGCCGTCTTTGCGCCGACCACGAAGGAGATGTATCCCTTTGGGTTTCCGGGCCAGGAGGTCGACTCGAAGGGCAGCTTCGTGATCATCACGCCGCTGAGTGAGCGTCTCGAGGGCAAGAGTCGGCCGACCTTTTTCCGCGGCGTGGCCACCGTCTGCATGAAGCTGTTGAACATTGTGCAGCCCGACAAGGTCTTCTTCGGCCAGAAGGACATCCAGCAGAGCCTGGTGATTCAGCGGATGGTCGACGATCTCATGGTGCCGACCAAGGTGATCGTCTGCCCCACCGTCCGGGAGCCGGACGGTCTGGCTAGGAGTTCTCGGAACGTTTATCTCGGTACCCGGCGACGCAAGGTCGCGAAAGTGCTACACGATGCGCTTGCCAGCGCCAAGCAGCAGTACTTGAACGGCCGCGCGGATCGGAGCTCGATTCTCGGATCCGCCAATGGGCTGTTGGAGAGCACGCAGGCAACCCAGGTGAGCTTGCCCGCTGAGGAGAGAGTCCGGTTCGAGGTGGACTACGTCTCGTTCGCGGACCGGTTTACGATGGATGAGGTGGAGGAGGTGGACCCTAGCAGGGGCGCCATCGTCAGCGCGGCGATTAAGATGCTTCCGGTCGAGTTAGCGACACCGGGCGAGGATGTCGGGTACAACGGAGGCCCGGCGGTTCGCCTGATAGACAACATGATCCTGGAGCCGTCGGGTTAGGTATATTGCGCATTCGACTAGCTTGGGGGAGTAATGCACAAGAAAGCCAGTTAGCTCTCGCGGGGTGCTGCGCATTCTCGCTCACCGCTATCCGTAGCTCATCGTATTCCCCCCTTCGCCGTTCCCTGCCCTATACGATGGGCCGGCTGTTCCACCCAAGGCAAGACATGGCGAAGTAGGGAAGAGAAGTAAGGGGTGCATAACGCCGGCCACCAAGCTCTCCTTTAATACATCCTGCTCCTCTCGGTGACGCGCATCTATCCTCTCTGTTGATCCGCTACCTCCTAATACCTGCTAGGCAGAGTACTTGGGCGTCAGCCACGATGCCGCCTTGCATGATGCATCTCTGCTAAGACGAGCCTCCGCTATGTACGCCCCGTTGTGGTAGGTTGGGTAGTATTGGGTGGGTGGGAATGCCCCTCGCTAGATCCCCAACCGAATGCTATGCCCTTCTCCAGCGCCTGCGGCCTTGGGTTAGGTACGTCCAACCGCCTAAGACAGGCAAAGGTACTGCTATGCTGGGGACCTGGGGTACGCAATCTATGCGTGTTAGTACCTATAGGTTAGGTACCTGTATACCCGATATCGCGGGCGTTCCCTTGCCTCCCCCTCCTTCGATACTCCTCGGGATCCCTTCTTCCTCCCTCCTCCATACCGCCCAGCCCAGCTCCGATCCGAGCCATTACGGTCTCGCCAAGAAGATAGCGGACGGCAGCGCAACTAGGTATATCGACAACACCCGTCCCCCTGTCGATCGTCGGCTTTTCCTTTCTCTGCTCCCGCCTTGGGCACCACACCTTTTTCCCTGCCCTGCCTTGGCGGCAACTCGCCCACATCAATTCCCTCCTTACCCATTATATTTACATATATACCTCTGCGCATATATTCTCTCCCGATATATATATATATATCTATATAACCATATTGACACGCTTGACGCCTCCAATATCTACCCGGGAGAAGCGTCCAGCGGCCTGGGCGCATCGCGGTGATTCCCAATGCCGAGACCGTCCACCGCCGTCTCCGCGCCGGGCAAGGTCCTCCTCGCCGGCGGCTACCTCGTGCTCGACCGCCAATACACCGGGCTCGTCTTCGGCCTGAGCGCCCGCATCAACGTCGTCGCCCAGGAGATCGAGACCAGCCAGGGCGTCCAGCTGACCGAGATCGTCGTCGACAGCCCCCAGTTCCTCGACGCCCAGTGGCGGTACGGCTACCGCCTCGCCCCCGACGATGGCGGCATTCACCTCACCCAGTTGCAAGTGTAAGCCGAGCTGCTCTGCTCCCCTCGCCCTCTCTTGGCAAATGCCTGCATCCCGTCGTTTGCAAGTCTCCGTTTCCCCTTTTAAGCGACGACGAGTTACGGCGACCTAGTGTAATCGCTCTCTACATCCTCTTGTAGCTGTTACCTCGTTTTAAGACCCTCTAGCCCTCCCTGCCTGTCCATCCCCGTCTCATCCGGCCACTTTCCCACCCACCCACAGACATTCCCTCGCAGCATCACCCCTCCCACCCCTCCGCCCCCCGCCGCAGTGATCGCAGCACCTCGTTAACCCCAGGCACAACAACAGCGGCTCCGACATTAGCCCGAACCCCTTCGTCGAGACGACGCTGGCCTACGCCCTGACGTACATCACCGCCACGACGCCGCACGCCGCGTCGCGCACCCTCGCGCCCGTGCGGCTCACCATCCTCGCCGACAACGACTACTACTCGCAGCCGCACGACGCCGCCCCCGCCGCGGGCCGCTTCGCCAAGTTCCCGACGCGGCTCCGCGACGCGCACAAGACGGGCCTCGGCTCGTCGGCCGCGCTCGTCACCGCGCTCGCCGCCGCCCTGCTGGCGCACTATCTGCCGCCGGGCACCTTCGACCTCGGCGCGGCCGCGGGGCGCCGCGCGCTGCACAACCTCGCGCAGGCCGCGCACTGCGCCGCCCAGGGCAAGGTCGGCTCCGGCTTCGACGTCGCCGCCGCCGTCTACGGCAGCTGCCGGTACCGCCGCTTCTCGCCGGCCGTGCTCGCCGGCGTGCCCGAGCCCGGCCGCCCGGGCTTCGCCGCCGCGCTCGCCGCGCTCGTCCGGTCCGACGCCTGGGACGCCGAGGTCGACCGCGGGGACGACGCCGCCGCCGGCCGCGGCCCCGTGCGCCTCCCCCCCGGCGTCGCCCTCCGCATGTGCGACGTCGACTGCGGCAGCCAGACCGTCGGCATGGTCAAGCAGGTGCTCGCGTGGCGCGCGGCCGACCCGGCGGCGTCGCGCGCGCTGTGGGACGAGCTGCAGGCGCGCAACGAGGAGCTCGCGGCGGCGCTGGGCGGCGCAGCGGGGGACGCGGCCGTCGCGGCGGCGCTGGCCCGCGCCCGCGGCCTCGTGCGCGCCATGGGCGCCGCCAGCGGCGTGCCCATCGAGCCGCCCAGCCAGACCGCGCTGCTCGACGCGCTCGCCGCCGGCGTCCCCGGCGTGCTCGGCGGCGTCGTCCCCGGCGCCGGCGGCTTCGACGCCCTGGCGCTCCTCGTGCGCGACGACGGCGCGGTCGAGGCCCGCCTGCGCAACTTCCTCGCCGCCTGGGGCGCCGAGCACGACGCCCGCGTCCGCCTGCTCGAGGTGCGGGGCGAGACCGAGGGCGCGCGGCGCGAGGACCCGGCCGCGTACGAGGGCTGGGTCTAGTGAGGGAGGGAAGGGGGAGAGGGGGCGAGTTAGATAACCGAGGATGATATGCACGCATGTGTAGACGGTAGACCGAGGGAGGAGGAAACGCGTAGACTAGACAGATTTCCTTATCGTGCCTCTCGCCTTTCCGTCTCTCCCCCCCTTTCGCTACGGAATTGTGTGCCTGGCGGGGAGGGGGCAGGCTCCCCAGTTACTTGCGCCTCAACGCGTCTACTTCTAGCCGTCGCGCTCCGCCAGTCTCGCGTCCGTCATGCATTCGGTGGGCCAATCCAAGAGTCATAATATATAGACCTACGTATATCGATATCGTATTCCTTTGGGGGACCCGGTCTAAGCACGCACGCATGCATGCACGCATGTATGTATGTACGTAAGAGAAGCGAGCCAGGCAAGTCAAGTAGGGGGGAGGTAGGGAGGCCGGGCCACCGGTAGCGAGCGTGCTCGCTACCGAAAACGCCCACCCCTGCCCGTGGACCGCCGGGGTCCTGCTCCCCCTCCCCCTATTCTCTCCCGCCTTTCCCGCTCGCCCCCCGATCGCGACCAAACGCCGTCCGTCCGTCCCCGTCTCCCATCTACGTGTACGCAGCAGAGTCCCGCCCGTCCGCCCGGCGCATGTACAGCGACCTGCTCCTCGCGCCGCCAGCCTCTCTCTCAGTCTACCCCGTCTGTGTGTGTGTGTGTGTGTGTGTCGTTTCATTCGTACCCCAAAGCCGATAAAAACCCACGCCGCCTCCGAGCCGCCCGTTCCTGGTCCGCGGCCCCAGGAACCCCGCGACCCCCCCACCCCCCCGTGGCGATCACCGGACGCCTTGAATATAGAGCAAAGGAAAGAAAAACGAAAAAAGCGAAAAAAAAAATGAAGGAAAAAAGGGAAGGAGAAGAGAGAGAGAGAAAAAAACGGTCTATAACGAAAGACAAGAAGAAAAGCGATGATTCTAAAAAGCGGGGAAAAGCGAGAAAATGGACGAAGAAAAAAAGGCAAAAAAAAGAGAGCACATATGACCTCTCAATCGCGCGAGGCACCACACGCTTCGACCACCCCTACTCCTATTCCTACTCTTCCATCTCTGCCCTTCCTCTACTCTTTCCGTCCCGACTCCGTGATCCGCGCACTCCCTACGACCTTGCTCTGCCGACCGGCCGCTCTCGGGCCCGCTCCGCTCGTTTCGTTGACGCGTGGGCGTTCGGGCGAGGCCAGGAGTGTCGCGAGACGAAAAGGGGAGGGCCCGTGGTGGGGAGAGGGGGCGACGGAGCGGAGTAGCAGACGAAAAAGGAGCGGAAATGCGAAAAATAATAGGTATAAGAGCTTAGCAAGAAGACGAAAAAAAAGGCAGCACTGACTCGGCGTGAAAAAAAAAGCAGTATCCGTGTACCTATAGCCTCCGAACCAAGCCTACGAACATTCTTCCACGCCGTGGTAGTCGTGGTGCTCCTCCTCGCGTCCCGTCTCCTTCCTGTTCTCCCAGCCTCCGAGCATCTCTCTCTCTCTTGTCGTCTTCCCATCCTTCCTCTCCATGCTTTGTTTCCCCTTCTCTTTTCGGCTGGGACTATCTGGGGGTATCATTTCGAATCCGGAAAAAAAAGGAAATAAGGAAAATATTAGACGAAAGGCCCGTGGGTATCGTCCGAGGAGGTTGTCGACGCGGATGGGGGGTGGAAACTGCGTCCAAGCCGTCGTCGTGCCGTTTCGCTCTCCTCCATTCCGTCGTTGCCCCCCGTCGTCCTCCGCATCTGTGTACCAAGGGGGCCCGGAACACAAGTCAAGTATGCGCCGGCAAAAGATGTTATTTCGCAGCGGCAGGAGTGGAAGTTGACGCAAGGCGGCGGCGGCGGCGACGTATGTCTAGTGCAAAGGCGTTGTCGTCGTAGCGGCGATAGTTGGATCCGTCCTGTTTCCCCTCTTCTGCATCTTTTTCTCCTCTCATCCCCTTGTCTGCTCGTCTATCTGGCTTGCCGGCCAGCCGTCGCGAGACACATTACGGACGCGGTCAGGGCTGATCCGAGCAGGAGGACATGGGTAGAGGATAAAAATAGAATGGAAGACCGGGAGGGATCCGGAACCGTCCGGAGACGCCTTAGAAGAACTTCTCAGTGGTTGAGATCGGTGCGGAAGCGAGGGTCGGCGGAGCCGGCGCCCTGCGAGGCTGGCTGATGGACAGCCCTTCGACGTAGTTGACGCGTGCTGCTGCCGCCTGCTCCTTTAGGATTGCGATCCTGTCAAAGTGAAAAAAGAAGGATCAGACACGTGGTCAGCAGATCTGTTCTCGGAATTGCTATTTTTTGCTCTTCTTCCTCTTTTTCTGACCCGTTTCTTCTATGCGGCTGCATTATGTAGTGCCACATAGGAGCAGCACCGCCCATCCGTTGCGCACGATAATAAGACCACGATCGAGAGAGAAATAAGGGCATTACCGAGGCGGAAAAAAGAAATAGGATAGGGAGGAAGATACACAAGAAGAGAGGTTCACTTACTCGTCCTCAGAGACACCGGGGAGGGAGAGAGTCTCGTGCTTGAAGTTGAAGGGTGCCGACTGCGGTTTGCATAGTTAGCCCTGATGCTACCGGAGGAGATATATACAGATTAAAAGTGAGGTTTTCTGCCAGAAAACACGAGGTGATTCGGGAAGTAATAGCCCTTCCGACCCCTCGTGCGGAACCGGAGAGAGGGCAGGCAGAGGCAGAGATGGAGGGAGAGCGGAGAATACGCACGATCTGAAGAGCGGGCCTATCAGAGGTGTCCCTCTTGGACTTGCAGCCGATGATGCTCTGCAATTTTGCCACGAAGGCACGGATGCCACCAGTGCAGCTCATCGTGTTCTCTTGGTCGGTGAGGGCAACGAGAGGAGGACAGGGTAACGAGCAGACGAGAAACTATAGGGATGATGGTGCTAGAGAGGTCGATCTAGGTCGGAAATTCGTGATAGGGAGTAGCAGACAGACGAGTAGTTCAGTTGCCGTCCACCTGGTTTTGTCGTGGACGAAAAAAATCGTGACAGTTGCCGTGGATAAAAAAAAAAGTGCAGGTGAAGGGAAAAGTCCCTGACGTAGACAAAGGGATCTCGAAAAATGTCCCTTTAGGCAGGTCCGAGAGTACAAAGGCTGACAGTCGATGCAACCCGAGTTCAACGGCTTAAAAATGAATTTCTGTACAGCCTGCCAGTCTGCCGGGCAACGATGCCTCAAGTGATTGCTAGGTTGGTTTGTGTGTGTACTGTGCGGCCGCGAGGGCGGAATTTGACGGTTGACAATTGAGGCCTGGGTATATTTCAGGGCCTGAGCCTGGGGAATTTGAACAGTCGCGGTTGGGGTAGGAATGGCGGGAAGATGACCCGGCCTTGTTCTCCCTCAATTCTGCCGATTATTCATTCATTCATGCGAATGCGCAGCACCAGCATCAGCATCAACAGCAAGCAGCGGCTTAGATACGGCTTCTACACGGAGGCGGCTGACGCTTGATTGACCAACAACTCGTCGGCTGAGTCGATCAACCCAAACACTGGGACAGCCGCGGCAGAGGGGGAGGATGCAGAGGAAGAGGAGGAGTTGAGTACGTGAGAAAAGGAGCAGCGCTAGAAGGATGGGCAGGTGGACGTTTGACGACTGACGGTGTGTGGCGATGACGAGGATGACGAGCCAGTCCGGGTTGAGGCACCCTTCTCTTCTAGCAGGGGTGACAGACGAAGCTGAAAAGGGCGGCGGAAGCACTGTAGCCACAGCAGCAGAAGTATCGGCAGCGTGTACTGGCTGGTTGGCGGGCCAGGGGAAGCAACCAAGAGAGTAAGGAGGTCTGACAGATCGACCAGAGCGGGGGAAGAGGGTGGGATGGGAGCTGAAGGCGCATGAAGCAAGATACAACAGCCTAACTAATGCGAGGTGACAGGACTAGTCCAACAGGCGTTGGAAGAAAGGGGGGAGAGGGAACGCTATGCTAGCCACGGGCGGCTGACAGGCTGAGAGTCTCTGGCTCGCTCGTCCGACGGTATGTCACGAGAGGAGGGAGAAGGTGAAGGACAAAGCGAATAGGATACGAGTCGTCTACTATTACGAGCAGTGATGTAACCTTGGTTGGGACATACAAGCCGAGGGATATAGAGGAGACAATGCAGGCAATATTAAACCGAGTGGACTAGAACAGATCGACGACAAGAGATACACAGCGAAGAAGGACGGAAAAGAGAAAGACTAGGACAAAGGAACGTGCGATGCGAATTACGCCTGGGACAAGGAAACAATGGAGTGAGTTGTCGGTGGGCCGAGAAGAGAGTGACGCGAAGGGCAAAAAAAAGAGTGACGGTATAACGGCACGGAAAAAAATAAGAGAGGATGACGAGACACAAAACCAAGACGGGGAGGGGAAAAGTCAAGATACCAAGGCAGACCGGCTATTGAGGCGAAGGAGCAGAGACAGGGTCGGAATGCCAGAAGCATCACCGAAGAAAACAGGACCCGCCGTCGGTTCTGAGAGGCGCATAGACACCAAGAGAAAGAGACAAGCTCTACACCTATACTACGCATGCTAACAAGGATAAGAGCAATATTTAGAAATGAGGGAACCACCCGACGGCAATAATAATAGCCTGGGGAATTGGTAAGAACACGGCCATGCCAATTTAAAGTGATGCAAGTTGCGGAATGCTGGCAATGGTCGCGCTCTGGTGCCTGTCTCTGGGCCTGGTGAGCATGACAGGGGGGTTTCGAGCGGAGGGAACGAGAGAGCGCGAGACGATGCGATGCGACTCCAGGCTTTCGGGGTCCGTCTCCATCGCCCTCGGCCTCCCTCTGAAGCGATTGGCCCGGGCGTCCATGTTTCGAAACAGCCATGCCGAGACACACGCACGCATCTGCCTCAGTAAGCGGTGCCGTCGTCGTAACTCGTCGCCCTTCGCATGGTGCATGAAACAGGAACACGTGTGCCAAATCGGGAATAAGCTGCCCTGAATCCTTCCCTCGGGTGCCTCCCCCTCATCCAGTTATGTCCCGTCCGGCACCCAGGCCAGGGGCCTCCATCGGGAGAGAAGAAATGGAAATAAACCGTCCGCCCATTCCAGGCCGTACTATAAGTAGGTATGTAGGCATGCTAATCATCCGCCCACGTACGCACGTATACACACACGCAAGTCTGCACACGCACACACACGAGCACGCGCGCGCAACACAGCCCCCTCCCACCCCGGCTACACATGCTAAGTGAGTCGGCAGTGGCAATAGTAGTCGTAGTAGGGCTAGTGGCAGTAGTAGTCGTCGACTATTCCCACTTACATGCCAAACCCGCAGTCCGGCATCCAAGGCGGCCTACGGAGTGGCTAACTTGCTAGGTAGCCGCTAAGCCCTGGGCGTGCGGTTCTCGCGCTTCTCGTGGTTCTCGTCAATTCATTTCGGATAGTCCTTCAGATGGTAGCTCTTCAGCTTCACGAATTGGTCGTAGCCAAACCTGCTCAGCGTCACGCCCTTGCCCGAATTCTTCCAGCCCGTCCAGGCGAGATCCTGATGCGAGACGAAGGGAGAAGGTGGCCATTAGCAGGGGCATCCCGAGCTACAGAGCGAAGATGCAACACGGAAGAAAGAACTTACCGGGCTGGGGTAATCCGCGCGGTTGACGAAGACCGTCCCCGCTTCGACGCTCTCCGCCAACTCGTAACCTTTTTCTACGTCCTTCGTCCATATGCTAGCCGTCAAGCCAAACTCGCTGTCGTTCATCAGCGCGACGGCCTCTTCGTCGCTCCCGACCTTCATGACCGAGATGACCGGCCCGAACGTCTCTTCCGTCATGACCGCCATGCTGTGGTCGACGTCGACGAGGAGGGTAGGTTTAACAAAGTTGCCCTTTGACGGTAAGCTCGAGAATGTCGGGTTCTCCGGTGTCAGGTCCTTTGCGCCTTTCGCCAACGCATCCCGGATATGGGATTCGACGGTCTCCTTGGACCGCGGGGAGATGACCGGCCCGATCTGGGTCTCTTTAGACAGAGGGTCTCCGACCTTGTAGCCCTTCAGGACCTCCTGGACGGCCTCGACGAAGGGGCTGTAGATCTTCTCGTCGACGTAGACCCGCTCGATGGCGCAGCAACTCTGCCCCGAGTTGAAAATGGACCCGTCGACTATCTCGGCCGCGGCCCAATCGAGGTCCACGTCTCCCCTCACGTAGGCAGGATCCTTGCCGCCGAGCTCAAGACCAACGTGGACAATTCTGTCCGAGGCTGCCTTTTGGACGGCTAACCCTCCGGCGACAGAACCAGTAAAGCAGATCAGGGCGATCTTGGGGTTTCGCACCATAGACTCCATCAGCACGTGCGAGCCGCAGTGGAAGTACTGCAGGACGCCGGCAGGCAGCCCGGCCTCCGCGAAGATCTTGGCAACCTGTTCGACTATGGTGGGAGTCTGAGGAGAAGGCTTCAGGATGACGGAATTGCCCGCGAGCAACGCCGGGATCAGCGAGTTGACCAGGATTAAGTAAGGGTACTGAAGACCACGAGGTCAGCTGGGTTCGGGGCGAGGTGGCATCGAATTGTCTCACGTTCCAAGCGAAAATGATGAGAACGGGACCGACGGGAACCTTCCGGATGAAGCGCCTGAATCCTTTCTCCGGCTCCCCGTCTGTGTCTTTCAGGGCATCCTCGCTGACTTTCACGAGGAAGTCGGCGCGTTTAATAGCGGTCAAGACTGGCAACGGCGTTAGTTCAGTAGATCGGAGTTCCTAGTAAGGGGTTGTCGTGTCGTGATGTGTACTTTCACCACCAGTGTAAGCGATCGGCCGTCCCATCTGGACGGTCAGCTCCTCGGCGAGCTCATCCTTCTTCTTCTCCAACAGTTTTAGTGCTTTCCTGACGATGATCTGGCGATCAGTCAAGGAGGTCTGCCGCCAGTTCAGGAAGCTCTCAACGGCGACCCTGGGTATCTCTTCTAACTCGGCAGCCGAGACTCCATTGCGTGTCAATATAGGCTCGTTGGTCGTGGGCGAGATGGTGGTCAGGACCTCCACCGACATGATTCCGATCTCTCACTATCACACAAAGGTAGGCAGGTAGGCAGGTAATCAATACAGGGGAGGCATATACCTATAGCTGAGGAAGGGGAGAGCCTAGGGTTGGGAAGGGAGGATTCGACTTGAAAGCTTCGCAACTGACGGGCAGATCAGGTTGGATCTGATCAGCAGCGTGTTGGATGTTCCTCAAAGAGCAGAGGGGGACGAGACGTCACCGATCCAGAATTTCGAGATAAGGATGGTGGGGGAGGGGGATTGGGTACTTAGGTACTTAGCTTACGAACAGCTAGAGTTCCTGATGCACCCCCCTGACATCGCATATTTCGGGGATATTGTATTATCAAGACGGATCTCTCTTATCGGAGTCTTTCCCGCCCTCCCAATCTAATCTTTTCTCCTCTCCATTTCAATATCTGGGATATCGACAAGAACCAGCAATCCAACAGCTGCCATCACAATCCAGTCCAACCCGGGGTGTATTTATCGTCGCTTCCCCCGTTTGTCTGTACGCTTAACCACCGTTACCCTAAGCAAGAGAGTGAAAAGAGGAAGATGGGTCCGCAGAAAAGAAACGCCTTCCTCGACGTGGATGAGAGCGAAGACGACGGTAGCCAAGGCTACGATTCCGAGGCCGACCAGGTGCAAAAAGGCGACCGATCCGCAAAGCGACGTAAATTAGACGATGGCGTCTCCAGCGACGAGGACAGAGACGACGACGAGCGAAGCGAGGATGGCAAATTCGACGACGAAGCTGGTTCAGATAACAACGCTGTAGACGAGGAAGACGCGAACGAAGATGGAAAGGATAAGCAACCTATCGGCGATCCCCATAGGAGGGTAGAAAAAGACACAACGGGCAAAGGTCCGCTGCCAGAATTGCCGGATGTGTCGCGTCCGCTTATCAAGAAGAATCTGGTGGTGACGGAGGCGGCGATCAAAAAATCCGGCCTGGTCTATCTGTCGCGCATACCGCCCTTCATGAAGCCGCGCAAGCTGCGGTCGCTGCTCGAGCCGTACGGCAAGATCAACAGGATCTTCCTGACTCCCGAAGACCCCCAGGGACGCTCGCGGCGCGTCCGCAACGGCGGCAACAAGAAGCGCACCTACACCGACGGCTGGGTCGAGTTCGTCAACAAGAAGAACGCCAAGGAGGCGGTCGACCTGCTGAACGCCCGCACCATAGGAGGGAAGAAGAACACCTACTACCACGACGACATCTGGTGCCTCCTCTACCTGCGAGGCTTCAAGTGGCGCAACCTCATGGAGCAGATCAACTCGGAAATGGCCGAGCGAGAAAGCAGGATGAGGGCCGAGATCAGCAAGTCAACCAAGGAGAACAAGGAGTTCGTTCGGAACCTCGAGAAGGCCAAGATGCTGGACGGGATGCAGGCCAAGGCCGCCGCAAAGAGGAAGAGGGTCGAGGCGAACACCGACAACGATGGCCCTTCTGTGGCAAGACACGCAGAGGGGTCTCAGAGCGTGCGGACGTTCAAGCAGTCTTCAGCAGGGAAGAAGGTCTCGGATAGGATGTCCAGTGCAGCTAGACAAGTCCTGAGCAAGCTCTTTTGATACTATCGACAATGATACCCCCAGCTCCTTTTTTTCCTCTGCTCCTTATGGCCATCCCAACGTCCTATGCCATATACAAAACTGCATGCTTTCGAGGTGTCCCGGTTCAGATCTATCTTTGAAACCCTCCATCTTGACGAGAACGCACGAAAGGAACCAGGACACAGTCCACAGAACTACATTGACTTGATAAAACCCCCCATAGCTCCACCTCTCAACCCTCCCAATATGCTCTGTGGGTCGCTGAGAACAATAGCACCGCCGCTCCCGACCCCCCTCCCCACTACTTCCTCCCCTTAAACTCTCCAGACCAACCCTCTCGACAGCTAATCCTGCCCTTCCCTCCACCAACCCTCCTCACGACATGTGTCCCCGAGACGTCTCCCCCTCGGCCGAGTCGACCATACGCCGCGCCGAGGCGCTCGGCCTGGTCCGCGAGAAGTACGCGCGCGCGTGCGCCCCGCACGAGGCCCTGGCGCGCATGCCGCTCGACGAGGCGCTCGTGGTGCTCGACGCGGCGCGCTGGGAGCTGCGGGAGCTGCGGCGCCTGCACCGGGTCCTGGAGCTGCGCGCGGACGCGTCGTGCTGCTGCTGCTGCTGCTGCGGCGGCGGCGGCCACCCCGCACTCTCGCCGCGGGCCGCCGTCAGCCCGGCGCTGCGCGCGCACGCAGTGGCGCGCGTCGCCGCCGCCGTCGCGTGCGGCCTCGACCTAACTGACTACGTGCTGTGCGAGCACCGCGTGTCGCGGGTGCTGGACGCGCTCCGGAGGCAGGCCGGCGCGGCGCCGGCGAGAAGGCCTGCAAGACCACGAAGAAGAAGAAGAAGGAGGAGAGAGGCGGCAAGCGCGGAGCCGACGCGCGATCTGCGACGGGCCCCCGCGGCCCGCGCAACGCGCGCGCTCGAGCCCCGTTTCACCGCCGACGCCCGCCGAGGCAAGAGGCGCCGGCTCGACGAGGCGCTGGGGCTGGCGGCCGCGCGCGACGACGGCTGCGGCGAGGAGAGCGGAGGGCGGAAGCGGTGTGCGGGGGACCATGACGGCCCGAGGACGGGGCAGGCGGGGTTCCGGGGCAGGAGACGGTATGGCTAGGGGGTGGAGGGCTATGTGCTGTGGTTACTGCTGAGGCGTACGGCGCCGCACGGGAGGGCGGGTTTGCATTTGGTCGGGCGGGGGGTGGGATGGGAGTCTTGTCTCGGAATTGCGGCGGCGGATGCATTGCGTGGTTCCTCTGCTCTTCTCTGCTTGCTCGCTGGACCTGCCCACAAGATGTTTCAAGTCCCCGTACGTGCAAATACAAGCTAGCCATTGCCCACTGCGCCGTGCCTACTGTAATGTGCCCCGGGTGCGGCGGAATTGTAAGGTAATACGCACCCCCCGCGAAACTCCCGTTAGACTGTGAACAGTGACGAGATGGAGTACCATACCGGGAGGGGGGGGTCTACGGACAGTATGTCAGCAATAGAATCGGGGTACGGACACGGTAACTAAATCTGGTAAGGATTACCTATTCTTTCGAAAGAGCTAAAAGAATTATAGCAAGGGTCGCGGTACCGACCTTATTACCTTCCCTTCTTATAATTTCAGGATGGTTTTTATAACTACGTAGGAACTAATGTCCAGACGAATATAACAATGTCCAGACGGATATAATGTCTATATATTCCATAGGTACCTACCTACCTACCTACCTACCTACCTACTTACCTACCTAGACCTATCTACCTAGACCTATCTACCTAGACCTGTTGTCTTCATCTTTTTTCTACAAAACACCATGATCTACTATAGATATCTTCGAACCTATCTACGAACCTATCTACGAACCTATCTACGAACCTATCTGCGAACCTATCTATAAACCTATCTACGAACCTATCTACGAACCTATCTACGAACCTATAGGAGCTAGTTCGCGTGCATGGAATCTATCTATCTTCGAACCTATCTACGAACCTATCTGCGAACCTATCTACAAACCTATCTGCGAACCTATAGGAGCTAGTTCAGGCGTATAGAATCTATCTATTGTAGTAGTGCGGTGGATCTAGGCCACGTAGCCTTTTCGATATATATTTATATGGGTCGCGTACTTATATTTTCATTAGCTAGACTTAAACCTATAAACATTACGACCTATAGCCATTCACTCGTTTTTTGCTATGCCTTTCTAGCCTTCCTCGATTACCCTTTTCTAGTTTTTCCTTTCCCAGCTGCTGTTTTTAGTTAGCCGATTAACCGATTATAGCTATTTTTAGCTATAATCTTAGATTAATCGGTACTAGGTTAGTTATTAGTAGTTAGGCAGTCCTTGTTTCGTGCCTTCATTATAGCGTACCTACGCTACTCTTATTTAATAGCGACCACCTAGTAGCTCGTCCTTACCTCATCTTAGGAGTAACCTTTTGCGACCGTTTTTATAGTTATTAGGTTTAGAATACGACGATTAAAAGGTTTCCTATTTTTTAATTAATTAGGAGCTATTTTCGTAGCTCCAGAGCCGTTTTCGTAGCTTTTAGCCTTAGCTTTTTAGGTTAGGATTAATAAGGAAGGCAGACAACTATAGCGACCATTAATAACCCACGCCCTCCCATTAGCTTTTAATTAGCTTACCTAAAAGCTCGTTCGCCGATTAGTAGATCTATCTTATCCTCGTTTCTTAGTTATCTCTTTTAAAGGAGCTATGCCTGTTTTTACCTGGTTTTACCTCCGTCGTTTTTTACTAGTACTTAGATAGCAGTTTTTCGCCCTTAGTTAATCTAACCAAGTCACCGCTACTACCTCTTTTTATAACCTCGCACGAACTTAAAAGCATCCGTTCTTTACCGATTAATTTATTTTAATTACAAGAGGCTTACCGATAGCTCCGATCGCCCTTATTTTATCCCTTCTAGTTAGTTACGGTACCTAGGGAGGTCTCTCCTTACCTCCTTAACCGATAAGGTACTACGATACCCTTAATTACCATACGAAGATACCGATAAACCTTATACTATAGTAGTGCGGTAAGATATGCCCTCTTAATGCATTACGTAATACGTTACGATAGGCCTTATGCCTATATAGAATAACCATAGCTCCCGTAAGTACGGGACATGCTATGTTTATTATTTAGATTATTACCTAGTTAGATTGCTATCTTTGCTATTTTTGCCTTAATTAAAGATTCGTTTTTATTATTAGATTCGTCGTTCTTTAATTAGTATATTTATTTTAGTTATAGGCGCTTAAGTTACTTCGTCGTACCGCTATAGCCGAATAAGTAACTTTTACGTTTTACTTCTTTTCTTTCCTTACCTCTTATACCTTCGGGCTAGCGACTACTATATCTTTACGACTAAAAGGCATAGCTAAGATACGATAACTACATTAGATTCCTTATCTTTCGATTAGTATAGCGATATTAGTTTTATTTATTTTAAACCATCGTACGTATTATAGTCTTCGATAGAGTATACTTTCGAATAAACCTATCCGGGTTTTTAGTATCGCGTACGTTTTACTCCTTCTTAATAGCGACTACCTTATGACTTTTTCGACCCCTTAACCTTTAGTTTACAGAGTTTTTATTACGTTACTAGGATTTAGAGGATACCGATCGCCGTTAGCGTCGCTATTTAACCCGCGAAGTAATCCGCGTTTTACGTTAAATAAAGTATTCCGCCTTATGATTATTTATCTACTATAGGAAGGTACGTATAAGCCCGGGAACTTTTATAACGATATTATTATTACTAAGATAGTACCTAGCTCTTAATACTTATAACGTTAATAAGCTATCGATATTACGATATAATACGACGACCGGACCGCGTTTATACCGATTAGGATATCTTTCGTATGATTATTTATTTACTATACGGAGGAACCCGTAAAACCCGGAGAACTTTCGTCGTAATACTACCGCTATTAAGGATAGTACTTAGCCTTCGATATTAACCGCTTCCTCGAACCGCTAATAGCATAATATATTTCGTGCGAGTAAATAAAGCTTATAACGATTAAGGTAGCCTCCTTATAATTATCTACCTGCTATATAAAGGACGTACGAGCGCCTTAATATAAATAGCGATAACCTATACGACCCGCTACTTCCTTATTAATATTAAAAGCGGATAAAGGCTAATAGTAATTATATCTTAACCGACCTTACGATAGCTTCTTTTTTCCTTTAAACCTATTAATCGATATAGATTAAATATATAGATATTAATAACTTATTATGCTAGAGGTATTTTAGGATACCTAGGCGTAGCGACTTAACGATATAATATACGATATAATATAGATATTTATATTAATAATATAAATAGGATTAATAGATTAATAGCTATTAGTAACCGATAGTTTTAAAAAGAACTAGGAATTAATATTAATAAAATTACGTAGATATAAAGGATTAAGGAAACGGAACTAAAGTCGAGCTAATAAGTATACCTATATATAGGTTAGCCTTATATTATGAATTAATAGCTAATATAGCGAAAAGTATTAATATAGGCGTAAAACGGCGCCTAGCGGTAATACCGCTAATACTATTAAATAACCTTCGTTAGATCGAAACCGGCTTATGGCTATAACCGGTATCGTATTTAGCGCGATTCTTTACTCGGGATTTATTCCTTATACGTATTACCTTAACGAAGGTTATATATTAAGAGTTCTAAACCTTAATAGGAGGGATTATCGTCGATTTATTTATAATAATTAAACTATTAGTTTAGGGAATACGTATCGTATTCTAGTTAGGCGTTAACCGATTAGAGAAGCTCGTATAATATCCGGATCCTATCGATCGGGATAATATAATAAATAATAATATACCTATACTAAAGGAAAAGCATTAGGATATAAATAATAATTATCTTATCTTTATTCCTATATTAGATAATAAGATCCTTATTATTCCCCTTTTTACTTTATACCTCGTATCGTTAGACTAGACGGAATTTATAGCTAAGAAACGGAATAAATCGCTATCGGGACCTGAAGTAATAAAAACTAAATTACTAGTAAAGACCTTAAGAGTCGATACTAGCTTTCCGCCCTTATATCCGCCCGAAGAAGAGGAAGACGACGATAAAACTCCTATTTAATTACCCCTTAACCGCGGCTCTATACTTATTCCGTTAATCCCTATGGCATTATCTTAGAATAGTAATAACAGGGCCTTTAGTAACTAAAATATACCGGTAGCTATTCCGATTATCGTAATACTAGCTATTAAATTCCCTAACCCTACCGATTACCCTAGGCTTAAGTTTAACGAATATAACGTAACCTAATAGCTAGAAAGGGTAGATTGATTATTTAACCGCTACCGTATTATAGTAGTGCGGTGGATCTAGGCTACGTAGCCTTTTCGATGTGTATTTATATGGGTCGCGTACTCATATTTTCATTAGTAAGACTTAGACCTATAGATATTACGACCTATAGCCATTTATTCGTTTCTTACTATGCCTTTCTAGCTATCCTCTTTTGCTTTTCTAGTCTCCCCTTTCCTAGCTACCGTTTTTAGCTAGCCGATTAACCGATTATAGCTATTTATAGCTATGATCTTAGGTTAATCGGTACTAGACTAGTTATTAGTAGTTAAGTAGTCCTTATTTCGTACCTCCGTTAGCGTACCTACGCTACTCCTATTTAATAGCGACTACTTAGTAGCTCGTCCTTACCTTAGCCTTAGGAGCGATCTTTTACGACCGTTTTTATAGTTATTAGGTTTAGGATACGACGATTAAGAGATTCCCTGTTTTTTAGTTAATTAGGAGCTATTTTCGTAGCTCCAGAGCCGTTTTTCGTAGCTTTCGGATTAAACCTTTTTTAGGTTAGGATTAACGGGAGGGTAGATAACTATAGCGACCATTTAAATAACTTACGCCTTCCCATTAGCTTTTAATTAGTTTACTTAAAAGCTCGTTCGCCGATTAGTAGATCTATTTTATCCTCGTTTTTTAATTATTTCTTTTAAAGGAGCTATACCCGTTTTTACCTGGTTTTACCTCCGTCGTTTTTTACTAGTGCCTAAATAGCCGTTTTTCTTAGTTAACCTAACTCCGTTACCGCTATCATACCCTTTTTATAACCTACGCTCGTATACGCTTAAAGGTATCCGTTCTTTACCGATTAATTTATTTTAATTATAAGAGGCTTACCGATAGCTCCGATCGCCTTTGTTTTATTCCTACTAGTTAGTTACGGTACCTAGGGAGGTTTCTCCTCCTTAATCGATAGGTACTACGATGCCCTTATTTATTATACGAAGATTCCGATAGACCTTATACCTACGCTATAAGCCTAATCGGGAACGTACCGATTAGGATTAAGAGACCTATATAAACGATACCGCGATATACGAATTAAATAAGATATTAAATAAAAAAGCCTAGAAAAAATAATTATAAGTTATAGTCGGAAATAGTTATAATAATACCCGGAGACTCCTCTTATCGCCCTTACCGATATATAGTTAGTAGGAAGAGCCAAAGCCCCTAGAACCACGTATAAGAAAGGGATCGAGGGTTAAAGGAAGCCCGGTAGATACTACCGGACGAATATAGGAACGGTTACTAGAAACGAATTAGAAACGGATATAAATAAAATATATTAATTAGTTTATAGGATTAGGATTAATTAAAAGAATCGGTAATAGTTATAAACGAGAAGGACGGGATTACGTTATATCGTATAGGATTATTTCTTTCGTTTCTTTCGGAAGCTACGCTTATTTTACCTACCCGTTATAGTTCCTATTTCCTAACTATTAATCCCTATTATTTCTTAATAGCCTTTAATAAACCTAGCTCGCTTCTAGTTAATTAAGGTTAATTAGGAATAGGTTAATTAGGTTAGTTTATAGGTTATAGCTCCGCTAGCCTAGTTCTTATTATCAGATCTTTCCTATTTCTTATTAATCGTTAATTAAACTAGCTTAGCTCTTAGTTAGTAACGATTAAATAGGTTTAGGATTAATCAGGATTAGGTATAGTTAGATACGGTTATAGTTACCCACCCTACTACCTACTTATTACTATTATAATCGCTCCTAGTTAAAGACCTATTTCTTCCTAACTTATCCTATTAGCCTTTAATTAAACTAACTAGCTTTTAATTAATTAAGGTTAATCGGGATTAGGTTAATTAGGTTAAATAGGAACGAGAGCTACCGTACCTATTACTATTAGGAGTTTAATTACTCCTTACGGATTAATTAAACTAAGGAGGCTATAGTAGTGCGGTAGATCTAGGCTACGTAGCCTTTTCGATATATATTTATATGGGTCGCGTACTTATATTTTCATTAGTAAGACTTAGACCTATAGACATTACGACCTATAGCTATTTATTCGTTTCTTACTATGCCTTTCTAGCTATCCTCTTTTGCCTTTCTAGTCTCCCCTTTCCCAGCTGCCGTTTTCAGCTGGCCGATTAACCGATTACAGCTGTTTACAGCTGTGATCTTGGGTTGATCGGCACTAGGCCAGTTGTTGGTAGTTGGGCAGTCCTTGTTTCGTGCCTCCGTCAGCGTGCCTACGCTGCTCCTGTTCAGTATAAGCGACGACGATAAGATTAAGGAGATCGGCGAATGGATTACGACTAAGATTATTAGGGAGCGTATTAACGACGTTACGAAGGATTAAACGATCTAAAGAGTTATCGTTATAGCCTTAAAGTACCGCTTTAAGATTACCGATAAACTAGGCTAAGCTAACGTTAAACGTAAACTCGTATAGCTAAAACGAAGCAACGTAATTAACGATCTTAAGGCGATCTTTACGTATCTTATGGATTATAAACGTCTTTTTAAGCTCGTAAACGATAACGAAAAGCTTCCCTAGAAAGTAAGATATTTAACCGATAAATTCCGGATATCCTTAATTATAAAGTTCTATAAAACGGAAGACTACGACTATAATAAGATCGGAGATATCGACTACCGGATTCTTTATACCTAGCTTTATAAGTAAGCGGAACGTCGTATAATAATATAAATTACCGATAGGACCTAAGCCGAGGAACGACGATAATAAAAGACGGTAACTTTCGAAGAGCCCGAGAAGCTTATAATATAAATAATTTAACGATTAACGACTCCTAGCCTCTAGATGCCTTTATTACCGCTTCCTTCGTAGCCTAGATCCTTTTACGGCTACCTAAGTATTAATTAAGAAGCTAATATATAGGCCCTTTACGACCGACTTAACGCTTTAAAGATAAAGATAACTTCGTAGAACTACCGTTAGGATAATAGCTCTTATAATTCTAAGGGTACGTACGGCGCCGATTAATAATATTAATAGGAAAACCCGTTCCTAGTAAACGCGGTTCGGAACTTAAGTCTTTATAACCTATAAACTAACGGAAGGACCTTAATAAGCTTTAAACGTAATATTATATTAGATTATTAAGGCATACGTAATAAGATTCTATTAACTTAAACGAGTAATTATAGGGAATTCGAATGCTAGTTTTATAATACTTTCGATCGGCTTTATAACTATAGCCGTTATCCGCTATTAATAGATATAACCTAAAATCGGTTTTATTATAGGAGTAATAAGCGACTATATTACTTCGAGAACGAAAACCCGGATAAGCCGGAATTAATATTAATCCTAGGATCGATTATTATTTAAGCTAAGCGTAAAGGAGAACCGATCGCTTATTATATCTTATTTTACGTATATTAAAGTAAGGAATCTCTAAAGTAGGTACGTAGGATAGTATATTATTACCTAACCGAAAAGTTAAAGCTTATATCCTTTAACCTACGATACTTTAAGAACGAGGAAGTAGTACTAAAGTAGGAAGAGATACTAAGAGCTATATCGGAGATTAACGTTATTTAAATAGTCGAACGTAAATATAGCTACGAATTATACGAAATAGGGATCTTAGGTTATAATTAAACCAAGGGTTTTATCGACGACGAAGGTATTTGCTATTATAAGGGTACCATTAAAACGGATCTAATTAAAGTTAACGTAATTAAGCGAGCTAGAGGTTCTAACGGCGAGTATATCGAAAGAAAAGTATCCGATTAAGAGGATATAGAAGTCCTATCGTTATAGCTTAGGCGTAAACCGACTAAAGCCGGTAAGAACGCTACTTCGAATACGAACGACCTAGCTAAAAAGGCGAAGATTATTAATGAGCTATTAAAAGAGTTTTAGCTAAATAAGATTAATAAGAATAATAGAAAACGTTTCGAGGTTTCGTAGGACGATTTAATTAAGTTTATACTTAGGTTTTCGGAATAAGTAGTTAAGTACCTTACGATACGCGCTATAGAGATTAACGAAGGTTAGCTTAAGGTTATTAAGATTATAAAGGAATAAGTATAAAAGGATCGGGAAGAAAGCGTTAAAATACCTAGCGTATCGTAAACTACCGCCCCGTTTATTAACCCTTCGAGTAAAATGACGGTAAATTCCGTTATTACGAAGGATATTAAAAACTATATCCGGCCTTTCCCTAAGCTAGTAATTAACGTAAGACCTAACGGGAACGAAGCTCTCGTATTTACGGTAATCGATATAGGAATATAGTTTAATATAATCGTAAAAAGCTATATAAGGAAGTAGCGTCTCCTTATAACTAGTATTAAGGCGATATAGCGAGGTTTTAGATCCTCTATAGAAACCCTATATATAGGAATAATCGACGGTTTTATTTAGCTTATCGATTATTATCTTCGCTTATCGATTTACGTCGTTAAAGATAGGTTCGTTAATTACTCTTTATTACTTAGTATAAACTTTATCTTTTAGTTCCGTATGAAACTCGAATTCGACGGAAGTACCTTTATAAGAACCGTTAACTTTAGCTTGGCCCGGATAATAATTCCTTTCGTTATTAACTTAAGAAGCGATACGCTACTAAGCCTTATATTCGGCGATTAAGAAAACTAAATGCCATTAATACCTTAGGCCGCTTTAATAACGTATATAGGCCTAAAAACGCGTTCCTAGCCGAGTACCTAGAGACCGACGTTAGCCTTTAAGCTAAAATTAATTATGTCTGCCTTTATAACGACGATATAAAAGTAATACCTATCTCCGAAGCTAAGGATTCGTCGGCCTTCGAACTTAGTTTAGATAAGGAAAATAAAGCGATCGTTAGATTAAGCGACGAAGAATTCCTCTACGTCTTTAGTAAAGCCGTTACGAAGGTAATTCGATATGCGACGTAAGAATCGAAATAATATAAGCGAGACCTAGTCTTTATTTCGGAATTAGCTTACTAAGCTAAACGTACGTTTTTAATTAATATTATATATAAGCCTAAGTCGCGTAAAGTTTAGCCCGTAAATAACGTACCGTTAAACGGTTAAATACCGCTAGGAATACTCGATTAAAAGGATTAAGTAATAAGGGAGATTAAATCGAAGTACGAACCGTTAAAGATATTATAACGCGATAAACCCTATAAGAATATTATATTAAGATTCGCTAGTAACCCCCGAGGTATTAGATTAATAACGGAAAGACTTAACGCTATTAAAGTAGGTTTATTAGATACGGAATTAACCGATTAAGAGAAAGACGTATTTATTAAGATCCTATACCGAAAAGAAATAGCCCTAGCTTAGGATTTCTTTAAAATCGGGAAAATCCGACCTAAGGTTTACCCCGACTATAAGATTAGGACGGTATTATATAACGCCTAATAAACTAAGGGTATCCCTATCTTAGTACCTCTTAAGGAACGAATAATCGAAGTCTTACGTATACGACTAAAGAACGGAATCCTAGAAGAAAGTTACGGTTTTTATCGAAATACGTAATTCGTAATCGAAAAGAAAAATAATAATTTACGACTTATTAACTCTACGATAAAACTTAACGCCTAGATTATTCGCGACGCCTTCTTATCCCGAGATAAAGACTTCTTTACTTAAGAATTCGCTATATATTTAATCCTTATAGTCGTCGACTTTTTCTTTAGATACGACTAAGTAACGCTAACGGAAACGAACCGTAACCTAATTACGTTTATTATTTTTATTAGCCTTTTACGTATAACGACTCTACTATAAGGCGCGACGAACTTAGTTATCGCTTTTTTCCGAGCCGTTATACGAATTCTTTACGATTTAATTCTTATTAAGTACGAGCCCTTCTTCGACGACGTTAGTATTCAAGGGCTAGTATCGAGATACGATAACTAAGAGGCTTTTCCGGGAATACGACGCTTTATCCTAAAGTATTTAGAGAATATCGACGCCGTTTTTTTAAACTTCGAATTAACCGGTACTACTATTAACGTCGTTAAGTCTACTTAGTATAAAGGTAGTACGGTAATCGTCGGATATTTATACGGTATAAACGGTAGGAAGTCCTCGGAAGCGAAAATAATTAAGATCTTAAAATAGAAGTTATATAAGAATATAAACGAAGTAAGGTCTTTTATCGGTATTACGGTTTTCTTTAAAATATAAATCGATTATTATGCTATAATCGTTAAACCTTTCCTAGTATTAATACGTAAGGAAGTATACTTTATTTAAGGTATCGATTAATAATATACTATAGATTCGCTTAAGATTACTTTTATTAACGTACCGGTATTAATTATTTTAAATTATATTATCGAATAATTAATCCGAGTAAAAGTCGACGTATTAAGAAACGGTTAAGGCTACGTACTAGGTTAGGATAACGATAAAAATAACTTTAAACCTTCGAGATACGAGTTAAGGATCTAAAAAGGAGCGGAATTAAATTACGACGTTACGAAACGAAAGTATTTAGGAGTCGTTAAGTCCCTACGACGGCTTCGGAATTACCTTTATAGCATTTACTTCGTACTTAAAACCGACGTTAAAGTATTAATCGCCTAGCTTAACGACGGATTCTTTAGTTTCCTAGGCGCTATCCTTATTAAATAAATAACTTATATTAAAATATTTAACTTCGATATTTAATATATACCCGGTAAAAGATACTCCGCTACGAACGGTTTCTTACGTAAACCTAGCGGCCTAAGCGACGACGACGACGATTAATAAAAAGGCGATATAAAGGACTTTATTAATATATAACTTAATATAATATACGTAAATATAATCGTATTACTTAACGTCGTCGAATAATTTAACGATAAAGCCTTACCGTTATAACTACCGGAGGAATAATCGATAAAATCGTAGGAAATAATAACGTTTCTTATGCGATTTTAACTACCTAGCCGACTAAGAAATAACCGATTAATAAGATATTAAAAGCGGTAGACCCGGTTTAAGAAGGAAGCGCTTAAATACGTCGTTTCGGAAGGTATCCTATAGAGGAAGCCCGAGAAATATAAAGATATACGACGAATTATCGATTAAAAGAAACTACGTAAAGCTATAATTAAGGATTACTACGAGGATTTTAGCTATAAGGAACGTACCTCGATTTACGATCGGATAGCTAAACTATATTACTAGCGCGGTATATTCGAATACCTCGCCCGAAAGGTTAAATCGTATCCTAAATATTAAAAAGGAAATAATACCCGGAAAGTCGATCCCGCCTTATATAACGAGCTAGTTAACGTTCTTATTTATTAAGTAATAAACGTATAGTATATACTAATAAATAACGGATTTATCGTAATAATCGAAGTACGAAACGAATTATCCGGCTTTCTCGAAGCCCGAGCCATTAAAAAAATAGATTCTAAAACGATCGCTAAGTTTCTTTAGGAATAAATATTCTTATAATACGGCGTATCCCTAGTAATTAAGTATAATAATAATTCCGAAAATAAAAAGAAGATCCGTAAAGTAATAAAGTTAATCGGTACTAGAGTTAAAGTCGGTATTACTTATTTTCCGTAATCCTAAGGTATAATCGAGGTTAGGTATAAAGTAATTCGCGGAGGCCTTATAAAAGATATAAACGATAGCGATCGGGGATAAACGAACCTATTTATAAGGGAGCGATAGGAAGGTACGCGATAGGTACGAGGGTATAAGGTACTGTAGTACCTATACCGGTACGAGGGTACCTCTTAGGCGGTAACCGTTTTAGCTTACCTCGCTTCTCGCTATATAGGTAACCGCCTATCGCTAGGTATTCGCTTTCTTATCCTTTTAGAAGGTAAGTGCTTATTTACGTTACTACGGGAATATACTTATTACCTAACTTAAGGATTTCATTATAATTTAAGTACTTCTTTAAAAGCTACCTAATAAAGATAGCTTATATTATAGAAGGAAGCGGTAATAAGTCCGTAGGGAGCGAATCGCGGGTAATTCGTAATAGTTTCCGGAACGAGCGACTTCGCCGATAAGAGGGCGATACTTACGAAAGCGAAGCGAGTAATAACTTCCGTATTAAATTAAATACCTTATAAAAGAACCTTTAAGAGATTAAAGAGAAGATTCGTTAACTAGAAGCCTTTAAGGAAGCTTAGTAACGCTTTAAGGAACTAGAAAATAAGGTTTATAGTAACTTTAATAAACGCCCGGGTAAAGGTAGGCGTTATCGAAGCGATATTAATTCGTTAGACGATAATTAAGGCCCCGACCTTAAGATAGAAGGAATCCCTATCTTTTAAAGGGATTTTAGCTTTAGGAAATTCGAAGAATAGCTAGGGGATCTCGACCTTATATACCTTAGCGCCCTTAAGAAGTTTAAATCGATATAGAAACGGATCCTATACGCTATCCGCTATATGGAACTAAAGGCGAGAATACTATAGAGACGTTATACGAGCGAGATACCGACGTAAGTATAGCGAGACGTAGCGCTCGAAGACTTCGAATAGTTTAAGATATAGGCCTTATTTCTCCTAAAGAACGCGGTTAATCGCGAATATAAACTAGCGGATTAAATAAAAAACGTTCGATAATATTTTAATTAATTTCCGTAGGATTTCGATATCTATTTAAGCTCGATCGAAAATTAAAGCGAACCTAGGTTAAAAAGCTAAAAGGCCTTAACGTTTTACGCTAAACTTTACGTACCTTTTAAGTTATACCTAGAGGGTTTCGGTAGCGAAAGGCCGACGAGCCGCGTAAATATCGTCGATTAGGTAAAGATTAAATGGGATATTTAATAAGTAATTAAGTTTATTTAAGGCCCGACCTAGAAGAAGAGAAACGATATAAAGGATACGTTTCCGCGAAAGATTAATAAGGGTAATAATACCGCTACGCTAGGGGAACGCTAGCGATACGACGATAATACGATCCCGCTTAAAAAGAACCTAATAGGTTAAAACGGAAATATATTAAGGTATTATATTTACGATAACGAGGCGTACTTAGCTAATCGGTACCCTAAGAAAGACTCGCCTTATATTAGAAGCCTTACTAAAGGAAAGGGAAAAGCCTAAGCTCCTTAAGTATACCTTAACTTACGGAGCCGTATCCGTTAATAGGGATTATAATACGGTTCTACGTTAAAGCTATAATAGAAGTATTAATTATTATTAAAATATATTTCGATTTCGACTCGGGCGTTAAAATAAACTATATTAGCGTCGAGTTCGTTAAGTAAGCGAGACTTTAGTAAGTTAAACTTATAGCGCCGGTATTACGCGCTATCGGCGACTTACGGTATTTAAGCTACGGGATATATATTATATTAATACGAATTACTAATAATAAGGGTATAATAAAGACGTTAAAACGCCCGTATATAGCGATCGACCGAGACTTTAAACTAAAGGGAAGCCCTATATTACTTTTTATAACGATAATAAAGAACGAGCGTATCTTATTCGATACGGAGGCGAATCGATGGTAGTTTAAAATTATAAAACCTACGTACGAACTTATGAAACCTTATTAGTTCGTAAAATACGTACGAAAGAACGAAATAAGAGTCTTCGTAATAATCTAATTATTAGAACCTATCTTATTACCTAATAAAGAGGTATCGATATTAAGGCGTATCGAAGACTTATTTAAAGAGCTACGAGACTTCGTCGACGTATTTAACGATAAGGAAGTAGCTATATTACTACCCTATAAATAGGCCGACTACGCTATCGAAACGCCGGAGGATTTCGTACCTTCTTATAGCTTAATATACCTTCTAGCCTAGAATAAGTTCGATACGTTACGAGAATATATATAGGAAAACCTAAAACTTAAACGTATACGGAAATCGAAGAGCCCCGTAGGAGCCCCTATCCTTTTCGTACCTAAAAAGAACGGAGGATTAAGGCTATACGTCGATTATAAGGAGTTAAACCGATTAACGACTAAGAACCGATACCTCCTCCTCCTTATATTTAAAATCCTCGATAGGGTTTCGGGGGCGAAGGTCTTTTCGAAGATAGACCTAAAAGGCGCGTATTATAGAATACGAATTAAGGAGGACGACGAATAGAAAACCGCCTTCCGGACCCGATACGGTTACTACGAATATTTAGTAATGCCCTTTAAACTAATTAACGCCTCTATTACCTTTTAAAATTATATTTATAAGGCGCTTTACGGGTTAATCGATATCGTTTATATAGCGTATCTCGACGATATTCTTATTTTCGTATAAGACCGAGAAACCTATACGCGTAACCTCCGCTAAGTCCTTAAAAGGCTACGAAAAGCCGATCTTTACGCTAACGTAGCGAAGTATTCCTTCTATCGCGATAATATCGAATTCCTAGGGTTTTATATATTATAAGAAGGAGTTTCGATAGACCTAAAAAGGGTAGATATTATTAAAAACTAGCTAGAACTTACGACCTTTTACGAGATATAATAATTTCTAGGATTTTATAACTTCTATCGTAGATTTATAAAAGGATACTTCCGTATAGTAAAGCCCTTTTACGAATTATTAAAAGGAAGTATTAACGGGAGAAAATCAGGAAAAGTCTAGCTCGCGGGTAAAGAGGTATTAGCGTTCCGATAGTTACGCGACGCCTTTACGAAAGCGCTACTACTTCGATATTTCGACCCCGAGGCGCGTATAAGGATCGAAATTAACGCTTCCGGGTACGTTATATCGGCGATCCTATCGTAATTAAACGAAAAAGGCTTATATTATTTTATCGCGTTTTAATCGAGGAAGTTTAAAGGCGTAAAGCTTTAATATAATACTTTTAATTAAGAACTAATAACTATCGTAGAATTATTTAAATACTAGAGGTATTACGTATAAGAAAGTCGATATACCGTCGAGGTATTATCGGATTATTATAATCTTTAAACGTTTATAAGATAACTTAGGCTTAACGGGAGGTAAGCTAAGTAGTATATATAATTAATACCTTACGATTTTATAATATAATATCGTAGCGGTAAGCGTAATTCCGCCGATACGCCGTCGAAGCGACCCGATTATTATAAAGAAAAAGGAGCTTAAACGGAACTACTATTATTATTAAAAGTAAAGCTAGCCGTAATTAGAGTATCTAATAAGAATAAGGAACCCTTTAAGAGAGAATACTTAGGATATATTCTATAAACGATCCGTAGGCGAAAAGCTAGCGAGATAATGGTTTAAGAAACGATATACGAAGACGTTACCGAAACCATAAGAGTATTACTTTAACGCATTTAAAAAAGTAACCTTAAGTTTAAAAGGCGAAGAGAGGAGCTAGAGGTAGCGGATGGCTCCGTTAGAACCGATAGCTCCTTATAAACGGTAAATAAAGATAGGTTAGTTAGGTATTAAAACCGAGTTTACATTCCTATGGAGCCGGGCGTTAGGGAAGAGCTTATAATGCGTTATTATAACGACTCTTTAGCGGAATATTTTAACGAGAAAAGGATTTATAAGCTTTTCTTACGTAAGTATTACTAAAGAGGTATAGGGCTAGATATAAAGGAATAAGTTACGGGGTATTAGGTTTATTAGGGAATACGAGCGCCTCGGTATTACCCCTATAGCGAATTATAGTCTCTATCCTTATTAACCGGTCCCTAGAAGGAGATCTCGATAGACTTTATAACGGGATTCCCGAAAGTTTAGTATCGAGGTTAGGAGATAAACGCTATCCTCGTAATAATAAATCGCTATACGAAGATAACGGAGTTCTTCTTTACTATTACTACCTTATTAGCCGCCGAACTAATAGAATTACTACATTAAAAGATATATATAAGATACGGTTACTTAAACGGAATAGTTACCGATAGGGGAAGCTTATTTACGAGCGACTTTTAGTTTAGCTTATATTATTATTCGAAGATAAAGAGAAAGCTTTCGATAGCGTATTATCCGTAGATAAACGGATAAACGGAAAGGGTAAACTAGATATTAAAATACTACCTCCGATATTTCGTTAGCGATACGTAAGCGAATTAATCGAATATATTAAGCGAAGTATAATTTACTTATAATAACGTAAGGAACGTAATAATAAGATTATTATTATTTATATCCCTAATGGAATACTACCTAGTAATAAACTTTAACGTTAAGAACGACGTCCTTAAAAGGGAGGTACCGGTAGTAAAAGAAAGGATAGAGATCCTAGAAAATATACGCGAAAAGGTACGACTATATTAGTAAAAGGCTATCGAATCGTAAGCGAAGTATTATAATAAACGTTATAAACCCCTTAGGTTAAAGAAAGGAAGCTTGGTAAGGCTTTTTACGAAGAACTTAAAGCTTAAAGGCATAAGCCTAAAATTAATACCTAGATTTATCGGATCCTTCCGGATTTTCGATACTATCGGATCGGCGGCGTACCGCTTAGCCTTATCCGAAAAATATTAATCGCTATATAATGTCTTCCTTATTTCCTTATTAAAACCCTAGAAAATAAGGAAGTAAGAATAAGAGCCTTAGTTCTTAACTATACCGGAGCTAGAAGAAAACGACGACGAATAAGAGGTAGAAGAAGTCCGGGGAAAGCGATAAAAGGAAAAGGATACCTTTTACTTAATAAAATAAACGGATTAGCCGTTAGAATATAATTAATAGGTTCGGAAGGAAGATATAGGTAACGTAGCGGTTAAAATTAAGTAGTTCGAAGTAAAGGATTAAAAAAGGCGGAAAAAGAAGTCGCCTTAAGACTAGGGGTTTTAAAATTTCCTTAAAGGGAATACCTAAGAATTACCTTATGGAAATGCCCGAAGGCGAAAAAAAAAAGAAACGGCGATAAAACGCCGGAGCCTTACTAAAGTATTATTAGAACGATATTAAGGCGTCGCCGTAGCGACGGGAAAATTAAAAAAAGGACCGCGCCCGGCTTTACGTTACTAGCGCGTCGTTTAATCGTCGGCGGGAAGCTCGGGGAATTCGTTTTAATCGCCGAAATATTTTATATTAATTAGGTATTCCTTTATAATTTCGTTTAACTCGCGTATAAACGCGTCTTTCGCGTTAATTTAGGCGAAGAAGCCCGCGTCGCCGCTTATTAAGCGGTAGGTAACCTAAAGTTATTACCGGGCGAAGGCGGCGTCGTTTTAGAGATAACGGTTAAACGACGCGATATATACGAAACGGAAGTTACTTACGGTATCGGGGCCTAGGTACGGGTAGTAAGTAGCGAGAAGGTTACGGCGGTTTATTACCTATAATTCGTACTTTTAAATCCTTTATATATAGGAATTAATACGCGCGATATATACGATAAACGCTAACGCGTCGATAACGCGTCGTTATTATAGGGATAACGTATCGCGCGACTACGCTTAGTATTACTCTTATAAAAACTAGCCCTATAGCTCTTTTCCATTTACTCGAAAGCGTAGAGGAGGCGATAAACGAAAGCGGCGAAAGCGTTTCGTAAGTAAGGGGAGTAAACGAATTCGCTAGGTTCGTTATCCTCGTTAGTTTTTACCGTATAATAACGGTTAATAAAGTTAATTACGATAAATAAGCCGCGCGTATCGCCGGTAATACCGTTAGTTAACTATATCGATACGTTAGCGAAACGCGTCCGGAACGCGCGTTATAATAATAACTTACCGAGGTATACTTCTTACGGCGGTAGGTATAGAGGCCGTACTTAAAGAAAGCGGCGTTAGGAAATACGTATAGGGAACGGAACGATATCTCGAAGTATTTTAAACGATATCGGAAATAGATTATATACGATAGGTCGGCGTTCTTTACCGGCGTAGCGTATTCGGTAGGCGGGTTATAGGCTATATTAGCGACGGCGTTTCGATTATACTACGCCGGGCTTAGCTTAAAAAGAAAAAGGAAGATTAAGGGACGGCGTACCGTAAGCGTATTAATAATAAGATAAGGAAATAGAAATAATAATACGAAGGTAGCTCGACGGCTTTTATTTAGTTATTTAATTAAAAGAAGGTAAGATAGGTAGACGTAACGAAAAGGAGGAGAGCCGATAGGTAGGAAAAAGGGAAAGAGTTAAGAAGAGCGGGCGTAACGGTAGAAAAATTTTATATACGCCTAGGAAATAGCGATTAGCGGTATTAATCGGTAGAATTAGCCGGTTATATTAGCAAAGCCCGATTTAATATTTAATACCCTAGGGTAATTAATAGGATTAATAATATAACGCGGGTAATACTATATCGATTCGTAGTCGGGACGACTACTTAACTTAGAAGGGGAATAATTATAAGGGAGCGATAAAAAGGTACGCGATAAATACGAGGGTATAAGGTATTATAATACTTATACCGGTACGAGGATACCTCTTAGGCGGTAATCGTTTTAGCTTACCCCGCTTCTCGCTATATAAGCGACCGCTTATCGCTAGGTACTCGCCTTCTTATCCTTTTAGAAGGCAAGTGCTTGTTTACGTTACTACGGGAATATACTTATTACCTGGCTTAAGGATTCCATTACATTATTAAAGGTAATTATATAAGTAAATAAGACTTCGACGCGCTTATACGGAATATCGTTATACGAATTAATATATAAGCGTAAGGCTATTATCCCGATAGAAACCGTTATCCTAACCTAACGTATTATAAACTAAAAGAATATCCCGAACCGAGAATCGCTTTTAGCTATACGCGTACGATTAATCGAAAGACGTTAGAAAGATATATTAACCGTAACTAAGGTTTTAGCGATTAAATATAAGGAAGTTACCCGGTACTAGGACGAAAAAAACGCTTACCGAATATAAAAAGAGCCTTTAAAAACCGACGACCTCGTACTACTATACGATACGCTACGATATATAGATAAGTCGATAGTCGTAAAACTAAAGTATTATTAAAAAGGACCGTACTTAATCGCCGAAGATTTAGGCTATAATCGTTATAAGCTTAAAGAACCGAATAAAGTTACGTTATTATACCTGGTTTTAGGCTATAAACTACGGAAATTTATTTAAGATACTAACGGGTTTTAGGAGCTAGAAAACCCGGAAAAGGACGAATAAATTATACGCTTATTACCGATTAAATATAAGGACTAAGAATCGACGATTACTAACGACCCCTAAGCTAAAGGAGGCCTAAAGCTTATGCCCTCGGTAATCGACGACGAAAAAGAAAAATGATTAGCCCCGAACGATAAGGTACGAATTATAATAAAAATATTAAATAAAAAGCTTAAAGAATACGAAGTTATACCTAACGATAAATCCGGATTAAGAAGATCGACCCGATTTAATAAATAACCCTCTTACCATAGTACGATAAGGCTATAATACCTTAAAATAACCTACCTATACCGATCGAAGAATAATAAAGCCTAAGAGCTTAATATATAATCGCTTTCCTAAGTAGGGGAGGAAAGAAGTTATCCTTATATAGTTATTAAACCGGTAGCCTATATACGAAATTAATACCTTAAATTATAATACTAATAAATACGCCTTCCTTTATTTCTTACTTTAAAAGAAAGTATATTTCTATAGATTATTAACGCCGATTAACGCGTTCCTATACTTAGATAAGTTATCCTTTACGTTTATCGTTAGGAATCCGGGATATTAATATCCTAGTATTACGTAATTATTATATTTTAATATAGATATATTTTAGTGTTTAAAGGAAAAGTAAGGAAAGTAATTTATATTAATAAAAGTAAAAGAAAAAGGAAAGAAAAGGAATACGCGTTTAAAAATAAGCTAGAAGTAACGTATACCCGCCGATTAATACCTCTCTTTTCCTCTTTATCCTTTTACTTTATCCTTTACTTATTAGTTACTAAGAAAACTAGAAACTTACTTACTTTCCGACCCCCGGAAAGTAACGATCTTCGAGTTTATTATAAATAGTAATTCCTCTTTCGTTACTTATATTATAAGCGGGTATACGGCTTAGCTTAGATCCTTTACTAAAGGGGAGTTACGATCTATCTTCGCCCGTAGGTAGGTAAACCGCTCGTTACGAAATTCGTAACGTATCCCGTTAATAAAAAAGAAGTAAACGCCGTAGGAATACCTAAAGATACGATCGGAGGCTAGCGATCGGTAGGAAAAGAAGGGTTATATACCCGCGTACTTAGCGGTATCGAAAGAGGCGAGCCGGCGCTTGTAATACTAGCAGGGTACTTCGTTAAGTACCTTATATTATTAAACGAATAAACTAACGACGTAACGAAGGTCCGTCGTTAGTCGACGGAAATATTCGTTAATTAATTCTTTATTATTAATTTTTATAAATAACGTCCGGCGGCGAAAAGATTAAACGTAACGAACGAGGGATATAATATAGCTTTAAAGGTAGGTAACTTTTTAAAAGTCCTTACTTATAATTTCCTATGCGATATACCGGCCGGCCGCCGGCCTACCTAGAAAATAAAACGGGACGTTATAAATTATCTTATTATTAGTTAATATAGCTTTCGATTAATAAATCCTATTAATATTAAGAGCTATATATCTAACGTTATTAGTTTATTACCCGAATTCCTTCGATACTTCGGAGCTACCGGCCGATAATTACTTTCGGGCTTTGGTTTAACGGACGGAAGTACGGGACGTACGGTACTTATTAAGGCTTAGGGATTAGTCGATTAGCGTCCCGGAATTTCTTAATAAAGGATAAGCGACGGAAGAATTCGTCGGATTATTTATTTATTAGATTTACCGGCGGCGGTATCGATTTAATCCGTTAATACGTTACGGCCTTTTTTTTATTCTCCTTAGCCTTTTTAAACGCCCCGGTAATCTCCTCGTCGGTAATTCCCGTAGTTTTTAGTTACTCGAGTAACTTAAGAACGGTCGCCCGGTTTAGTTTAAGGAGTTACTTTTAAATAATAAGGTTTATTATATATATATATATAAGAGAAAGAAAGATAGGAACGACGAAATTATAAATCTAGAATTAAGAAAAATCGAAAAACGAATTAAAACGAAGATAAAGAACTTAAGGAATGGAAGAAAGGAAGTAGATCGGAACCGTAAAATAACGAGAAATAAAAGGGAAGGTCGGACGAGAACGAGAGAGTCGAATACGTTACTTAGGTCGTAAGTACCGTACTTAGGAGAGTTTCGATAGTACTTACTTTAGCCTACGTTTAATTACGAATCTACGAACGTACGTATTTATTACTTTATTAAAAGCATATAATAAGAAGCTATAAGTTAACGCGTCTTTTATTATAGCTTTATACGTATATAGGGGAACGCGCTTTCCTAAAGCGTTAGCCGTAAAGGTATATCTAACTATATCGTTAATACGTTTCCTTTCTTCCTTCTCTTTTTCCTCTTTAGGTATTCCATTTCGAAACCCTCCCTCCTATAATTATTATATTCTTATTAATCTCTAGCCTACCTTTCTTATTATTAATTTAAATTCTTATTTTTACCTTTAATTTATTATCTTTTCTTCCTTTTCCTTTAATTCTTTTATTTATTTTTACGATGTTTTCCTCCCGCTCCGCCGGAATCCCCTTTTCCTTTTCCTTTCCTTCCGTTCATAGAGACGTACGTCGCGCCGATCTAACCGACTTAATTAAACTCCTACGGGAGATTTACGGTAGTAAAGATAACTAGAATAATATAGAGGAATATTAACTTAATATTCTGGATAATTACGATTCGGGGAAGGGTTCGATCGAACTAAGATCCGATATAGCTTAGGCCTTCCGGCTATCCGCTAATCGATTCCGAACTATAAATTAATAGCTATAGGAATAAACGAAGGTAGCCCTAGCTAACTTTTTCGTATGCTTCGCTTATTACGATTACCTTACTAATAAAGATATCCGTGCCTTTTATATTATAATTAGCTACGACCTTAAAGGTAGAAAGGCGGCCTTCGAAGTAAACCCGTATTAAACGATAGGCTATCGATCGATAGGATCGTTTAACTTCCTAACCCGTTAATACCTTTTCGATAACCTTACCTTTACTTTAGTTTTTACGATCTATACGGATCTAATAAACCCCGAACGAATTATTACCGATCCCTTAAAGTTCTTTTAAGCCTACTTCGCCGTAGTATTATACCTCCTTAAGTCCCGAAGATTATTTAGCTTTAATATAATTAGGAACGGCGCCTTCGATTAAACGGCGTACGCGTTCGGCTAACTACGGCGAGTATAGAAAGACGGTAATCTCGAGCTTAATATAATCCCTTAGTTTACTTATTACGTCGCGTTAATAAACTAATAAAATAGCTTTAGTTACGGTTTTTAGAGCGGTATTTTACCGTATTTTATCTTTAAACGACCGATCGAGGTCGCGCGTTAGGCCTAAGAAAATAAGGGGCTCGATTTCCTTAATATTATAAAAGAATACGCCGAGGTAGTAGAATAATTTTATAGCGTTCGAGTTTTAAAAGGGGAAGTAAGTATCGTTAAACGTCTTCGGTAAGCCGTAAATTACTAGAAGCGAATTAACTTTATTAACGCTATAATATTCGCTTAAAATACGCCGATCGGTAAACCCCTTAGTCGTAAATACTCCGTTCGGTTTATCGTATAAGCCGAAGTCCGTCGTTCCTTTATAGCTTTAATACCTAATCCCCCTTACTTCCTCGTATTAACGGACGTAAACCTTCGTTATAATAACCTCGTTAAGGTTATAACGCGTTTCCTTCCTCCTTCCGGATTAGAAAGGATTAAGGCTTTTTAATCGGGGGAAACCTTTATACCGTATAGGTAAAGGGAAGATACCTAATTAATCCTCGGGACGCGCCCGCTTCTTTATTATCCCCCTAACTAAGAAGGCTAAGACGAAACTAAGAAAAAGGTAGCCGAAATAAAGGAGGAAAACGCCGATCGGGTTAGATCGGCGAAGGTAAACCGGGTTAAGTTAGTCGTAAAGTAATAAAAGGGCCTCCTTATAATATTAAACGAAAAGCTAAAGGCACGACGATAATAATTAAATAATAGCCGGTAGAATAAAGTTTCGTAGTAGTTTTTAAGGGGAGATATTAATCAGAATATACCGTACTACCCTTTTTAATTTAATTATCCCTTACGGTATAATTAAATTAAGGAGGCTATAATAATACGGTAAGATATATCCTTTTAATATATTACGTAATACGTTACGATAGGCCTTATACCTATATAGAATAACTATAGCTCCCGTAAGTACGGGATATACTATACTTATTATTTAAATTATTACCTAGTGAACAGGAGCAGCGTGGGCACGCTAACGGAGGCACGAAACGGCTACCCAACTGCCAACAACTGGCCCAGTACCGATTAACCTTAGATTACAGCTGTAAATAGCTGTAATCGGTTAATCGGCTAGCTGAAAACGGCAGCTGGGAAAGGGACTGGAAAGGCAAAGACGAGGATGGCTAGAAAGGCATGGCAAGAAACGAGTGAATAGCTATAGGTCCTAATATCTATAGGTTTAAGTCTGGCTAATGAAAATATAAGTGCGCGACCTATATAAATATACATCGAAAAGGCTACGTAGCTTAGATCTACCGTACTACTACAGCCTTCCTAGTTTAATTAATCCGTAAGGAGTAATTAAACTCCTAATATAATAGGTGCGGTGGCTCTCGTCCCTGTTAAACCTAATTAACCTAATCCTAATTAACCCTAATTAACCGAAAGCTAGCCAGTTTAATTAAAGGCTAACAGGATAAGTTAGGAAATAGGTTAACTAGGCGATTGCAACAGTAATAAGTGGGTGGTGGAGTGGGTAACTGACTACAGCCGTGCCTGATCCTAAACCTAAACCTGATTAATCCTAAACCTGTTTAATCGCTGCTAACTAGGAGCTAAGCTAGTTCAATTAACGATTAATAGGAAATAGGAAAGATCTAATAATAAGAATAACTAGGCTGGCGGAGCTATAACCTATAAACTAACCTAATTAACCTATTCCTAATTAACCCTAATTAACTAGGAGCGAGCCAGGTTTATTAGGGCTATTAAGAAATAATAGGGATTAATCGGAAAATAAGAACTATAACGGGTAGGTAAAATAAGCGTAGCTCCCGTGAGAAATAAAGAAATAATCCCATACGATATAACGTAATCTCCGTCCTTCTCGTCCATAGCTATCTTTTACCGATCCTTTTTAATTAATTCCTAATCCTATAAACTAACTAATATATCCTATTCATGCCCGACTATTTCTGTAACTCGTTTCTAGTAACCGTTCTTATATTCGTCCGGTAGTATCTACCGGGCTTCCCTTAACCCTCGATCCCTCCCTTATACGTGGTTCTAGGGGCTCTCTAGGCTCTTCCTATTAATTATATATCGGTAAGGGCGATAAGAAGGGTCTCCGGGCATTATTATAGCTATTTCCGACTATAACTTATAACTGTTTTTTTTTTCTAGGCTATCTTATTTAATATCTACTTAATTCGTTTGTATCGGTATCGTTTATATAGGTCTTTCGCGCTGATCGGTAGGTCCCGATTAGGTTCGTAGGTATAAGGTATGTCGGTATCTTATTATAAGGGCATCGTAGCACCTATCGGTTAGAGAGGAGAAACCTCCCCAGGTACCGTAACTAGCTGGCAGGGATAAAACAAGGGCGATCGGATGGCAAGCCTCTTATAATTAAAATAAACTAATCGGTAAAGAACGGATATCTTTAAGCGCGTACGAGGTTATAAAAAGGGGGTAGTAGCGGTAACTTAGTTAGATTAACTAAGGGCGAAAACTACCATCTAGGCACTTGAAAAACGACGGAGGCAAAACCGGGTAAAAACGGGCATAGCTCCTTTAAAAGAAACAACTAAGAAACGAGAATAGGATAGATTTACTAATCGGCGAACGAGCTTTTAGGTAAGCTGATTAAAAGCTGATGGGAGGGCGTGGTTGTTGATGGTCGCTATGGTTATCTGCCCTTCCGTTAATCCTAACCTGAAAAGGCTGCGAAGCTATGACCTGAAAATTCAGACCAAAAGCCACGAAAACGGCTCTGGAGCTACGAAAATAGCTCCTAATTAATTAAAAAACAGGGAATCTCCTAATCGTCGTATCCTAAACCTATTAACTATAAAACGGTCGATTAAAAGGTCGCTCCTAAGGCTGAGGTAAGGACGAGCTACTGGATGGTCGCTACTAAACAGGAGCAGCGTAGGCACGCTGACGGAGGCACGAAACGGCTACCTAACTACCAATAACTGGCCCAGTGCCGATCAACCCTAGATTATAGCTATAAACAGCTGTAATCGGTTAATCGGCCAGCTGAAAACGGCAGCTAGGAAAGGGACTGGAAAGGTAAAGACGAGGATGGCTAGAAAGGCATAGCAAGAAACGAATGAATAGCTATAGGTCGTAATATCTATAGGTCTAAGTCTGGCTTATGAAAATATAAGTACGCGACCCATATAAATATACATCGAAAAGGCTACGTAGCCTAGATCTACCGCACCACTACACTAGTTAAATTATTATCTTTATTATTTTTACCTTAATTAAAGATTCGTTTTTATTATTAGATTCGTCGTTCTCCGATTAATATATCTATTTTAGTTATAGGCGCTTAAGTTACTTCGTCGTACCGCTATAGCCGAATAAGTAACTTTTACATTTTACCCCTTTTCTCTCCTTACCTTTTATGCCTTCGGGTTAGCGATTACTATATCTCTACGACTAAGGAACATAGCTAAGATACGATAACTATATTAGATTCCTTGCCTCTCGATTAGTATAGCGATACTAGTTTTATCTATCTTAGACTATCGTACGTACTATAGTCTTCGATAGAGTATACTTTCGAGTGAACCTATCCGGGTCTCTAGTATCGCGTACGCTCTACTCCTCCTTAATACCTACGAACCTAATCGGGGAACCTACCGATCAGCCTAAAAGACCCATATAAACGATACCGCGATACGGAATAAATGAGATATTAAATAAGATAGCCTAGAAGATTAAGAATAACCATAGGAATAGTAACGCCTAGAGACCCCTCTTATCGCCCTTACCGATATATAATTAGTAGGAAGAGCCAGAGCCCCTAAAACTACGTACAAGAAAGGAATCGAGGATCAAAGGAAGCCCGGTAGATACTACCAGACGAATATAAGAACGGTCATACGAATAACAGCTAGAAACGGAAATAATCGGACATAAACAGGATATATCAATTAGTTTATAAGATTAGAAATTAGTTGAAAAGGATCGGCAACAGTTATAAACGAGAAGGACGGGATTACGTTACATCGTATGGAATTATTTCTTTCGTTTCTTACGGGAGCTACGCTTATTTTACCTACCCGTTATAGTTCCTATTTCCTAACTATTAATCCCTGTTATTTCTTAATGGCCCTAATGAACCTAGCTCGCTCCTAGTTAATTAGGGTTAATTAGGAATAGGTTAATTAGGTTAGTTTATAGGTTATAGCTCCGCTAGCCTAGTTCTTATTATCAGATCTTTCCTATTTCTTATTAATCGTTAATTAAACTAGCTTAGCTCTTAGTTAGTAACGATTAAATAGGTTTAGGATTAATCAGGATTAGGTATAGTTAGATACGGTTATAGTTACCCACCCTACTACCTACTTATTACTATTATAATCGCTCCTAGTTAAAGACCTATTTCTTCCTAACTTATCCTATTAGCCTTTAATTAAACTAGCTAGCTTTTAATTAATTAAGATTAATCGGGATTAGGTTATTTAGGATTAATAGGAAACGAGAGCTACCGTACCTATTACTATTAGGAGTTTAATTACTCCTTAGGGATTAATTAAACTAGGGAGGCTATAGTAGTGCGGTAGATCTAGGCTACGTAGCCTTTTCGATATATATTTATATAGGTCGCGTACTTATATTTTCATTAGCTAAACTTAAACCTATAGATATTACGACCTATAGCCATTCATTCGTTTTTTACCATGCCTTTCTAGCCTTCCTCGATTACCCTTTTCTAGTTTTTCCTTTCCCAGCTACCGTTTTTAGCTAGCCGATTAACCGATTATAGCTATTTTCAGCTGTAATCTTAGGTTGATCGGTACTAGGCCAGTTATTAGTAGTTAGGCAGTCCTTATTTCGTGCCTCCATCACAGCGTGCCCACGCTGCTCCTGTTCACTATCTTCGAACCTATGGGAGCTAGTTCGCGTGTGGAATTTATCTATCTTCGAACCTATTTGCGAATCTATCTACGAACCTATCTGCGAACCTATCTACAAACCTATCTGCGAACCTATAGGAGCCAGTTCGCGTGCGTGGAATCTATCTATCTATCTTTAAACCTATAAGAGCTAGTTTAGGCGTATGGAATCTATTTATCTTCGAACCTTTAGGAGCTAGTTCGCGCGTGGAATCTATCTATCTATCTTCAAACCTATCTTCGAACCTGTAAGAGCTAGTTCGCGCGTAGAATCTATCTATCTATCTTTAAACCTATCTTCGAACCTATGAGAGCTAGTTCAGGCGTATGGAATCTATCTATCTTCGAACCTATGGGAGCTAGTTCGCGCGTAGAATCTATCTATCTTCGAACCTATCTACGAACCTATCTGCGAACCTATAGGAGCCAGTTCGCGTACGTAGAATCTATCTATCTATCTTCGAATCTATCTTCGAACCTATGGAAGCTAGTTCGCGCGCGTGGAATCTATCTATCTTCGAACCTATAGGAGCTAGTTCGCGCGTGGAATCTATCTACCTATCTTCGAACCTATCTTCGAACCTATGGAAGAAGTAGGTAGGTAGGTAGGTAGGAGGTTAGGAGGTAGGTAACAGACGTAAAAGATACAAAGGTACAAAGGTACGTACTTAGTAACATAGAGGTAACCGGGTAATCCTATAGAATGTACCTTTTTTTAAAATAAAGACATTATATCCGGATGGTAACTATGTCGGGAAATGGTAATAATGTCAGCCTAGAGTTTAACTCCTTCTTATCACGAGGCAGACACTATGTCCAGTCATAGAAAGGGTTGCTGACATAGTATCAATAGACCCCCCCCTCCCTGTATGGTAGATTCGATACTGCCTAGGTACCTCCCTACATACTCTGCGTAAGGGCCTAGCACTATATTTTCATCCCGACACCCCCTCTCTCAATAACCCTTTAGAGCCTGGAACTAGGCAAGGTAGGTTGGTAGACGCGTCCCTGAACCGATATCCCAGCATCCATGACCCCACACGGCGACGGCGATGTTCGTCACTCGTCATATTTTCTCCCCTCGACGCTGCGCCTTGATACTATGCCCTGCCAAGCCATGTATGTTACCGAAGAACTTTTCTGCTTTCCCCTCTTCCCTTTCTTTTTTTTTCCTCTCCCTCCCTCGCGATAAAAACTCCATCCACATATACACCCACACCCACAGCCCTAACGCTCTTCCATCGTGAGCTCGTCGAAGTCGTCGAGCAGCTCGTCCATGTCGACGCGCGGGATGTCGTCGTCGTCGCCGTCGCCACCACTCCCCCCGTCCTCCTCCGTAGCCACCGACATCTCGTCCGCCTGCTTCGGCTCGCGCGCCTCCGGCTGCCGCGGCTTCTTGTACAGCTGGACGCCGGCGCGGAACTCGGCGTCCTCCTCGATGTCGCGCAGGAACAGCTCGAACTCGCGGTCGGCCCGCTCCTGGTCCTGCTTCCGCGGCAGCATCTCGCCCTCGTCGCGCGCCATCCGCTTCAGCTTCCACTGCCGCCCCCGCCCGTGCCGCCGCCGCCGCTGCTCCGGGTAGTGCTTCTTCACTATCACCACGTCCGGGATCCGCGACGCGTACGTGTGCGACTCCTCCAGCGCCTCCAGCTCCGGGTTGTTGAAGTTCGTCCCCGTCAGCATGTACCCCAGCACGAAGTCCCCCGCCCGCAGCAGCCCCCCCAGGTGCGTCCGCGCGAAGTACGTCTGGTCGTTGACCCCCAGGTCGGCCGCCCGCGCCACCTGCACCTCCCCCACGATCCACTTCCCCTTGGACGGCCCCACGGGCTCGCAGTCCATCACCACGAACTCGACCAGGTCCTTCGAGTCGGCCAGCGACGTGAACGGCGCTCGCCAGTACACCGGCGCGCTGATCTCCGCCGTCTGCAGCGTGTTGGGGTCGAGCAGGTTGATCGACGTGCCGATCCGGTAGCAGATGGCGAGCGGCGATATGCTCCCGACCTGCTTGGCCAGCGGGATCGGGAGCGCGACGAGGTCGTCCTTGCATACCGGTATCAGCTCTACCGAGAAGGTGAACTTGTACGATTTTTTTGAGGTGTGGGTGTCCTGCGAGATGAGCTCCTGGGACTTCTTGACGCGCACGGGGACCACCGAATTGAGAAAGTCGACGAACTTCTCGGCCTGGTTCCTCGCCGAAAAGAAGAAGTCTATGCCGTCTTTGGCTTCTTTGATATTAATGGTCTCGCGGTGGGCGCCATGCTTGAGTATGAGCTGTTCGAGGTACAGGAATGTCCTCTTGTGGAGCACCTTTTGCCGAACTTGCACGTTCGCTCTCCATACGTTCGCCGTATACGACTTTGCGCACTCCGGGCACTGCTGATACGCGACGACGTACACCACCTCCAGCGCTTGTTGCATAACCCGGTCATCGGCGACAGCGGCCTGTATCACCAATTTGACTCTTACCCGCCGCGAGTGCGGTTCCGTCCATATGAAGCTGGCGTCGATGATTCTTGTTCGGTTGAGGCTCAGCTTCCGCAGGCACAGGGCGAGCAGCTCGCGGGATTCGGGTTGGGCGGTTACCCAGCTGGACGGGGGTTGAAGCCAGCGGTCGCAATCTCGACATGTGTGGAGGGTGGCTTCGCGCTGGATGCCCTGGGAGATGTCCTTGGTGAGCTTGAAGCAGTCGTAGCACTTGGCGTCGATGGCTACGGTGCCGTCGATGGGGGCGCCGCAGTCGCAGCAGAAAATAGTCGCCGGGCCGCCAACCTGTTGCACGGGCGCTATTGACAATGGGGCATCTATGTCTATATCCATCGACATCGTGACGGTTTATCCGGGTGGGTTGGGGAGAATCTTGGAGTGGATGACGATGATATGCTATTCCCAAGTGATGTAGTGATGTATGGATAGTGGGGTGGCAGAAGTGGGAGTGGTGATGAAATAAAAAGTTGAAGATAAGTAAGTACCGGATGCTGCCCCTCGATTGATAAGCAGTAATCTGCAGCCAGGGTGCTTATCTAAGAATTATAGCTTACTGCATGCACGATAGAGATACATCCCCGTTTCCGACATATAACCGGTACAGTCATAACAATGCATCGCAGTATATCGAGTCCTCATCATTCTCGTTCTCATTATAACTACAGCAGCTATTCCGAATGCGCTGGCTCTACCTCGCCTCCTCGAGGCGACGATCGCGTTGACCGTGGTGCCCTTCATATCTACCTGCACCTCGTACGAGCTGGCTCCAATTCAATGATAGGAACCTCTCTGGGGGCGAAGTGGGCCAGGGGCAGCGAGGCGTTTGAGCTTGATGCTAAGCGGCTCCCCGGGTGCTTGCTAGCCGTCGAGGTGGGACAGCAGGACATATGCCGCGGCCACGAGGCCACAGGCCAGCAGTATGGACCCAATTTCTCAAGGCCAGAATCGAAAGAGGTGATGTCGTCGGCAGACGTCCGTAGCTTTCACATTGGGTAACTTCCCGCCTCGTCCCGGTGTCCTAGGTAACTCTGGGTCCGTCGTTGTGAAGGGTTTGGTAGCTGCCGGTGAATGCTCCGCCTTGAGGGAAACATGCGCGTATTCACTCCGCGAGATCTCGTTACTAGCCATCGCCGTCTCTCGAGGGTCGTCGAGTGTTTGTAAGTGCCTAGACACACACTACCTTGGGCGTACTCCGAGTAGTACTTCTAGATAGGTAGGTAAGTATAGGTGAGGAACGACTGTCCATAGGTATTAGCAGCTCTATCGGCCGTAGGTACAGACGCCACCCCCCAGCAGCTGACGAGACGCATACCTCAAAAGCTTTGAGAGAAGGGAGGCGTAAAGTTTCCAGGCGGGGGAGAAGTTTCACCGTGAGTTCGAGATGTCGAGACCACAACTTGACGACGGGGTCCTCGTCACCCTCCCGTCTTCCTACCTAATCAGGGTCGCCGTCATGGATCCTATGGAAGTTGCTACAAACTACGGGCCGTTGGTAGGTGGGCACCCGCAACGTTGGTGGGCACCACATTAGTTTCTATTTGGAACTAGAACAACTCCATACTACGCATCGTAATATCTTCGGTATACTGTCTCTCCGATGTTGAAGGCTTACCGGGCTTGAAAAGGCATTCGATCCAGCGACGGTGATATATATATAGGTAGGAGTTAACACGTAGGCTACAAAATCCTACAGACTCCGGAGACTCCCACGGTTAATATAATCCGTAGGGGGAAGAAAAAATTTATAAATAGTTGCAGACGACATCGACTAGACATTGGAAAGCGAGAGACGCTCACATTCGGTTTTTCCCATGGCCCCTGATGTTGTCACCTGTCTATCATAAAACTCGTCGTCTTCCAAGCCGTACCTGTGCACATATCTGCTATATAGGTTGCTCAGGTTAGATGCAGTGTACGTTTGCGACCAACCGCCCCCTGTCTTTCCCTAGGAGTTTCTCGTAGGTTAGGCATTATCGGAGAGTAGGTAGTAGGCGTTATATGCCCTCCCTCGTCGCTAGGCTGCCTGTACGAGGTGAGACTAGACCAGAGTGAGATGTGTACGAGGGTTAGCACAGGGACTTTTCTGTGCGAGCGCACTGATTGTCTACCCCCCTGGCTCGCGTCCTCGCTCGTTCATGGACTGTTCGGTACTCGTTCCTCTTGCAGTACCCTTATCTTCTATGTCCTCATCTTACGTGTCTCGCTCTGCTAACCCCGGCGTCTAATACACCAGCGTCGGCTTTGGTGTATGAATACGAGTTCGTACTAAGAGAGATAGAGGTTTACGGTGTAAATATGAAAGGGGTGGTACGTCTAACACGGAGGTAGGCGTGCACAAGTTGCTCATCCTCCAGTTCTCGCGGTGCAATAGAGAGATTGACTGCGGACTAGAATTACGTTGGATGCTATAACCAGGATTGGTAATCCCAGACAGGTGTAGACTAGAGGAGATTCGGCTACTTCAAGGCGTTGAAATGGCGCGGCTCCACACCTCACGCCCGTCGATCGCGAGATACCGCGGTTCGCACCAGGCGAGCCACGCGATGACGTGCACACATACACGCACCCCTCCTCCCGAGCTACGACGCGGTGGTCTCCGACGGAGATCGGAGGTCGAGGACGGGCGGCGCGCCGACTACGGTCGCATATTTGGCGCCGATGTCGACGTGGTTCGATCGCCCGCTGGGTGGCTCTAACGGTACTTGCAGCGCACGGATGGGTAGTATCTGCTGCGCACCCTCGGGCAGATAAGACGTAGGGTAGCTACCAGTTGCGGCCCGTCGACGTGGGCGAGTCTTCAGGCCTATAGTATAGCGGATAGGCCAGCAGGGGCGAAGAGGGAGGGGAGGGCAGATGGCAACGCAGCCAGGACGAGGGCTCCTTAACCGATCTGACCAACCAACCGGTCACGCTGGCTGGGATTTCCGTGTAACGACGATCTCGGCACTCGACTATGAGGTAGTTATCTCTGCACCTGACTAGGTCCAGTCCTATCGGAGGGGCGGCATAGGCAAAAGAGGCGATGCCATCATCGTCAGCGAATAGGGACGGGGGGTTGCCGAGGGCCACGCCGCTTGTCGGGGCTCGCTAAGATGGTAGCTGGGCAGAGGGACATGCCTGTTCACGGCCGTCCCCATCGACGGGGTTGTCATTCGCACGTGGGGATGGGGGCGCAATGCAGTCGGTGTCGAGCTGGAAGGGGGGCGGCGGCAACAAAGAAATCGATAGGGGGACGGTACCGGCTGTGGTAGTAGCGGTGGTGATAGCAGCAGCAGAGTGTCCGTCCAATATCTGCGCGCGGGAGGAGGAGAGGAGGCAGACAGGCAGACTGCTAGGTAGGTACCTATTTATTGCAGCGGAGGGGGGGAAGACGAGAGAGAAGGGGACGTGGCGGCGCGCGACCAGGAACCCGGGTGAGGCCCGAGAGCACTAGGGTGACTAATCCGCGATTGCTCCATGATAGCGGGAGTGGTGAAAGCCGGGGCAGCGGCGCATCGAAGTTGGTCGTGGTTGCAGTTGGTGACGAGCGCTGGGCGGCAATGACGTGATCCAACTCCGCGATAGCAACATCCATACTGCGGGAAGGACCAGCCGAACCACCGGCGCGGGGTCGTTACTCCGTCTTCTCTTTTCTTTTTTCCCTCCTCCCCTCCCCCTCCTTGTCCTCTCCCGCACCCGTCTTCCACTGCGGATTGGAGAGGGCGCAGCGCACCATCACGTCCCCCCGTTATTAGTCCCGATATGCGATGGGCGGCTGTACAGGTCAAGGAATCTGCTGCCTCCTATTGGAGCGGCAGAGGGTTGCGTGATAAGGTCCTTGCTCGCACATCAGTGTTGCTAGTTCGAGATTGTCTTCCTGTCGACCTATGCGTGCATGTGTCTGCGTGTCTGTGTATCTTCGTGCATGAGGTGCCGGATGAGCTGGTCATGTTTGACGGGGACCGTAACGCGGCGTGAGTGCGTATATAAACCTGCATATATGCTCCCCAACTCCTCCCCGCGACGTTGAGTAAGCGATAGCCTAGAGTGGTACTCTATTTATACCCAGAACCCGTCGCCGTCTCTCTCTATCCCCATTCGTCGTCAACCCCTTTTCTCGCCCTCCCTCCTAAGTAACGTAACTCCTTGCGTGTTAACCAAGCACCATGGCCCCCGCCGCGATTTTGACTACCACCACCGAGACCGCACCTGCGGCTACTCTCACGCAGAACTATAAGACCGCTAGCCTCACCGGGCCGTACAAGGAGCTCGCCCCGTACAAGTACTCGAAGGAGGACGAGGAGGGCAAGACGGGCCTTAAGGCGGCTAAGGTAAGACTGTCAAAAAAAAAAAAAAAGAATTCGGCCGGCTAGCTAGTCGATCGATGAACCGCTTGCCAGATGCTGACGACCCGCCCCCCGTAGTACCCGAACTACCTGCCGACGTGGAACCCCGAGCAGAAGTACCCGCCGCTCGAGCCGTTCGAGCACTACGAGCACGGCAAGGATGCCGACACCTCGTACCCGGAGCTGCTCGCCGACGGCGTCGCCGTCACGCACCTGACCCCGACCATCGGCACCGAGATCCGCGGTGTGCAGCTGAGCTCCCTCAGTAACGCCGGTAAGGACCAGCTGGCGCGCTTCGTCGCCGAGCGCAAGGTCGTCGCCTTCCGTGACCAGGACCTCGCCGACCTACCCATCGCCGACGCGCTAGAGTTCGGAGGCTATTTCGGCCGCCACCACATCCACCCCACCTCGGGCTCGCCCGAGGGCCACCCCGAGATCCACCTGGTGCACCGCGGCGAGGGCGACCGCGGCGCCGAGGTCTTCTTCGAGAACCGTACGAGTTCCGTCGCCTGGCACTCTGACGTCTCGTACGAGCGCCAGCCCCCCGGAACCACCTTCCTCTACATCCTCGACAAGCCCGAGACCGGCGGCGACACCCTCTTCGTCGACGCCGTCGAGGCCTACCGCCGCCTCAGCCCTCTTTTCCAGGAGCGCCTCCACGGCCTCGAGGCCACCCACTCCGGCGTCGAGCAGGCCAACGCGTCCAGCGCCCGGGGCAGCATCCGCCGCCGCGAGCCTGTCGTCAACGCTCACCCCATCGTCCGTACGCACCCGGCCACCGGCGAGAAGGCCCTCTTCATAAACCCCCAGTGTAAGCTTTTCCTCTCCTCTCCTCCTCACATGTGTCCGAGCTGACTCGACGCCGCGCAGTCACCCGCGATATCGTGGGCCTTAAGAAGGAGGAGTCGGAAGCGATCCTCAAGTTCCTGTACGACCACCTAGCGTACGGCGCCGACTTCCAGGCCCGCGTCAAGTGGGAGGAGGGCACCGTCGTCGTGTGGGACAACCGCGTGACGCAGCACTCGGCCCTGCTCGACTGGAAGAGCGGCCAGCGCCGCCACCTCGCCCGCATCACGCCCCAGGCCGAGAAGCCCTTCCAGACCCCCTACGAGCCGTCGTCGTAGGCGCGGGAAAGGCGCAAAGGGTGGGGGTGGTTTCGATGCGTGAAGCGTGTTTTATATAGTACCTAAGCGTTGTCTGTGTATAGAGTGGAAAAAGAGGTGATGCGCGGAAAAGGGGGTTTGGGGGTGTGGAGTATGATGTGTATCATAAAAAACCCGGGATAATATCATCCACCGCCTGTTCGGACCGAGGCTTGCTAGCCATTAATCTCTTACGCTGCTCCCGCATGCGCTGCCGGTCTTCCTGCCGCCGCTTGACGCGGCTTAGGAGATCATCGTCCGAATCACCCGACGACCCCGCCCCATCCTCCGTAGCCTTAGACCCCGTCACCTTGGTCGTAGAGCGGGCATCTACCGCCAAGCCGCGCGACTTCTTGTTCTCCCCGTCCACGGCTGGAGCGGGCTTTGATTGCGCCAGTGGCTGAGATGCAGTCGTTGCCGGTAGCACGTTGCTAGTTGGCCTGCTCGGAGCGGTAGCATCTAGTTCGTCATCTCCGCCGTCGCTCTCGGTCTCCTCGTCTTCGTCCCAGGCCCGCTTGCGCACGCCCTTGCTGCTCCCAAAAAGCCCGTCCCGCTGCCCGTGCACAGCAGCGCTCCGGTCTCCCGCCCACGGCGCCTCAAACCCGGCTGCCGCGCGCGTCGTCGCTCGCGGCGCCATCGCCGCCGCATCCAAGCCGCCCAGCCGCGCGCCCTGCGGCTGCGGGCCCTCCATGAGCCCGAGCAGCGAGGTCGAGCCCCGCGCATCGCCTCGCCGAGCCTCCCTTCCGTCCTCGACCTGTGCTTCTCGCTCGAGGCGCGCGCGCCGCCCGAGCTTCCACTTCGCCGCGTTCGTCGCGCGGCCGACGACGGGCCGCGCGATGCCGCGGATGGGGCGCTCCGACGCAGCGGCCTTGAGCCGCGCGTACTCCGCCGCGTGCAGGTGCGCCGTGAAGAGCCGCGCCGTGGCGAGCAGCTCGTCCTCGACCATGCGGAAGCGGTCGTCGCGCTCGAGGCCGGCCAGCATGGGACTGGGGAGACCCGGGGAGACCCGGGCGCCGGTTAGCGAGGCTCCCAGACGTGTAGCGACGGCGCGGTGGTGGGCGGGGCGAGGTACGATAAGACTCACCTCTCGGCGAGCGGCTCCGGAGGCGGCGACGACGACGCTAATGAGGACTCGGGGGCCAGTCTGCGCGTCTGCTTACGCGGTGCGGGGGTTGATGCTACTAGGCCGTTGGGATCAGGCCCACTGCGTCCCTCTCGCTGATGACGGACGGGAGTCGTCGACATGGTCGCGAGCGGTGGGCTGGTTCTGATGCGCTGCCATGGGAGTGTACGTGCCATCATGAAGGGTGCGGATGCCGCATCTTATCTTTATTCCATTTTCTAAAGATTTGGGGATCTTTTAGAGAACCGGCAATGACGAGCGAGGCGATGCGACTTTCTTCTTCGTGTTAAGTCGTGAGGATGGTTGTTGAGTAGGTTGAAGTGAGGAAGAGACGACCGCCCAGTTGAAAAGCACATGGGCAGGTACCTACACCAAGTATATTTAATTAGACGGACAACCCGCACACTGATATTCTGTTAAACAGTATATACCGTACATGAAGCATCGTGTTAGTACAGGCTAATACATAGGTATAAATTGTTTATATAGCAAAACCCTCTTGCTTCGTGTTCGTCGTTTGATATCGTCAGATCATGCCAACTCCCAGGATATGCGATGCAATTTTGTCTTGGTGTTACGGCCCCGTCTAGGGATTCTCACGCACACAGGCGCTGTGCAACCGCCGCCGTATTTACCATATAGAGAATACGATAAAGTACCTACCACCTCCTCTTAACCCCCTCTTTGGACATCCATGTCTCGCTCTGTCTACGCGAATGGGGAATACGAAAGAACCCATCGATCTGCAGGATTCTAAATGGGGTTGACCGAATTTAACGGGAGGACGGTGGACGGAGACTCGGTCAGAACGCCACCGTTTCGCAGGGCCCCAGAATTTGCTTTTTCTCTCTTTCCGACCTCCTTCTTTTCCGCGGCTCTCTCCATCTTCTGCCGGCGCTCTTCCCTCCACTGGGGTCCGTATCTATCGATGGCGACAAGCGCCGGCGAGCAAAGGCTGAATAGCAGGGCGAAGAAGGTGAAGGCCCATCCTCGTCCCCAGCCTCTTATCATATAATCTATAACTGCCGTCGCTACCGCGCCGGACAGGCACCGGACCAGGTTGTTTGCGGCCGTAGCCGTGGCCGGGGCCTCCGGGTGCAGATCGACAATGAGCATGTTGAGGATCTGGAAAGGGCCGGTGATGCACAACCCGATGAAGAACGACAGCACGAGGGGCACGGCCACGTGGGTTTCCTTATGCAGCGCCCAGCCAAATGCGATGTATGCAGCGGTGCCGACGACGAGAAGCGGGTACACTAGCTGAAGACGGGCCTTCTCGATAGGGAAGCTTCCAAGATTTTCTCCACGCTTCCGGTCGACCTCGACGCCTAGCTTCTTGGCTATGCGCCGGTAATTCCAATCCGCCAGCAGACCGTTGACAACCGACGAGAAGATTGTTGCTGATCCGATGGGCAGATAACAAAGTCCGAGCTCGATGTCGCTGTAGTGGTAGATCTCGGAAAATTGGGAGGAGATAGTGACGGTGGCAATCATGAAGCCCAAGTAGAGAGTGGCGTTGTAGAACAGCACCAGCGCCATCTCCTTTTCGGCGACGACGGCAAGGGTGTGCAGCGGGTTGGGGAGACGGATCTTCCGTCGCGGATCGGTGGACGCTGGCCGATTCCGGGCCTGGCGTCGGAGCCGGACATAGTCGATGAGCGTCATGTTCCAACCCTGCGGCGGGATGGACCCGTTCCCTACCACCCTTCTCCCCGTCTCCGGCACCGTCAGCGCGTAGGGGATTATCAAGACCACAGTTACGATGCACAGGAACCAGAATATGGACGGCCACCCGAGGTACTGGGCGAGCAAGCCGCCGATTACGGGTCCTAGAGTTGGGCCAATTGTGATGCCCGCCCCGACGACGGCCATGGACCTGCCCCTCTCCGAGCTCGGGGCGAGATCCGCGACCACAGCATACACGAGAGAGAGGGTGCCGCTACTCCCGGCACTCTGCAGCATGCGCAAAAGCAGCAGCGCGATAAATTTGCGCTGGACGGCGAGGCCGATGTTGGCGCAGAGGTAGACGACGAGCGCAATCATCGAAGCCGGCCGCCGCCCGGCCGCGTCGCTGAAGTCACCAAAGAAAGTAGGGGCTATGGCTTGGAAGACCATGAAGGTGGTTACCGTCAGGTTGATGTCGGCGATCGACACGCCCAGGTCCCGTGCGAGCGAGGGGATCGCCGGGAAGTATATGTTGGCGGTGATGGGCGAGATGAAGGCGATCATACCATTCAAGGCAATTATCCACCATTTCAGGGAGGGCGAGAAGACGCTGTAGAGGGGCGCGCTGGAGGCGCGAGAGAGCGCGTCAAGGCCCTGGGCTTCACCGGCACCCTCGACGCCGTTCTGAGAGCTACGACCGTCTTCATGACTATCGGGCGTTCCTGGTTGGGCACGAAAACTATCCCGCTCGAGCTCTTGGGATGTCAATTCTCCGTCTTTCACCGAGTAGCTCTTCTGCGACCCATCGTCGCGGGAGTCTTTTGGTGCCGGTGTTATCTTTTGGTTATCATCCATGGCGAGGACAGATCCAAATCACGTCGGCAACAGCATCGACTTGTAAGACTGAGCGGGAAAAAAATGGCAAGACCCTGAACGGTACCGATATCTCCCTTTAAAGCCAGTAAGTCTCCCCTCCCCCCGGTCAACTTTCGGACATGCGTTCCTCTCTAGCCATCAAGCATCCGGGCGGAAGCGAGACCGGCACGGGAATGGGACGTATGCATATGACATGGGTCATGGCGCGGGCTGTAACTCCGTAAAGTAGGCTATGAATTGGGTGTTTATCTGCGAGCGCTGCGGGCGAGGAGATCCATCCCCCTTGCGTTGTCGGCATAGGTGCCTATTTCTACGAAATGTCGTATCCCGCGGCGATGGGTGCTGCTATCACTTTCGCCCTTCCTGTCCACAAGGTAAACACCTACAGCACGTAATTCCAGCCATTGCCGGCCTTAGCGGTCGTCGGAAGCGAGTCGGAGGCGAACTGCGCGCTTCGCTTCCGCGGCCGCTTTCTTCTCTGGCCGCTTCCGTCGTGGCCTTTTTTTTTTTTTTGTTGCGGAAAGTCGCCCACGTAGGGGGTACCTGGGTACCTAACCTCTGAAATGGGGCGCCTCAGCCACATGGGAGTACATCCTGCCCATCCGCCCGACGTTATGGCGGATCCCCATCCTAACCGGTAGATGCATATCAGCTCCTATCGAATTGGACAGGTTGCTGCTAACTTGAGATTCCGTCACGTCAACGCCTCTACAGCTTCCAGTTGTTTAACGGGAAATCCCCGCCTCCAACTCCCCCCCAAATGGACGTGTCGCTCAGTTGATTGCCGTCTTCCTGTACTGTTATCCCGCCATGACCGACCTCACGCCGGTTTTCAATGGCCTTCTCAAGCCGCACGAGGTCTCCACGTCGAAAGGGAGCTTCAGCTTCGACGACCTGGACGATTTCTTGAGGGAGGCTTACCGAATAGCAAGTTCTCTCGGCCACCGTCCGGCTATTTGCCGCGCAGCACCTGCTAACAAGCTGCCGTAAGTCTAGAACTCTCACATCGTTTCGCTCCATGCCGATCTCAGGAATATCCGACAATCCTACCTCTCGACCGCCCAGCCGCGGAAAACGCTGATCCGGACCGCCCAGAAAGACGGACAACCGCGGCCGCTCTCGAACCGAGAACGCGAGGAGATCGACGCGAACGCCAAAAAACTACTTCGGGAGCTCAACGCCAGCATCCGCCATCTCGCCGATGTCGAGCAAGCCCGATCCGAGATCGCGTCCAAGGTGATCCAGAAGAAATTCGCCGCCCGCGGCCTGGGCGCGCTGGGCGCGTGGGCGGCGGGCGGGTCGCCGGTCGACAAATCGCCCGCGCACGTCGCGGCGGAAGAGCGCGCGAGCGCTCTCAGCACGCACCGGGACAGCATCTTATGGCTTCTACGACACCGACTACAGGGATGCGTCAAGACGCAGCAGGACATGATGGAGAGGCGACTGACAAGAGAGATGGAGAAGACTAGGAGTGTGCTGGCCAAGTCACAGAGGCAGGGCGGTCCGCCTCTCGGCGCGTTAGGAAACGCGCAGGAGGCGGGAGGCGCGGCTGAACCGCGGAGGAGACCAAGTCAAACCGCACCACCACCCGACGAGACGCCACCCTACGCACCGGCTGGAGGGGATCTGACGGCGGAGCAAATCCAAATGTTCGAGAGGGACAACCAAGACATGCTTAAACATTACGAGAGCACACTGGACCAAGTTAGGTAGGTGGATCGGGGATTTACGAATAGCCGGGAATCTGCTGCTAACGGAGGCAAAAAACAGGACGGCGGAGAAGTCGCTGATGGAGATTTCGGAGCTCCAGACGCAGCTCATCGACACGCTGACGACGCAGTCGGCGGGCATCGAGCAGCTGGTCTCGGACTCGGAGAAGACGGCGGAGAACGTCGGCGGGGGCAACAGGCAGCTGAAGCAGGCGACGCAGAAGGCGAGCCCGGCCAGGTACACGTTCTTCGCGACGTGCGGGCTGTGCGCCTTCTTGATCGTATGGGATCTGGTCATATGATCCGCGAGCGAGGTGAGGATATGATGTATGTAGAGACAACTACCTCTTTTCCCGCTGCACGAAGGAGAGGGAAACGCGCCGCATCGGGTCGGTCGATTCGCGTGGGTGCATGTGAAGGAAGAAGAGAGTAAGCAGGTCAGATCATCACATGTCGGACCAAGCTTGTATTAGAATCCTTGCAGCTTTTAGGGGTACTCGCAGTGCTGTCTACGGGACCTGCCTCGACGTATAATTTCTCGGCAAGAAGATATGTCGCATGCCGAGTCCTGCGACCTTTCAGGATAGCCAGATTGGCTCTGCCCGGAATCTCCCTACCTTTCCTTGCCATGGAGCCTGCCATTGATTAATTCTGCAGGGGAGGTTGCGCCGTTGGCGATGCATCTCTACCTAAGCGGTCTGCGCATGTACCGGGGAAAAGGAGACCCGCTCAAGTGATGTAGGGTCGAGATTTAGAGTGTGTTTGTACCTGTCATATATTACCGGGCACATGTAGGCATTCCTACTGAAGCCAGACGGGCATACGGGATCGACATCGTACGTGGATAGGGTGAGAAGCGCAGATAAGAGGCGCATAAGATAGGTACCTACCTACCTAAGGCTAGGGCGTGCTCAACTATGAATACCGAGCTTGGCCACGACTTGGACGGGTGGGTTCGGCATCTTCGCCCACTCGACCACATCCGTCCCATCCAACGAAGAGAGGGGATTTGGGTAGATAGGTAGGTAGACAAGAAAGCGTCCGCTGCCATCATCCTCAGCACTCTTATGTAGACATCTCTCTGCTCGATGACGAAAGCGCCCTCGGGTCGCTGCCGGGTCTCTCGGACAGGCTAAAGCCGAGCCGGGGCGGTAGTGTCGCGGAACCTCGGCTTCGCTGAAGAAGAAAAGGGTCTAACCTGGCCACCATCGTCAAATATCCATCTCACGGGGACGGGAATCTGTCCACGCGCTCCCCCCCAACCTAGGCAAAGCGGTCCTAGCAGGCATGATTTCGAGGGAAGAATGCACGAGCGGGTTCCTACCTAAGATTAATTGCCTAGGTAGATCCCCCCCCGCCGGAAGTAGATAAGTAGGGTGGGCGTGGATGGTGGACGCGGTGGCTCCCCCCATCTGGGGTATTCTTTTCTTCTCTCGCAGAAATCCACCCCCGCCTCCCAGCCCCCAAGAGAGGTGAGTGAGCTAAGTAGGGGGGTTTTTTTTTAAACCCATAGAGAGTGCAGTGTTGACGAGCTGGTTGGCAGACGCCGATTTTGCCATTCTCCTTTTCTTTGTTTCTTTCTTTCTATCTGATCGTCCCCCTCCCCAAGCCTATTATTACCTACCAGTTTTGGACTCATCAGGCCGATATTACCTTGTTTTTAATTGGGGTTTTTTTTAACTGACCGCCTCTACAGTTCCCCTTCGGCCGCGAGTGACACCAAGGCACGTAAGATAGCACCACCGTCGCCTTATCGCCTCCGGCCGGCCTTGTCAAGCTGTAGGCATCCCCTTTTCGTGCTCCGGAACCAACTCCAGGGCGCTTTGCCTTACGTCCTAGACTGCAGACGAACCTACATTAGCTAGGTAGCATAGCATAGCGTAGCGCAGCATAACGCATGCTTGCCCGCATCGAACCCACCTGGCGTCAACTGACCGGAGTGCCCAAGCAGGAAAATAAATAAAAATACCTGCCCTCGAAGGTAGCCTGCCCTGCCTAAATACTTCTGCCGCAGGTACCTCACCGGCCATCTCTCCGCCCGCCTCTACCTGCCGACACTGCCGCAGACAAGTACAGAAAACCCCGCCGATACCACCTCCTTCCCGACCTGCCCAGGTACCCATCTTAGGCGGTCGTAAGTCGGGACACTCTCTTACCTAACAACTCCATTCTCAGCCCACTCACCACCCCGCTTGCCGCTAAGGTCCTCCCCATCTCGTCGCCCCTCGTCGCCCCTCGTCCCCGACTGGAGCGCCTACGTCTCCCTCTCGAACACGCCCGTTCCTCCAGTTACTATTTCTAATAGTATCTCTCCTAACACCCCGGTGCTCAATCCAAAGCGAGCTGGCCGTTGGATTGGGCCGTCTGCTCGCGCAAAACAAACACACGAGAGCCCAAAGAGGAGCTCCCCAGCCAGCCTATTGCCTTCGCTGCATTTCGTATCCACTGGCCCGGTCAGCTTGGCGGTCGACTCGCACCACACCCACCTGTATCTATTACGACGCCTACCTACCTACATACCTCTCTGCCGCCTAACAGCTAACAGCTACCCCAAGGTGCTGCCAACAATACCTGCCCGTATTTAAACGCCCTCCGTCTCTCTCTCTCCTTCTCCCCCCCCTCCTTCTCTCGCACCATGCCCTCCGATACGTCCTACCGCGAGCAATCCCTCTCTAGAGTTAAGAGCCTAGCCAGACAAATGTCGCCCCCTTCCGCCACCAGCTTCACCGCCGAGGTCGTCCCTCAGGCCCCCGAAGACCCCTTGTTCGGGTTGATGAGAGCCTACCGGGCTGACCAGGACCCGAATAAGGTAGATTTGGTATGTACCATATAGCGACAGTCCGCCAGAAACCCCCTGCTCCTGCTCCCTATAAACCCACCCTACTACGACAGTGCACCCTACACGACCCCGATCCTGTCTTGAGGGTCGCTGCTAATGGGGAAATCTAGGGTATTGGGGCTTATCGCGATGACAACGCCAAACCGTGGGTATTGCCCGTGGTCAAGAAGGTAACTCCCTTCTTCCCCTTGTTCTAGCTTAGCCGCTTACCCCTTCGTCTCGGGCGTAGGCAGACGAGATCCTTCGCAACGATCCCGAGCTAAATCACGAATATGCCCCGATTGCTGGTATCCCCTCTTTCACTAGCAAGGCCGCCGAACTCATCCTCGGCGGTGCCGATTCTCCCGCTATCAAGGAGAAGCGCGTCACCTCCGTGCAGACCATCTCCGGCACCGGTGCCGTTCACTTGGGCGCTCTCTTCCTCGCTAAGTTCTATCCGGGTACCAAGAAGGTCTATCTCTCGGATCCCACGTGGGCAAACCACAACCAGATCTTCACCAACGTCGGCATCCCTATCGCAAAATACCCCTACTTCTCCAAGGAGACGAGAGGACTGGATTTCGAGGGTATGAAATCCACGTTACTGGACGCCCCGGATCGGTCCATCGTCCTGCTGCACGCCTGCGCCCACAACCCCACCGGAGTTGACCCTACCTTGGAACAGTGGAAGGAGATTGCCGAGGTGCTACGCCGCAAGAACCACTTCCCCTTCTTCGACACTGCTTATCAGGGCTTTGCGTCCGGCGACTTGACGCGGGACAACGCCGCGGTTCGATATTTCGTCGAGCAGGGCTTCGAGCTGGTCGTGGCGCAAAGCTTTGCCAAGAACTTCGGCCTCTACGGTGAGAGAGCAGGCTGCTTCCACGCCGTGACCGGACCCGCGCCGGATGCTGAGACTACCATCGCCCGAATTGCTTCCCAGCTCGCCATCCTGCAACGATCTGAGATCTCAAATCCCCCGTTGTACGGCGCCCGTATTGCCAGCACTGTCCTCAACGACCCAAAGCTCTTCGCCGAGTGGGAGGAGAATCTACGTACTATGTCCGGTCGTATCATCGCCATGCGCAAGGCCCTGCGAGAGAAGCTAGAAGAGCTGGGCACACCCGGCACCTGGAACCACATCACCGACCAGATCGGCATGTTCAGCTTCACTGGTCTGTCCGAAGCCCAAGTCCTCAAGATCCGCTCGGACGCCCATATCTACATGACCAAGAACGGCCGTATCAGCATGGCCGGGCTAAACACAAGAAATGTCGAATACGTGGCGAAAGCAATTGATAAAGTCGTCCGGGAAGCTTAGCGATGCACCGTTCAGGGGTCGAACCAACAACCGCCTCTGCACGGGAATGCACGCCTCACACGTTACGAGGCGAACGAGACGAAAGTAGACACAAGACAGAAAAAAAGAGTGAAATGAAATTGAGGGAAGGGGATCCGACTACGGGATGAGCTCTCCTCCCTCATTTGGTGTGCCGAGATGCGCGCCTCAGGAGTTTCAGGTCATATCGGTACTATTAAATGATAGATTTCTTGCCCCTGTGACGTCTGGCCGGGAATTTTTATCGTGGCCGATTCGGTCGTAGCCTGTACAGACGCTGTTGGTCTATCGTACCTCGTAGCCCGTCGATTCCGGGTCTTCGCTACGTCACTCTCTAGCGATACGCCGCCCGAGACTTTCCTCCCAGCCTAATCTCCTGGAGTTGCAGCTATTCGCTAATGCTCGAAACCGGCTTCCGCAACCCGTTCTCGTGCTCCCACCCTCTATCGGCACTAGAGCCTGGATGCAGATCGTCACGACCGCTAGACGTGATGACTCGACGCGGACCGACGATCTAGTTTCGTGCTATGGTCCCTCGTAAGTGTAGCATTTCACCAATATCAGGTTGTTAATTCGCGGCATGTAGTATCCCCCCCCCTCCCCCCCCTCCACCCCCTTCCCTCTCTTTCTGTCCTCTCTCCTGACTACCAAGCCTAGCACATACGAGTGGTTCGCGATCGCCTGGCGTTCCTTAGAGCTCTCTCGCTCGCGGCGGGCCGCGACTTGGCTCGCAGCCTTGCTAATGACGTCAACTCGGTGACTGATCGGATCCGACGGGAAATCTCGTGTGGCAGGCTGGGGGAGATGACAGGACCGCCCTAGGCGATGGCCATGCGGGGCCAAGCAGCGAGAGACAGAGGCAGAGAGAGATAGCCGGCTGGCTTGACGTCAGCACGGCGCACGCCCGACCTGGACTCGCTCGCCATGTTCCACGTGTGCAGGCGTGACCAGAGGCAGATGAGGCTATAAGGACACGTCACTTCGGTCCGGTGCGCGCCGAGACGACAGGCCAGGTTGGCGCGAGCGCACTCGAAGCACCGGAGGGATAGAAGCCCCCAGGCCCTCCCGGGTGCCACAGCGTCGGTCCCCCGTTGCGAAACGCGTACTTGGATAATTTCTAGAAGGCTCTCGCCGGAGTCCCTCCGGATAGCCTCGTGGGACCTAGATCTCCTGCCGGCTGCCTAAGCCTCTCGTTGCACTCAAATTTCGGCGCACGACGCGTCAGGGACATAGAGAAGGCGTCGTTGTACCTCGCCACTACTCAACAACTACGCCGAAGACGGGGGGGGGGGGAAGTATGTCATCCAGCAAGTCAGGGGGAAAGGCCCCCCCTTTTTTGGTTCCCCCTAAGGTCAGCTGGGGGAGCCGATAGAGCACAAGGTATAGCCCGTATATTCCCACGTACCTTGCCACTAGATAGTGCAGACGTGGGCTGGCCGGTCAGGATCCCGCCGTGCGCGGAGAGGGCCGCCTCGTCTGCGTGCCACGTCGAGCAATGACGCGATGGATCAGATTGCCGGCGGCGAGTGACGGAGACGGTGACGGGGACGCAGGGTCACGCGGGCCGCGGCTTCGAGTATAAAAGGGGGTGTCGGCTCCCTCCCCCATCTGGCGCCGAGCTCGACTTCTCTCTCCTCCGCCAACCCACAACAGCACGCAAGTTGATATCTCCAACAACCGCATCTCGCAGCAAGCTCTCGGAACGCGTCCCACTTACTTACCAACCACATCAGAAACAGCAGCCATGACCGCCACTCCCTTGATCCTCTGCGGACACTCCGAGGACCTCGGCAACGTCTTCAAGGAGGTTCTCCAGCCTGACTACGAGGGTAAGCAACCGACTCCCTCGCACCCCTGCCTCCCGAGTCCTTCCCACTCTACCCAGGCTCTCGACTCCGGACTCGGGGGTTCTCTTCCCTCTTCCCTCTTACTCTCCCCCTTGCCCCCCTCTTCTTCCCTCGACACCCAGAGCGCCCTCACTAACCAACCTCCCCACGCAGTCGTCCACTTCGTCAGCTCGCCGAAGGCCGGGCTCGTGGAGATCCCGCTGGTACTCAAGGGCGAGATCCCGACGCCTGCCGGCGGCGGCGGCGGCGGGGGCAGCCGCGTGGGGACGGGCAACCTAGCGCTGGGCGCGCCGCGGGCCGTGGTGGTCGGCGCGGCGTACGACGACGCGTGGGTGGCGAGCCTGCGCAAGGACGTGGCCGCGGCGGGGCTCAAGGCGGTGCCGGTGCTCAAGCCCGAGGCCGAGGCGCCGTACGGGCTCGCGCCGGCCCCCCGCACCCCCGACGCCGTCCGCAAGGGCGCCGCCCGCGCCGCCCGCGCCCTCCGCCAGCTCGAGGCCGACGGCAAGCTCGACCCCGCCGCCAAGGACGAGCCCGGCGTCTACGTCTACTAGGCGGCGGGACCGGGACCGGGGGGCAGAAGGAGGAGGAGCAGGAGAGCGGGAGAATGAGAGACGGCCCCCACGTCTGGCTGGGCAGAGTAGTGGCTTAGCTTGCTAGTAACAAGAACGACTCTGCATTCCTTTGCACATCCGCTGCTGCTGCTCGCGAGGCCGAGCTGGGTTCGCGTGACGCCTGCTGTGAACTAACTGATCGCCGAGTTTTACCTACCTACCTACGTAGCTTGAGGCGGTAGGGCAGGATAGACATCGGGTAAGTAAGTGCATGCGACGACTAGTGCCTACCTCTCTCCTCCGGCTTCCCACAACGTCTGCCTTCTTCCGCGACGTCGCCGCTTCCCCCTTCGTCCACCGGCCGAGACGGCCTCATCGAGACAGTCGGCGGGGGCTTATGAACCCGGCTCCGTCGGCCCTCTCTCCACCCTAGCCGGGAGGGAGACTAGGAGACGGCGGGAACACGGGATGCGGACACCGGCGTAGGTAGGTATGTTGGACCCACGGGCGAGGCTACTAGGCGCCTGGCAAGCGGGGCCGGCCCGAGGATTAAGGAGGAGGCTACGAGGAACCCTCACGAGGAGAGACCACGCGCGAGCGGGTATTCGAACAATGTCAATTCTTCTTTTTTATTTGTCTATGAGCGTCCGCGACTCTATACGAGACGTGTGGCCTGGAAGCATAGATCTCATCAACTCTTTTTTTTTCCCCTAGCAGCCAGGGGGGGCAGCCAAGCACCGGTAAAGCAGCGCCCCTCAAATTATCGGGTATTATCAAGTATACCCCCCCCCCCCGGATGCAACCTCCGCCTGCGCTCTCGTCCGCACGGCTTCATTACCTACGCATCCATGTCCTAGGCTAGTACTACTCCCTAGGCTACGCGCCCGGGAGCGGCGGCGCGTTCGGGTCCATGAGGCACTGGTCGACGCGCATGAGCTGCTTGCCGGTGGCCTTGGCGATCTGGATGAACTCGCGCAGGTAGCTGACGGTGCTCTCGTACAGGTAGTGCATGACGACGATGTCGCCGCCGGCCTCGACGTCGCGCCGGAACGCCTCGAGCTGCTTCTCCGGCGTGGCCGACTCGGCCCACAGCCAGTCCTCCACGTCGACGCTCCACTGCACGATGTACGGGTCCTCGACCAGCGCCGCGAGCCGCTGCCGCATCCGCGCCCCCTCCGTCCCGAACGGCGGCCGGAAGTACCGCGACTTCAGCCCGCCGAACACCTCGGCCACGGCGGCGATGTCGTTGCTGTACTCCCAGTCGATCGCCGCGTCGCTGGGCAGGCCCTCGAGCGGCGGGTGCGTGTAGCTGTGCAGCGCGATCTGGTGGCCCTTGGCCGCCATCTCGTTGTAGATGGCGCTGAGATTGGTCGACTGGTCGCGGAGCGGCGCGCCCACGGTGAAGAAGGTCACCAGGATGTTCTCCTCCTCGATCGTGCGCATCACCTCGGCCGCGAACCTCGGGTCGCCGTCGTCGATCGCGAACGCGAACGAGTTGGGCCGCTTGCACGCAAACACAAACGTGCCCGACGGCAGCTTCTCTGGCACCTTGAAGCTCGACGGCACGCGGTTGATGATCTCGATCTTTGAGAAGGTTGTCGATGCCGTCCCGCCGTAGAAGCCCTTGAGTGAGATGCCGATGGTGCGCGAGCGGTCGATGTTGAAGTGGTTCATCGGGATGTAGATGTCAGACCCGGTGCTGTACCGCGCCGCCTCTAGCGAGTCCCAGGTCTCGGGGTACGGATAGATGTCGTTGCTGCATTCCTTGTTGTGTTGCTGTAAAGCGACGGTGAATAGGTTGCTCCCGGAGTAAGCGATGTGGAGGTAGGAACCGTCAAATTCGGTCAGGTTCCGGCACGTCCCCGTGACCTGTGTTATCCATTGCAGGTCGGAATCGTTGGTCTGGAGAGTCATCGTGTTTCGTCGGAAAGTCAAGGAAATCCCCTCATCCGCCCCGTGCCATTGACCGAGCGCGTTGACGTCAGCGTCAGCGAACTGGTCGATCACGAGGGTCGTCGCCGTGCTCGTAGGCGCTGGCACGGTAGCTGTTGGCTTAGTCGGCTCCTCGACAGCTGGGGGGGTGTACTCGACAACTTGACTGCCACAGTACAGGCTCACCGGCCCGAGCGTGACGGCCGTCTGGAGATTGCTGATGAAGATCATATGGAACTTGGACAGGTCAAGGCCCTCGAACGCCGAGAAGGGGATCGAGTACAGCTGCTCGCGGCCGTTGAACGTCCAGCCGAGCTGCCGCGTCGTGAGCACCACGTCAGTGTTAGGCTCAGTTCCGCACTCGCCCTGCTTCGACGACAGTTGCACATCGAAAGTCGTGCCGGCCGCCGCCGCGATGCGCAGAGAGATGCCGCCGTGCGCTCGTGCGTCGACGCAGCCGAGCTGAGAGTAGAAGTATGAGTACGAGTCCCGTGGCGTCAGCGTCACCCGGTAGTCCTTGACAACGACAGACTGCATCGTGTCGTCATCGCTCGTCGGCTTGAGCAGCGCGTTGTAGTATAGGAAGGTCAGCCGCGACTGCGATACCCAGTCGTCGATTAGGATCTGGCTGCACTCAGCCGCCGCCGGCTCCTCATCCCTGGCCACCAGTTTCTGGATGGTCTCCACCCCGACAGTCCGTGTGGCCGGCGAATTCTCGGCGCCTTCGCTCTGCGGCCAGAGTCTCCACCATTCGTCGTCCCACCATGGGGGAATCGGTCGCCGGGTCGTCGTGGGCCACGGGTTCCTCCTAGTAGTGGTGGTCGGTGGGGCCGGTGTGCTCCATCCCCCCGTAGTCGTCGCGGTAGTCGTAGTAACGCCACCTCCGGGCACGGTGATATAGATGGTGGTAGTGACAGTAGTCGCGGGGCCGCTTGGCTGCGTCGGATCTTCGGGCAGCAGGGTAGGCTCCGGGTCCTCCGGCGGAGCGACTTCGGCGCAGAGGAAACGGATGTTGTCGAGCTGCCACTCGTTGTCGGCGCCTGTGCGGCCGGCGGAGAAGCCGTACCAGACGACACCGACGATGCCGCGTAGGTTTGCCTCGGGCCAGTTGGCGAGCTGGACGTCGATGGTCTGTAGTGAGCCGCTGAGGCCGTTGACGGTGTAGTAGAAGCTGCGGTACGCCTCGCCGCCGCACTCGTCGACGGTCTGCAGCTCAACCGACACCGAGGCGGCCTCAGGCCCCTTAATCTGGAACGATAGCGAGTCGTAGCCGGAGCCCTGCGTATCGAGGCACTCGAACTGCTCGTAGATGTAAGAGACGTTGATGCTATTAGGCGTGAAAGTGAGGATGCCACCCTCGGCGCTGGTAGCGTTCATAGTTTGGTCATCTGCCAAGGTGCCGGGGGGGAGAAAGGAGGAAGGGTTAGCTGGTTCTATCTATTTCCCTTTTCACGTACGCAGGTGATTTATACGATGGCCGTGACATATATTTATGTATGGGAGACATTAATCTAGGGGAGTTGGCAGGTATCTTACCGCTAGTGGCACCGTTGAGGGAGTTCACGCCGTCCGCCCATGTAGAGAAGTCGTCGACGAGCAGATGATTCTGGCAATTAGCGATGGGGGCGGGGGGTTGGGCCGGCGCCGAGGTTACCGGAGGGGCGACAGAAGACGTAGGAGTAAGCGGAGAGTCGGAGAGTAGTGGAGAGTCGGGGAGTGGCGATACTCCTGGGGTGGAAGTGGTAGTAGGGAGGGCATCACCCCGTCTCTCGTGGACGTCGAGAGCGGTCAGGCCGCTTGCGAACAGGGCGGCGGCGGCGGCGGCGGCGGCGACACCGCTACCTGCCCAAGGGAACAACATGACGTTCAAGTCCTAGGGCGGCTCAGGACTGTCCGGACGATTGCTTCCTGAGGATCGGGGTCCTCTAACAGCGGCGCGCAGCCATGGGCCTTTATGGTGACGGGAACGCCCCCCACCGGGCGAGATCCGGCGGGTCGCGTGCGGATGGGTGGGATGGTAGGGTGGAACCGCGAGGCTCTCGATTGGCGTGGCTAAAATGACTGGCGATTCCCTCGTTCGCGCAGACATTTGGCTGAAGCCGAAGAATGGAAGTCGTGCGCGTTCACGACAGGGTTCTCCACAACCCTGTGAGAAAATAGGTAGATCCGGCTGCTGGCTCGGGCTTGCCTACCTACTTGGGAGGATGCAAGAGCAGATTAAACCGATCGAGCGAGTGTGCGGATTGTCGACTGCTCGGAACTGCTGGTCCGGCAACGGTCGTGCATTTACGAGTTGACCTTTTCTGCCATGTACGTCTGACCGCTAGGTACCTACCTACAAGTTGCGGTCGCGCGTGGTTCGAGGGAGGAAGCGAGGACGCCTTGAACACGCCTGAGGTCGAGTAGGCCAGTAGGCCGCAGGTACTTGAGACCCGCATGGGACATCCTGTCCGCCACGGCGGCGTTGCGAAGTTCTTGGACAGACGGAATGAAGGAATACGAGGTGGAATCGGAGGGCCTGGGCGTGCTGGCGGCTGACGTGCTGCGGAGGGCACTCTCTCGATCGGCGCCTCGGTAGCAACGACGACCAGGATAGCCGGCCGAGGGGTGTCGTCAGCTCAATATATGGCGTAACGAGGAGATATATTGAGCTGGGGGGCTCGCGAATCGATCGGCACATAGCTCCCCTACCTCGCCCTGCCCGTGCCTGTGTAGTAGCAGTATCAAGGCCAAGTAACTTCTTTTCCTGCCTCTGTTCCCCCGCCGTCTCACGGTACCTGGCGCCCCATCTAGCTCGCTTAGGCGGGCTCAAGATGACCCTTCGTTCGGCGTTGTTCCAACAGGGAGGGGATGGAGCGTAGCATCGCATATGTAGGTAGGTAGGTAGGTAGGTAGGTAGGTGGGTGGGAGATGGGGACGTGGTTTTTTCCAAGTACAAGAAATTAAAAGGGTGTCCCGAGATGAGCCCTACTCATAAAAAGCACACCATCCTTCCCTTCCCCGTCCCTGCCATCTTCCTATCATATCTACCTACCACCTCCTATTACTGCTACCTACTGCTAATCCTCACCTCGTCAGAGTCCTACATACCTAACTACCTAAGTAAGTAGTAAGTAACAGGTAGAGGAGGTAGGTAACATGCCTACGTCGTCCCTCGCTCCCGTATTGTCCCATTTCCCCCCTCGCAGGTTCAGCCGCCTTGGCGCAGAAAGCCGGCCGCCACATAGGTACCTACCTATTTCGCTTTTCCTGCTCCTCGATCGTCGCATCACCTCTAGGAAAGCCCCCCATCCCGTCGGAGGCACCCCACCAATCTGCCCTCTTCACTCCCTCCCCCCTTTTTATCCTCCCCCTTCTCTGTCTCGCTTTTGTTTCCCTAGACGGTCACAGCGGGTCTTGTTGTCGTCGGTGCGATGGAAGTGGATAAGGCTTATGGTGTGCGTTGTCCCCATCTTCCCACGAGACAGAGAGAAACACAATGATAGGTAGATGTAAACGTACCTACGAAGCTCCAGCTCCTTTTCCCTACCTGCAAGACTCTTCTCTCGTCGTCGCCTCGCGTTTCCCTGCCTAGCCTGCTTAACTTGCCCTTTTCGGTCGCGCGAAGCCGCTACGAGCCAATCACGATGCGAAGCCCCTCCAGCTCTCCTCTGTCCGTTCACCCATCATCGGAGATGAATTACTGGGCGTTCCCCGAACGCCATCCAACGTGGTTACCGTATAGCCTGTTCTCGACTTGCCCCTACATACTGACTGCCTCGGCGTCTAGACCCACCGCGGGCGTTTCCATAACGTTATGGGAATGCGGGCGCGAGGGGCCATCGCGACGTCGAAATCGGGGGCCGGTCCGGGTCTGCCACCCTGGTCTGGCTCGCTCGGGGGTGGTGCGGTCAGCATCAGGAGACTGACGCTTGCGGTGGCGGAAGCGAGGAGGGCGAGAGCGGAATTTGGAATGGGGAAATTTGGGCACGGACGCGTAGAGAGGATAGGAAACACTCCCTGCGCGAGACACACACACCTTGGCCGCCTAATAGCCGGCAAATTGATGCAACGTTCTCATGCTGCTTGCAAGGTGAGGAACGAATAGACAGGCACTCTAGTGGGCAGATACGGGTAGATGGGCAGGGAGGCCATGTTCCCTACCAGGACGGTAGCACCGGCAGACCTTAGGTATTGCCCAATGCCGACGGGCATGGTCGGGCGCGAGTATATGCCTCTTAATCTACGGATGCCGAGAACACAGGTATGGGTAGGCGAGAGGCAAGATGGCGGGGCATTTAGCATATAAAGCTGGATGTCGTCTGCGTTGGCGGTTCGGGGACGGCAGTAGGAATGGAAGCACAGCGCGAAAGGACACTTCAGTGCTCTTGAAAGGAGGCGACGACGGTAGGCTTAACATACCTAGAGGTTAAAGGCGTGCCCCGAGCCTCGGGGTTCTGCTGGAGCGCTCGAGAGACTCACTGCTAGGAGGAGTCCGGCGGGGGATAATCGTCTTCCACTATAGGCCTAGAGTTGTGCTGTCCAAGGGCAAAATAGTAAAGCTATGCGGTTGCCAACTGCCTAGGAGGTAAGGTAGGAATTGAGCGGAATAAATTTGTGTCGCGTACAGGATCGGCCCTTATATACCTTCTCATAGCTATGAGTATACGTAGGTAGAATGTAGGCGTTACGCGGCAATTTACTTGTTACATACTTCGTTTTCTATCTACGTCTGCTGCTGTGCCTATCGAAATCTTTCTGAATTTGAGGTTTCCCTAGGTACGATAGGTATTCATTTTCCAATTTGGAGCGCATGTGCAGGTATATCCATCGGCATTACTTGTTCAGATTTCCGTCTGCGTTTTGTGTATTCCATAGCAACGATGCTACCTATTGCGAATATATTAGGTACCTACCTACCTAGGTACCTATAATGTCCCCCGGAGTCCGGCATCAGCCACAGTCATAGCAGGTACCTTGGGTACCTAGATAATATGAGGTAATTACGTGGCTGTGTCGAGCCGGTTGTGCCTTATCGATAGGGAGCCAGGTCCCCTTCTGCTGGCTGGGAGAAAGTGGCTTGGCTGGGTCGTGCCGCATTGGCGGGTTATTTGGCGAGAGACCTCGCTACTTTCGAGCCTTGCTCGTTATCTGATCAAATCAATGGGAACACATCACCAACTCGGATGCGCACGGCGCCGCATAGCATATACTTCCACTACTCCAACCCTCGTCCGACCTCCGCCGTCAGAGCTTCCGTCCCAGCGACCCTCTCCTTACTTCACCACCTAGGCCTTACACCTTCCCGGCCGCCTCCGGCCCGTCCTTCTCGAGCCCGACATACCGTTCTCGCCTCCGCCTCGCACCCTCTACAGATGCGACACCGTGCTACCGTCAAGTCGCCCCGAGGGATCTCAGTCCGCACGCCCCTCTGCCTGACTTGATGCCACCGTCCGAACATGACTTGCCTCTCGGCACCGGGTCGCTCCCGGCCTCCCCCGTAGCCGCCTCGAAAATCCAGAGGGCCCGCCAATCTCTCAACGATATGCCCTCAGCCCTCTACCGCTCCGAGACTCTCCCTTACCGGCGATCTCACCCGTCTGCCGCCTCTCTCTACGCGTCGACCCTGTCACCCCCCGCATCCCGGTCCCAGTCGCCCGTCGGCCGCCCCGCCTCGCGCCTAGCAGCCAGCTCCGTCTTCGGCACCGGCGTGAATAATGCCCTCGCCTTGGTCTCCGGTGCCGGCGACAACCCGGGTGACCCACTCAACTTGATTCTCGGCGCCTTCGTGCCCCACGTCGCCGTCTACACTTCCGAGGACACCGATGTCCTGCTGAAGGAGAAGGGGTTTTCCCGTGGCCTGTGGGAGCTGCTCCGGCCCTTCGGCGAGCGCGTGCAGGGCAAGGTCATAGTACGAGACAGCATCGGGTCCAGCCGCACCTTCGAGGATTACTCGATACGCTTCGTGCAGTTTGGCGAGGGCATCGTACACCCGGAGCCCGCAACCACCGGTTTGAGGACAAACGGAGGACCCGGGAAGCCGGGCGATTCCGGGCGAGGTCCGCTGAGGACAGGCATAACAATCTCCGATGTCGAGGCAGTTGTGGACCGCCATCTGAATTTCGCAGAAGAATCCTTCTTTAGCGTACCGCCACCCCCCATGAACCGCGACCTCGACATCGACGTACCCTCGCCGTATTACTCTCTATATCTACGCAGGCTGCTCTCCGGCTTGCCTGTCACGCCGCACGAGACGCTGGCTCACCCGGTCGCCTGTGTCATTGCCATAAGTTCTCGGAACCCGTCCCCGATCGAAGCCATCCGGAGACTGTACACCGAGTCCAGCGAGGGCGATAAGCGATTGCCCGTCTGGGTCGATGGCGAGTTTCTACGGTACTACGTTCTCATCCACGAGGAGGAGCGCGACGACATCACGAGGTCCATGTCACTCTTCGAACAGATGAAACGTAGTTTCGGCCTTCACTGCCACCTTCTCCGAATCCGAGGGACGCAGAGTGCCGCTACCGACGATGATAGCATACCGCTCCCGCGAAGCGAGTGGATGTCGGCCGCGGAAGAGTTGGCCGACCTCCGCAGGAGCGAAGACCAGGAGGATTTCGAGGACCCCACGAGGTACATATTCGAGTCTGACGCGACTGCGATACGTACCTTCATTCGCGAAATGGTGACGCAGTCCATAATCCCGACGATGGAGCGACACGTAACTGTGTGGAACGACCAAGTGGCTTCGCGGCGGAGAGGCCTGGCCGGACGGTTTGCCGGCCTGACGAAACGGTGGGGCTTCGGTGGCGGCCCCCGGTCGTCCATCTCGGGCCAGAGCTCCGGCAGTAATTACGACACCCACGGGTTCTACCGCCCCGATGCCCCTGAGGCGATAATGCGGAAGCTGGCGGATTACGCCTTTATGCTGCGCGACTGGAAGCTGGCCCATTCTACATACGAGATCCTACGGAACGATTATAACGGTGACAAGGCGTGGAAATACTACGCGGCGACGAATGAGATGTCCGCCATCAGTCTCCTCATCCTACCCCAAAACCTGTCTTCGAAATCGAGGACGGACACGATAGACTCCGCGTTCGAGGCGGCATTCTACTCATACATCACGCGCTGCAGCATGCCCTACGGAGCGCTGCGGTGCATCGTGCTCGGCATGGAGCTGCTGCGCATACGCGGGGGCTCGAGCGTCGACGACGCCGCGAAATGGGGCTTACGGCTGCTCGAGAGCAAGATCCTCGGGGCCGTGGGCGACGCGCTGATCCGCGAGCGGCTTGCGGTGTGCTACGGGTCGAAGAAGGGGCTTGGGACGCACGGCTGGGGCGGGCGGCGGCGCAAGTCGGGGATGTGGAGCGCACTCAGCGCCGAGGCGTGGCTGTCGCAGGGCAAGCACATCCAGGCGCAGCGGTGCCTCAACGAGGCGCGTCGGACGTACGCGGCGCTGCCGTCATCGGAGCACGGCATCGACGGGTTTGCGTACGCGAGCGCGTTCATGCTCGACATCGGGAAGCGGCTTAACCGGAACCTGGACTCGGATGCGGGCGCCGACGGCGACAGCGACGACAATGATGACGACGACGACGACGATAATGACGACGAGGGGGGGGGTGGCACGAGGAGGACGGACGGGGGCCGCAGCGAGACGATCGACGAGGAGAGCGAGGCACTCGACACCCCACGGGGACGCCGCGTCAGCATGCTAGGGGCCCCCAGCGGCGGCCTTGAGACGGCGCCGCTTCGATCGCAGATCGACACTAAAGAGTGGGAGGGCAGACAGGGCGCCGGAGATGCTCAGGATGATTTTGGTTAGACGGCACTTACGGGGATACTCACATAGAATGGGGGATAGGGAAATGAGGGAGGAGCGGGAGCGGGAAGGGGGGTTAGATCAAGGGACGTTCACATTCGTATGTACGAGCTAGGGAGATTATGACGCCTAAATCTTTATTTATTCCTTTCTTCCCGCCTTTCCTTGCCTTCTTCTGCCGATCATACCGTGTTTTATGCCGGGGCCTGGTAAGGGGAAAGGGGATGGCAGCGAGCCTGGGCGACTTAGGCTTTTATAGGTACCTACCTCTAGAGCTAAGGATAGCCCGTGTTTATCGATAATGAAGTTATCCATATGAATGGCTAAAGGTTATACGCGTTTAAGAAATATGATGCTTGTTACATAACCCCACATTCCCTGACCGCCAGAAAGTCGAGGAAATTCTGCCGCTTTTTCTCAAACAAAACCGGTTGTTTCGTTCTCTGCGACAAAACCCACCGAACCACCTCAGTCAACCAGCGGAAATCAACCCCAACATCGAGCAACCATGGCTGGCAGCGGTATGCTTATGAATTTCGAGATAGGCGACGAGCCGCTCAGAAGACAGGTTAAGTTTGTCGGAGGACGCTGGAGAGATCGATCCCACGCCAAACGCAGCGCCCAAAGAAATCGAGCGCCCGCCGGCGCCGACGATGCCACGCCATCCACCACCGACCGGCAAGAGCATCAAGTGGCCGATTCGCACCACGTCCATGACGAGAGGCCCACGAAGCGACAGAGGACATCTGATCGAGATGCGCAACCGGGGCGACCTAAAAGACCGGAGGGACCCAATACCAACAGCAACAATGCTAGCAGCAAGCTGGGCGGAATCAGCTCAAGGCTATTCACCTCGAACCCGACGCCGCGCACAGTATTCGAAGCTCCCGTCGAGGAGATTGCGGCCGCGGAACCGTCCAACGCTCCGCTGTCCGACGAGGCCGAGAACTTCCTCGCCCTCGGCCTGTCGCGGCGCATCGCTCAACACCTGTCGTCGAAGCTGGAGATGAAGGCGCCGACGTCCATACAAAAGAATACAATCCCGCCGCTTGTCGGCGGCGACAGCGACGCCTTTCTGCAAGCCGAGACGGGCTCCGGCAAGACCCTAGCCTACCTCCTCCCCATCGTGCAGCGCATCGTGGCGCTGAGCCAGCACCCCGACGGCACGAGCACCGGCATCCGGATACACCGCAACTCGGGGCTGTTCGCCGTCGTCCTCGCCCCGACGAGGGAGCTGTGCAAGCAGATCGCCACCGTGCTCGAGAAGGTCCTGCGCTGCGCGCCCTGGATCGTCAGCACCGCCGTCATCGGAGGCGAGAGCAAGAAGTCGGAAAAGGCGCGGCTGCGCAAGGGCGTCAACATCCTAATCGCGACGCCTGGCCGCCTGGCCGACCACCTCGACAACACCAAGGTGCTCGACGTCGGCACCGTCCGGTGGCTCGTCCTCGACGAGGGCGACCGCCTGATGGAGATGGGGTTCGAGGAGGAGCTCAAGAACATCGTGGGGAAGATCCGCGCCGAGACGCTCAAGGACGAGGCCGCGGACGGCACAAAGCTCGACGCGCTGCCGCGCCGGCGGGTCACCGTGCTGTGCTCTGCAACGATGAAGATGAACGTGCAGCGCCTCGGCGAGATAAGCCTCCAGGACGCGGTTCACATCACGGCGTCCAAGCCGGAGAGCGAGAGCGCCGAGGCCAAAGAGGAAGAGGAAGCGGTCAAGGCCAGCGAGGCCGTCTTCAGCGCCCCGTCGCAGCTCAAGCAATCCTTCGTCGTCGTCCCGGCAAAACTGCGACTCGTCACCCTGATAGCGTATCTCAAGGCGGCCTTTTCCCGGAAGGGCTCCGTGATGAAGGCCATCGTATTCATCTCGTGCGCCGACTCGGTCGACTTCCACTTCGACCTGCTCCGCTCGCGGGCCTCCCCGCCCCCCCCCGCTCCCGCGTCCGATAGCGCTTCCTCTCCTACCACCACCACTCCCACCACCACCACTCCCGCCACCGCCACCGCCACCTCCTCCTCTACTTCGCTCACCCGCGACACCATCGCCGACGCGGCGTACATCACGTCGCCGGCGAACCCGGCGGTCGCGCTGATGCGGCTGCACGGGTCGCTCGCGCAGCCGGTGCGCACGGCGACGCTGTCGGCGTTCCGCGCGCAGTCGGCCGGGCCGGCGGTGCTGCTGACGACGGACATCGCGTCGCGGGGGCTCGACGTGCCGGCGGTCGACCTGGTGCTCGAGTACGACCCGGCCTTCAGCGCGGCCGACCACGTGCACCGCGTCGGGCGCACCGCGCGCGCCGGCCGCCCCGGCCGCGCCGCCCTCTTCCTCCTGCCCGGCTGCGAGGAGGGCTACGTCGGCTTCCTGCTCGGACCCAAGCTCTCCGCCGCCGCCGCCGCTGTGACATCGTACGAGGACACGCTCAAGAAGGGCCTCGCCACCCCGGTCCTCCTCCCCCCCGCCGCCGACGCCGCCGCCGACGCCGAGCCCCGCGCTCTCGCGTCCGACCGCCCCACGCCAAACTCCCGCGCCGAGGCGCTCCAGCTGCACCTCGAGCAGCGGCTGCTCCGCGGGTACGGACACGCGACCCACGGCAGCAACAACAAAAACAACAACAACGGCGGCGCCGGCGACGCGGACGCGGACGCGGACGCGAAGCTGCTCCTCGAGTCGGCGCGCCGCGCGTTCCGGTCGCACGTGCGCGCGTACGCGACGCACGTGCGCGAGGAGCGGGCCTTCTTCGACCTGGCGCAGATGCACCTGGGCCACGGGGCGAAGAGCTTCGGGCTGCGGGAGGCGCCGGGGGGGCTCGGGGGCGGGGCGCCGGCGAAGCGGCGGAAGAGCGGCGGCGGCGGTGGTGGTGGTGGTGGTGGTGGGGAGGAGGCGAGGGCGCGGAAGGGCGGGAGGAGAGACGATGATGGTGGTGGTGACAAGGACGACGAGGAGGCCGAGGCGCGCCGCGCGCGCATGCGCGCGAAGACGCGCCAGGTCGTGATGGATGCGGCGGGCGAGTTTAATATTGGTTGAGTGCGTGCTGGGGTGCGTGGGTAGAGGGGGGAGGAAGAGAGGGGGGAGAGGGAGGAGGGAGAGAGAGGAGGGAGAGAGAGGGGGAAGTGGTGTGGTATGGTGTGTGCCCTGATAGACAGGCAGATAGACATGTCGACAGACAGACTGCGCTCGTCTGGGTGAGACGGCGCGCGGTGTAATGCATACCATGCCTACCTCACGGCTTACAAGACCTTGCCCACGGCGCGCCGCGGCGCAGGAACGGAGACGGGCAGCATCCTGCGGCGCGTGGACGGCCGCCCTCCCGGGGGGATAGCCGTTCCTATATATATATATATCTCTCTCTATCGCTAAGTATATTTACGTATAGGCCTATATCTACCTACCCCCCTCTTCCGCCTCTCTCTCTCTCTATATATACCCGCCCTTTATACTTACTTATTTACTACTTATTTATCCCCTTATTCCCGTAGCGCCGTACTAGTATAGTAATATAATACGACCTATACCCGCAGCGCCTCGCTACGGGTCTCCCCTAAAAGGCGACCCGCGTCGCTGCATGCGCCGTAGGCCGCCCTCTCGTATCGGTGACCAGTGCCGACAACGATGATAGGTATAGCCAAGTTACTCTCACCACGATCGACACCGTCACCATCACCGTCACTATCGCAGCATCAGACACCAATACGCAGCAGCAGCAGCAGCAGCAGTTCTAGATCATCGTCGGGAAAGTCTGAGCCCCTCTCCCTTATTTATTTCTTCCTCTGACCTTCTCTCCCCGCCACCCCTAAGTGTCTATGTGTACATCCCGTTTATGCGTGCCCCTCTCTTCTTCCCATGGTAGTTGATGATTATATGCAGAGTGGAGATGTTTCGTTGGTCTATGAGTATGAGAAAAAAAGATCCGATCCGTGAAATGCCCGTGCCCGTTTCCCTTTTTTCCGATGATCTTCCTGGAACCCCCCCCCATACCGCCCGAACGTTAAGTGTCGTGTTGGCATGCAGTAGTAGTAAAGAGTCCCCCGTTAAGAAAACCCCCCCTCCCTCCGAATAACGCCTGGACTGCCTGTCGGCGACAGGGCGAACCTTGTTTCGCCCGGTTCGGACGAGGCCCGCCGTCCCCGATGAGTATGGAATAAGAGAGACACAGAGAGAGAGGGCTTATACACTGCTCTTCGCTTCAACGGACCACCGCAGTTTATAAAAAGAGAAAATTAAAGGCATGCCAGCCTCCTGATGTAGACCGCGGGGTATCGCATTGAAGTCGAGAACAAATGGAATTGACTCGAGAAAAAAAAGATTGAAACGAAAAAAAGGGTATCCACTGCGAAAGCCAGCCTCGTCCTGTCCCCGAGAGGCTCTCTTAGACGACGACGGCTTCTTCACCACTGCCACCGCCGAGAAGCTCGAGGACCTTGTTGACGACGGCGCTGGGGTAGCCTCGCGAGAGCATCTCGCTAACGACCGCCTTGGCATTCTCGCGGTCCTCGACGGCGAGGAAGGCACGGGTCATAGCTTCGTACGTGCTAGGCTCACGCTTCTCGCGGCCGACGCTGTTGTAGATGGAGTTGGCCTTTTCGATGTTCTTCTCCCCGGCCCATCCGTGGATCAGGGTGTTGGCGATGTAGGGAGTAAGCCCCACTTTCCTCCGGCCCATCGTGCTCAGGACCGCCTCGGTGTCGGCCACGTGATGGTTGGCGACCATGGCCTCGAACAAGGCCTGGAACAGGCAGGCGTTGGGCGGGATGCTTGGGTCGCTCATAACGGAGTCGAATACCTTCCTCGCGCCTGGCATGTCGTGGAGAACGCACCCGCGGGCGTGAATTAGCGAGGCGTAATGCACAGCTTCAGGACGTTGACCCGCCGCGCGGATCATGTCCAGAACGGCTTCGGCAGCTGTCATGTTGACGGGCTCGAGGGTGGCGTGGGTGTCGACGAGGAGCTTGTACGTATGGGCGGTGGGAGAGATTCCCTTGGATTTCATCCGCTCGTAGTAGGCGAGGACCTTGGACTTGTCGCGCTTGGTAGAGAGGAAGAATTGCATCATGCTGTTGTACGGGGCGGGGCGAGCCTTGTAGTTGGGCATCGACTCCATCTCGTCGAAGAGCTCCTCTGCGAACTTCTCGTCGCTAACGCGACACAACGCATTGACAATAGTTCCGTAGGTTACACTAGTCGGCTTGATGCCCAGAGTCCGCATTTCAGCAAAGTAAAAGAGGCAATCGTCGATCCGTCGAGCCTTGCCAAGCTTTCCTATCAGCGCATTGTACAAGAACGACGACGGCTCGACGCCCTCAGCCTTCGCTCTGTGGAAGATCTTGACGGCTTCGGAGGCCTCGTCGAAAGTCTTGGTCGATTCCTTGAGGGTGGTGATGTAGAGGCCGAAGGTGTTCGCCGAGGGGGCGGCACCCATCCCGAGGAGTTCGACATGGTACTGCTCCGCCAGAACGCGGTCGCCGAGCGTCAGGCACGAACCGACCATGGCATCGAGTATCGAGGACCAGCCATACCGGACAGCGGAGTAGTGGGGGAGGAAGGGGACGTCGGTCCGCGCCATGGCTAGAATCTCGTGGCAGAGGTCCATCTTACCGTCCCGGGCTGCGGCGGAGATCATCTTGGCGTAAGTGATGTACCGGGGGTGGCGTCCCGCACGTCGCATGTTACGGAAGCGTGTCAGCGCTTCGTTGAGTCGGGGCCCCTTGCGTCCATGTGCGCCCTCAAGCTCGTCCGAAATGATAGACGAGCCCTTGAAGTCGGTGTTGTGAGCGTAAGGATCGAAGTTGTCTTCGTAGCTAGAAACCGTAGGTGTCGACGGGTATGGGGACGAGTTGAGCGTCTGGTGGGTGAAGCTCTCCTGGGAAGATGCGTCGCGGGGATCGGTAATGGCGCGTGCGGCCATGAAACGAGAGACGAATTCGATCCCTTCGTCTATCTCGTCGGCAAGATGCGGTTTGGCCTCGCCCTCGGCTGCGCGGATCCGCTGGAACATCAGCTCGGACTCGGTCAATCCCTCGGCAACCTGCCCCGAGCCAATCATGGCGACAGCGTACATGGCCGTGGGCTCGATGAATGACGCGTCGACCGCTGTTTCGGGGCTACTCAGTACGCTCCAATATCTACCGGCAGCGGGGACATCGCCGTCCCGAACGCTGAGGGCCAACAAAGCCATAGCCGGAGTTGCGATTCCCCGGAACGCCGGGGAAACGTTGGAGAAGGCCGCGACGGCGGTGTGACGGTCACCCGAATCGGCGGCGGCAGTGGCAAGGTCGGCCATAGTGGCGAGGCCAGCGTTGTTCTCGATGACCTGCGCCCATCGGAGGGCTTCGTGATAGATCCCGCGGGAAGTGAAGCCCTTGACAAACCCTCCGGCGATGATGGCGTCTCGAATCTCGGAGGCACGGGCCCCGTAGGCCGTTACTATCCTCTCGTAGAACTTCATTGCGCCCTCCAGCTTGTCATTGGTAACGTAGGCGTTGATGACGGCAGCGTACACCTCGGAGTCGAGCCGGTCGTTCAGCGTGTACTTGCCATTGTCGTGGGCGACCGCCAGCTCCTTGTACTCGTTGTAGCACTCCACGGCGCTGGCTAGGTCGCCGGTGTTGGCAAATGCAGTGATCATGCAGGGGAACGTAGCCGCGAAGGGGACGGCGCCGCTCATTTCCATGTGCTCGAACATGTGGAGCATGTCTGAGACGCGGCCGGCCCCGGCGCAAGCAGAGATGAGCTGATGATACGTCTCGGACGAGTAGTTGGCCCTGCCCTTCAAGACGGAGGTCTCAAACAGCTTGACGGCGAGGTCAAGCCGGTCGTCCTCCGACAGAATGGCGTGTTCTAGCTCATTCGACGCAAACATGAATTTTCCAGGCTCGTCCATGCCACCAAACCGAAGACGCTTCTCTTCCAGACCCTTCTTCAGGGCAGAGACCTCGAGACAACGGCCAGCCAGCAGGCTGACGAGGATGTTGTACGTATCGCTATCGGGCGAGACCTTGCGGCGCATCATGTCGGCGTAGACGTCGAGGGCCTTCGACACCACCTGAATCTTCTCGATGGGGATGTGGATGGCGGCGACCAATAGGGCGTTGTAAGAGGCGGCGGTAGGCTTGATGTTCGCGACGAGCATAGCCTCGAAGACGGCAGGAATCTCGGCATACCGACCATCCTCGGACAGCTTCGTCAGATGTTCGGCGTAGCTCTGGGACTGGGGATCGGCCGGCGGCGTTACGGGGCGGCTTAGGCCGGTGACGCTAACAGGACTCGCTGGCCGTTCGACGACGGGCGTCCGAGCTCGGGACTGGAGGCCGCTCGCGACGGACGGGGTCGACGCCCGGAGAGACTGAGTGGTCTCCTCGAGGGCATCGCGCAACTCGCGAGCCTCAATCTCCTTCTCTATGGCAGCGTCGATATGCGCGAGCGCGGCTTCGACGTCGACCTCAGCCGGCGCATCCTCGGCACCATCTTGGGCGGCCACGGCGGCTTCGTCCACCTCGGGGGCCGGGGTCATGGACTCGGGGCCCTCGAGAATGGAGGCGGCGTTCGGTCGCCATTCGATGGACTTGAGGAATTGAAACTGAGTCCACTCCTTCTCGACTTCGCCAGCATCCTGCTGCTTCCTCAGGGCCTCAAAGTAGGCGTCCAAGCTCCCGTTGCCGGCATGCCGATCGTGGCGGAGCTCATGCTGAACAACGGGGTTCGAGGAGTTGTGGAAGGCACTCTGGAGCTGGAGACTGCTGAGGCGTCCGACGCGCTGACTGCTACGTCGAGCGAACGACGGACGGTTCTGCGAGTTCAGAACATGGGGGTGGGTGGCAGCTACGACGGACTGCGCATAGCCGTGGGTGAAGGATTTGGCGAATCCTTGGCGGATGAAGTTCTGGTACAAGGACGAGTAGATGGTGGGCATTTAGATGACGCCAGGAGGGGAGGGTGACTACATAGAGAGACGAGACGGCATGGGTTAGTATCAGCTTCGATCCCAGTTAAGACCGGTTGTTGTTGGCTGAGGGAAACGCCCAGGGGGGGGGGGGGAATGTTGACGAGAATTTGTCATTGGTACTAGAGCAAGCTCGCGACGGGATGACGGGATGGAATAAGCGCGGTTTCCCGGCAGCGCCGACAGCAAAAAAAAAAGCCTTTCCTGCTAGCCTAGGCCGCGAGAGATGAAGCGCGAGGAGGAGAGGATAGGATAACACAAGACAGGGAACGACATGACGGCAGCTGGCGGCGCAATGGCGAATTGGGGTTCTAGGGTGAGGCAGGGGAAAATGGCGGGCGACTCACATAGAGAAAGGTTAAAATGGGTCGTTGCAGGTTCATTTGACAGCACCACAGCCGTCAAATAAACGCGCGATCGTAGCAGGAAAGAAGAGAAGAATGAAATAAGCCACCGTGATGGGGGGTTGCTAGCAGACTGGCGAAGGGAGGGGAAGAAGAGAGGAGAAGGGATGGGATGGCAGAGGGCGAAGAGGATGGTGGTGGTAGAATAATAAGAGAGAGGCTGTGGGCGACGTTGTTGCAACTGGATGGGATTTGCGGAGGGGGGCAGGAGGAAATAATAATATCAAAATTTGCCGGTGACGGGTATAGGGATTGGGCATGCACGTAATGGCATAAAATGCGGATAGCAGGTAAGGCAGGGACCAATATACGTTTTAGCGGTTTACTCTCGTAGCCTCGCTACCTTGATTATAAGACATATAAAACGTATTAAGAGCTAAACCTAATTAATTAATTATAGATATAAAACTTAAACTATTAAGAAGACTTAAATATAACATTTTATAAATAGTTAATTATTATGTGTTTTTTCTTTAATTTGACTAATTACGGGCCTTTATATCTACATGCATACATACCTAGGTTTGTACATACAGACATATAGTACAGATATACTGTATGCACATACATGCATACATACAATTAGGTACATATAGGCGTGAGGTAATGTGTAGGTAGGTAGTGCAGGATTTTGCAGGGTAGTGGCCAGGGACCAGGGGCAGGGGCAGGGAGCGGAGGCGCCCCCCCCCACCTTAGAGGGAGAGGCAGAAGGGGAGAACGGACGAATCGCTCCAAGGTGCAGCGGTGCAGCGTACGCTAGCCCTATGCTTAGAGAGTGCATTTTCTTTCGGCCGTCGAATCCCAGGTACCCCGGCGACCTCGAGGCGTTACGTCCCGCTACAGCGTCACCTGGCTGTTACCTAGCTATTCGCTAGAGACAGGTTGGGTTAGGTACCTAAGGTAGTTCGTCATGTCAGGAGCCTGCCCGTATAGGCATGTGTCATCCAAGGTAGGTTATGTTTGCAAGGCTCGATGCCGTCGATCGCCCCGCCGGGCCGGAGAGCGAGCGAGAGAGAGGGGCTGGGAGCAAGAAGGACGCGGGACGACGACGACGAGCTGGCCGCGAAGGTGCCGCCGCCCCTCTCCAAGGTCACCGTCGGCTATAGTACCTACCAGCTGCCTGCTGATGCGGCTTAGGTTGATAGGAAGTAAAGCTATAGGCTGTAATTGTGCAGTACGGTACTACGCATGCATTTACCTAGGTAAGTATGGGCGCGATAGACTGTAGAATGGAGGTCTGTATGCATGCATTTTTTTTTAAATCGGGGCTACTACTCCATAACAACTTGCATTTGTCAGAATATACCCCTCCCTCTCCACCCCGCCCTGTCCAATGGCTCTCCGAGTGGTGAAAGGTCTTGTAGGGAACTACGTATTCGCGCGTATGTGAATATGGGAATGCTGCTTGCTGCCGCCGTTGCTGTCGGTGCTGCTCTGCTCTGCTCTGCTATATATGGGGTTCGCACTCTGTCGTATATAGTATGGGTTCGCACGTCAGAGGACGCGTCCGGTGGGCAATGCGACACCACAAACATACCTACCCTGATCGTTGCCTACCTGCCCAGGTACCTGAGTAAGCCCAATCGCGATTATGCCCACATGCTGTATTATGTATGTAGGTACCTAGATCGGTAGGTTGGAACCTGTAGCCAAGGTGCCTGGCTAAGGTATTATTACGTACCTCTCTCGTCCTCGCTTGTCGTGAGAAGAGACCGAGGGGGTTTCCGTGCTTCAGGTGCGGATAGTAGTCCAATTCCGACCGGGTCGCGGAGTAACGAGTAACGTGGGAAATGGGAACCGAGACAAGCCACCGGGGGGCCCTGAGCCCTAAACCAGGGACTACACCTACCAGGTAGGTAGGTATCATTCCCCGACTCTCCAGACTCATAGTTCCGCACCGTGTATACACGCATGAATACACGCATGTGCGCGCATGTGTACAAAGCCCAGGCCGAGTTTTCATAGCAATCGACGGCTACGGGTTATGCATGGCGAGGATTCCTCGGGGTCGGTTGGCCTCGTGACAAACCCATTTCGCGTCACCGTCGCCCAGATCGGGCGGATGGCATCGATACCCGGTAACAAGTCGCCATAGCGTACGCATGTTGCTCGGCACGCATCTACACCACGTTTATCAATCACGTATATTCCATAGGTATATATGTAGGTATACTGCCCAGCAAAGACAATTGGAGCAATTGGAGCAGTCCGTCTGCTCTGCATAGTGTGTATGCACATGCCGCCGTACTGGCCGTCGCACGCGGCACCCTCGGACGCATCTTCTCCTCTCGAGCTTGGTTCTCCTCGCCCGCTCCCACGAAGAGACCCAGGACTCAAGACGCAGAGGGGGGGGGGAAGGAAGGGGAGCCGAAGAAAACAAACCGGGTGGACGACGAGCGACGCGTGGAAGACGCCGGACGCATACGGGCGCGCTGCCATTCGCCGCAGCCAGACCCGCTTGCTCGATCGGGCAACACCACCACCCTGGCCCGACCAGGATCGTGGGTGAAGCCGGAACCGGCCATCCCAGCCTGTCGGGATCTTCCTGTGCCCTCTGATTCACACCAAGCCGTAGCGGTCCATAGCGATGCATACACGCACGTATGCATACATATACATTACATCGTATGTGCATTACATACCTACGTCGGATGCAAAAGGAGGCTGCGTGAATAGGACGCAGAATACTTCCTCAGACGGGCTCGGGATGCCATCATCATTATGTACGTGGAGAAAGATCGGGGTGCTTCGCTACGGGACAGCGCCAGCCGTCGGCCAGGCACCTAAAGCTGCCCCATCCCCCCCCCGTCGCTCGCCGAGCATGACGAGAGTCGCCGTCATCGTTGTATACGACAGCACGTTAGTCAAGCTTTATTCGTTCCCCGGATTCTTCGCGCGCGCGTTGGGAGGACAGATAAGCATCTCTGACGGTGGCAAAAAGGGACCCCCATCTCCCCCTCCCCTCCTTGCCGACTCCTCCGGATGCTACTTATACTAGGTAACATGCGTTTATCGATGTAGGTGAATGTGCGGATGCTGGTGTTTACATGTAGAAGTTCATACTCATACACGCAGATCACCCACCATGCCTACCTACCTACATCTTACCTATCCTGCACGCTTCTTACCTTCCCCTAGGTAGGTAGGTAGGTAGACAGGTAGGTTACTAAACGAACATGAGAGTTACCTTGTTTGGTCCATCTTGTCCGCGGCCACCGATCGAGCTAATCAATCTACCTCGTGCGAGAACCCCTCTCTCTCTCCGCCGCCATCCCAGCAAGCGCGGGTGGACGCTAATGAAAAAAATAACAAAAAAATAAAACTGGCTCGCGCGAAATTCTTTCCAGCTTAGCATTCAACCCGAATCCTGGAACAGGATTTTGCGCCCCGCACAGCGCGCCACGCGACAAGCCGAAAACGAAGATGGGATTTTTTCTTTCTTTCTTTCTTTCCCAAATGCCCCTTACCGGTGACGATGCAGAAATTTTTAGTCGCTAGTCGAGACGCATCGACCGCGACCCGCCCCGCCGCCGCCAACGTGAATGTGAGGCAACTATGTACTTAAGGCGTGTTATGCGGGCAGACATGCCTACCTATGTATTAGCGGTGCAGAAAACACCAGCAAAGCCCTCTCTAACCGCTTAACGCCGTGGCGGCCGAGAAGAGGGAGAGAAAATCTCAGTCCATGCCTTGGCCCGCTGTTCTCGAACAACAGACCTAGTCTAGCTTCCCGACTTAGTCTGCGGACGGAGCTTAGCTCCCAGTTTTCTCTCTTACCCCCCTCCCCTCTTTTCCTCTCTATTCCCTTCTTTTATGCCGCAGTGCCGACAAGTCGACGGCGACGGGCGGCGCGAGGGGAGCCTCGGCGCCGAAGGGGGGTTCGTCACCTACCTCCTCCTCGTCCGCATCAGCGCCACCGCCGAATTGCCGAATTGGCCCCCAGGCCTTCGCATTTCTAGGTACCTCTAAGCCGCGCCCAGTACGTACTCTCATCTCCGCGCCTCCTGGTCGGTGTGGCAGAAGCGAGAGCGAGAGCGAGAGCGAGAGCGAGGAGAAGAAAAAGAGCGCACATATCTAGAATTGAAAAAAAAAGGAACATCCGCTGATCACCGCCCGCAGCCACTAGCACGGCAGCAAATCCCCCCCCCCCCCTCTCTCTCTCTGCGTCCCGGGAGGATCCTGCGAGCAACCTTGGCGCGCTCACGGGGCCTTCTTCTTCTTCTTAAGCTTACTTACATACGTACACACACGCACATGTGTGTCTCTCGTCGTCCCGTCTATCTGCTACCCACCCCGTATCCATTCCGACGAACCGGGCTAGCCTAGCCTAGCCTAGCCATGCTCGGCACTCACCTCTTTTCCTGACCGCTGCTGCGACAAAGACTGCGCGGGATAAAAGAGCAGAGCGAGGCGGTCTTCTTTCTTTCCTTTTTCTCAAACCCGCTGAGCGCCAGGCGCCATCTGTCCCGTCTTGTGCCGCTTCGCCGGTCGCCTCGTTGCGCTGCTTGCTCGTCGTCAGCGCGTGCGTTGCCTGTCGGTAAGGTTTGCCGGGGTGGCCCCAGTGGCGCCGGGTGCTTTCGCGTCGTCGCTTGCCTGTCCACTACCTCCTCCTACCCTGACTTACCTACTGCCCCCCCCCCCCCCTCCTTGGCGTCTCCCTCGTGGTCTATCCCACCTAAGCTAGGCCTGGGTTAGGCAGTGCCTAGCGCGTGTCCTCCCGCAGCCGAGGGCCGGTATTAGCTGTCTCGGGGCAACTGGAGAGAATCTCTGTGCGCGTGTCTCTCGCCGGCCTTGTCTGCGCACCAAGGTAGGGTCTGCGTGCCCTTAACGCCGTTTCCCTCCGAAGGAAGAGCGGGAAGAGGAGGAGGAGGAGGAGGATGAGGAGGATGGCGGCACGCGACTTCGCAGGCCCTGGCCTCTGTCCAGTCTCTTAAACCATGCAGACAGCGCATAGAGGTTAGGGAATCCAGCACAATGCATCATCCCCTCTACCTACATGAAGAGGTGTTATCGGATGGAACACACTTAGCACACATATATTCCCGAACACCTTACTAGGCAACCCGGCCACAACCAGCCAACCCCCGACCGTCATCGGCTACCCACTCATCATTCCTCCGTTCCCCCGTGGGCCCCGTCTCTCGCCCCCTCTCCCTCTCTTTTTTCCTTCCCCCCAAACCCTCCCCCCCCTTTGTCCCCCCTCTCCCCCTCTCGCGGGCGACTATGTGCCTAGGACAACGCAGATTTCTAGGTTAGATCGAGGGCGGGTAGTGGTGGTTGCGACGAACAGGTCCGGTCACTTTTACGTATGCAAGTATGCGAAACACGGGTTTTCGCTCTCTCGCGCAGCCCGTCGCCGTAGCAGTAGGTAGCAGCAGTAACCAGCAACCTTCCCCCCCCCCGCCGTAGGGCCGCGGGGCACACCGGCGCAGCGCAGCAACAGTCCTGCCGCCGGACAGACCTATCTGCCCACCTGCCCCTCTGCCTCTCTGCACCGCTATACTTTCCCCCCCACCCCTAACAACCCCGTTACATCCCCCCCCCCCCAGCATCTCCACGTCGCACCCGACCACCCCCCTCGTCGAGCACACACACACACACCCTATCCCTCAGACCTTATTACGCATCCCCCCCTCTTGCTGCCGCCGCCGGACGCTGCAGCTAGACCTACCTCGCGCCCGCGTCCAGCCGGGACGGCCGACGCACGGTAAGCTAAGCGCAACCTCTCGCGCGCGAGGCGCGAGTGACTCACTCGCCTCTCCCCCTCCTCCCCCCCCCCCCCCTCTCTGCGTGTGTATACGCGGTGTGCGGTAGCATCCCGAGCTACGCCGTCCCGCCGCCGAGCTCGCCGCGTCGAGCTGCCTGCTCCCCTCGCCGGACCGAGCGACGGGCGCGGCATCGCGCCTTGGTCCTCGCGTCGAGGCTCGGTGCCGCGGGCTGGGCGGCGGGGGACCTGCGCGCAGCGGCTGGGGCCGTGGCTATCGGTGCTCGATTGTAAGTATACCTTACCTATGGGCGGCTGTGGCTGGGATATCGGTGCGTGTGTGAGCAGTTCTATAAGCAACCCCCGCGGGGTCTAGAGGAGAGTTCGAGGTAGGTGCTGGACATAGGAGGCGGCACTAGGGAGGTAGGTAGATAGGTAGGTAGGTAGAGGTATCTAGAGTATCTATTCGGCCCATTGCTACCTGTCTAACTGGCGGCTGTTTTTTTTTCTTTCCGTGAAGCCAGCCTTCCGACGTGCGGAACCCGCGCCGACGCCATGCCACCGCGTCACCACGCTTCCCTCGGCTGCCGGCCGTATACCAGATGCGGATGCCTCCCGTCTGTCTCCCTTGCGCGTGCGCCTCGCAACAGCCGTCCCCGGTCGGGCCCTTCACTTCTTCGAGAAGAAAGACATGATGTTGCCCTGGGCGGGCTTCGCCGCGGCGGCGGCCTTCTTCGGCTTCGCTGCGGGCTCCGCCTTGGGCGGGGGCGGCGGCTTGGGCTTAGCCGCCTTAGGCGGTGGCGGCGCGGCCTCGTCCTCGGAGAACGACTCCCAGGCCTGCTCCTGGATCGTGACCAGGTAGCCCTGGTCGTCCATGATCTGCTTCTTGCGCGTCACGCGGCGGCGGCCGCGCCGCCGGCCGTCCCCCTTGCTCGACACCACTTCCGCCGGCTCTTCTTCCGCTTCCGCTTCCGCTTTCGCTTTCCCTTTCGCTTCCGGCTCCTCTGGCGCTTCCTCCTCCTCCTCCTCCTCCTCCTCCTCCTCCTCCTCCTCCATCGGCTCGTCGGCCGGGCTGTCCGCCTTCTCCGCCGCTTCGTCGTCCTCGTCGCTCTCCTCCATCATCCGCCGCAGCTCCGCCTGCCGGTCCTTCCGCGACTGCCGCGCGCTGCTGCTCTGCTCGCGGCCCGCGTCCGGCGCCGGCTCCGCGCCGTCGTCTTCGCCGTCGTCCGACAGCGCCGGCTTCTGGTCGTCCTCGGCTTCCGCTTTGGCCGCCGCCTTGGCCGCCGGCTTCTTGGGCTTGGCCGCGGCCCGAGCGAACATCTGCCCGATGCCCGAGGACGCTTGCCGCTTCGGCGCCGCGACGGGTTTCTTGGCCGGCGCTGCTGGTGCGGAATCCTTGGTAGCGGTTGCGTTGGGCTCTTCTTTTACCACTGCGGGCTTGGCCTCCTGCTTATCCTGAGCCTTCGGTTCGACCTTGGGTGGAGGTTTACTAGCAGCAGCAGCGGCGGGTTTCGGCACGGGCCCGCGGCGCTCCCTTCGTCGCACGTTGGGGTTCGCAATCGTGCCGAAGGTCTTGCTCGCAGCTAGACCGTCGTCGCCTGCTGCTATCGACAGTCCGACTACCTGCCGTGCGGTGTCGGCTAGAAGCTGGAGATCCTTGAGCGGATGCGGGGCTAGGCTGTAGACGTGTATTGAGGTGACTTTGCTATACTCTGCCAATACGTCTGTTCTCTGTGAGCTAATCTTCGCGCGGGAAATGGGAGAAGTATTGACGGGTACCTTGAAGCTGCTCCTCCTTGACGAGAGAGAGCGTATAGGTAGGTACGTCGTCGTGGGAAGAGCCGGGAGCGTCGCCGTGGGAAGGGGTGGGAGCGTCGCCGTGGGAAGAGGCGAGAGCGTCGTCGTGGAAAGGGCCGGGAGCGTCGTCTGAGTGCTGGGAATCTTTCATCTCCACGTCGCCATCTTCCTCTTTCACCCTTTTGACTGGCTTCCTCGTGCCGTAAACGAGGTAGGTGGCATGCAGCGTGCCTGGGTGCTTGTCATTCTGCGACTTGTGGAACTCGTAGAGCATTCTAGGAAATAGTCAGCCGTCTAGCCCTTCTCGGCGCTGCTGCTACTGCTACTTTTGAGTCTGCGGGATGACGGCAGGGAAGAGTGGCAAGGCGTGCGTACTCTTTGGCAGTGTTGACATGAACTTTGAGGGCTCGGCTCAGCAGACGATAGGTGACCTTGGTAGTGCCGGTTAGAACCAGCCATATGAGCTTCATACATACATGTATGCACTTTAGAAAACTCACCAATTGGTCCTCCGTGAGAATCTTCTGGGCCAGATACTGCTTGTAGTCGTCCATGTTAGGTATCGGATCGGGGATAGTAGCGTGTTGGATCAGGTTAGATGCGACGCAGTTCTGAGTATCTAAGAAGGCAGATCTTTTTTTTCTCTCGTTTGCTAAACCGGATGAGGCCAGAATATATGAGGAGAATCGAATTCCTACGGTCGCTGCATGGTGCTTCGAGATTCGATGTTGAAGTTGCGAAGAACTAGCAAAGCTCCCCCGGGCAACAGTGGAGAGAGAGAGAGAGAGGGTTGTCGCGTCGTAACGCGTTAAGTGGTGGGGCATCGGGTTTGCTGCTAGGATGCATCTAAGCCGATATCCAGGGTCCTATATATATGCACCACACGGGGTCTAGCGATGTATTGAGGGGTTCAATTAATTAATGGGGCCGAGAAAGCGCGTCGTCGAGGGAGACACTCGCGACTTGGGGCTTCAGGTATCAAAGATCATCAACAATCTCATTTGACCACCCGGCTTACCCATATCTGCCTGCGTCTCTCTCCGCCTCTCTCTCGCTCGCTCGCCTTCCTCGTCCATCCCTCTGATTATATTAACATCGAAGAGCTGCTATAAGCGTCCGGCATCTTTTTTTTTGCCTCCACTATTCCCTTTGTCCTCGCCTCTCCGCCCGGGTATAATCCTCGAAACACACACGCACATGCATCCGCCCATACAAAAAACCGACGCTGCGACCCCCTCGGCCACGGTTGGCAAACGTTCCGTGTACCTGTAGAAATATAGAAATACCTGTCCTAGTCCTGGCTGTCGCCGTACCAATGAACGGTACCGCCACCCTCGAACGCTTTGACGATGTCGCCGACTCTACCGATTGGCTTCCGACGCCGCTCTCCGGCCTGGCGGGCGTAGAGGCCGCGCTCCGGTGCCAGGTCTGCAAGGATTTCTACAAGACGCCGATGCTGACCTCGTGCCACCACACCTTCTGCTCCATCTGCATCCGCCGCGCCCTCTCCAGCGACGGGAAGTGCCCCCTGTGCCGCGCCTCCGAGCAGGAGCTGAAGCTGCGGAACAACTGGTCGATGGAGGAGGTCGTCGCCGCCTTCACCCAGGCCCGCTCGCACGTGCTGCTCTTCGCGCGCAAGACCGACGATGACGATGACGACGACGACGACGCCGCTGACTCGGCCAAGAGGAAGCTGGACAAGACCGAGGAATCGCCTAGTCGGCGCTCGGGCAAGCGACTGCGCTCCTCCACGAGGCCGAGCAAGTCGAGCGGCGTCGAGGTAGCCTCCGAGACGGCGCGTGTGGAGTGTCCCGACTCGGCCGACGAGGACCCGACGTACTGCGAGCCGGACGACGGCCTCGTCGAATGCCCCATCTGCCTGCAGCGCATGAAGGCGATCCAGGTGGACCGGCACCTGGACACATCGTGCGCGGGGTCGCCGCTGCCGCGATCGCTCCGCGGCTCGCCGAGCAAGCCGAGCCGGCCGTCGCGGGCGCCCCCGCCGCCGCAGCCACCGCCGGCGCCGCTCAAGACCCCGGAGCGCCTGCCGGCGGTCAACTACGCGATGCTCAAGGACGCGGTGCTGCGGCGCAAGCTGGTGGACCTGGGGCTGTCGACGGCGGGGAACCGGCAGGCGCTGGAGCGGCGGCACCGCGAGTGGACGACGATCTGGAACGCCAACTGCGACTCGCAGCGGCCGCGGCGCAAGGCGGACCTGCTGCACGACCTGGACGCGTGGGAGCGCACGCTGGGCGCGCGCGCGCCCGCCGCCTCCCGCGCCCTCGCCCTCGGCGCCCAGATCCGCGACAAGGACTTCGACGGCGCCGCCTGGGCCGCCCGCCATGACGCTTCCTTCCGCGACCTCATCGCCAGCGCCCGCCGCAACAAGCCCATGGCCGCCGCCCAGACGAAGGAGACGGAGGCGGAGAAGGAGGGCGGAGCAGCGGGAAGGGAGGGTTTGGAAATTGGACCCGCGGCACGGATACGCCACACGCCCGATATACCACCGGAACAGGAGCGATGGGAGGGGGACGACGAGGGCCGGGATGCCATCGGCGACCTAACCGGCGACGATGCCGACAGCACGGCGACGGTGAACGGGGGCAGCACCAGCAATAGCAGCAGCAGCAGCAGTAGTAGTAGTAGCAGGGGGAAACAACGGGCGAGGGTAGACATAGACCGGTCTCCGGCCGGGCGGCCGACGGCGATACCCTGAGAGATAGATAGATATAGCCAGCCAGCCAGCCGGCTAGTCGTCTTGGGTACGCGGCTGGGCTGGGCTGGGCTGGGCTGTTTGTTCTAACGCGCCGAGGTATTCTACGTAGGTACATACAAGCATGCATCGATCCATCCGTCCGCCCATTCTGTTGCCAGTTGCTGTGTACATCTCCATGGCGTCTTTCATATGCCGTTGCATACCACTATGCCCGCGGCCTTTCCCCCCCATCCCGTGCCTTTGTGATGCGCTTTCCCTGCTGTAGGTATTGCTGTCGCCGCCGTGACGCGTATTCATTATGATTAACCATTCATTCTTCTTGTCCGTCTCCTCAGGCCTTTATCCCGCTCAATCTATCTAACCCCGTCCTTACTTGCCCAAATGCACGCCCTCGAGCTCCCCGGCCGCCGCCGTGACCGGCGTGATGGGCCGGCCGTCCTCCTCGCGCACGAGAGCCGCTGCCGCGGGCGGGAGGCGGTCGAGCTGCGCGAGCCTGTTCCTCGTCTCCTCGGCCTGCCTCTCCTCCTCGGCCTCCCTCTCGCGCCTCGCCGCGGCCTCCTCTTGGGCCCGCTCCTGCGCGAGCAGCGCCTCGAACTCGTCGTCGACCTCGGCCTCGTCGACGGCGCCCGCCGGCCCCGCGTCGGCGATGAGCGCGCCCACCTCGTCCACCTCGGCCACCTGCGCGCGCAGCTCGTCCATCACGTCGGCGACGGCGTCGGCCCCGCCCACCCGCGCGTTGAGCCCGCGCAGCGCCCCCGCGCTCGCCCGCAGCACGCGCACCGCCTGCACGCTATCCGCCGCCTGCTCGATCTTGGCCGCAACGTCCTCGAGCTGCGCGAGGGTCGCGTGCCGCCGCTCGAGCGTCGCCTCGGCAATCTTCTTGGAGCGCAGCGCCGCGAGCGCCGCCGTCCGGTTCTTGCGCCGCGTCGCGTCGAGTGCCGCGGCGCGGAGGTCCTCGACCCGCCGTGTCAGCGCATCTGCCTGCCGCGATAGGTCTTCTGTCAACTCCTTCAGCGACGCTACCGCCGCGTCCTCCTCTGTTATAGTGGGCGCCTCGTCCGCGGCTGCGGCCCGGACGATCCGAACCGTGTTCCCGTCCGTGACGAGCACGTTCTTATCCCGCGACAGGAACCGTACTAGTACTTCGAGGTCGAGCTCGGACATCGGTTGTGGTTGTTGTTCTTGTGATTGTTTTTGCCTTTCTAGCAGGGTATCACCAAATGTTTTCTGGAAATGCGTTTTCGAGAATGTTCGCTCAAACGGCGAGGTGCGGTCCGCGGCAGCCTCGTTAAAAGCTTTGGCGGTGACCTCGAGGTTATGTAGCACGACGAACTGGCCCTTAGGTAGACTGTCGCCGGGGCCGCCGATGCCGACCTGGCGTAAGCCCCAGGACACGATGGACCACGGGAGGTTCGCCCACGACTTGCTGTAGATGCTGTCCTTGGCAGCGAGGAATTGCTGTAATGGCATCATCTCTCCGTTGGCGACGGCGTCCTGGAGCGCGGTGCCGAGAGCCAGCGGGCGGCCGAACTGCTTCGTCTCGAGAGAGCGCATGAGGGCGTCGTCCTCCACGTCGAGGATGAGGCGGCTGTGGGTGGCGGACTTGGACGGTGCGTGACCGGCGAGCGCGGCTTCGGACAATCCCCGCTTCCAGGCGGCGACATTGGCAGCAAAGCCATCGGGATTGAGGGTGCGCTGGGATCGAAAGTCGGAATAGAGGGCAGGGAGGCGGGCTCTGCGCGTCGATGGCTCTCGCGAGTCAGGGCTAAGTTGTTCTTTGTTTTTTTCAAGATACCTGGAACTTGCCACGGCGTAGACCGACAACAAGAAAAGAAATGGGAGGGGATGCCATTACCTTCTAAAATTCTTGTCGTTCTGGACGAGGTAGTCAATGAGCTCGCCCATATTGGGGATAAGAGCAGGAGAAGTCGTGCCAGGGATATTCGTATTCGACGGCGATGTACGTTCTTCTAAGAGACGGAGAGGAGACGCAGAGGAACAAACAAATAAACAGGCAACCAAGAGATCGCGCTCTCGACACGTAGTTGTTATGAAGTTGATGATGTGTACTGGGGGGAGCCGCCCGCAGTGGAGCTGGACAGGCAGAAACCCTGGGAATTCCCACTTGACGGGCTGTCGCGTTCGGCAGCGCGGCGGACGGTTGGAGGAGAGGGAGATGTTGGTGATAGGCACAGCTTGTAAGGTGTTCGTGCAGGTAGAGGCGTAAGCCAAGAGGCAGGCTTGGATTTACGGGCTTCAGGTGCCCGTCAGGCTTATCGGCACCGGTGACGTCGCGCCGATAAGGCCTGTGGCGCCTGCAGACCTGCCCTAAGCCACGTTGACCTCGGGCTGGTTCAGCGCCTGAGGTACCTACACATACCCACCTCCTAGGTACCTGTACCAATAAGCTACAGGTACCTGGGTACAGGCACGCCAACCTCGATGCTATCGTCGCCTATCATCGCCTCTCACCCCAACCCGAAGGCAGGGTGAGAGAGGAAAAGACGATGCCTCCTTTTTATCTTGTAACTCACACCCCTTGCGGCGTCTAGTCAAGCATGCTTAGTATACAGATCAATATTGGGCTCTCTCTCGCAGAGCTGCTACGCTAGAATTGGCATGTTGACAGCGTACACACCGTGGCCCAAACGTAGTCAACTTAGGTACTTCTCTAACGCGAGCCCCTACCCGGGCAATGGTTGGTGATATAGCACTGGTAACGCTACCTGACTGACCGGCTATAACTCGGAACAGCTAACGGACTCGAGACCAATAAGTAAGAAGAGAATATCGCTACGCTTCCTCCTGCCAGTTACCTGTATACCTACTAGAATAAACGAGACCTCCAGGGACACGGGCTCATCTCGTTTGGGCCACCGCCGTCATCGAGTGCGAGAGGGCGAGGAGTTATCCGGGGATAACCACCGTAAGCCCGCTACCACACGCATCGAGCTGGCCCAACCAAATCGTCAAGTACGCCCTTCTATCGCTCGGGTTGGCTATCGTCGTCGTCGTCTCGAGACCCACGGGCCGCGGTGCGTAGCTGGCTAGCTTGCTGGCACGAGCCATGCTTCGGTGGCCTTCGTGACGTCCTCTGGAGATGGGTTCGTTGCGCCGAAGAGCACGTCGATAGACAGAAACGATAGAGAAAAGAGTAGGCAATACGGGACACCGCCAGGACCCGAGCGTTTCTGCGCAGTAATCGCGTCCTATTCCCGCCGCCGACGGGTCCCCAGGATCACAATCCTCGCGTGCTCCAGCAGTCACTCGTCAACCTCACCGCCGGCCCCCTGCACCTCCCGGCATTAGGAGCTCTAACGCCGCGTCCACGCCTGTCGAGAAGAGATGCGGTATAAGTGCCCGCTGGCGCCATGCGCCGCTAGACCTATAAATATGAAGCCAAGACACTCCCCCACCTAGGAGGGAGGGAGAGCGTAAGGGACAGAGCCCTCCGGCCGAATAGATCCGAACAGCTTCAGCAACCAGTCCGCGCCCGCTATTCCCCCCGGGCCTCACTTGACCCGACTTATAAACACAGGCATACAAACATACCCCGACCCGCAGTCATGCCCCCGACCTTCACCACCCCCGCGCGGCCGCTGACCTGGCTGATCACGGGGTGCTCGTCGGGGTTCGGGCTGGCGCTCGCGCGGGTGGCGCAGGCGGGCGGGCATACGGTGATCGCGACGTCGCGGGAGCCGGGGCGGACGCCGGAGCTGGTGGCGGAGGTGGAGGGGCGCGGGGGGCGGTGGCTGCGGCTGGACGTGGCGGCGGGCGGGGGCGAGGGCGACGATGCGGACCCGGAGCTGGCGGCGGCGCTCGCGCGCGCCGACGTGCTCGTCAACAACGCCGGCGCCGCCGTCTTCGCGCCCGTCGAGACCGCCACCGACGCCGAGCTGCGCGCCCACCTCGACACCATGTACCTCGGGCCCCTGCGCCTCGTCCGCGCCGTCCTGCCCCACATGCGCCGCCGCCGCTTCGGCGTCGTCGTCAACATCAGCAGCGGCGCGTCGCTCGACGGCCGCGAGGCCATGGGCGCCTACGCCGGCGCCAAGGCCGCGCTCGACGGTGCGTTTCCTGTCTTTCTCCCCCCCCCCCCCCTCTCCCCCCTCCCCCCTCTCCCCCCTCCCCCTTCTCCCCCCTCTCCCTTCTCCAACTCGCCTGCTCACGGTCTCTAGGCATAACCCGCGTGCTCGCGAAGGAGGTAGCGCCGTTCAACATCCGGACGCTGACCGTCGTGCTCGGCATGTTCAACACGAACATGGCGCGCGCGACGGGCGTGGGCGCCGCGCCGCTGCCCGCCGACTACGCCGGGTCCGTCGTCGAGCGCATGGTCGAGTTCGCCGCGGCGCGCGGCAGCGCCGCGATCCCCGGCCCGCCCCCGGCCGCCGGCGACAAGGACAAGGCCATGCGCGCCGTCTACGAGGTCGTCCTCGGCCGCGGCAGCGCCGGCGCCGGCCGCGGCGACGAGACCCTCCTCCTCCTCGGCGCCGACATGACGGCCCGCGCCGAGGGCGTGCGCGCCTACCTCGGCCGCGCCCTCGAGGCGTTCAAGGACGTGACTGGCAACGTCGGCGTCGACCCTTGATTTCGGTCCGTCCGTCGGCTCTCCGCGCTGTGTGCTGGGGATGTGGGATGGCTTCTGAGACAAGGGAGTCCCGCCCCTTCGTTGATGGCGATTTTCCTCCCGCTTCGGGCCTCCATTTTAAGGTGTATCTACACGAGTTAGAAGATATCTCAGAATGCAACACCTTCTATTGACGTGACGTGAAAGAAAAGGGGGAAACATGTAGATGCATAACGGTAGCCTAGAAGTCAGGCTCTCGTAGCGGATAAAATGCAGGGCAACCCCATTGATGCCGATACCACATTAATGTGACCAAAAAGCATCTCGTGCATATAATAGACACCCTCCTCTACCTCCTCATGCAAGCCGCTGAACCTATATATACATCAGCACTGTCGGAGAAACGGGCTTTAACACATACTCGGGGGCAGAATGCTCAGAGGCCTCTTTTCCGGATTCTATATCCTTCTATTTATCTTAGCCAGCCCATTCGACCGAGACCTTAGGCCCCCGACTCTGCCATTCCCTTATCCTGACGCTCCCCATAACCCTAGTGCGACGCGTATCTGAACGCGACGCCGTGAAGAGCAGCGCAACGCACGTAAATACGCGGCATCGCGGAGGCTTTATGTACCGCCGTAAGCCTACATGTATCAGTGTAGGTAGTGGTACGTTTTTTCCGACATATGTAACCGTGTATATACCTATATCCCGTATATACATCCCGCCTAGAATTACCCCTTTACTTTTTGTCGTCCCCCGAAGAGAAAGGGGGCGATAGAGAACACAAAAACGTCTATACCGAGCGCCAGCCAGTCGATTTGCCTATAAGCAAATATTCCGTGCCTATGCGAACCAAAGCTGATGCTTCCCAAGATATCCCGCCTCGCCCGAACCATATGCTGCCTTTCGACCCCTTTCCGCACAGAATACACCCGTGTGCGTGGGTCAAACCCTTTCCCCTCCAAACCTCTCCTCTTTCTCTTTCCGGGGTGTTGCCGGCACATATGGAAGCTGGACGATCTACGTCCGGCAAATATGGGTATGATGTCGAGATGTAACACGTGAGCCTGCAGCGAAGAAAACCAAGAAACATACCCCCTGAAATCTGCACTCTTCGGAGGCAGATGCTGACCAAATTCGCCAAATGAGGCGCGGGTCAGCCAAGAATACTACCACTGCCACCAACCCTGTGTCCGGCGGGTATAGATATATGCATATGTATATGTATGTACACCACTTCTGCGTGTGGGTGTGTATGGGTGTGTGAGAGGGAGAATGCGGGAAATTTCTTCCTCTCCCCCTCCAACGCCCTTCAAAGCTCATCTCGCAGGATGCCCTGTGAATGGTATGCGTTTGACCGGCTCGGCGGCTCGTACCAGTTCTGGTACGGATGGTTCGGGAGGCTGAAGTCGGCAAAGCTCAGCGGGTTGACGTGTATTGGCCGCGGCGCAGCGAGTTGCTGCGATCCCGCGGATACCACATGCTGTGGCGGGGGTGCGGAGGTGGCCGTCGTCGCCCGCGCAGCCGCGCGCGCCGACTCCATCTGCGACTGTGCTCGCGGAGGCGGCTGCAGCTTTGCCACGACGCCGCTATTGTTACCATTGCCGGCACGGGGTAGGAACTGCGCGGCCAGACCAGTCGGGTCCATCTTCTCCCAGCCCCAGGACTTCTTGAGGCCGCGGACGACACCGCCGAGCTTCCAGCCGGTCTCGCGGTCGATCTTTTCGAGTGTTGCCACGACCTCGCGTTGCTCGGCGGCGTCGGTCAGGATCTCGGCGACTATGGCGAGCGACCGGATCGACACACTCGCGACGCCGCGGTCCTTCGTGTGCGCTACGATCCCGCACACCTGATGCGCGTGGTGCTGCTGCACCCTGCGCGCCTCTTCCGAGTCCCGCGGCAGCAACGGGTTGATCTGTGCTAGTAGGCACTGTGCCGTGTGGTAGTACAACCGCCCGACGACCGCCGCCCGCTTGATGAGCCTAGGAAACCGGACGCGAGTTAGTATCCACGTGCGACAGCGATGCTCGCGGCGGAAGCGACAACAACTACAACAGGGATGAATGTACGTACCAGACGTTAGGGAACAGCGATTTATCGGCACCGGACTGCTGCGAAGGGTGCAAGTAGCCGAACGGGTGCATGGGGCGGGGACACGAACTATTCCAGCTGTCGCACATATTCTTAAGGCGGCGCCATTCCGCGTACCGGGCCTGCAGCCGGGCCTGCTCGTCGTGGGGGCTCGGCTCCTGGAACTTGGGAATGCTAGCGCGGAAGTTGGCGATCTTGGCGACGACGTAGAAGATGCGGTGGACCCAGATCTCCTCATTTCCCGTGTCCTTCTCGGTGCTGAAGTCCATGTCGACGCCCCACTGGTCCGGCTCCCACGCTGTCTGCCAGTTGAACGCGAGGCACGAGAGCAGCTCCATGCCCACGTTGAGCCAGAAGCAGGCCGCACCTAGACCCTTGCTCTTCGCGTTCCACCCGCACTCACGGATGAGCGCCCGCGCGCCCGCGATGTGGCTCATGCGCTGTGTCGGCTTCTCGCTCATGATCTCGTACACGTTGAGCACCACGGCCGTGGTCGCGCACTCGACCATGTTGCGCTCCGGGTTCTGCAGGTTGCGGAGCAGCTGCGTCGTCGCCGTGTCGTAGTAGAAGAGAGCCCTGTCCTCGCCGTACTGCTGCGTCACCGTGAGGTGCTTCACCCCGCACGCGAGGAGCGCGTTAAGCAGCATCGGGCACTTGAGCGCGTGGTACGGCACCAGGCGAGAGAAATGCTTCTCCTTGTCGAGGCTGTCCATCCAGACACCCACCTCGGCGACGAAGACCTGCATGAACTGCAGCTCCTCGGGCGAGTTGAGGTACTCCCGCTCCCCGGGCTTGTCACTCGAAGGTGTCATCATGCCTCCCGCTTCGGCCTCCGGCTCCTGATTACCCTCCCCCGAGCTTCTCCGGAAAGCAGACAGCGGCCCGACGCTGGTGAAACCTGCCACGGAGGTTGCGGCTGACACATCGCCACTCCTGTACCCGCTGTGCGAGGGAGCGCGGCTACCTTCGTCCTTGAGAGGCCCGAAACCATCCGACACCAGGTTGCTGTACCCAGCAGTTTGTGTAGCGCTTATCGGGGCCATATAAGAAGCATCGCTACCCTTTCGCGAGTGTAGTTGGGCATCCGCGGCGTAGTCCGAGTGTGCTTGGCCCCGGTCAGAGTAGTACACGGATTGTGGAGTCGAAATTATCGTTGAAGACCGATTGTCCGGCCCTCCGTTTTGTGTTTCCGTATTTTCGAGCGCGTACGACCGCCGGAGAGAAGAAGAGTCTATATGAGGTTCCAAGGGCGGAGTGGCAGCCTGGCTGTCAAACATAGCGTATTTCCCTAACCCCCCCTGATATTCCGAGGCGATTAGGCGCGACTCGTCTTGGAATTGCACTGCTCCATGTTAACACTTACCGACAGCGGATACGAGGAGAACAACATACCTGCCCACTCCTCCGTCGGAGGTACGTAGGGTGGTGCTTTGCAGGTCATGTCGATGAAGTTGAGCCGTACGCCTCGTTTGCATTCTCTACTACTCTTTCGACAGTTGAGGCAGTCTGGCGTGCCCTCGTCGCATTTGAGGTGCCTCTCCCTACATGTTAGGCAGCCCGTTCGCACCCTCCTACTCTTAGCAGGCGTCGCCTCCTGGGAAGTCATATTGGCGACCCCGCTGGACTTCTTGGAGCCGGGCGAGCCGAAACCGGACAAGCGGCGACGTTTCGGGGGAGGGAGGTCGAAATTCTCGTTCGGAAAGCCGCTGTCGACGGTGCACGGTGGTAGAGACTGCTCGGCATAGTGGTGCGTCGATGGCGCCGGCGCGCCGAGTCCGTAGCCCGGGACGAGATTGTTCGATGAGGTGATGTCGTATGCCGCCAGAGCTTCGGTAGGTGAGACCCCGATGGCACGAGGCTCTCTAGGCGGGGTGGGAGAGCGAAAGAAAGGATCGCGAAGGATCTTTAGGAATCTTCGGCTACGTTGGAGAACCGACAGGGGACGGAGCCGAGGACGAAAGCAAAGCGCAGAGAGTTTTCTCGCGGCCACGAGATGGAGGAAACGTCGCTAACTGTCTGCCGTTCCTGAGGAGTTGGCGGATGGCTGTCGGTGTCTGATACCTACTACTACTAAGTCGCGAGGCGTTTGCGCGGATATCCTTGAGGACGGGACGCAGTATGGCGGGGAAGATAGATGGACGATGAGAAGTCCCTGAACGACAAGAAAAGCCTCGGTATGGCGTGGAATAATGCGTGCAACTGCGCAACTCAGCTTAGAGAACCAGACCCGAGCACAGGATGTGAAGAAGTGCGCCAAATGTCTCGAATTCTGATCGAGACGGCACCAACTGATTGGAGAGCTCCTAATTAAGCGAAGCTGTGGCGCGCCGTCGTGCGTCGTGCGCTCTGCGTTGTGCGTCGAGTGAAATTAAGATTGAAACCCGAAAGCCAGATCGTTCCCGGCTCACGTCTCTCCCGTCTGGCCTTCTACTTTCCCGTTTTTTCCTTGTATCGGGAGAAGGGGATCTGGGGATTCCAAGGCACCTAGGCAGGCACCTGTGTATGCATGTATGTGTAGTTTGTAGACAACTCTCTAGTTCCTATCACGGGTAGTATGTGTGATGATACCCGAGCAGGCCTGAGCAGGGAGAAGGATGGCGTATGGACAAAACGCAGGTCAAGGCCCTTTGCCAAACATAGATGGGATGCCGTACGATACATCCAATAAGTACGTGGGTGGTGGGATGATGACGATGACCCCGGGTAAGCATCTAGCTAGGTCGTTAGATGTTGCCGGAGTAGATTGGACTTGGGACGGAGAGCTTCTTCTTCCCAGCTAGCGCGCAGACGGGCGAGGAAAGAAAAGACGATGAAGCAACTATGAGTAGAATCAGATGACAAGTTCGCCTATTCAGCATGCATACATCGGCAAAGAAACCGTGTTCGTGACAGCTCTACTGCCCGGCGGAGGCTGCTGGCCGAACCCTCCAGCAACATGAAGCTAGCGACGCTCTCCTATGTACCATGCAGGCAAAACGGACGCACGACTTCGTCCCCCGTCCAAGAAAGCTCCGTTACAGGGATAGCTTTGGTGTGAAAGTTCCCTTCAATACCAAAACATGAATCCCCTGGTCGTGTTTTCTGGACGTAGTTCACCCTTGCTAGTGAACGCAGTACAAAGCTGGGTGCAGATCCGACTGGGGGGGGAGGGAGAGAGGGGGGGAAACCGGCCAACCGCTTTGGTCGAGGCTAGATGTCCCTTACGATTCGTGCTAGAAAAAGTCTCCACCGCCCCAGCGTCATGGTGGTATCCCGCTCTCCGTGACGAGTATCTCTTGTCAGAGAAGTGCTTCGGCTTAAGTTGCTTCCAGGAGGCTTAGAGCTAGCGAGAAGTCGAGGAGGCTCTGACGGGAGGGCCTACCAGGCGCGATCCGAACTCGCTATGCCTGCAGCAGGCTGCAACGCTTGGGTGAGGAGAGGTTGCACACGAGACTCGACGAGGTGCCAGGGCGATGGACCCTGCCAAGCCTTTGTGCAGGACTGAATTGCTGACGTATAGGACGAAGTAATCCGTACGTATGCAGGTCGTATGAAGGTGCATCATATCATTGGGAATCACTTACATGCCTGTATCCAGACGGCGAAGAATGTACCGATGAGGTGACCACTTTTGGTGCGGTGAAATTTAGGATCTCCGTCCCAGTTATGTCTAGGACATACACAGACGCAGACATATTATTATTTCCTGGGCGGTCGTCCTTCTTTTTTTTTTTCTTTTTTTTTTTAGGTACTTTGCCTTTTCTTTGGCGCCATCTGTGCGATGAACCGTGGATTCGGAGCAGGCGTCACAGCGCGTCGTCCCGTCCACATCCACGCAGTCGAAGGTGGCTGTGAGAATGCTAGCTGTTTCATCGTCTTTGCGGCCGGCCCGCATGCGTCCCGTAAATCAGACCGGAGCAAAAACATCCCAAGAGCGGCGGCGCCTCTAGATCTTTGGGATTTGCAGGTCACGGCTATGGTTGTTTTGCATGTCTGCGTCGCGCGCACTGTAAACCCGGTACGGGTGCGTAGGCGGGTGCGTAGGGTGTTCCAAAGGCTCTCACGCCTAGTTGTTGTACGGGGCAGCATCCTCTAGGTACTTCACGGGATGTTTTGATTGGGGCAGGCTGTTCGTTTCAACTAATATTGGCCGGCAACTCTCGGCAGCGGGGCCAGGATCCCTGGACCCCGTCTGAGCGAGTTGGCGATGGGGTGCATATTGCCTTGCTGATCAAGTTGTCCCTCGCCGGCTTCGCACGAAGCCGAGTGCTGGCTGATACCTCTCAGTCCCCGTATACACGCGAGATAGATAAGGGATATCCGGATATGCGAGCTCGACCTAATACCCGTCAGCCACCTTGGTAGACATTGAGGTATGTACACATCAATAAAAGGTAGAGAGCTTGAGATAGACAACGAGCAAGTGCAGGTAGGTATGTCCATACTACCTAGTGTTGGGGCAACATGCCCAAGCTCCAGACCTACCTTACGCTTACACTCTAGTCTGTAGCATCGAGGTGCAGATTCCCCTGGTATCGACGTTACCTACTTCGTCTCTCAGGACCATGCCGAGAGGATAGCTGAAGCTGATTCCCAATGACCGTGAAGCAGCGTCATATGACTCCCGATGGATGTGAGGATAGGTATGACAGATTCTGTCGCTCGTTGAACTTGGGGCGGGGATCTCCCCAGCTCATCGGTATCCATCTGGCTGCCATGTGCAGATCCGATCCGCCCTTTGGTCGCGAAGACAGCACGAGGTAGGTCGGCGAAGGACGTCTACGGGACGGCAAGTGATCCGATCTCACTCGATCCCGAAGCCATGGCACGTATTCCTCATCGGGCTCTTGATTTACGCCTGGGGGCTTTCGGCAGATCAGATTAGGTGCTGGCTGTGGCCGAGATCGAACGAATGACAACCGCCATGTGGTCGATGCGGGTAGCCGCCCGCATGGAGTGCCGAGCAATGCTACGCCCATCTTAGGTTTTACTTGCTTCGCGACTGCGGGATTTGATAAGGGGGTATTGATGGGGTGTCGTCGGCTAGATGGACATAGCCTGATGGGCATAGCTGGATGAATATAGCTGGATGAATATCTAGGTAGATCCGGGCGTGATCGGTGGTTGAAGCAGGCAAGTGTAAGAGAGGTTGGCAGTTGACTCGTAGGTACTTAGGTAGAGGAGATGGTCCCGATCATGGCTAGCGCGACGGTTGACTGAGTACCTCTTCTGTGCTTCACTCTGTGCTTGCTATGCTATTTTTTATTTTTCCCCGTCCAGACAAGATGGATAGCATGGTATCAACAGTCTCGCATACAGCATACATGCACACCTATGCGCATTTGCTTTATCCATATATCCCCATTCGTATACACCGTAGAATTCGTGAGCGTATGCCTGATAGCCCCTTTCGTGAGCCATCTAAAGACTCAATGTCGGCGAGGGGTATGTATGCATACGATGTGATGAGCCACCCGAGGAAGGTCGGTAGGTAGGAAGGTAGGTGCCTAGGTTAGGTGCCTCCCAACCTTATACCCACCTATAATATAGCGATGACCCACCTATAATATAGCGATAACCCACCTATAATATAGCGATATTGGGGATATTGACCTACCAAACCCCCTTCAAAACATCCTCGCATTCAATTCATCCGACCTGCATTCCACCCCGCAATCACTACTACCGTCATCACTCATCGATACCACCCATTCATTCATCGACTACTGATGATCGAAAACAGCAGGTTTTGGCGGGTACCATTTCACGGCTCCTATTCGGATAGCGTGGATGAGGCTACGAATACTAGAAGAGAACATAGGGACCCATAGTATTTTCCAGCCAGAGTCCCGTTCGTTTCGTCGCCTACTAAGGGGAAGTCGGCCGGTCAGGTTGGATGAGGTGCACTGAGATTTGAGGAACAGCGACTATTGGAATCATGCCTCACCATCCGCCCGCACAGCCCAAGTCGGTCCTACGCGGCCACCGCGCTCAGGTACACGTCACGGCCTTCGTCAGGGGAAATCGACGACTGGCATCCGGAGATGCGGATGGCTTCGTCGTGCTTTGGGACTTGGCTATCATGCGCCCCCGAGCTGTCTGGCGAGCCCACGCAAACGCCGTCCTCGGGATAGCCGACTGGGGCCACGACAGGATCATCACGTAGGTCGAGTCCCAACCCGCAATCTATGCTTGACATCTTCTCTCAAACCACCGTAATCGATTGCCGTCCGTTGACCGAGAACCATTTCTCAGGCACGGGAGAGACAATCGCCTGATCGTGTGGAAACTCGCCCAGTCCGATGAGCCTTCCATGAGCACCGTTCTTCCGCTGGAGGAACCCGTGCCCGATCGGCTACAGCCGTGGGTACTGCACATACTCGAAGTGAACACTATGAACTTTTGCTCCTTTGCTTCTTGTCCGGGGAGCCCACACACTACTCCCGACGAGCTCCTCATTGCTGTTCCCCACACGCTAGAGACAGAGGCCGTAAGTCCATCAACTCGCCCTTCAGGGATGCCGATAGTCTGTTCATACTATCGCTTACACATTGGCTGCGCAGATTGATATCTTCCGGCTCCCCGGCCAGAATCGCGAGCACACCATCCGTTTAGGAAGCGTGGCCGAGAAGAAGGGCATGGTGATGTCGTTAGGCCTGTTTTGGGTCGAGGAATATCTAACTCTCGTTGCTGCTTATGAGTCCGGTCTTGCAGTGGTGGCGCGACTCGGCCGAAGCGAGACATGGGAGATATTATACAAGGCACAAGTTCATAGCCAAACAGTGCTCTCTCTCGATGTCGATCCGCTTAGGAATTATTTCGTAACTTCCGGCGCAGATGCTACCATCGCTAAGCACCCGATACCTAGAGTGATAACCCCAGCCGAGGAGTCGAGACGGTCAAAACAGTCGGTGCCGATCATCGAAACACAGCCATTAAAAATAATCAATACGAAGCACTCGGGCCAGCAGGGTCTGCGCATCCGGTCTGACGGCAAGATCCTCGCCACGGCCGGGTGGGACTCCAAGGTGCGCGTCTATTCCACCAAGACGATGACGGAGCTGGCGGTCTTGAAGTGGCACGAACTCGGTTGTTACGCAGTTGCTTTCTCAGCTTTGGCCGACGGAGACCAACCCGGATCTGGGCCTTCGAAACCAGCTGACGAGAATCCCGAGGGTGGACCGGCTACCGCTGGCAATGTCGCGGACGGTCAAGATACTACTGATATGGTAGCCGTGCCGAAGTTGGGCCAGCTCAGCGTCAAAGATCGACGGATGAAGATGGCGAAAGAGGTGCATTGGCTAGCCGCAGGTAGTAAAGACGGGAAAATCAGCTTGTGGGATGTTTATTGAAAGCCCGTCTTTGGGAGGGAGCTACGATTTCGAGAAGAAATACCCTCCCCGCTTCATTATTGAGTCCTCTTGACACGTAAGTCTGAGCGATTTTCTATGTACCCTACTGCAGCAGCTGAGTGGTGATCTAGGTCTAATGCTAGGTGTTGAGAGCTCCTAGGTATGGAAAGGGAGGCCCTCCCGTCCTTTTCTGCTCCACGCCTATGCCATCTACCGAATTCTATTTCTTCTCCATCCTAGTGTCCCGAGCGGCATGTCTGTCATGCGTATACCCGCCTTCCCTCTGAAGGGGGAGGCCCAACTATAGCTCAGACGGGGGGACGACTATGCCGTATTTCTCATACGGTAAGTCGGTTAGGCTGACGAAGTAGTCGGCCCAACCGTCGTCGATCTCTCCCAATTGGTGAGCATCGACCTCGCCGGCTTCGCCCGTGCGCCCGGCTAGGATCTCCTTCTCGCGGCCCTCGCACTCCTTCTTAAGCATTGGGTGGGGGCACCATACGACTCTCATGCCCGCGCGCCGCCCAGCTTCTACGCCAGGGACGCTGTCCTCGAATACTAGACACTCCTCGGGGGTGATCGGCTTCTCGCCTTCGTCGAGGCTGTCGTTGATGGTCTTGAGCGCCAGCAGGTAGATGTCCGGGAGCGGTTTGCCGCGGCCGGGCGGGACGCGCTCGTCGTCGCCTAGAACCCTGCGGTGCGTCTCGAAGACTGAGAACAGGTCGGTCCACCTGGCGGTCTTGACGGCGAAGTTGGCCGACGTGCTGCTCGTCGCGAGCGCGATGTGGACCCTCTGGGCCGTCGCTCCGTTACCGTTACCTCCCTTGTCCCCGTTCTTCACGCCGGTATGGTCCTTCTCGTCCCACCACTTGGTTCGGCCGAGGTCGCCGAGCAGCTTCTCGACGCCGGGCAGCGGCTTCGCGGCCTGGAAGTGGTGCTGCTGCAGGGCGGTGAGCTCGGTGAGGTAGACGGAGTCGGGGATGGGCAGCTTGGCCCAGTGGTGGAAGAGGGCGTTCGCCTCGGGTCCGGGCCGGCCCTGCAGCTTGGCCTTGACAGACCAGGGAAGCGGGGAGCGGCCGTACTTCTCGAGGATGAGGTTGATGCAGAGGGTGTATATATCCTCGGTGTCGAGCAGGAGACCATCCATGTCAAAGAGACAGGCCCTCACGGGCGGGAATCTTCGAAGGGGGGGGGGTCGAGGGTTAGTATCGCGTCCCGCCTGGCCGAGGGCGGGGAGGGACTTGCTCTGTATGAGGAGCCATATCGCGTGCGCGGTGTTCGTCGGGTTCCTAAGTCGCCCGTATGCGAGGGATCATAAGCTGGACTAGCGGCCCAGGAGAGAGTTGGTTGATTACGATTGTGACGACGAAGTATGCGCACAGCTCGCGCGCCTAGAGGAGATATCATAGTTGCAGACTCATCGCCGGGAGACAGGCGGGGTCGGCGGGAAATTACCTACATGTACAGGTAGGTACCTAGACCCTTGATCAGTCTACGGATAGTGTCTAATGTACTGGGTACCTAATGTATATGTGTGGGCGCATCGGCCGCGATAGTAGACCAGGATATTAGAGGTGTGTATCTTGAATGTGGGCTTTCCCTGCTTACCTACCCACCGTGATAACGATATCGGCGCGTCTTCGCTCCGTGCCGTCTCCCACGTCTATAAGTCAGAGCCGAGAAGACAAGCGTGTACACGTGGATATGCAATGCGTTGGACGGGCGGGAATAGCCTATACTGAGTAGCACTATCGCGAGTTGCGACCATGGGCAAGATACGTCCACGTTGCATCCGATGGAGGGCTATAAGATAAGCTTGTACGGATTCACATGTATGGCCGTTAGGTAGCATTGTGGCGTAGGGCGCTCTAGATTCCAGAGACTTAGCGCCCTGTGCAGTAGCGGCCTGCCCCCCAAGCACCGCTGACCGGACCACCGCTACGCCTCGTCGGGATTAGCCCCTTGTGCCTCGCCCACTTACATGAAGCTATACGTAGACTTCCTGGCGGGCGCCAGGCTGCCGAGCTATGACCATGACCATGTGCTGCTCGTAGGGATATCCTCTCTAGCTGCCCTGTGCTGGAGTAGGTAAGTATAGGTACTTACCTGCCTCCTTAGGGTGCCGTCCGGGGCAAGTACTGAGGTACACGCATATACAGACCTCTTTATGGGCGGAAGGATTCGCGTGCATCACATCCAAGCCGTGCATTGCATACTTCCCTTCCTTCTCCCCTGCCTGAACCGATGAGATAGCCGGGACAGCAAGTCGACCTACCTTGGGCATTCAGCATATACATATAGACAGGACCTGCTCCGCTAACCTTCCCCCCTCCTCTCTCCCCCGAAATCGACCTCGAGCTCCGAGCCATGGCCAGTCCTCCCAAACCCGGCGATGGAGAGCCTCCGGAGCTGACAGTGCCCGAGCGGTTTCCGCCTGAAGAAGAAGCAGTATGCTCACCACCACGATCTTCTCTCTCTCTCTCTCTCTCTCTGCCCTAAGCGTCCACCCTCACCGACCCGACTAATGCCGTGGATCTGCCTGTAGGGGTTACTAGAAGAGTCCAACGAGAGAAAAACCCAAGCGAACACCCTCTTTTCTGCGGCCAAGTACGAGAATGCCATCACCAAATACGAAGAAGCAACTTCTGTCTGCCCACACTACCTCGACTACGAGCTTGCCGTCCTCAAGTCCAACATCTCTGCCTGCCACCTGAAACTAGAACAATGGACGGAGGCCGTCAAAGCTGCCACCGAATCTGTCGAGGGTTTGGACCGTCTCCAGAAGGCTGAGGCCGACCGGGAGCGGAGCGAACAGCAGCAAAAGCAGAAAGAGGACGACGTCGAGGAGGAGATCGTAAGCTCAGGGGCCCAGAAGAGCGCGCCCGCCTCCCGGGACGAGGACGCCGCCGAGGCTGCGAAGCAAAGACGCCACGATGATATCCTGCGAATCCGAGCCAAGGCATTGATGAGGCGAGCCCGAGCACGGAGCGAACTCGGCGGCTGGTCGAATCTAGCCGGCGCCGAAGAAGACTACAAGATACTGTCTGCTATGACTAACCTCGGCGCCGCCGATCGGAAGATCGTCGAGGCGCAGTTGAGGTACCTCCCTCCGAGAACGAAGGCGGCCCAGGAGAAGGAGATGTCTGAGATGTGGGGGAAGCTGAAGGATGTGAGTAGTCGCCGAGGACAGGCGTGTCGGACGACGATGCTGGATGATAGATGCTGACCGGACGTGCGCAGCTGGGGAATGGGATACTTAAACCCTTCGGACTTAGCACGGACAATTTCCAGATGGTCAAGGACGAGAACACTGGCGGCTACAGCATGAACTTCTCGCAGGGCGGCCGGAGCCAATAGCGCGAAACCGTCGCCGTCATTCTGAACATCACCGCGATCCGGTGGGCCGGCGTTCAATACGTCCCAATTTCGGATGGATCTGGGTTTGGAGGCGTAGGGATGTCGGGTCGAGGGTAGTAGGTGTGTCGGGCTCCCCGTCTCACCGCCGTAGTGATTCTCCACATGGGACCCAACGAGGTTGGTTGACATCGAGGTCCGCCACCGCGCGCTGGGTTCCCAATGGTTGCCCAACTTCACCTCTGACCTGGGCGGAATTACTTACCTGCCGAGGGGACTCACCGTACTCGATGACAAATATCGACATATTTATAAGCGGGCTTAACCTTTACCCTAAGCCAGAAGGGAGGAGGGAACGATTCCCCCGGCCCAGGCGGTGACGATACCTCTATCTCATGGTCACGCTGCATACGAAAACACGTTGGGTGAATCACTCTCGGGATCTTTGACCAGTGTGCGGATGCCGAGCCATGTTGGGGCGTACCACTGCATGTAATTACTACGTCGAGGGAATCACTGCACTGGTGTGGGACCGAGGAAATTGGCTGTGAGCTCAGTTTACGACGGTGGTCTCGTGCGGGCGTTCCGAGATCGCCTGGAGACGGGCAACGTCCGGTGCCGATTTTTCCACCTGGGGTCGAGCTGCTCGAAGAAAGACCAACATGCTGATAAACCAAATGGATCATCTATTGCCCGCATCTGGATCGCGGTATGGCATGCAAGTACTTAAGCATACGGCTACGATTCCCAAATAGCCAGTGTATAGGTTGCATTTGGATTCGTTCGGATCTCCCCACCTTGATTGGAGTCTAATATCCCACCTGAAAGTTCACGACGACGGCAATACGCACTCCTTCTTCCCAGGGTACCTAGAATTGGGCCTAATCGCAAATATGGCTCCCGCTACTGTTACTATTGCCAGCGGCGCGACGTGGCAGGAGGTGGCCGCCGATCGGCAGCGACACAGAGATGAGTCGATCGCAGCGGTCCGCCCACCTGTGCCGGAAATACGCCCGGAAGACGTGCCCGTTAGCACCATCGCCATCCCGGAGAAGCTGCTGACCGCGAGGGAGGTCCAAATCACCAGCCTAGACGTCCCGGATCTGGCCAAGAGGGTAGCCTCAGGCGAGTGGAGCACGACGACCGTGGTCAACGCTTTCTTGCGCCGCGCAGGCATAGCCCAGAAGCTCACCAACTGCCTCACCGAGCTGCTTCCCAAACGAGCCCTGGCCCGAGCAGCGGAGCTCGACCGGTACTTAGCTGACAACGGGAAGCCGATAGGCCCGCTCCACGGCGTGCCATTTAGCGTCAAAGAGCACATTGGGATAAAAGACGAGGATATCAACGCCTCCTTCGTGAGCTGGGTCGGCCGGGTGTCCAAGGAAGATGCTCTGGTCGTGCAGTGTCTGGAGGAGGCGGGGGCAGTGGTTTTCGCCAGGACGACGCAGCCACAGACTCTGATGCACATCGAGACAAGCAACAATCTCTACGGGTAAGTGGGTGGTCACAGCAAAAGAGAGGGGGAGAGGAGGGGCGGGGCAACGGGGCATTTCCGACTTGCTAACGACCGGGGGTGTGGGAGATAGGGTGACGGTGAATCCCCACAACACCACTCTAACAGCGGGGGGCTCGACGGGCGGAGAGGGGGCTCTGATCGCCCTCCGCGGTTCTCTTTTGGGGATTGGAACCGACATCGGCGGATCGATCCGAGCGCCGGCAGCGAATAACGGCATCTTCGGCTACAAGCCCACCACCATGCGCATGCCTACCGCCGGCTGGTCTATCGCCATGGGCGGGGCCGAGTCTATCCTCGGGTCCGTCGGGCCCCTGTCCACCAGTCTCGAGGGGTTGAGGCTCTTCGCCCAGACGGTCGTCGGCAGGAGGCCTTGGCTGAGACAGCCGAGCCTGGTGGCCATGGACTGGAGGGACCCGGCGCAGTTCTTCCCGGACAGGAAGATTCGGGTCGGCGTCATCCGGAACGACGGCGTCGTGAGGCCGCACCCGCCTATCCTTAGAGCTATCGACGAATTCGTAACGAAGCTGAAGAGCCACCCCAACATCGAGATTGTGGACTGGAAGCCCTGGAGGCACGACCTGGCGTGGTCCGTCATCGTATGTGCCTCGCCGCCCTTACCCGTGTGCGCATGCTAGCGCGACGCGAGATTTCCAAGCTAACCGGCACGCAGGCGAAGCTGTACTACCCGGACGGCGGGAAGGAGATCAAGGAGATCGTGGAGTCGTGCGGGGAGCCGTGGCGGCCGCTGTCCAAGTTCATGCTGCACGAGAACCCGCACGTGGAGCCGCTGACGATCGAGACGCTGTGGGACGCTGTGGTGGCGCGCGAGGAGTACCGGAACAAGTACGCGCAGCTGTGGAACGAGACGGCGGCCGGGCGCGCCGACGGCCGCCCGCTCGACGTGATCCTGTGCCCGGCGACGCCGAGCGTCGCGCCCAAGCTCGACACCAGCCGCTACTGGGGCTACACCGCCCAGTGGAACCTGCTCGACTACCCCGGCATCATCTTCCCCACGGCCGACTTCGTCGGCGCCGGCGGCCCCGACGCCGCCGCCCGCGAGGCCCCGTACGCCTACCCCGACGGCTACGAGCCACTCAGCCCGAGCGACGCGTACTTCCGCGACCAGTGGGCCGAGCACGGCGTCGAGGGCTACGTCGGCGCGCCGATCTCGCTGCAGCTGGTCGCCAGGAGGTGAGTTTCTTTTCTTTTAATTGCTTCCCTTGTTCTTTCTTTCTTTCCCCTTCTCTTGAGACCGCGTATAAAAAAAATAGATGGGCCAAAGGGAGGAGGGACGCAGATATTCGCGCCGAGACTTGCTCGATCGGTCGGTTCATCAGGCGATTGGCTAACGCGGACGCGCTCTCTCTCTAGGTACGACGACGAGAAGCTGTTCAAGGCGGTGCAGATCCTGCTCGAGACGGCGGGTCTGCCGACCGCGGTACCCGCCTAAGCAGGACAGGTTCGGTCCAGCGGCGGGGTTGCGTAGGGAGGGGATGTCGGGATAAGATGCTAGGACGGCAGGACTTCGTGGTCGAGGATTGTGGTTTTGTGTCCATATATGTAAAACGCGCTAGCTCGGAACACATGACGCCCGAAGCTAAGGCGGCCTTAGTTACTACCGATGTTCTAGGTGGTGGCTCGAATATACATCTCCCAGTAATGCACGCGTGTCTGTATAATTCTACAAGTATTGATGTATCTGTCCCCGCGCCTCTCGGCTGACGTGTAGTACTTGAGACGGGGCCAGCGTGAAGTATGCGTAGTTTCTAGCTCACTTTGCGATAGAGAGCTAGGCGGATAGAGCCGCAATCGGGGCCGCCTGTAGACTATGCGGTGTAGACTGGGTATGTGTAATATACATTGAGGCTCCTCCTTCTATAACGTTTACTCTCACGCGGCCGTACTCGTTGCATCTCTACGAACCTGTCTCGGTGCCCTAGCAACTTGGCCTGGCTGGGCGCAGCTTCGGCGAGCCGTAACGTAATATATCCGCCCCGGGCTTGGCTAGCAGAGACGACCCTGAGAGCCCCGACTTGGCGGCAGTGCTGATTGCGGGCGTGGTCTCGGCGGAGCTAGGAGGTGCTGATTCCGGTGCGCGGTGAGTGTTCGCCCGGGAAGCCAGACTCTCCCTCGCCGACGCTACGGATCTCCGTAGGCTTGATGTAGGAAGCCAGAGGTCCCTCCGAATAGACTGTCGGTCCACTGATCCCGGTACTTGGGATAGGTACGATAGAACGGCAGACATATATACCATTCGTAAGCGACTTCGGCCTAGTTTCGACGCCTGGTCTCTGTGCTCTGAAAGGCGCCAGCAATAACCAGGTTAGGGGCGCGCATATCGCCACGCGTGTGATGCGTACCGCAGAGAGTCGTCTCGGACTCGCGGTGCGCCGGGAAATCGATGAGTCCGCCGTCTCCTCTCGGTTAGAGGTTCTTGAGGAAATGCTGCCTGAACTTCCTGTTGGCGCGGTCCGCGGCGCGGTACCGGAACTGGTCGCCGTGGATCTCGAACGTGAACGGCCTGCTGCTCTCCGCCACCCCCTCACCCTCGCCCTTTCCAGCAGCAGCAGCAACTTTCTCGCCGCCGTCGCCCTCAGCCGGGACCCGGATGCGGAACACGGTCCCCTCCTTGGGCACGGTCTTGACGCGGCCGTCGCGCGTCACGATCTCGAACACGGAGCGCGCGTCGCGCACCACGATGCCGCGGATGCCCACCCGGCTGGGGCACCGGCTGCGCGCCACCTCCGCCTCGGCGCCGTGGTAGTCGGCCGCGGCGAGCTTGGCCGCCGCCGCCGCCGCCGTGCCGCGCCCGTACAGGTCGCCGCCCAGCACCTCGCGCACGTATCCGAGCCACAGCCGGTGCAGCGGCTCGTACGTGGCGTACGCGCGGCGGCGCCCCGCGTCGCGCAGCCCGAGCGCCCGCCGCTGCCGCGCCGACAGCGGCTTCGGCTTGGGCGCGCCGGCTCGCGCCCTGGCCTTCGCCTCGCGCGCCGCGCGCCGCGCGCTCCGCGCATCGGACGAAGCCGCGGCGCTCGGCTTCAGCAGCAGCGGCCGGTGCTGGATCTTCTCGGCGAAGATGCGCGCGGCCGAGTCCGGGCTGTGGGCGCGCGCGAGCAGTTGCCGGGTCAGGAGGGACTGGTCGCCGCCATCGCCGCCGCTTCCGCTGGTATTTTTGTTGGTGTTATTGCTGTCAGGGTCGGGTTGCTGCGTCTGCGAGGACGACGCCATGGCTCCGGCAGTGTGGGAGGATATGTGTGGAAGAATAGGTTCTGGAGAGGAAGACTTGGGGCGGTAAATTAGGAGGCTAACTGAGCTTGTGCTAGAGGGGTTAGTTACGTAATGAATTCGTGGGGATGGACATCTATAAAACACCTAGTTGTCTCTTCTTCTCCATACCTACCCCAGTTCCTGTAGGGCTATTCACGACCCCTATTTTCCTAGCGTATCCCCAGGAATTGCCTTATAGATGCCTCTATTGCCCTTGGTACCTGTGTAATACGTAGCGCATCTACTGAAATTGCTCCCGGAAAGAAGTTCCCTTCAGGGACCAGAAATTGGTACAATACAAAGTAAGTGACTAATGTGATCACCGGTACATAGACGCCATGTGTGCCTCTAACGGCGGGCATCTTCAGAGGTTGGGTTGGACGTAGATGGGTACCTGTAAGTGGGTAGCCAGGGGTACCTGTAGACACTGTTATACGCCCAATAGCAACTGTGGTGAGTACCTAATGCATTCTGGACACATACATTCGGTACATATGCACCTAAACAGGTAGGCAGTTAGGTACCTGGATTACGTCCATGTCGGGTTCCCTCACCCGCCTCCATTCCTCCATCCTCTACATCCATCACATCTCCATCCACGTCTACAGGTCTGTTACCCTCTTATTCACCGTCGCCACCAACCTACGTACGAGGTAATACTTAGACCTTAACCCGACATGGCTTATTCGTGACCATCTCCGTCCTTGCGCGCCGAGTCCGGACGACTTTACTTCTTTGCTAGCCACGGCTAGTCGTCACCCCCTTCGTGTTATGCGCCTTGCACCATGTAATAACCACTCCAGATTCTTGAGATACCCTCGGCCGCAGCAACGAATACTGCACCCGCCCTCCCTCTCGATTCCGACATAGTTACAACCGTGAGAGCAGTAATAATAATAATACCATGGCGCAAGACGAGGATCCCACCCGCGATTCTGCCCCCGACTTGCAGATCCTGGGCGACCAGATCACCCTCCGGCCGAGAAGCTATGTCGAAACGCGTCCCCACGATGGCCAGGAAGCGCCGCTGATGCACAACATGGCTCACTTCCGCTCCGAACCGCTGCAGTACGTCCGCCGTTCGAATCATCCCCTCCCGCCTCGTGACCCGCACCCCCGGGACGGTGCCGCGCTAATATCCCTCTCCCGGCTCATCCAGGTTCCTCCGCGAAGTCTCCCTCTACGTTTCTGGCACCGGGTGGCGAGCATATGATAGAGTTATTGGCCAGCCCATCTTTTACTCCGGCTTCTCTGAGCAGATGAAGAATGCCGTTGTCTCTACGCCGCTCCTGCGCGCCCGGATATCCCAGCTAGCCGACAAGCAATTAGAACTCGAAGTGAAGGAGGGATGGCTTAAGGGGGAGGACAGCGACCATCCTTCGCAAAAGGCACACCGGCGAGCGGCCATCGAGTCGGGGATACAGGAGGTGGCTGAGAAGATGACGAACGACATGATATGCAAGTTCGAGAGCAAGACTTTCATTAGGGGAGCGTATTACTTGGTTACGCAACTGCTCACCCGAGCCTACCACCAAGGTACGCGACCCGTTCTGGCGGCGGCCTTCTCACTCCCTCGCGCCCGCACCTATTGATCGGATACCTAGGGATACACGTCTCGAGCGAGGAGGTTCTGAAGCTGCGGAAGGTCGCCGAAGTGGCTGAGCAGAAAAAGCAGAGCATCGTGTTCTTACCCTCCCACCGGTCTCATGTCGACTACATCTCTTTACAGTTGATTTGCTACCGTCTGGGCCTGGCGCTTCCCGTTGTCGTTGCTGGCGATAATTTGAATTTCCCAGTCGTCGGGAGCTTTTTACAACATGCAGGTAAGTGTCCGCACTCGTGTCCTCTCGATCGGAATACTCAGCTCACGGTTGCTGGATGCTTCAAGGCGCAATGTGGATTCGACGGTCTTTCGGAAATGACGTTTTATATACAACCCTTGTACAAGCCTACATAGACACTTTGCTCCAGGGGGGCTATAACTTCGAATGTTTTATAGAGGGCGGCCGATCGAGGACGGGAAAACTACTACCCCCCAAATTCGGCATTCTCAGCTTCGTAATGGATAGCGTGCTGTCGGGCCGGGTCGAGGACGCCGTCATATGTCCGGTGAGCACACAATACGATAAAGTCATCGAGACGGAGGGCTACGTCACGGAACTCCTAGGCATCCCGAAGAAGAAGGAGAACTTAGCCGACTTCTTGACCGGCGGCTCTTCGGTGTTATCGCTGCGACTGGGGAGGGTGGATGTCCGTTTTCACGAGCCTTGGAGTCTGCGTGGCTTTATTGACGAGCAGCTGACGAAGCTCACCAAATCGCCTGAGAATCTAAGACTGGACAGGAAAACGCCCGAGAACGTTGCGATTAAGCAGAAGCTACTGCGGACTATGGGATACAAGGTCCTGTCTGATATCAACAACGTGTCCGTGGTCATGCCTACTGCACTTATTGGCACCGTGTTGCTCACACTCCGCGGCCGAGGGGTGGGCAAATCCGAATTGATACGGCGGATCGAGTGGCTCATTGCTCGGGTCAGGGCGAAGGGCGGCCGTGTTGCGCACTTTGGCAACGCCCCCTTGTCCGACGTCGTAGAACGAGGATTGGACGTCCTCGGCAAGGACCTCGTTGGCGTCGTGCAAGGGCTCGCCGAGCCGACGTACTATGCTGTGGACCGGTTCCAGCTTTCTTTCTACCGAAACATGACAATCCACCTCTTCATATCCGAATCCCTAGTCAGCGCCAGCATGTACACCCGCGTGAAACTGGGCGGCGGCCCGGCACACCAGGAAATAACCTACAACGCCCTCCGGGACCAGGTTTTATTCCTCTCGTCGCTGTTTCGCGGCGAATTCATATTTCCCGGCGAGGGGTTGGCGGCAAACCTGGAAAAGACGATAGTCGGGCTCGAGAGCGATCGAGTTCTTAGTCTTAAGCGGGACGAAAAGGGAGACATATTGAGCGTCGGGCTTGCGGATGAAGAGAGGGCAGTCGGCCGAGAGAACTACGATTTCTACTGCTTCCTCATCTGGCCATTCATCGAAGCCAGCTGGCTCGCCGCCGTTTCGCTCATGGGTCTTACTCCCCCCAACGGGCAGGATAGTGGTATCTGGATCGAGGCTGCGAAGGCGCAGAACACCACGCAACTAGTATGTTTCTATTTTAATCGTTTCGCCAAGCTGATTGGCAAGTCGCAGATGTCTTGGAAACTAACCACTCGAATCAACAGCTGGGCAAGACCCTTTACCACCAGGGCGACCTGAGCTACTTCGAGGCGGTAAACAAGGAGACGCTTAAGAATTCCTATCAACGTTTCGAAGAGGAGGGGATTCTTTACGTAGTCAAATCAAAGGACGAAAAGGTCCCACCGCGGTTGCGGCTCGCATCCGAGTGGATGCCGTCGCGCGACCCAACTTCCGGAGCGCTGCAACCATCGGGCAGACTATGGGACTTTATCGAGCGTATCGCGTCGAGCCGGCGCGAGGGCAAGAACCGGAGAGACGGCGCGACGGTCAGCACGCGGGTGCTAAGGCTTGTCGACGCGCTGGGTGCGAAGCTGTTCGAAGACGCGACCAACGCCGAGGGCAAGGCCGAATCGAAGCTGAGCGCCGAGGAGGCAGCTAAACTGAGGAAGACCGTCGGAACCGAGAGGAGGAGGCGCAGGTTAGAGGGCCGGGCGAATTTATAATAGGCGCCGGATATATATATGTGCGTGTGTACTACTTGTATACTACTCGTTATTGCTTCTACTATCAGATACGACCGCGAATTCGCCTTGATGCATGAGGCTCCGAGGCCAACAAAGCAAACAGGGGCTTCACTGTACTTGAATAATAATACCATGTTCAGTCTACCTTCACTTGCAAACGCGCCCTTTAACTTATTAGTGCCCAAGCAACACAACCCTGACAGCTCCTCCGTACGAGGGCGCAAAACTACAAGACTCCTTGCCCGGCAGCGGGGGGATATTGTGTGTATATATGCGCGTGTGTCTCGTTGGGAATCCGGCGTCCTTCCGATGGGTGCACGGGATATGGAAACACCCCATTATACAAGGCCAGCGGGGAAGCAGACGTTGCTATGCGCACTCCGGGGTCGAAGAGGAGTCGGCCGTTCGAATCCGGATGGAAAACAGTGTGCCTCTTCTCTCCACCGCGCAAGATGATATTCCGGGCCCGACCCCCGTCCAGGGGAGGCAGCATCCCTTGCCAACCTGCCTCTGCCGAGAGCATTTGTAAGCGTCTGCGTCTACACGGACTCTCCTGTGAGATGGGGTAGTGGATAGAACAACGGCTAATAAATACAACAAAAGGGGGCACTGAATGACCAGTCTCAGGCCCGTCTTTAAGCTACTACCCCTTTAAGGGACGCCCCTCTACGGATTATTGTGATTGACCCTTGCTTATTAACGATTCCACGAGTATTATGGTCATTAAAACCAACTAAAAAACATGAATTCATAAATTTCCGGTAGCTATGTAGTTGTTACGGCTCACCTGAGAATAGAAGAGCTTACCAAGGTAGAAGTTAGACCCCCAAGGCATCTGTTCTTTTACTGTTTCGTTATTTTTCCGATACCAGGGCCTGAGCTCTCATCCCTTTCCGGTTGCTGTCTATCAGCAGGCCATTACTCGTCACAGCTCCATTCTTGACTCCGTGCCCCTTTTCGCGATCTGCGCAGATTCGCGTCCCCGCGCTCGTCCCCGCGCTCGTCCCCGCTCCTCTCTACGCCGCCCCTAAAGCAACAAGTTCCACAGCGCGAACACGGCGCCGGCCAGGGGGAAGACGGTGCGGACGGCATTCAGGCCGGACCACCTCTGGATGAGGGCGCGGACCTCGGCGGCGGTGACGAGGGGCTTCGCGCCGGCGGAGGGGCCGTCGACGGCGGAGGGGCCGTCGACGGCGGCGAGGGCGGCGTTGAGGCGGGCGTTGATGCCGAAGATGAACAGGACGGTGAGGGGGGGCAGGGCGAGGTTGGCGGCGGCCGCCGCCGCATAGCCGCGCCACTCGACACCGCTGGCGTGGTGCTGCTGCGCGAGCGCCAGGTACACCAGCGAGATGGCGGCCGCGCTCGTCGGGATCAGCCGCCTCCCCCGCTCGAACTGCAGGCTCCACCCGCGCAGCAGGCCCTCGGCCGGCGCGCCGGTGCGCAGGATCGCCGGGACGGCGGCGATCGAGTGCGTGGCGATGCTGCCTAGAGAGATTGGGGAGGCGGGTCAGTCGACGAGCGAGGGGGTAGGTGACGAGAGGGATGGGGAGAGAGAAAGGGGTGTGGCGTGCGCTACGACGGACCTGATAGCCACGCGGACCCGAGGATGCCGCCGGAGGCTGCGAGGGTCAGTGGTGTGGAGAGGAAAGGCATGCTTTCCGGAGCTACAGATAGTAGGTAGCTGGAGGGGTGGACTCGAGAAAGCGACGATGACACGGCGCGTTACGGCGGGGGGGGCGAGCGAGGGCGTGTGACACTCGTTGGAGCAGTGAGCAGCAGTGTAGCTGATGGTGTGTTCGTTATGCTGTAAGACGCAAGATCTGTCCAACGACGATCGCGGATATAGTGCTGCTGTTTGTCCTTGACCAGTAAACAATAAAAGACTCCGGAGTGGGAGTTTCTGTATTTATCTGTCTGCTCTATGCCAGCACCCGGCTTCTGGCATTGGTAACGCCTCCAACCATTGCAAGGCCCAGAAAGGAGTCATGGTGCGCTCGCGGGCGCGGACCCGGACAATTTGAAATGTCCGCGCGACGCCGAGATGGTCCCCCTGGAGCCAGATCAGCCCATCCCTCGCCGGTCTCCTTGTCGGCCGCTCGCCATGAGCTCATAATTATTCGGCGCCCACTTGCGCCGCATGGCTCCCCCGCTTCTAGAGTAGGTGGTGGATCGACCCTACGGCGTACCGGCTTCGAGTAAGGATCTCACAGGAGTCAGGTCAGCTTATTACGTGAGAGAATTACCGCGCTTGGAGGCGCCCGGCCTACCCAATAGCCGTCTGGGTTGGAGAGGAGCCGAAGGAACTAGGCTTGGAAATATGTAGATAGGTAACGACAATAAGCCGGGAGTTCCCTTTTAAACAAGGACTCTGTCGTGTCTAGTCATTTGAGTTCCATCGCGATAACCATCGTCGAAAATCGCCGTTGCGCGAGACGTAGGTAGGTCAAGTTGGCATAACCTAGGTCTCATAGGATTCAGCACATGAGGACAGGCATATCAACAACTCAACTGCAGCACTGTAACAGTGGCTTACCCCTGAAAAAGAGACATCCATGCGGGATCGGCGTCGCTTTACTGGAGTAAATGTCTGTTCGGTTTTATAAAACACAGCTGAGCGGTTAGAGCGCCATAAAACCGCCTCTGACGTGGGTACACCCGGCCCCCTCCAGACGAGAACATGTCTCGAGAGCAGGCCCCTTTTATCTTATCGTAATAGTACATTTCGCTCGCTCAGCGCAGCGTCTTGTTCCGGGAAGCCCAGTCCCCCTGCCCTCATTCCTTATTCAGCGTGACGCGCAGCGCGGGCGACGTGACGCTCACGACGCGGCCGTCGGGGTCGACGTTGAAGATGAGCCCGTCGACGGCGGCGGAGCCGTAGATGACGGACTCGATGGAGACCCAGGTGCCGCACTCGGTGGAGAACATGCGGCCGTCGAGGCGGGGCCCGTCGGCGTCCTCGAACATGGCCTTGAACGCGACGCGCGTGCCGCGCCCGTCCGCGCCCGGCCCCGCGAGCCCGCTCGGGTACAGCCGGATCCGCGGCCGCACCGGGTAGTACTGGTTCTGCAGCACCGTCGCGATCCACGCGAAGTCCGTCCCGTTGCTGAACCACTGCGAGATGCTCAGCCCCGGCAGCGCGTCCGTCTCGATCGTCATCGACGAGTTCACCCCCGCGTCTGCTGCTACGTAGTGCCCGCTGTACTGCGCCCCGGCCTCCGCCCGCGCCGCCTGCTCGATCGCCGGCAGCAGAGGCCCTCCGATGACGTCTGCTCCAAGTCGCGTGTGTCAGTGTTTATTCTCTGATTTCCTTCGTCTCTCTCTCTCTCTCCATTATTTTGATTCTTTTCGTACATAAAACTGGAGGAAAAAGGGGGAGGGGGAGGAGAAGCAGGGAAAACCTCATTCACGTACCGGCGAGGCCAAAACCGACGTTCCCCGGCAGCTTGCCGGCGACGAGGATCGAGATGCCGATGTCAAAGTCGGGCAGGAGCGCGAGGAGCGCGCTGTAGTTGCCAATGTTACCGGCCTTGTTGAAGGCTGTCGTCCAGCGGTACGTGTCCTCGAGGTTGATCCTGCGGGCGCCCCACGGCATGCCGACCATCGCCCGCGGGTCCGACGAGAAAGCGAACGGCTTGAGCCACCGCCGCGTCTGCACCGGCGACAGCAGCTTGTGGCCCAGGATGGCCCGGCCCAGGGCCGAGAGATCCGATGCCGAGGCGTACATGTTTCCGGTCCTGTCGGCGGGGTGCGTTAATATTTACTGTCTATGGTATTGCCCGATGGAACGAACTTACGCTACGGATTCCCCGATGTCGTAGGCCCATCCCGTCTCAAAGTAGTCTCCGGGAATGATGCCGAGAGAGTCGTTGGGGGCTCGGAGAAACGTTCGGTTCAGTCCTAAAGGCTCGATCACAGTTTCTTCGACGATTGTTTCGAACTTCTTTCCCGTTATTGTCTCGAGAGCATAACCGCTGTTAAGAATGGGCGAAGAACATCCATTGGTTAGGCTGTCCGTCCATTACGATATGTGAGGCCTCGCACGAAGTGTACTTACAGGAGTTGGAACGCAACATTGGAATATGCCGGCGACTGGAATGGGGCCAGAGACGGATAGAATTGGCTGATGCCATTGAAGAATTCTAAAGGGGACGTTAGTAAGATCCAAGGGAAGTTTTTAGCGATCTCGGGAGTCTTACGAGCTCGAGTACACGTTGGGTATGCTCCGCACTGGGGCATATAAGGTCAGTATGGGATCGATCCCCGTGTAATGACACAAGCCGATGAAGACGCAGGCTCGTAGAGTTTCCGGGCATAACCACTACGAGAAGAGAGCAGAGAGGGGAAGGACGAGACACCCACTGGCGGCAGTTGGTCCTTCGGTAACGGCGGGAATCCAAGTTGCACCACCCTGTCCTTCGTTTCTTTCGACTGGGTCAGCTCTCCAAGTAACGCATCTGTGGGTGCCTGTCAGCACGCAGCCGGCCAATCGCTCTGGGCTTTCACACGGTTCCTTACATTCCCGCGGGATTCCCGTCAACTGCGTCGCGAGACCGCCGAGGGTGATATCGTCCCATGCTACGTTGTTGACCGGGTCCGAGCGGTTGGCCAGCGCCTGGAGCTCGGGGACGTACTTCGTGATGGGCTCGTTCCAGAGCCGATCGCCGGCGTTGATGATGAAGGCGTAGATTGTGTAGATTTTGGTGAGGCTGCCGAGGCGGAAGACGGTGTTCTCGTCGACGGTCTTCACACCGGGCGTTGTCTGGTCGAGATTCGGCGCCGTGTGGGACAGCGAGAACAGCGGCTCGGGCTCGTGCGCGGAGAAGACCTGCACAGAGAGGGAGTAATCCTGAGCCGCCGCCGTAATGTTGGCAAATATATCCTGCAGGGTCGCCACCGCTGTCTTGATGGCCTCGTTCTGGGACGGCCGAAGGGGCTTCGGAAAGGCAGGCCCGTCAATAGGACATGTCGGCGAGGCGACGGCGGTCCCCAAGACCCAACCCAACACAATACCAACCGTCGTAGCCAACATCTTTTAAAGCACCGGGGACCAGGTACACGAGAAACAATGACACAACCGAGGAGACTGGTCTGATCTACAACGTCTACAGGTTCCCCTGGGCTGCTAAATATAAAGTCCCGAAAATAACCTACTATTAATATCGAGAGCTGGTATCAGATAAAGTCCATACAGGACCGGGGATACTCCCGGATCTTTGGCATGACTGACGCGGCGTGAAGGGTTCTAAGCGCCTGGTAGTAAGATAAAGCTTGTTATGGCTAAAGGTAAGGGGGTGGGCGGCTTCCTAGGAGCCCATGTGACAGTGATAAACGGAGTTTGGGTGTTAAGCTGGTGTTCTGCAGATGAATCCCCTGCATGAGACAGTTCTAGATCAGGGAAGCGAGGCTATTAGATCCTCAGATCGATAGATTAAGGCCTAGTAGTGTTGCTGTCGTCTGCCTCAGTGCGGCATCAGCAGACGACTTCGCGGTAGTAGTAAAGTGAACCAGTATCGAAGACCCTTCGGCTCCTTCTTATTTAGGTGTTCGCTAAATAGCGATCCAGATATCGTTATCCTATCCTCAGCTCATCTACGACTTTGAGAGGAACCATCCGTCGTCGTCACCATCCAAACTAGGGAGGTCAGCGCAGCTTACCTTTCAAGCTGTGATGCAACCGGCGCGAGTCCTACGCTCGGGATATACATGCCTACGTGCGCGGAACCTCCCACCCCCTGTGTCTCTCACGGATAAAGTAATGCGGCACTTCCCAGGTTACGGTGGGAACATTTGGGTCTTGGCGCCTCGTAGATTGCTACGTAGGGCCAGCCGTCCGGGGCCGCATACGGAGGGAGACGCCATCCTGCCCGAATAAGACGTTGCATTGCATATCCCCATCCCCCCCCCCCTCCATGAGAGCAACGCAGGGACAGGACATCAGAAGGTCTCTTCCGGCGGCCGAGCCGAATTTGGGCCATGACGTGACCAAAAATGCCATCGACAGCTGATATATTCTGCGGTTGGACAAGCTTGCCGAGAGCGTCAAATGAATGATAATGGGCCACGGGAACCAGCATCATATGATTGGTATTGAGATTCGAGGTGACTCCTTATAAGCAACTCTGCCTCATGGTAGATACCTACCTATTATATTGTCCTAGGAACACTGTCTGTGTGCCAATTATGTTCTTCCGCCACATTTGAAGATAGTCGTCGATGGTGGCGTTGAAGAGCGTCGTTGTTAGGTAGATCAAAGCAGTTGGTCTCGCGGGAGTCGTGGCGTTAGTCCTCCGCAAAACACCTGGCTCCATATACCTATCTTCTCAGTACCTATATAATTCGTGAGACATTCGTCTTTGTTGTGGTGGGATGTCCCGTCCCACCCACCAACCGGGCTCCGGGTACTCCGGGCCCCTGATCGGCTTTGGATTGTATAGGTAAGTTATCTCCTGCATTATACGTAGCATAGCATCTAGGAGACAACTTCATTCCGCTCCATGAACAAGCGCCGTAGAGCCTGGTGATAGGTTTATACCGTGATACTCGTATTAGGAGGGGTTCACACCATGAAAGCCCAGAATAGATGCGAGTATTGTACCTCACCCAGCTCCAGGAATGATTATCAAGGCCATAGTAGCAGGTACTGTGCCGATAACTGTATAGCGTAGACCGGCGCCCGCCCGTTCTCTGAATCGCGTCTGTTCCATATCGTGGGATTCCTCGACTATCACTTCCAGATGGTAAAATATTTTAAATATGCGCGCCGGGCTTGGTGCTGGAGGATGGGGCAGCGATGTTTCACCTTCGGGGGCGACCAACATGTGCGCATAAAGGTGTCTTACACGCACGCCTTAGAATAAGTAAATATAGGAAGTATAGTCATGACCAAGTCGGGGCGATGAGATCGAGGCCTAAGAGTTGCGGTGAGTGCCAAGAGATGTGCACTCAAGCAGCCACGGCAATCGATGGGTGACCACCTGCAAATAGGGGGAGGGGACGGCTTTATGCCGATAGTCATGAAGATCACGATGATATCAACTATTCACATATTCAATGCCTACTTCGCTTCGGCAGACGCTAACACCTTCGAAATGACATTGAGAATATACGTTTAAGTATCCGTATTGACACTCAAGTCCCCTAGTAACTCCGGCTAGTGTATACTGATCATCATGGCCTCTCAACATAGATAATAAACGCAGGTTCATCGTCCCGGCACGAACTAATACGGTCACAACGGCTAGTCGCCGTAGAGCACCCGAAGTGCATATGCAGAAGTATTACTTCAGGCCGCTTCTCGTTCACACCGCGAAGGTCTCGCCGAGGCAGCTGGCTGGGACTTAAATGGAAGAGGGGTTAGTTCCCAACGGAGAAATAATAACGAGCCAGCCAGGAGACCTGTTCCAGGGCCCATGTGTAGCTATACCACTCGACAATGATATTGGAGTGACAGAAACCTTGCACGACGGTCGCCGATGCACCCCGTCTCAGATAGTCATCTGGATTCTCATCCAGGCCGTGTAAGGGAGGACGAGCACGTCCTTCACCGCATTTTGCCCGTCGCGATCGTGACCGCTTCCGTCTTCGACGTCTCGGCCAACCACATATAAATACTCTCTGCTCGTCGTTGATTGAACATGGTATCGATTGGCATGTACGCCACAGCCATGCCCGCCTTTACCATCGCCGTCGTGCGTCAAGCTACGCACATGCATGCGTACGTGCGTACATGGGGCAGATCTCTCCACACACGCACATACACACGCATGCATATGCCCGTCCAGGATTTCGCCTGTCGTACGCGCGGGTCTGTACAGGTTGAGAGTGAGACACCGGGTGAGAGGGGCGAGAGGGAGGAGGAGAGAAACGAGGGAAGCCTTGCTACTACACAGGCACGCATATTCCTGGGACCGCGAAAACCTTCCGTGTGCTGAAAATTTCTTGGTTGTGCAGGCACATCGAGGGCCGAGCGGCACTATCGTCGGCATCTGAACGCAGACCCGCGAACTCGCCGAAGCAGCAGTGTCCTCCTCTGCCTCTTCACTATTAGCAGACAAACGCCTCCGAACCACCATCCCGCGGGTGTCCAAGATGTCCCTCCGTGCCGTCCTCGCCGCCGGCCTCCTCGCATTCCTCGGCGCCTTCCCCCCTCTCCCAGCCGCACCGGGAGCAGCCTCCGCCGCCGCCCTCGTAGCGCCGGCGCCGACCCGCCCCGTCCTCGAGCCCCAGGCCCAGCACCCCAGCGGCCGCGTCTCTAGCGTGTACCCGCGGGGGCCCTACGAGGCGGCGCGGGCCCGCCGCTCTCGCGCGCGGGCGTACCGCAACGACACGCGCGCGCACGAGCTCTGCGCCGAGAGCACCTTCGCGGACACGACGAACGCGTCGGCGCTGGCGGCCGCCGCCGACTGCGCCGCCATCGCGGCCGACCTGCGCGCGCACCCGGGCTACTTCGCGTTGGGGTCGGCGGCGGTCGGCGGTACTTGGGCGCGCCTCGCAGCGAGCGGGACCTGCGCGTTCGGCGTGCGGCGCCCGACGCCGGCTGCCCTCGAGCTCGGCGACAAGGACGTCCGCGACAGCATCACCGTCGCGCTCGCGCGCTTCCACCACGGTGGCCGCGTCGCTGCCGCTGGTAACTTCTCGTGCGCTGGCGTCCCGGTCACGTGGGTGATCGGGCGGGCGGTTTGATGGCGGCGAGAGGGTGAGGAATAGGGGGTAAAGGGGGGAGGGGAGAGGAAGATCTCGTAGGAGAACTGGGGATGCGCAGGATATAGACGGAAGCGCGATCTTGCGAAAGAGGAGGACAAGGACTGGCTCTGTTTCTCTGTCCTGACTGGGACAGGCACGCCCTAGTAGAGGAACGTAAAGACGTAGTAGGCGAGTCCGTACAGTTTAAATATAGTGTAGACTCGGAATATCCGCCTGTTGTATACGCTTGCGTGCTTTTTACCCCTGGTTACTATAGCATGCACCAGAAAATAGTTATAGTCGTTCCAATGCCTTTAAAATTTTCCTCGATCTATTATGCCTCGGCACGGTAATGATCATGATGTATAATGACACACCCCCTTTTACCGCGTCACTTGGGGAATCGATAACGAGTTTCCAGCCTCGCAAGTACACTACATCCTCGTCGGGTTATATCTACGGCTCGCACGTATGTCTGTTTGCCCGGCCACACCTTGTGGCTTTTTATATCGACCGCCCTGGAGCCAGCTAGAGCTTCCAGAGCATAATGCTCATAATACCTTACTATCCAGCCTCGACAGTTGCCAGCCGTTTCTCTTTCCCTTCGTTGGGGCGTAGTTTTAGGTAGTCGCCCGGGCTACAAGAGCCGGACTGCTTATGATGACCGCGACATGTTGATCGCATCTCGGCTAGATCTGGACATGTCGGTATCTTGTCTATAGACAGAAATGCTGAGTAGGGTCTTGCCAGTGAAGTGATGAGAACCATGACAAGTAGGCATTTCAGGGGCCGCGTACATACTAGATCCTTTAAACGGTAGAGGTTTGAAGTCTTCAGAATCGACAATTTGTGTCCTGAAGCCGCACAGAGTTCGTCTTAGCGACATTTTTTTTTAACGTACAGTACCTCGAGGAAACTAGCATCGAAAGTTCCTGGTTGCTAAACAGTCAGTTAGCCCACGATTACGCTGACAAACTAAAGGAGGCAAGTTCGCGTATAAATAACACGGGTTCGATTGTAACATCGAGGTGGCTGATTTGATCCACGCTTAGTCGTATCTTAACATATTCTTCATTTTGCTGTTGTGCTAGAGTGACGGATTTATTAAATAGCAAAGCGTGTTGACGAACTGCTAATTAGATCTGCTCCTATGCGACCCGAAGTGCCCCGTCATCTCGCCACAAGCCACAAGGGGTCGTTTAGAGAAATTCCCAGTCCCAAATCAGCGCAGACCCTGCTTTCTCCAGACGGCAATGATGCCAACACCGTGGGGAAAATCACCGTCGTCTCTACCCTCTCCCGGGCCGGGATACCCTGCCGTCGGGCCGTTCGGGTTGTGTTCCCCAGTAGTTGGGAAGGGAGCGAGTGTTTATAGACTCGCGCGGTGCTTTCGGCCACGTAATCACCACTTAGCCTCCTTCCGCCCCTGGAACTCCTTAAGTATGCCGACAATCCTCTCGAGTGCGTCCAGGTAGGCCTTCAGCTCGACCGAAACCTTGGCGTGGTCGTCTCCCAACTTGGGGTAGAAATCCTTGCGGTAGGGGCAGGCGCTCATGGCGGCGGAGAAGACGGGCTTGATGAGGATGCCGTGGTGAGGCTTGAGCGTGGAGCCGTAGGCATTTCGGAACGAGGTGGACAGTTCCTCGCCTTCCTGGGCTAGGTTCTGGCTCAGGGCGAGGTAGGTGAATTCCAGTCCGCTGCCGCGTAATTTCCGCATTAGCATTTATCTCTGTGGTTGGGCTACGAGTAAACATGGAGGGGTGCCATACCGAACCAGCCAAAGAAGGCCCTCGGTGGCGGTGTGCTTCCTGGTCTTGAGCTCATTGAGGACGAGGGCTTGGAGAGTTTCGGATTCGGCCGGGGCAGCGAGCTGGCGGTCGCGAATTTTCTTCGGGCTGTTAGCGTATGGACGATAACGGCGAGGGCGAGTAGCGTAGAATTACCTTCACGTTGCCCAACATGTCAGACTTGACGGGGGAGAAGGCGACGGAGCCGAGGACGTCTGTACGCGTGGACGGTGAGCAGGGGAGAGTTCAGCTTTTCTCAGACGGGCACGGCGGACGCACCGAACATGGTGGTTAGAGACTCGGCAGCCTCGAGGAACTCGGTGGTAGAAATGGCATTGTCGTTGCTGGCGTCGACCGGCACGTCGACAAAGGACTTCTTGAAGGTGTCGAGCAGAGTGCCACCGGCGGGGAAGGCCATGGTGACGGCGGCTGTGACGCTGTGAGGTTTTAGGAGAATAAGGCAGTGTCGAGAGGTAAATCAATGGCGGGAGGAGAGGATGGAGAATTTATTGCTGTTGTTGGGCGATTTGCGGCGAACGAGAGAGAGAGAGGGAAAGAGAATAGGGGGAAGCTCGAGACGAGAAGACGACGTCTTTATCGAGGTTAGGTTACCTAAGTAAGGTACCTCGGGCTACTACGTGGTATGGCAGGGTGACGATGTACACACTGACATGCAGTTAAAAGTGTATAGGTACCTGTAGTGCGACGCTAGATCAGGGGCCTTGACAAGGCCAGATAGGCTAGACGGGCGTCGCAGACAGCTCTGATAGGCACGACGCGGCGGGTACCTCTCAGAGGTAACTCCATAGCGGTGTCTTGCAGCGAATGGGGCAGTTGGGTACACGTGTAGGCGACGAGTGGGGTGCTGAGGGGGCGCAGCGAGGGGTGTACCCCTACACCGCATTCATTTCAGTTACGTACTCAGCGCACTCCTACTCTACTGTCTCCGTCGCTACTAGCCACGGGTACGACCACGCACAACGACAATTCGACTATCTATCTATCTGTCTACGTGCATTGCTAGGGGAACCGAGCCATCTAGGTGTCGAACGTATCGAGGCCGAGGTGTGCATACGGGCACGACGTATAGGTGTGTGGTTCGGGTCGATGTTGGAAAGGGAAATCTGGTTTCTTTCTTGCATAGAGGTAGACGTTAGGTGGGTTGTCGGACATCGGGATCTTAAGGCGGGGCCGATGGAGGGGCAGATGGGGATCCATCCGAGGGGCATTGTGGGGTCTCTTTAAGCAAGTAGGTAAGTAACGGTGATGATCGCCTCATATAAGTAGTAGTTAGACTACGTATTTGCGGCTCAATCGCGATACGGCACTACTGTAAACAGGGAATTCTTCTAGAATTAGGGATACCTACCTACCTATTCTTAGACGTGGAGCGCATGTCATTTGCGATCGGGCTGAAGAGAGGGCACTCTTTTTCTCCTTGCCAGATGGAGGAGAGCAAATCGATTAGTGTGGGTTTGGCTTGACGTCATGTCGCCTTCGCATTCGTCGAGGCGTCGGTGCCGTCCTCGTCTTTGCTTCTGCCTTTATGCGCCTTTCTTTTCCCCCATCCCTACATCGATGGCCTCAATTGCCAATTCCTACGGGGGTCCCGACCTCAGGTACCGACCGCTTCGCTCTCGCATAGTCCTCCTGTTATTCTATAGTAACCTTAGGTATCTATATAACTGTTGAGATATGTGCTCGAGGTACACGGCCGGTCCGGGGTCCCCGTCCTACACCTCGTATTTCCACGCCTCTCTCCGAATCCGAGCCAGGGCGAACCCGTCAGACGATCCCAGTTCAGGGGTACACGAATCGCTGCCCAGTCCCAGCCGCCTATGACGACGTAGACATGACATCGCCCTTTGACGCCATCTTCGTTTACATATTGTCGTGTACCTCTCCCTTTCTGTTCACCTCTCTCTTCCCTGTCCTCCTCCACCCCCGGATCTCTTTAGTCCTCCCTTGTCTCTCCTACATGATACTCGTACCACATCCGTGTGCCGGGATCCACCCCAAAATCTGGAATTCAGGGCTTCAGAGCTACAGTACCACGGAGTCTTGTTCCTGGCCCAGCTCTCTCAGAGGCCTTGGAGACTTTTCTCTCGATAGATTCTACGGCGACACCACACTCATACCCGTCTTCTCATCCGTCTATCATTTTCGATCCTACCGTCTCCTCGACCTTATCTTCCTCCCCGAACAGGTCATCCTGTCTCGAAGGAGTTCAAGTTTCGAGAGAGACGTACTAGCGTAATGTCTAACCCGCCGCCCCAAAACAGCGGGCATTTTCACTTCGCCCACAAGTTGAAGCATTCGCTTCACGACCTGAAAGAGAAGTTGGAGGATACTCATTTACACGATGCTAAAGCTAGCCTCATCAACACGAAGTACGTCGGTGTCAATTCCTGGCAGCCCCCCGGTTCTCAAGACGTGCGTGCGTTAACTCAATTCCCCTTAGGCATAAGATTGGGAAATTTGCAAATATCGTAGGCCCTCTTTCTCTTCTCTCTTTATTCCTTAGGCCCATGATGAACCTGGTAGCCGTGCTGAGGTTATAGGCTCACGCGCATACGTAGTTTAATCCAGAGCATCGCCATGACGAAGAACACGAGAAGGCCTGCGACGAGAAGCGCAACAATATCTCCGAGCGGCACCGCTTTAACTCTTACTTTCCCGAACATGACGGAAATCTGATCAAATGGTATGTCGACGGAAGGGATTACTTCTGGGTACGCGTATTCTCCCCCCCACTTATACTGGCGGCCTCTGATCAGATATGGCTTCTCCTTGCCTACACCTAGGCGGTATCCGTGGCTCTAGAGCAGGCAAAGGAAACCATTTACATCGCAGACTGGTGGCTCTCGCCCGAACTCTTCCTCCGTAGACCGCCGCATTTTAACCAGGAATGGCGGTTAGATAAAGTATTGAAGCGCCGCGCAGAAGCGGGAGTGAAAATCTATGTCATCGTCTACCGCGAGGTCGAGGCGGCTCTGACTTGCAATTCAGAACATACCAAGCACGCCCTTCAGGGCCTGTGCCCCGAAGGCTCCCCTGGATATGGCAATATCAAGGTTATGCGACACCCCGACCATAACGTGCTGGAGAACGCTGCCGATATGACCTTCTACTGGGCTCACCACGAGAAGTTCGTCGTAATCGACTATGCGATGGCCTTCATCGGCGGCCTGGACCTGTGCTTCGGCCGCTGGGATGACCACCAGCATATCCTCTCCGATCTCCACCCCGAAGGGATCGTGAACGAAATCTGGCCGGGCCAGGATTTCAACAACAACCGTGTAATGGATTTCAAGAACGTCCAAGACTGGATGCAGAACGAACTGAACAAGGCCGAATACGGCCGTATGCCATGGCACGATGTAGCCATGGGCCTCATCGGACCCTGCGTGTACGACATCGCCGAGCATTTCGTATTGCGCTGGAACTTTGTCAAACGGGACAAGTATAAGCGTGACGGGAGGTTCGACTGGCTCGAGCTCCAGGGTCGTCAGGGCGCGGACGAAGATCTGGTGGGCGTACAACGGCCAAAGCACCCCGTGGGTGATTACGTCGTGCATCCCTTGACACCTATGGCAGGCAAGAATCTCGACAACCGCGGAACGCTCCATGCTCAGATTGTGCGCAGCAGTGCCGACTGGTCCAGCGGCGTACTCACGGACCATTCCATACAGAATGCATATTCAGAGGTCATTCGCAGCGCCCAACACTACGTATACATCGAGAACCAGTTCTTCATTACTGCTACCGGAGACCAGCAGTCACCTATTCACAACACGGTGGGGAAATCCATCGTAGACGCTTGCGTGAAGGCTGGTAAGGAAGGCAGAAAGTTCAGGGTTATCATCATTATTCCGGCCATCCCGGGTTTCGCTGGGGATCTTCGCGATGATGCGGCAACCGGAACGCGCGCCATCATGGATTACCAATACAAGTCGATATGTCGCGGCGAAAATTCCATCTTCGAGCAAATCCGCGCACAGGGTGTCGAACCCAGGAACCATATCTTCCTCTTTAACCTGCGTTCCTACGACCGTCTGAACAAGATCCCTGCCGTAAAGAGACAAGAGGAAGATTCGGGCGTGAGCTATTACGAAGTCCAGCGCGCCGAGGCCGAGGAAATCATGGGTGAAGGCATGTATGACGAGGCCGGCGCTGATCGTGAGCAGGAGCGGTGCAAGGGGGCGAGGGAAGCTCTAAAGAGCAACGAGGCAAAGCGACGGTTCGAGGCGGCTAGGCGGGAGGATCAGGACACCAACTCGACTTTTAGTGTAGCCCACCATGCGATGGCAAATACCGGCAAGGTCTCGGACGAGGTTTGGGAGGGCGAGCCCCAGGAAGAGATCGAAAATTGGATCCAAGAGGAACTATACGTTCATGCCAAGCTCCTTATCGTAGATGACCGCATCGTCATTTGCGGCTCCAGCAACTTGAACGACCGAAGTCAGCAAGGGAATCACGATAGCGAGCTGTCGATAGTGATGGAGGATACAGATAAAATATCGAGCGTCATGGACGGAGAATCGTTCGAGGCAGGGCGACACGCAGCCACCTTACGGCGGTACCTCTGGCGAGAGCATCTGGGCCTGCTACCTCCGCAACCGCACGACGCGAGCAATGACCCCAATGCCCAGCCTCCGGGGGAGGACTCGCCGAATGACGCCTGGGACGAAGACGAGAGCTACAAGTTCGTCGAAGACCCCATGAGCGACGAGCTCTGGAACATGTGGACGACCAACGCGACTACCAACACGGAAGTCTTCAGAGACCTGTTCCATGCAGACCCGGATGACTATGGTAAGTCCAGAGATCCGAGGGCGTTTGATGAGAAAAAAAAAATGGGAAGAAAAAAAGGCAAGGGGAGAGTGTTCGACTGCGACTAATACGAGAGTACAGTAAAAACATTTGACAATTACAACACCTTCCTGCCGCCCAAGGGGGTCACTCCTGGACACATTTTCAACCGGTTTTCGCCACCGGAAGATATTCGCAAGAAGCTTGACCAGATCAAGGGACACCTCGTCTGGATGCCGCTAGACTACCTGAAGGACGCGAACATGGCCGAGACGGGATTGCAGGTTAACTCTTGGACAGAAAGCGTGTATGCATGATGTGCGCCTGTAGATAATTGTAAAGGGGTGGCGGTTAGGGGATATACCTAACTGTGGTCGAACATTCGTGGCGGTAAGGTACTTACCTATTACGAGTATTTCTTGGCCTGGCCGCTGGCCGCTCTTCAGGAGGGTTAGCATATCTAGATTCCCATAAATCTTGAGCCTCGCGGCCGTCTCCTAACTAGAGGTAATAATAGACAGTGCGCGAGAACAATCTGGGGCCAAGTCAGTAGACATTTGCTCTCCTGATATCTCGATTCCCTTCATTACCTTGACCCCTTCCCCTCGGTGGAGTGCTGGGTACCTATAGATTCCACAAGACAATCCCGCTTTCCTCTCTCCTATCCCCTCTCCGTAGTAGCGAGACTATTCGCCCTAATAATATCCGTCTGCCTTAGGGACGAGCACGATATTTCGTGAGAGCAAGGCGTTCGGCGAGATACTCGTCGATTTGTTGGTCCGAATCGCCGCGGAGCAGGCGCCTTACCTGGCGCGCGAACAGGGGAGAACCCCAACGAGGCCCCGAGCAGAGCGAGCGAGCCGCGCCCTCTGACGAACAACTCGGTCGCATCGCGTCACCCGCTCGGCGTCGCAATCTGACGCCCGCGCCGCCCTCCCACAGACCCAGCTGAGCGCAGGCGTACCTAATTTCTCCGTCGAGCCAGCTGGCCAGCGCCCCGCGGCGCCCCCATTCACCAATTGAGGATCCCGCAGGGGGGATTAGCGCCTTCGGGGATGCTACCTCGTCTCGGTGTGTGTTATTGCGAGAGGGGGGAGCTGGCTGCACGGGCGGGGCGTGGGGAAGGGCTTGCCCTCGTCGTACGGCCTCATCGGTGATCCCATTGGTGGTGGTATTGCTTGTTTGGATGCGCACTTGGGGGCGAGGACGGATAGGGGGCCACCAGATCTCGGTACGTAGGACCTCGATCAGGGGATAGGATAAATATGTCACGGGAGGGACGGAAGGGGCCAAAAAGGAGGAACGGGGTCGGGGGCCAAAAATGCGTAGGTGGATGTATGCGTGGCTATAAATACGCAGGGGACGGCAGGACTAGGCTCAGAGAAAGACGTTCCGATTCGAAACCCGCGTGGGCGAGTATACCTCTCCATAGCTTTCTACCACTCGAACCCTGCCTCCCTCCCTCCCTACCCAACATGCGAGCGCCATCACTCCTCTGGGCGGCGGCGGCGGCCCTCTGCGCCTCTCGGACCTCAGCAGCCGCGCTCCCGGGCGCGGGCAAGCCGCCGGCGCCGAAGAAGACGCCGGCCTTCTTCCTGGCGGGGGACTCAACCACGGCGGTGGACGGCGGGTGGGGCGACGGGCTGCTGGCGGCGCTGACGCCGGCGGCGCGGGCGCCCAGCGCCAACGCGGGCAAGAGCGGCGCGACGACGGCGTCGTTCGTCGCCGAGGGCCGCTGGGACGGCGTCCTGGCGCTGGTGCGCGCCCACGCCGCCGAGTTCGAGAGCTACGTGACGATCAGCGTGAGGAACCCCCGGCGGCGAGCATGCGTCTGTCTAGCGCGGACGCAGCGTGCTAGGAGGACGAGGGCAGAGCGCGAGAAGATTCGGCGTGGGCTAACGCGGCGTCGTCGCAGTTCGGGCACAACGACCAGAAGCCCCAGAACAACGTCTCGTTCGAGACGTACCAGGCGAACCTGATCCGCTTCGCGGAGGAGATCCGGTCGCTGGGCGGCACGCCGGTAAGCTGAATGCCGCGGCCTGTTCCCCCGCCTTTCGTCGGCTGACCGCGCGCACAGATCCTCGTCTCCTCGCTGACGCGGCGCGTATTCCCGGCGGGCTCGGAGCACAACGCGACGGACTCGCTGGCGGCGGAGCGCGGGGCGGCGCTTGCGGCCGCGGCCGCGGTGCGCGGCGCGCTCGCCGTCGACCTCAACGGCGCCAGCCTGCGCTACATCAACGCCATCGGCCGCGACGCCGCCTGGGCCTACAACTGGGGCGAAGACGGCAAGGACACCACCCACCTCAACCCGCACGGCACCGTCGTCTTCGGCCGCATGGTCATCGACCTCCTGCTGCGCGAGCGGCCGCGTCTCGCGCCCTGGTTCGTGCCCGACCCCGCCATAAGCGACCGCATCTGGAACAACCTGCCAGCGTGAGGGAGGAGGGTAGAGGGAAGTGAGAGAGAATGGGGAGGAGGGGAGGAGGGTTGTGGGTACCGTGAAGTTCTCAGTTGGCTGAATCTACTGAGGATTCCCTCGTTTTAGTGGTGAGTCGTAGGGGCACGATAGATAAATTGCATCTACACCTAGCAACCAGCCGAGCTGATCGGGAGACAGAAAAGGCGTAGACGCGGCTCCTCTTGTCTCAGCCCGCCCGTGAAAACTCGTACGCATCTTCGTATGCATGCCCCTGAATCTTACTCCCCGTCTCTCCCCCCTCGCCCCCCCATAGCTATGATGTAAAATACCGACGAGCTCAGACGCGTTATGTACGTGCAACGAACAATGTTGAATTCCGGAACCAGCCTCCCTCCTTCCGCATACCTACTTCTTTTTTTTGTTTTGCCCCATTATCCCTCCTCTCCCCGCTATCCCACCCGTATGTAGGTACGCAGGTAGGTAGATCCTACACGCGACGGCGATGACAGAGAAGAGGCGATGCGCGTCGCCGCTCACCAGCCGCGGCCGGCGAGCTTCTGCTCGGGGCGCATGCTGCTCACGCTGATGCCGACCATGGCCTCGCCGAGGCCCTCGCTGCAGTCGGCGAGGACCTGGGGGTCGCGGAAGTGCGTGGTGGCGCGCACGATGGCCTTGGCGCGCTTCGCCGCGTCGCCCGACTTGAAGATGCCGCTGCCGACGAAGACGCCGTCGCAGCCGAGCTGCATCATCAGCGCCGCGTCGGCCGGCGTCGCCACGCCGCCGGCCGCGAAGTTGACCACCGGCAGCCGCCCGAGCTCGGCCGTCTGCCGCAGCAGCGCCGCGTCGCACTCGAACTCTCGCGCGAGCTGGCGCAGCGCGCCGTCGCCCTCGGCCAGCGCGGCGCGCGCCCGCGCGATGTCCCGCGACACCGTGCGGATGTGCTTGACGGCCTCGACGACGTCGCCGGTGCCGGCCTCGCCCTTGGTCCGGATCATGGCCGCGCCCTCGGCGATGCGGCGCAGCGCCTCGGGCAGGTTGCGGCAGCCGCAGACGAACGGGACCGAGAAGCCGGCCTTCTCGACGTGGAAGGCGTCGTCGGCCGGCGTCAGCACCTCGCTCTCGTCGATGTAGTCGACCCCGAGGGCCTCGAGGATCTGGCACTCGACGAAGTGGCCGATGCGGGCCTTGGCCATGACGGGGATCGTGACGGCCGCCTGGATCTCCTTGATCTTGCCCGGGTCGGACATGCGCGCGACGCCACCCTCGGCGCGGATGTCGGCCGGCACGCGCTCGAGGGCCATGACGGCGCAGGCGCCGGCCTCCTCGGCGATGCGGGCCTGCGCGGCGTCCGTCACGTCCATGATGACGCCACCCTTGAGCATCTGGGCGAGCCCGGCCTTGACGACGAAGGAGGGTGTGGCACTCGTGCCATTGGCGGCGGGCGCCGGGGCGGTGCCGTTGTTGCTGTTACTGGCCTCGTTGTTCGTCATGGCTGCTGGGCTCTGAGGTTGTGGTTAGGGGACGGGACGTTGAGGCTGTGTGGCGACGATAGATGTCGATCCACGCATACATACGGGCGGGATGGGGTGACTCTTACTGGTACCTTCGAGAAATTTTTTATTCCTTTTCTCTAGTTCCCGTCCCTCGGTCTCTCGGTAGGTATCGTGACCAGGGGGAAATGCACGCAGCGGATGCGTCCGACTCAGGATACAAAGAGACGAGCAGAAAGAAGAGGTGAAAGACAGCAGAGTCAAAACCTGAAGTTGGGAATAGCAAAAAGCAGCACCAGATGTTTATCAATTAAAACTCAGATGTTAGGTACATAGGCGAGGTCTAAGGAGGTACTTGTTAGGAAGGAGAATATAGTGAGGCTTCACTTACACACTTAGGTACCTCTCAATACACGTACTGCATCAACACGCTAATTCATATACCTAGATGTAATGCGCATACGCTACAATCGGGTAGCGGCATATATGAGGTAGATGATGCGTTAGATTTATATCCAGGCCGAACACATACCTACAGAATCAAGAATCCATGCCCTCGAACAGAATACGCACATATACAGGCATGTATATACCTACCTGCCTTAGGTATACTTTTGCTAACGTCGAGTACTATATGCAGCGTACGAGTCGTGAGACCTCCATAGCCGCGTCTACACCACCTACGTGGAGGTACTTCTCGCGGGGTTGCTCCCGCGGACCGGCCGGGATAAGCCGCGATCGAAGTCCAGACCCGGGCTTTGATGTTCAGCCAGCGACTGGCCAGGCAAGTCTGAGCAGGATTCCTGCCAATCAGGAGGTCGCTACCATAGGCCGGGACGGCGGTCTTGAGAAGGGCGCGAGTGAGTAGAGCAGGGAAGCGCTCAGAAAAAATAGAATCGATCCCCTGGCAGGGTTGGGTTCGGGAGAGGGGAAAATTTTTCGCTCGACGGAAATCGAAGACGAGCCAAGCATCTCGGATAGAAGCGGTAGGCGAAGGGTTATGGTGGATGTAGAGCGATATGCGACAGGCTTCAACCAGGGCGCAAAAAGGAGAAGGATATTTGGTGAGAGCAAATATATAAGCCTAGCTGTACATTCGAGGAGGCAAGCAATGGAGGGATGTACATAATCTGTATAGGTGCATTAAGTACTGCCTCCTAAGGAACTGTCGCCCCGCCGCCCGTCGGGGTGTGCGACGAGGAATGCTCGGCGCGGAATGACGCATAGGCGCGGCCGGTCTCGGGGAGGGGAGAGGAGAGGAGGAGGGACCTTGGGGACGACTCGGCACGCCCTACGCCAGGTAGCTAACGAAGTAAGGACGACGAGATGTAGGTAGCGAGGTAGTAAGTACCTAAGGGGTTCAAGTTGGTTCGCGTGTACCTACCTACAATAGGTACCTACCTAGCCCTCTAGGATCCCTAAGATATAGGTAGGTATGGTTATATGCCAAACGCCCTGTGTAGTACAGGGTAGTGCCCAGTTAACGTTCCGACTCCCGCCTATCACGATCGCGTCAAATACGAGCAATGCTACCAGACTTCGGTAAGATGGGCAAATCTTAGAATAGAAGCAGGCGAGATATAGGCAGGGGGGGAGGTAATGAGAGAGAAAAAGGAGGGAGATAAAATAGAAAGAGGGAAAACAGAACGACAGCGAAGAAACAAGAAAATGAACCAAGAGAAATCAAAGTACAGGCGGCAGTTTTAGAGCGTCTAGGAACCCGTCTATTTATCTACGTGACCGGATACCGACCGAAACCAAGCCAACAAACACACCCCGGCCTGTCTACCTTATCCGAACATCCTCGTACTTGTCGGCCCCCATTGTTGGTCTGCGACGGAACAGATCAATCCGCAAAGAATCACCATAACCTGCCCTTCCCCCCTCCCCGTCCCCCGTCGAGCCAGTAAGCCGTCGAAACGCCGTCGCACCCGACGGCGGGAGCGGATATGGCCACCGTCGGTGTGCTCGCGCTTCAAGGAGGCTTCGCCGAACACCTCAGCTGCCTGCGCAAGGCGGCCGCCCACCTCTCCGCTCGACCCCAGCCGCCGTCATCGCCGATACATGCCCCGGGCCACTTCGACTTCATCGAGGTGCGAACGCCGGGCCAGTTGGCTACTTGCGATGGTTTGGTCATACCCGGCGGGGAGAGCACCACGCTCTCGTTAGTAGCAGAGCAATCCGGGCTGCTAGAGCCGCTGCGGCAATTCGTCAAGTGAGTAACCGCAGCTGTACCCCGTATCGTCCGCGCGAGGCGCTCTCACGCAGGACGAAGAGAGAAGAGAGAGAGAGGGAGGGAGGGGATGCGAGGCCGAAGAGGAAAAGACGCTGACTTCTTCGTCTCTGTTGTTTCGAACCCGCCAGAGTGGACAAGAAGCCGACTTGGGGCACATGCGCCGGCCTCATCTTCCTGTGCGAGGAAGCCAGCGCGACGAAGCGAGGCGGCCAGGCGCTGATCGGAGGCCTCTACGTCAAAGTCCACCGCAACCATTTCGGCCGACAGAAAGAAAGCTTCGTGACGGACTTGGACCTGCCATTTCTGTCCCAAGGCCACGAGGGCGGCGGTGTCAAGGCAGCTCCCTCGCCCTTCCCCGCCGTCTTCATCCGAGCACCCGTCGTGGACCACATACTGGCTGACGACAAAAACGAGGACGCAGAGAAGAGTCCGAAGGGGAAGGTCGAGGTGCTGGCAATTCTGCCGGGGCGGCACGTCTCGAACCAGAAAGCGGCGGGAGCAGCGGCGCCGACCGCCAGTGCTCAGGGCTCTCATACCACTCCCGCCGAAGGAGCGGGCGATATCGTGGCACTGCGACAGGGGAACGTGTTCGGGACGAGCTTCCACCCCGAGCTCACGGACGACATTCGCATCCACGTCTGGTGGTTAGAGCAGATGACAATGAGGCCACACCCATGAATAGGTACCATGTTTCGATTAGAAGATAGAACGCTAGAGCCAGCAGCCATCTCGTCGTGAGAGCGACAGCCGAAAGGCGCAGGCGAATGATACGATGTCTATCGATGGCCACCTTCGTACGGCCCTGCCGAGACGGCTTCTCGACCAGGTTCGACGGCGGGTGCGCCGATCACTTCCCTCTTACCTTGTGAGCCTCGCGTGCCTCGCGCAAGATGATAGGCACGGGGAATCATTGCCTAACAATAACATACCATTCTCACCGAGAGTCAGGCCATGTGAGAAGTTCCCGGCGTCGACCTTTGCAGATGTCCGAATCGGTTACTTCGCCTACTCTCCCGGTCCGGCCTCAAGACGGGCAAGTCTTAGAAAAAAAAGCCACCTCCCCCAAACGCCCATGTGCCGCGTCGCGCCCAAAGGAAGAGGCGACAAATCAAGGGTGGATGGACAGGTGGGATGGATATATGCAGGAACTTAGGCCTGCGGGGCAGCGTCGCAGCACCCGGATTAGCATCGCGTTTTGGTGCCCCAAGAGTTGAGCGTGCCGGAGATCCAAGAATGGGGGTCTGCGTCCTCCGGTCCCCCCCTTATCACCGCCAGCTAGCCGATCCGCCTACTCTTGCCTGCCCGCCCGCAAACTCCAACTTCCCATATCCCTGGGTCGTGGGCGCTGGCGGGGTATCGCCGATCTGGTGATTTATCGACGTCTTAGCTTAGCTTGAAATGAAATCAGCTGTTCGTCAACCTGTTCATGATCCTGCCCACACCCCGCCGGTCGCATTCTCTTCCCCCTCCCGACTTCGCCCCAGCTTAGGTTACCACCATCACCAGAGCCCCGCGCACACTTCGCCTGCTCGCCCGCATCGCGTCATTTTCGCCATGGGAAAGAAGAAGGTCCTCGTCGGGTAAGTCGGACACGTGTAGCTCTAGGTGGTGGGGAGGAGGGGGAGGAGAAGAGAGACGCAGGCTAATAGGAGTGACGCCAGGTATGGGGTAGACATCGATGCCGTGGCTGGCTGGCTCGGCTCTTACGGCGGCGAGGACAGCACGAGCGACATCAGCAGAGGTACGTTGGGGGCATTCCCCGTCTACCTATCTCGGATGCGAGCCAGGTAGCATTGCGTCGACGCGGGCGTAGCCGCCTGTCTGCTGGCCGCATCTCGTCCGGCCGCGTGATGTGCGTGCGTGCGTGCGAAGTTAACCGGCGGCGCGGGGACGGACTTAGGACTCTGGGCGGGCACGATCGGGACGCGGCGGCTGCTGAAGCTGTTCGAGAAGTACGGGATCAAGGCGTCGTGGTTCATCCCGGGGCACTCGCTCGAGACGTTCCCGGAGGAGTGCGCGATGGTGCGGGACGCCGGCCACGAGATCGGCCTGCACGGCTACTCGCACGAGAACCCGGCCGACATGACGCTCGAGCAGCAGCGCGACGTCCTCGACAAGACCTACCGCCTCCTCACCGACTTCTGCGGCGGCAAGCCCCCGCGCGGCAGTGTCGCCCCCTGGTGGGAGACCAGCAAGGAGGGCACCGAGCTCCTGCTCGCCTACGGCATCGAGTACGACCACTCCATGTCCCACGAGGACTGCCAGATGTACTGGCTGCGCACCGGCGACTCCTGGACCAAGGTGCGTGGCTCGCAAGGGGATCCCCGTCAGCTTGATCGTCGCCCCCCTCTCTTCGTATGCGACCAGTCGCTAACGCTACCGTAGTACGTCACAGCCAAACCGCCCTCTAGGAAGAGCAGAAGACCTCCTCGAGGACTTACCGCTCTTGTCTCCCTTCTCCCGCTGGTCCTTCTGGCTCCGCACTGACGGTGGCGACGCGCCAACTAGGATCGACTACTCGAAGAAGGCCGAGGAATGGATGAAGCCGCTCGTCCGGGGCCAGCCGACGGGCATGGTGGAGATCCCCGGGTCGTGGTACATCGACGACCTGCCGCCGATGATGTTCATGAAGAACTCGGCCAACTCGCACGGCTGGGTCAACCCGCGGTAGGGTTCCGTTGTCCCCCCTGCGGCGTGGCGCTGGAGGCGAGAGAGAGGCAGGAAACGGGGGATGGGGGGAAAAAAAAAAGGAGCAAAGGGCTGGCTGACCACGCGGACGCAGCGACGTCGAGGACATCTGGCGCGACCACTTCGACTACTTCTACCGCGAGTACGACGAGTTCATCTTCCCCATGACCATCCACCCGGACGTGTCGGGGCGGCCGCACGTCCTGCTCATGCACGAGCGGTAAGGTCGACGCTTTTCTCTCCTCCCCCCTCTTGCCCCCCCCCCCCTTTTTTTTTGGCATTCTCTCGGCAGCGGGAGATCGCAATATCGCTAACCAGCCGGGCCCAACGCACAGAATCATCGAGCACATCAACAAGCACGAGGGTGTCGAGTGGATGACATTTGCCGAGGTGAGCTTTGATTTGTCTTGTCTTGTGAAGCTTCGTTTCGTTCTATTCCTCCTCTCGCCCCCCCCCCTGCCCCCCCCCATCTTCTCTCTCTACACCCCCACCTTCGCTACCCGAGGAAAACTAACGCAGTCTTTTTTTTAAACCAAAAAAAAGATGACCGACTACTTCAAGAGCAAGAACAACCCCCCCGAGGGCGCCATGATGCCGGCGCCGCCGGGCGAGATCCTGAAGAAGAAGTAGGCAGGGGGAGGGGAGGGGAACGGGGGTTGCGTGAACGCGCCAGCCGATCCGTTCTTGTTCGTGGCGCGCGGGGACGGGGCTTGCGTCTGCGTAGGTAGAGAGAGAGGCCAGCAGAGAATCTATGTTTTACCTACGTTCTACAGCGGTGCGAATGTCGTGCGGATCCGCGAATCTCGGAACTTGGCGTCGCGTAGATGCGCAGAATAGTAGGTAATAGTAAGGGTAGGTGTACACCTACGTTGTGTGTCGAGCTGCACTCGTCTTCTCCCTCCCCCTATCCAATTTGTGAGACGTGTGTGTGTCGGAAGCGAAACCCGTGCGCTGAGACCTGCCGACCTGAATTGCTGAGGTGTCGGATAAGGGGGCGGGGGCGGGGTAGCTCGTCGGCTGATTTCTCGTCTATAGTCCGTGATTTATACCCCGCACCTGGTGTATCTGGCAGGTACGTATCTACTTGGGTACTTTCCGGGATGTGGGTATCCAAGTACCCATGTACCCACCGAAGCCATGCGCCCCATCTGTAGGGGCGGACTTTACTCCGCCTGTCAAGATTCTCGCACAAGCGATTATCGGACCCTCAAAATCTAGGCGAGCAGGAATCGAATTCTCCATTCCACCTGCGCTGCGCTAGCACCTGAATGCGCCCTTATTGGCTGCACCTACGCTACAACTGTCGTCGTAAACCACTCGCCATCAAACGGCTCTGCCCGAAGCGCCTCGTCGATGACCGTGCCGACGGCTAGCAGCCTCTCTTCCTCGAGCTTCCGCGCGACGACCTGCACGCCGACCGGTAGCGCCAACTCGACCATTCGCTCCCGGTTCTGCGTCCACAGCGCTGCGTTCCACTCGTCGAGCGCGTTCCTCGGCGCGTCGTCCCCCCACGGCGCCTCCCTGTCGACAGCAGCCACCGTGCCCGCTGGGATCACCAGCGCCGGGTAGTCCAGCACATTCCATACCTTGGTATACCCTACCCACCGGCACGAGCGGTGCGGCACGGCCGTGTGAGGCATGGTCGGCATCAGCACTACGTCGACTGGCTTGCCCGTCCTCGGGGACCTGATCCCGTCCCACTTTCGGAGGTAGGCCTGCTGGAGCTCGATCTTGCGCTTGTTTAGCTGCCAGTAGTCGTACACGGAGATGGGCTTCCCCCTGTTGATCAACCCCTCTACGTGGGGGATGAAGGGTTCTCCGCCGGCTAGGACGTCGCGACGAATGTCCTCCCCGCCGTCAGCCGAGTAGAATTCATCCTAGGGGGGCAAAGCGTTAGGCTGCGGGACGACGATAACTGCGGGGGAAAGAGTGCATGGTATAGCTATCTCACCATGACCTGTATGCATTCAGGGTGGAGGTCAGCGTTCCACTCGATAATATCGTGGCCGGCATCTTGGAGCTTCTCGACTAGCGAAAGGAGCACTCGCCGTATCGGCGGGTGCGGGCGAACTACGCCATCGTCGAGGAGCAAGCCGATAGTCAGCGGTGTGGACCCTCCCTCCCGAAAGGTGTCTTCTCTCCAGGGTATAGGCGCGCACCGCGCATCGCGTTCCCACGGTCGGATCTTGATCAACTCCTTCATTACCAACACCAACGACGGCAGCGTCCGCGCTATCGGTCCTATCGACGAAGGGACATGCTCCTGTCCTTCGGTCGATACGGGAACCCCGTAATACGGAAGCCGCGCACTCTGCACATAAAAGAAAGCATTGGTGTGTCAGCCGTCGACAAATGATGGTGGTGGGTGGGGTTCCCACTCACGCTAGGCTTCAGGCCGTACAGGCCCATCATGTGGGAGGGTATTCTGATGCTACCGCCGATGTCCGTTCCCCAGCCGAGGAGACTGCCGTGGAGACTCAGAAGCGCGGCCTCGCCCCCTGTCGAACCTCCTGGGGTGTAATCCTTGGACGCCGGGTTCGTGGTAAGACCCCAGATCGGGTTCTCCGTCTCGCACCACTGACACCGATCCGAGATTAGACACGCCTCTTACCACGAGTCACGATCACGGAGTCAGCCAAGCTTCTCACCATTATACTCTGGGGGAGATTTGTTTTGGCCAGCACGACAGCGCCAAGCTGCTTGAGCATGCCGACCAGGACCGCATCCTCGGCGACAGGCTTGAAGGTGCGGCCGACATATCCTAGCGTGGTATCGTGGCCCTTGACATTAAATTGGTCTTTCAGGGTGACGGGGACGCCGTGCAACGGACCAACCAGCCTCCCGTGCTCGGCCACATAGCGGTCTAGCTTACGAGCCTGCGCGAGGGCCTCCTGGAAGAAGATTTCGGTGAAGCTGGGCGAAGGGTTAGCCAACTGTGCACGTGTATCGGGCAGGTAGGAAGCCCGGGCGGAGCTCGGCTTGCCAATTGGTCTATAAAGAGGTGGTCCCAGAATCAGTCAGGCGGGTCGTTCCCCTTCGGGGCAACAGACGTATTACGTGGAGGTATGCGAAGGATTCACCTGGTTGTGCGCCGCAACGGCTCTACTCCCATAATCAGCGACGTGTTGCCTGGGGTCCGACGGGTATAACCGCCAACGGGCACGGGCCGCATAGCTCTACTCAAGTAGGAGGCAAAAGCAACTAACTTGTGAATATATGCCTTCGTTACGGCCTCGGAACTCAGCTCGCCGCGGGCGATGGATCCCACCAAGGCCCCGATATCGCCCTCTTCCACGACGGATAGGTCGACGCCCCGAAACTATCGTTCCCACAGAACCACTCAGCGACCGGCTACGGGACGGCGACGTTGTCGAGGTCGCTACTACGCGGCCTCGCATCCTCGCCGGAAGCGGCTGGCTCATTCGCAGGCCACGACGGCAAACGTACATACATCTTCATCTGATAGGGTGGCTAGTGCCCGCGTCCGGGTCTCTCGCTTTAAGCGAACCTTTTCCTGCCATGCATCCTGGACCTCCATCGTCGTGAGATGGACCCCTTTTGTTTCACCTGGACTGATCAGGGGAGCGGGACCGGCGGGTTAGGTATAGCCTCAGGTAGAGAGGTAGGGAGCCAGGGAGCCAGGGAGCCAAAAAGGTGTTACTCAAGAGACGCACTGTGCAGGTAAGGCTGGATGGCCCCGTAGATCGTAAGAGCGAGTTGGCAACTTGTCGACCTGAGCTGGACGAATCACCGCCGACGCGAATACACGACGTTAGGTACTAGGGGGCAGGGTGACGCTGGGGAGAGCAAGCCACGGTAATGTACGTGACCCAGACCGGCCTATTTTTACCGTAGGGCTGTTCTCGGTATATATATGTACACTCGGAGAGCCTCACAGCAAGGCGATCGCGCAGTGTCAGGACGGTCGGGGTTCCTGTGCGAGGTCCCTCTCTCGCAGAGGGGGGGGGGGGGAGGCTGGATAGGGAACACGGAGGAGAGATAGGCACGGAGAGCAGGGAGGCATTGGCCGTCAGGCATTGTGGCATCGCATTGGAAGCGGCAGCAAGCAGCGTGGTGGAAGCGTGGCGGCCGGCGATCAGATTCGGGGATAGGAGGCTACAGGCATGATGGGCCTGTTAGGCGTGTACTTGGAAATACCTGAGGGGACGTCGTGTGGGGTATGGATATGTGCTATTTCAGCATCAAGAGGGGGGGTAAAGGCAGAGAGGGAGGAGGCAGAAGAGAGGGAGACAGGGAGAGAGACGGTACGCGGGCGACGGTACCGGCGTAACGTGGAGGCCAAGGGACAGGGAGAATTGGCTGCGGTTTTCTGGCTATGCCGAATTTGTCGGCGTCTGACATGGGCGGCGGCGGGTACAGAGTAGGGTAGGGACGTGGGACCCACCTGCTTTATCGGAACGGGAATTACTGTATGATGCCTGCAAAGTGGTGTGATGTTCCAGCAAGTGAAGGAAGGGGGGGGTGAAAAGTGGGAGAGGTAGCTTCCACGGCGCCTTGGCTCGAGCGACGGCCACTGGCCCTGGCACGCCGCCGACCGTGCACTTTTACGGCGGATAAGTGCTGCCCTTGGGCCGTAGCCACATGAGGTTGACGACAGCTAGCGCTGCGAGTACCTGGGGGCAGGTATCTGCACCTGCCTATCTTATCGGGAGTACATCGCGGGCGGGCGGCCGGAGGGTTGGGCGGGCGGTACCGTGGCGGGGGGTGCCGTCGGGGGGTACTTGTCGATACCCTCTCTCTTGCCTGGCTGGCCCGTACCCTCTGGAGGCAGCGCGCAGCAGGTGTGTGTGCCACTAGAGAATCAGGGACGGCGCAAGAGCAATGGGGGAGGGGCCAGGACGATCTCCGTTTTCCAGCGCCATCCATCGTAATCCAGACAGTCTAGAACCCACACCTACATCCACACCAGCCCACATCTCACGCCCTCGCACGCCCTCAAAGCCGCCCATCCCAGATCGCAGTGGTTCGAGAATCGCGCCAAACCGCCTGACTATGGTCTGAGCACAGTGCGGCCTGCCGCCCCAGACCGTCCCAACTCCCATTATCGGCCTTATCAGCACAGACCCGAATCAAGGGGGGGGGGCTCCTCTGCCTCTGCTAACCCAGTCGGCTCCCAAAGCCTACTATAGTGGTGCTGGAGTGGTGCTGGGCTGGCCGGAGGGGGGGAAGGGCGTTTTCCCTTTTTGCTTCTTTTTTTTTTTTTTCGTCCCCTTCTCCAGCCAGGAATACCGACAGGAGAAACGGAGGCAAGGGAGGAGAGGAAGAACTACCGCGAAACGGAACGACACCGCTCGCCGGCAGCACCCTAAGCCAGGTACTTTATTATGCCAGGTACTTTTTATTTTCCCTGCCACCACCTGACAGCCGCTGCCGAGGTGCTATCAACCGCTACATTCCCACCACCACCGCCAACCTAGCTGCTGCTGCTGGGAGAGGGCCAGCCAGAGAGCGTAGCAGCATAGCGAAAAGGACAGCAAGAATAGAAATAGAGAAAAATAAGAAGAAAAACAGCAGGGGAAAAAAGCGAGAGAGAGGGAAAGGCGGCTCGGGTTTGAGGTTCCAGTTCCGTTCCCCATCCCTCCCCCCCATCCCATATCCCATCCCATCCCATTCCCATACCGTCCCATGCCCAATCCATCCATCGACCAAATCCAATCTAAGCCAGGTGTGTTCTCCAGCCGGCTCGCTCTCTTCGCCATCATCATCATACTACACACGCACGCACGCACGAACGCACGCACACCTGCCATCCATCCATACACGCACCACGCACAGCTAACCTACACCACACGCATACGTACACCACACACTTCCTCTCTTCCGCCTCTCTCTCCCGCCGTCCCTCCCTCTCCTTCTAACCCCCCCCCCCCTCTTCTCTCGCCATCCATACGCTCTACCTCCCTACTCCTAATCCTATCCTATCCTAATCTACACACTTATATCCCCATCCCATCATATCCCATCATCCATCGGGTGTTGCAACCCTCCGACTAACCACCATCCCGGCACCGCCCACTACTCAGTTATTATTCTTTCTGCTACCTACCTGGACTAGCCTCTCCGCTCTCTCGCCCATCTACATTTACCTGCGTTACCTACATATTCGTCGGCGTTCCGTTGATTATTATTATTTATTGGTCTTATTTGTTATATATATACTTACATTTTACCTCGCCTCCTCCGCTGGATTTGGAAAAGAAAAAGTTGCCGCGTAACCCCCCCCCCCTCCACCCCATCGCATGACCTCAGTTGATCCGGATTTACTACCGGCGCCATGCTCGTGGATGAGACGAACGGTGTGAAACCGAATGGCGACGCCAACGGTGACCATAAGGAACATGGCCCGAGCCCAGCTAAACGCCGTGAAACAAATACATCACGACACAGCTCCGAGGTCTTCGTCGTCGGGGCTGGACCGGCTGGTCTCATGTTGGCGTGAGTTTCTTTCACATTTCTTATCTGCTTTTCTTGCCGTCGGCTAGGATTCGGCCGCGTACGCTGTAGATTATATCGAGGCCGCTACCCTCCCCCCCCTTTTTTTTTCCTTCATTCCTGGCGCTTCCGATGCTATCCCGGGAAGGATGGGAGAAGAGAAGGCGAGGAGGTGGCGATGAGAACAGAAATGTTGTCATGTTGAAGTAAATAAGCAAACCAACAAAAAACCTCGTGGCACCCGCGCTTACGTTCAAAACCATGCAGCGTTCTCTTGACCAGATTCGGCATCAATGTCGAGGTCATAGACGAGCGAGCCGACCAGACGCAAGCTGGCCGTGCTGATGGGTTACAGCCCAAGACTATAGAGACCTTGCGTCAGCTCAGGCTGGCGGATGGTCTCTTGCAGAAGGGCGCGAAGGTCTTTGACATCTGCTTCTGGGAAGCCACTGCCAATCGCCGGTTAAGGCGCCTAGGCCGCGAGATTCACTACCCGGCCTTGGTTGTGGATCTGCTGGATGATTACATTCTGCTAGTTCACCAGGGCGTGGTCGAAGGCGTTTTCCTAGAGGACCTCCGGAAGCGGGGCGTCGAGGTAAAGCGGAGTCACCAGTTCCAAAATTTCAAGCGGCAGCAGGAAGGGGAAGCGGATCTTTTAGAGATCGAAATGGCCACCGTCGGGACGGGTGAAAAGGAGACGGCGCTGACCAAATACATCGTGGGATGTAAGTAAGAAAAAAAAAACACGCCATTCTTGCGCCTTTTTTTTTTGTTTTTTTTGGCAAGGTCACCCCCCTGACTGACCCCACTAGGCGATGGTGCCCGGTCCAAGGTCCGGAACTGCATACCGGATACCTATTCGGTGGGAAAATCGCACGAGTCCGTATGGGCCGTGCTCGACGGGGAGCTCATCTCGGACTTCCCGGATCTCTGGTCCAAGACCGTCGTCTACAGCGAGGTGCACGGCTCCATCCTCATCGTCCCCCGGGAACGGGGCACAACTCGATTCTACGTAGAGATCAAGCCGGACACCGAGACTAGCAACCTGCGCGAGCTCGGCCAAGAGTTTGTCATGCAGCGCGCCAGACAGATCTTGGCGCCGTACTCGGTCGAGTGGCGCACCGTGGAATGGTTCGGTAACTACCAGATCGGCCAGCGGATAGCGAATAAGTTTACGGACCCAAACCTGCAGGCCTTCATCGCCGGCGACGCGAGCCATACCCACTCGCCCAAGGCTGCCCAGGGCATGAATACGAGCATGCACGACAGCTGGAACCTCGCGTGGAAGCTGAACCTCAGCACCCGCGGTCTGGCGAAGCCGGTCCTGCTCGAGTCGTACGAGCTCGAGCGGAGGAAGATCGCTCACGATCTCATCAACTTCGACTACGAGCACGCCAACAAGATGGCTGGCGGCGACGCCAAGGCGCTGGCCGAGAACTTCCGCACCAACGTGAGGTTCATCTCGGGCGTCGGGGTCGAGTACGACCACAACGTGCTCAACCACCCGGCCAAGCGTGCCGGAGGCGAGCTGCGGCCGGGCTGCCTGGTGCCTCCGGCCAAGGTGACGCGGTATATCGACGCGAATCCCATCGACGTCCAGCTCGACATCCCCATGCTTGGTCAATTCCGGGTGTACTTTTTCGTGCCCGATATCCACAACAGCATGCCCTTCCTCCAGACTTTCTGCAACGGAGTAACGAAGCAGGACTCGCTATTCCGAAAACTGAGCCAAGCCGCGGCGGCGAGCTATATAGAAAAGCCGCGCGTCTTTACGGGCGAAGATGTATACGTGCGTTCGGAGAGATATACCGGCGTTAGCGAGCTTACGACGTTCTCTCTCATTAGTAAGTTCCCTCCCCCCGTCGTGTATGCGCCAGCATGCATTAACTCTCTCCGTCTCTCTAACCGTCATATATAGCTACCATGGACAAGGCTAGGGTCGAGATTCAGGACCTTCCTCCGCTCTTCGCTCGGAGTGCGTGGACCTTCTACCTAGACAACGTGCCCTACTTAGATACGCGTAGGCAGACCTGCACGAGCAAGTGGGTGGGGACCTTGCAGAAGGACGAGGTCGCCGTCGTGATCCTGCGGCCGGACGGCTACGTAGGGTCGATCAGCAGGTGGGATTCTCTCGGCGTCAGCGCCGGCACGACGGCGGCCGACTGGCTTAATTCGTACTATGATGGATTCCTCAAGGTTCCCGAGGATAAGTCGAAATAAATAATTTTAAACGGCGAGGAACAGGGTCAGCATGGGCAGAAACAGCGGCAGCATATGTGCGTGGGCACGAAAGGGTCTTATTTAGCACGTCTCAGCAAGGTTGTACGGTGTACTCGACGTTCGGTGGCTCTTCGACGGGGTATGTCTCTATGAATTCCTCTTTTTCTTCGGTATCCATATATTCCTTCTCCTAGATCGATTAGTTGGCTCGAATGAGAATCTTCCGACTCTTAATACCGGACGGATTGGCAACGAAGAAATCTGTATATACGTAGGGGGCAATCCGTGTGACTGGCGGGAACACTCGGAATAAGCCTCCCAGTTGCCGCGGCATGACGACTCGACCAAGTTCGCCAGTTTCTAACAGCAATAAAAGACTATCGCCACCTTCACCGCACCGCGACAGCGACATGGTCAAACGACTCTATTTTACTACTTCTTTACAAGTCACCATCATCTACATCCAGAAATCAGAAAACCATGGCCCTCCCTAACCCAAGATCCCGGCCTTTTCCTGCTTCCCCCCTTACTCCTTCTCCTATAGTCGTCAAGATACATAACCATCCTAGCCCCTGGTCTCCTTCTAAGCCCGTACCATGTATATGCACTTCTTTATCCGTCCCCTCTCGCGCTTGACTAGGTACCCTCCTCTCTCTCCTCCCCTATCTCATCTCTCCTCACATCATATCATATCCCGCCGACGCCGCCGTCTTCGTCGTCCTCAAAGTGCCCGATAAGCCGCAAAGGCACGAGCCCTTTGAGAACCGCGACGCCAGCATGCACAATGCCCCAGCGCACCTTGCTCAGGGCCTCGGCGACGACCCAGACGAGGGCGCCGGTGCGGTGGCGGCCCTGCAGCGCGGGCAGGTGGGCGGCGTCGCCGCGCGACCCGGCCATGGCGTCCAGCACGGCGTGCATCTCCGCGCGTGCGTCCCACACGAGCTCGCTATCGGAGTCGTCGTCTTCGGCCGCGCCCGCGCGACCGAGGGCGGGGTAGGGGCGGGGCAAGGCGGAGGCGCCGCCGGGGCCGCGCGACGACGCCGACGACGCCCCGTGCGTATACGGGTGCGGCGAGGTGTGGTGGAACGCCCAGATGGTCAGCGTCGCCAGGTACAGGCACCAGGGCACGTGGAAGAGGCCGGTGGCGTCGGGGTCGGCGAGGGCGGGGGCCGCGGCGCGCAGCAGCAGCGCCGCGTGCCAGGCGGCGGCGGCGGCGTCGTCGTCGTCGGGGGTGCTAGAGCTGTCGGCGTCGCCATCGGGGGCGGCACCGCAGCGTCCCCACCGCTTAACCACGCGCCCCGACCGCACGAAGTCGGCACTCCTCACCCCCCGCCCCAGGATGTGCCGCGCCCCGGCGAAAATCTGGATGTCGAGGAAGTCGGCCCGCAGCAGCACGTGCGCCGCGTGATACACGGCCAGGTGCGCCGCGCGCCAGGCGTCGAGTTCGGCGCGCGTAGCCTCCGCTGCGCCCACGCCGGCCGTGGTAGAGGAGGGGCCGGGGCCGCCGGGGGTAGAGGCTGAGTGCGTCGTATTGCTGCTGCTGTCGCGGCGCCGGGCCACCGGGTGGTCGGAGACGCCCGCGAACGTGGTCGCTAGGGCGGCCTGGCGCGCGCAGAAGCCGTCGAAGTCGGCGCGCCACGCGCGGTACGCGGCTTCTAGGCGGGCCTGCCAACGGCCGCCGGCGGCGTTCTGTGCCGGTGGTACAGAGGACGAAGACGAAGCCGGCGGGATGACGCCGAGGCTGGTCTGGTCGCGGCGCTGCATGTCCCAGAAGATGGACATGAGGCCATGGAAGAGGAGGATGCGGGAGAGGCCGTTGAGGTGGGGGAAGGGATGGCGGAGGTGGTGGTGGTGGTGGTGGTGGTGGTGCGAGGGCGCGCGCGCGTCGGCTGTGATGTACGACTTAAGCGCGGAGAGGTACAACGGCTCAGGCAGCATAAGGAGCGAGAGCCGTGCCCACTCGGCAGGGCCGGGCGCCTCCCAGAGCGCCTGGTTGCAGGGCAGCGGGAGCCGCAGCTCGAAGGCCGACATGCAGAGCGACTGGCAGAACAGCACGGCGTGCTGCGTGTCCCACATGAAGCTCAGGAGGGCGAGCCTCTTCTTCTCCTCAGCCTCAACCCAGCGGCGCCAGGCGTGCTCGTCGGTGGCGGCGGTGGCGTCGGCCGCGATGTCGGCGCTGCTGCCACCGGGCCGCACGGGCCGGACCGACTGGCAGTCGGAGCGGCGGATCAGGTTGATGAGCATGCCGTGGAACAGGTGGCTCATGTCGTGCTGCTTCTGGCCCGCGCGGCTCTTGCCGAAGCACTCAACGAGCAGAATCGTCTGCAGCATCCACAGGTCCGGCTTCGGGTTGAAGCTTGCGTGCGAGAATACTATGTGCGCCGCGAGTCCAGGGTCAGTACGCGGTGCTAGAATCGGCGTCTATTTACTCGGGAGGGGAGGGGAATGGCTGGAGAGAGGGGCTCATCGCGAAATGGAGAAATAAAACAACGGATAGCACTTACTAGCCGGGCGAATCACGTCGTGGATGCAGACGGCGAGCTGGTGGGCGTCCTTGTCCGCGTAACTCGCGCCAAGCAGGATGATGGAAATGAGCAGCAGGGGCTCCTTGCGGGCGGGGTCGAAGGTGGGCAGGTGGATGAGGGGGTATGCCGTGTTGAACCGGGTGAAGAAGAGGTCGCAGTAGATCTGCAGCGCGGCGCGGGCGAGCAGCGGATGGTGCGCGACGTCCACGAAGCCGCCGTCGGGGGCGAGCGGCCGTGCCGCCTGCACGGTCTCGAGGAGCTGCGCGTAGGCGAAGCTGTCGAGTGCCGGCAGCCGCTGTGGCGGTCGCAGGGTCGTCAGCGGCCGCTCGAACTCCATCTCGACGGCCTCCTCGGCGACGGCGCCGGCGGCGGACGCCTGCGGCTGCCCAAACGACGAGACGCTCGCGCTCGGGCTGGCTGCTGCGTGGTGCGGGCTCGTGAGCGAGCGCGCGTAGTCGAGAGGCGAGCCCATCGGTGTCATCGGGCAGTCCGCCATGCTGCTGTCGCCCTGGCCGGGGTCGTGGGGCAGCGGCGGTGCGGGCAGCGGCGGCGGGAGGTCGCCGCAGGGGTATCGGGGCAAGGGGGGGGCGGCGGCGAGGTACGGGGCCGCCTGCGGCATGTCGGAGGCGGCGGCGGTGCCGTAGTCGAGGTTAAATAGCCAGTCGTAGTTCACCTGAGTGGTGTAGGGCATGTTAAAGGAGCTGGAGGTGTCGGGCTGGAAGACTTCGTCGTAGTTGAGGTCGAGGTTCGAGGACATCATCCCGGCCCCGCCGGCCTGCGACGTTTCGGGGAGGGACCAGTACGGGCCGGCGCCCTGGGCGTCGAACTGGCCGGTCGACAGCGCGTAGTCGGCGATGACGCCGTGGGGGTCGTCGGTGGTGAAGGCCGGCTGCGGCGCGGGGGCGCGATCGCCGTGGACGGGGGTGTGCAAGGAGTCGGGAGGGGAGATGGGTTCTTTTGCCTGCGGCAGGTATGCGGCCGCGAGATGGGGGCCGTCAGGGGCCGGGGTCTCGGCCGGTCTCTTCTGGACGATGCGGCCGTTGTGGTCCTTCCACATGCGCTTGCGGGTGTTCAAGACGCCGATGCCTTCGCCGCCGGCTTCTATGTCCCGTTTCCGGTGGCGGCTCATGTGTCTCTCTACGCAGCGGTGTCAGTCCGGAGGCCGGAGTGCGAGGGGCGGACGTGACTCCGGTTGCGTCCAAGAACAAAAGAGCATTGACGGTCTCTCACCGAGAAGGTCCGGACGCTTGAAGTGGGCGCGGCACCGCTGGCAGGTCCAGTCGCCATCGGTGTGGTTCTTCCGGTGACGATGCAAGTGCTCCGATCTCGTGAAGGACTTGCCGCATCCTTCGTGCGCGCAGGCGAAGGATCTCTGGCCGCCATTGCTACTGCTATTACCGTTGCCGCCTCCACCACCACCATTACTGCTCCCACCATTGCCGTCACTATCCCGGGACCTCCTCCGTTTGGATCGCTGCATCTTGGCCGACACCGTCAAGTACCGGGTTCGGCAGTCGGGATTTCTTTTCTTTCACCACTTTTCAGGCTGTCGATCAATGTGGAGCTACTCGAGGAATGGATACATAAAACCCCCCATTCTCCGGGAGAAAGAGGAAAAGAAAGGGTGCGTGTGTGCTTGTGTGTGTGTGTGTGTGTGTGTGGGAGAGACGTGTGAAGACGGAAGCGAGGGAAGCCTGAGTAGACGCGGCCGACAGTGTCCCAAGCTGGTCTTGCTGGTGCTGGTGCTGGTGCCCCCATCCCACATATTCTTCTGCCTCGTCCTCAAGCCGCAAGGGGATATACACTACGTGTACCTGGCCCCGGCTATGTATACGATAATCCCTATTGGATGCGCATGTACGCAAGTAGAATCGAGTAAAGCTGCTTGCTACCGATCTCATATCTCCCACCGAGGGTCGCTTAGGCGATGCGAACCCGGCGTAGGAGCACAATCCGGCGACTGGCAATGTTGATTACCATATCTACCTATTCCCTGCACGTATGGGGCCCTCTACGTACCTACGTGACCCATAGTCGGCTCCGCCGCCGGTGCGAGAGGGGAATGGTAGCAATAGCAGCATGGATAACGAGGCAGCCCGAGAGATAAAACTAGCATAGCGAGCCCGGCTGCCAGCTGAATAGCTTCCCACCTCTTCAACACCCCGGGCTTGGGCACCCCACTCTTATCTCTTGGAAGGGAGGTCAGCATACCTGACTTACCTTCGTCTGTCCGGGGGGAGTGGGGAGTGGGAGAGGGAGGGGGGGAGGGGGGGGGCGATGCTTCTGCAAGTATGCAAGTCTAGGGTGGATGGACACAAGCCACTTGCTTATATTTGCATACGCCTACTGCGTTTACAAATCCGCTCGGAATGGCGCCTCAGCTGCAACGCTCGTCAAGAGTGGGGGAGGGAGGAGGACGAACGAGGTTGCAATCCCTTCCCAGTCAGTGGTTGGAGATAAGCCGGCGCTCTGCCGCGGAGCGCCCTGTACTCTCTGTATCCACCGAGCAGGCCCGGCTGGCGGTGGTACGATTTGTAAGAGGTAGGCAGGCTGGCTGGCAAGTCTCGCGTCTATCGCCGACGAGGCGCCTCAGCCAGAGACAGATCGGCGATAGTCGAAGCGGGCCAGCGAGTGCTAACGCATGCAAGCCAGCCCCCGTCGAGGCAGGGTCCTACGACGATGGTGAAGCTCGGTAACTGCAACGCGAGAGAGGGGACCGGCTATATTACCGGAGCAGCCATGCTGGTATCACACCGGCCATCCCGGGCGGCTGTCGTTAAGTATTACACGCTCTCACCGATAGGCGGGACATCCTGGGACGAGAACGAAGGGGTTCGATCAATTGCTAGTGTCACAGGAGGGGGGACTACGTTTTCGCTGCCTCTCTCTTGCTCTATTCATTTTATAGATTCAGATGTATAGATATATACCATCCTCTCATTTTACCATCATACTACTTGGCTATGCACCCATAGGCCCGCGTACCTGAATCGCGCATCCGCTAGCACCCCTACTCTCACCCCATCCGGCCACGGCTACTCCTTTATATCGTGACCCTCACCGGTAGTAGACTTTGTTTTTTTTCCGGTTCCCCAGATGCCGCCCGGGTCGCCTCCTAAGGTCTGGGAGAAGATAGAGAGGGACGCTTCCAGCAAGTTAAATGTAAGCCGAGAGCGCTCTGCTTGTCGTAAAGACACGGCGTCCCCGTGGTGGTCGTGGTGTTAAGCGTCGTCACAGGTCATAATAGTGGGTGCCGGGCTCGGAGGCTTGGGAGCGGCCATCTCCATTCTCCTGGCAGGTCACGATGTAACTGTGCTCGAAGCAGCAGCCGAGATTGGCGAGATAGGGGCCGGCATCCAAGTGCTGCCCAACTCGTCCCGGGTGCTGATCTCGTGGGGTCTCGAGGAGGCGGTCGCCAAGCACGCGACGATGCCCCGGTACACCAACATGTTCGGGTGGAAGGGGAACCTGCTGTCGCGGATGGACCTGCACGCGTACGCGGACGCGCTCGGGACCCCGTTCTGGGACTTCCACCGGGCGAACCTGCACCGGTGCCTGCTCGACCGGGCGGTCGAGCTCGGAGCCGAGATCCACGTCAACGCTCGGGTGACGACGGTCGAGTGCGCGGCGGACGGGCTGACGGCGACGGCGGCGCTGGCGGACGGGCGGGCGCTGGCGGCGGACCTGGTGGTCGGGGCGGACGGGATCTCGTCGCGGCTGCGGGAGGTGCTGCTGGGGCGGGCGGACCCGCCGCAGCCGACGGGGGACCTGGCGTACCGGCTGCTGATCCCGGCGGGGGAGATGCGCGCGGACGCGGAGCTGCGGCGCCTCGTCGAGGACCCGCAGGTGAACTACTGGATCGGGCCGGACGCGCACGCGGTCAACTACGTGCTGCGCGGCGGCGAGCTGTTCAACATGGTGCTGCTCGTGCCCGACGACCTTCCCGCCGCGGCCATGACCGCCGCCGGCGACGTCGCCGAGATGCGCGCCCGCTTCGCCGCCTGGGACCCGCGCATCGCCAAGGTGCTCGCCCTCTGCCGCGCCGTCCAGAAGTGGAAGCTGTGCATCCGGCCCACGCTCGAGAGGTGGAGCCACGAGTCGGGCGCCTTTACCCTGCTCGGGGACGCCGTCCACGCGACGCTGCCGTATCTCGCTAGTAAGTCGTCTCCCCCCCCCCCCCCCTCCCTCTCTCTCTCTCCCCTCTCTCCTCTCCCCCACTCCAAGCCGCACCGGCTAACCGCGCCACCGGCAAGGCGGGTGCGGGATGGCGCTGGAGGACGCGGCGGCGCTGGGGCTGTGCCTGGCGAAGGTCCGGGGGCGCGGGCGGGCGGAGAAGCAGCAGGCGCTGCGGGCGTACGAGGGGTGCCGCAAGGCGCGGACGGAGCGCGTGGTCGAGCGCGGGAACCGCCAGCAGCACCTGTACCACGTGCACGACGGGGCGGAGCAGCGCGAGCGCGACCGGCGGCTGCGCATGTTCGCCGACGTCGACGAGGCGCTGCTGCGCGACCCGGGGCACGTCGCCCGCCCCCGCCCGGACCCCGGCGACGGCGACGGCGACGGCGGCGGCGACGACGACCCCCTCCCCTGGCGCTACTACGGCGTCGGCGGCTGGCTGCTCGCCTACGACCTCGAGCGCGAAGTCGAGGCTAGCTGGGCACGCGTCCAGGATGAGGCCGAGGCGAAGGCGAGGCCGAGTTTAAAGCTGAGGTTGGAGGGCGCGGGGGAGGGGGCGGAGGAGGAAGAGGGTGCCCCGAGGAAATGCCTGTCTGCCTACCTACGTAGGCACTAAACATCTAGACTTCTTGTGTACCTACCTACTATTTCCTTTTTCCTGTTTTATGTCCAGTTCACCGGTTGCAGTGTCGATCGGCAAAGCCACTCTAGCTCTCTAGTTTTTTGTCTCGCATTTTGTTTCCTATTTCCTCTAAGCGGGGAGAGGAGGGGGGGTAGCGTTGGGGATGGGTTGCGGTCCGCGATATTCTTCCATGCAGAGGCGCTACAACTCTACAACATTGTCATTGCGAGTCTGACAACTTTTCGTCTCATCACATAGGGAAGAGAGCATGGGGCACCCTGGAGACATAGATCGAACTTGATTTGCACATGCGTTTATGTTGCGAGGGCTACGTGAGCTAGTGAAGAAGCACTACCCGAGGTAGCTAATCGGATACCCAAGGTACAGGATGGCTTCTCTTCTATAGAGTAAGAAACTGATGAAAAGGATCGAGAAAAACCCTGTTCATGCTACTTCTGCCGCGTAGATAGGGTAGTCTGCGTACCCCTTTTCCGGGGGCTCTGTGAAATAAAAGGTGGAGCGGTCGTACTTCGTAAAGGGGATGCCGTCCGCCAGCTTCTTGGGCAAGTCCGGGTTCGCGATGAACCACCTCCCGTAGGCGACCAGGTCCGTCGCGCCGGATTCCAGCTTGGACACTGAGTTGTCGCGGTCGAAGCACCCCGCGCTTACGAACAGGATCCCCCCCTTCTGCAGGATCTCTCGGAACGGGGACAAGGAGACGGCGACCTTCTTATCGCCGCCGGCGAGCGAGTCGATCTTCTGCTGCTCGTCCAGGACCTCGTCGAATCGCGGCTCGATCCTGCAAGAGATAGATAGGTCAGCGGCCAACTCCGGCTTAAACCCGGGTGCTTGTCGCCTTCGTGTCGCCCCGCGGGTCCCACGTACATGTGAACGTAGACTGGCCGCTGGCTAGCCGGCAAAGCCACCAGCTGCTCGCACAGATACGACCAGGTCCCCAGCCTATCGCTGTCCATCGTCGACTGGAAGTAGTTCCAGGGGCTGAGCCGGACGCCGGCCTTCTCGGGGCCGATCGCGTCGCAGACGGCCTTGACAACCTCGAGGGGGAATCTGCACCGGTTCTCGACCGACCCGCCGTACTCGTCCGTCCGATCGTTGATGTTGTCGTGGAGGAATTGATCCAGCAGATAACCGTTCGCACCTACGAGGAACCAAGGCAACAAATTAACACGGATTTTTTAGCTCCTTCGACCGCGCCTCCGTCGTCTCCGGAGAGACTGCGTGCGGCTCACAGCACACACGTACCGTGGAGTTCGACGCCGTCGAAGCCCGCGTCGACGGCGCGCGCGGCGGCCTCGGCGAAGGCGCGGACCGTGGCGGCGATCTCGTCCCGCGCCATGGGCGTCGGGGGGCACTCGGCGCAGGCGCTGCCGTCGGGCCAGGCGCCGTCCATCGGGCGGCCGCCGGCGCTGGGGGGCGCGGCGCCGGCGCGGAAGGACGGCGGCGAGGCGCGGCCGGCGTGCCAGATCTGCAGGAAGGCGAACCCGCCCCGGGCGTGCACCGCGTCGGCGACCCGCTTCCACCCGGCGACCTGCGAGGCCGCGAAGACGCCGCACACGCCCGGGTACCCCGACGTGTAGCGCGCGATGTCGGCCGCCTCGACGATCTGCAGCCCGCCCCGCGTCGCCCGCTGGCCGTAGTACTGCACCATCAGGTCGCCCGGCACGTTGACGCCGTCGCTCTCCTTGACGCCTCGCATGCGGGTGCACGGCGCCTGTGTTTCTTGTCAGCGGGGGGGGGGGGAGTATGTGTCTTCTTCACGATCCAGCCGGGAGGGGCTCACCTGGACGATGCGGTGTTGCAGCTCGCAGAGGCCCAGCTTCAGGGGCGCGAACAGCTTGGTGCCCTTCAGGGGGGCGATGGCCGGGGTGGTAGGAGTAGTAGCAGCCATGGTGACTCTCGTTTAGGGGGTAGTGAGGGCGGATGGTGGGGGGGGGAATCCAGGACTCGCCGACGAGGAGGAGTTGCGGATGAGAGTTCCTCGACGGGAAAATATAGCAAGAGAGCGGTGTCTGCTGCTGCTATACCGAAGCAGCGCGACGCCGTGCTCGGCCGTGCTCGCATGAGGGGCCCGGCAGAGCGGGCGATCGGCGTACCGGTACGCGCCAGCCACCAGCTTGCCACATGATGAGTGGGAGTGGGATAACGCTCGGCGCTGTCCCGTCCGGCGATCCGTCTTTGTGTCGATACAAAGCTGTGGCCCGCCCACTTATGCACAGCACTTACACGAAGTACCTGTACGTGCAAATCTGGGTGTAGAGATACATGCTACCCTCGCATGCAGGGACCTCGGCGACGCCGCAGACAGCGAGCCCCACCCCCACTTTCCGCATTCGCTTGCTCAGGTAGTTGGGCGGTGGTGGGGTGGCGGGGTTGCAATAGAGGGGTCGGCGTAATGGCCGCGATGTCGACGACGGCAGGGGGCGGATAGGCGCGGGTATGCACAGGGGAAGTCGACTGACTCCCGGGCGGCCAATGACGGCGGCTTATACCGGCAACCCTACGATATACTCATTTTAGGTAGCTAGGTACCTCTCTAAGTACCTAGGAGGTAAGTAGGCACACCACTCAGGTCTCTATAGCGGCCGTACGGGTGGTTCAGGTACCTAAGCTTACAATGGGTGTTCAGGTAGGTACCTCGTCCTATCTCTCGCCCCGCCCGCGTCCCAGTCCTACCTAGCTTTACCTAAGGTACCCACGGCCGGCCAAACTAATAGCCATGTGTAAAGAGGAGGCAGGCCGTCGCGATATGCTGCTACCCGACCAGAGATAGGTACCTCTCTGGTACGGCACCCTCTCGTACCTGGCCGTGTCCGCCGCGTACCAGGTCTGCCCACCGTGGCCGAGGAGAGAGAGAGAGAGAGAGGACAGAGGCAGATCGGCCCAGGATCGCAAGAGGCAAGAGTACAAGAATATTCTCGTCTCGAACTCGGGGTTTGCCGAGGCTTACCTACAGCCACGTAGCTGACAATAAAACCAGCACAGCTCCCTCCATCAGGACATATTTGAGGGATACAGATGCAGCCACGATTACCTGGCGTATGTGTCTAGCTACGAGAAGTGGGGGAGCGTACACGGGCAATCTATAGGTACCTACGATCTACACCACCGCGTACTACTCATAGTAGGTATGAGGTTGGAATTAGTATACTACTGCTTAACAACCTGATATCAGCATACCCGTTTACGTGCTTACTCTTAGCACCCTTCTCCGTCTGTGGCATCTCGATATCACTACCTTAGGTATATACTCCCGTCCGCTTACATCACCGCCCAAGATGCCGTCCGACATTTATTCCTGCCCTACTGCTGCTGCGCCCTCTCGCCCGACGCCTCCTATCAGGATATCTCCCATTATATCCTCCAGTTTCCCTACGTGAAGGGTGCTTCGACGGGCTGCCGAGTAGCTACCGACCCGACAGGTCGACCTGGCTCACCGAGCTTCCCCCTCAACAACATGGCGGCGGCCGATGTGCTCCCGAAGCTTCCCGTCCCCAGCCTGGCCCCCGATCCGCCGCCCGTCCTGGCGCCATCTGCTGCGGACGCCCTCACCCCTCTCATCCGGTCGACGTATAAGACTTCGGAGCTGCGCTTCTACGTCAACGGGCGCTGCGTCATCGTCCAGAATCCGGACCCCGATTGGGTTCTCCTCGACTGGATCCGCGCCCAAGACGGCCTCAAAGGGACCAAGCTTGGGTGCGGCGAAGGCGGGTGCGGCGCCTGCACCGTGGTGTTGCAGACCGCCGAGAGCGGCCGGCGATTGCGACACGTAGCCGTGAACGCCTGCCTCTACCCGCTTGCTGGCGTGGATGGAAAGAGTCTAATTACCACCGAGGGTCTGGGCACTGTCGACCACCCCCATCCTCTGCAGGAGAGGATAGCGAAGATGCAGTAAGCAAAGAAACCAGTTAGCTGTCTCTGCGGCTGGTCTTCTCTCCGCTCTAACGTCCGCCATCGTTCGCAGTGGCTCGCAGTGCGGATTCTGCACGCCGGGGATCGTCATGAGCTTGTACGCGCTGGTCAGGAACTCCTACCGGGATGGGAAGTTCCGGCTTTCGGCCTCCGACGTCGAACTGCAAGGGCACTTGGACGGCAACCTCTGCAGATGCGTACGTATTCGGTCATGTGTCTAGCACTCACGGAGGATGACAAGCGCTTATCTTCTTCAGACTGGTTACAAACCCATTCTCGAGGCAGCCAGGACGTTTATAGTAGAAGACCTGAAAGGCGAATTAGTTGAGGAGCCGGGCTCGACTTCCCGCGAGGCGGATCCCATCGCCGATAACCTGGTGCAGGCCTCGCCCACCGGAAGTGGGTGCGGCTCATCGAGTGGCGGTTCCTGCGGGCGTCCCGGCGGATGCTGCCGAGACTCGCCAGCCAGCGGTAGTCCCTACAGGAGAGAATCCACTACTACCAGGACCACTTCCGCAGACTCACGCGCCAGCAAGACCGCATCAAGCTCGTTCACACCCTACGACCCTACGACAGAGCTCATATTCCCTCCGGCGCTCTGGAAACACGAAAGGCTGCCCATATGTTACGGAAATGAACGGAAAATATGGTTTAAGCCTACGACACTCGAACAACTACTCGAACTCAAGGCTGCTTGGCCTGCTGCCAAAATTGTTGGAGGTGCTAGCGAAACACAGGTATGACCACGATAGCAACCGAACAGCAATATCGTTGCCAAGATCGCTCACACCACGGCAGATCGAGGTCCGTTTCAAGAAAGCCGAATACCGGGTTTGTATCTTCGTTTCCGATATCGAAGAGCTGAATGCACTCAAAGACCCCTATGCCCTATCAGAAATATCCATCCCGGGCAATATGCCGCTAACGAAAGTAGAGGAACTCTGTGCCACGGTGTTCCAAAAGCTGGGTGCGAGAGCGAGCGCTCTCGAGGCGCTCAGGAAGCAACTCAGATATTTCGCAGGTCGACAGATCCGGAATGTCGCCAGTCTGGCCGGAAACTTGGCGACTGCCAGCCCTATCTCGGATTCTGCCCCCTTACTCCTAGCAGCTGGAGCTACAGTCACCGTAAAAGTCTGGGGCCAGGGCTCGCATGAGATACCGCTCTCGACGTTCTTCGTCGAGTATCGAACCACTCGACTACCCAAAAACGGGGTGATCACACATATCAAGATACCACTGCCTCCTCCGGGGGTATTGGAGATAACGAAAGCCTACAAGCAGTCTAAGAGGAAAGACGACGATATTGCTATTGTAACCGCTAGCTTCCGAATACGCGTCGACCCAACTGGCGCCGTCCAGCATGCAACGTTTGCCTTCGGCGGCATGGCACCGACAACCACAGTCGCAACCAAGGCGCAGCAGGTAGTACTAGGAAAGCAATGGGCTGATAGTGCTACACGGGAAGATGTCATATCTGCTCTTCTAGAGGACTTTAATCTTCCGTTCGGCGTCCCCGGAGGAATGGCCCAGTACAGGAAAAGTGAACCCCCCTCCCCTCCCGTATCGTTCGAAAGCCTCGGCCTACTGACATGTTCGCCAGCCTTGACATTGTCTATATTCTTCCGCTTCTGGCACGAGAGCATCCTAGACCTGGGCCTCGCCGAAGTCGACCAAGCACCGGCGCTCGAGATTCACCGAGGGATTTCCACCGGGACCCGCGGTACTATCGAGGCTTCGGGCACCAAGGTCGTGGGCAAGGAGATCCCCCATCTCTCGGCTTTGAAGCACTGCACAGGCGAGGCAGAATACGTCGACGATATGCCGCTACAGAAGAACGAGCTGCAATGCGCGCCCGTCCTGTCGGCTCACGCACATGCGAAGATCCTCAAGGTCGACTGGAGCGCCGCGCTCGAGATGCCAGGTGTCGTCGGTCACCTCGACAAAGGCAGCATTCCCGAGGCGTGGAATATCTGGGGTCCGGTCCGCGTAGACGAACCGCTGTTTGCTACCGACAAGGTGCACTCGCACGGCCAGATAATCGGCGTAGTCTACGCGGAGACGGCCCTGCAAGCTCGCGCCGCAGCGGCCAAGGTCCGCGTGACTTATGAGACGCTGCCGGCCATCCTCACCATCGACCAGGCCATCAAGGCGCAGAGCTTCTTCGACCACGGGAAGCAGCTGAAGAAGGGAGCCGCCGTCGAAGGGCCCCTGGACGACGCCTTCGCCAAGTGCGCGCACGTCTTCGAGGGAACGACGAAACTCGGCGGCCAAGAGCACTTCTACTTGGAAACGAATGCGGCGCTCGCTATCCCGCACGTCGAGGACGGGTCTATGGAGGTGTACTCATCCTCTCAGAACCTAATGGAGAACCAGATATTCGTCGCCCAGGTGCTCGACGTGCCCATGAGCCGCGTGAATATGAGAGTCCGCCGTCTCGGCGGCGCGTACGGCGGCAAGGAGTCCAGAAGCACGCCGATAGCGTGCCTCGTCGCCATCGCCGCCAGGAAGGAGCGCCGGCCCATGCGGATGATGCTGACCCGCGACGAGGATATGGCGACAAGCGGACAGAGACACCCGATGCAGTGCCGGTGGAAGGTCGGCACCAACGAGCTGGGCGTCATCCAGTGTCTCGACGCGGACGTATACAATAACGCTGGGTACTCGATCGACATGTCGGGCGCCGTCATGGACCGGGCGTGCACGCACCTCGACAACTGCTACAACATCCCGCACGCCTGGATCCGCGGCTGGGTCTGCAAGACGAACACGGTGACGAACACGGCCTTTCGCGGCTTCGGCGGGCCACAGGCCATGTACTTCGCCGAATCGTACATGTGCGCCATCGCCGAGGCCCTCACGATCGATGTCGACGAGCTGCGGCGGCGGAACTTGTACCGGGAGGGTGACCTGACGCCCTTCCTACAGCCCATCGACGTCGACTTCCACATCCCGACTATGCTGGAACAGCTGAGCGCCAGCGCCGACTACGAGGCTAGGAAGAAGGCAGTTGAGGCCTTCAACGAGAAGAACAGCTTCCGGAAGCGTGGCATCTGCATGGTCCCGACCAAGTTTGGGTTAAGGTGAGTCGCGTCGTAAGGACTACAGACGGCTACTACGTACGCACGAAGCTAACCCCCGTGACAGCTTCGCTACCGCTTTACATCTAAACCAGGCCGGTGCATACGTTAGGATCTACGAAGGTAGGTGTGAATTTTGTTTTGGCAGCCCAACGGGGGGGGGGGGGGGCTAGAGACGTTGCTAACCCTATCGACCCTTAGACGGCAGCATCCTACTACACCACGGCGGGACGGAGATGGGTCAGGGGCTATATACGAAGATGTGCCAGGTGGCGGCGGAGGAGCTAGGGGTGGACGTGGACCAGATCTTCAACAAGGACTCGCAGACAGACCAAGTGGCGAACCCGTCCCCGACGGCGGCATCGTCTGGCAGCGACCTCAACGGCATGGCCGTCAAGGATGCCTGTCGCCAGCTCGCAGAGCGCCTCGCACCCTACCGCGAGCGCTACGGGCCCGACGCCCCGATGTCAACCCTCGCCCGCGCCGCGTACCGCGACCGCGTCAACCTCGCCGCCAACGGCTTCTGGAAGATGCCTCGCATAGGTTCGTTCCCTTTGCCTCCCCCTGAGCACATACACACAGATACAGGTATAGGCACAAATATCTAATCACCCACCCGACAGGCTACAAGTGGGGCAACTACACTGATCCGCTACCGATGTACTACTATTTCACGCAGGGCGTGGCCATCACGGAGGTGGAGCTGGACGTGCTCACGGGGGACTCGACTGTGCTGCGAACGGACATCATGATGGTAAGCCCCCTCCACCCTAGCGCATCCGCCGAGCTGCTCGAGAATCTAACGCACCGACCTGTATGTCCCCTAGGACGTCGGACGCTCCATCAACCCGTCCATAGACTACGGCCAGATCGAAGGGGCCTTTGTGCAGGGCCAGGGCCTCTTCACGATGGAGGAGTCGCTCTGGACGCAGCAGGGCGAGCTCTTCACCCGCGGACCGGGCACGTACAAAATCCCTGGTGCGCCCTCCGCCTCTCCCTTTTTCCTCGTTTTCCTACTCACCCTCCCCCGGTTGCTCATGAAATAAAATAAAACCTAGGCTTCTCCGATATCCCGCAGACCTTCAACGTGTCGATGCTGACCCACGACGCGCGCGGCCACGCCCTGACCTGGAAGCACCTGCGCTCGGTGCAGAGCAGCAAGGGCATCGGCGAGCCGCCGCTGTTCCTGGGCGCGACCGTGTTCTTCGCGCTGCGCGAGGCGGTGCGCGCCGCCCGCGCCGCCCACCACCACCACCACCGCGGCGGCGGCGTCGCCCTCGTCCTCGACGCCCCCGCCACCCCCGAGAAGCTGCGGCTCGCCGTCGACGACGACCTCGCGCGCCGCGCCGCCGTCGCGCCTGCCGAGGGCGAGACCGACTTTTTCGTCCGCATCGAGGCGTGAGGGGGGGGGTTGAGGGGGCTGGAGTGTGGCTGCGTCTAGGGTTGGTCAAGCGGTGTGAGGCAGGGCTTCGAAGGGGAGGGGCGAGATGCCGTGATATACCTAAGGTTAGGAGACTATAAACGAGAAGGGGATAAGTTTCATGTAGGCGTGTCATCTGTCTAAGTTTGGCCAAAGATAGCGATTTCATCCATCCGTATTTTACTGTCTTACAACCGCCCCCGGCGCCTCGGTCCTTCCTCGCTACCGCGCAGCCTACCCCTGAGCGCCAAAACCAGCCCCGAGCCCAAGTGCTGATAGAACATCATATCCCATATCGTAGGTACTAATGCATACACGCACGCATACCCGCCTCGTCCCGTCCCGTCCCGTCCCGTCCACATCCCTCCCTTGCTTCATTACCCCCGCCCGTCACGCACACGACCCCTCCGTCCCCTCGTCGACTTGTCCGCCCTCGCCACCACCCTCCCCCTCGCCCGCCGCCAGCGCCCGGCGCACGTACTCCGCGAAGCTCTCGAACAGCGCGTGGTCGTAGCCCTGCACCCAGCGCGCCACCGCCGCCGCCACCTCCTCGCCGCCCGCGCCGCGCGCCACCGCGACCGAGAAGCCGAGCGCGCACTCGGACGGGTGCTCGGGCGCGCGGGGAGGCGCGACGTCGTCGTCGTCGTTGTCGTTGCTATTGCCGCGGACGGCACCGCCCGCCCTCTCCCTGCGCCGGCGGTGCGCGCGCCCCCACACGTTGGCCGCCGCGTAGCCGACGCCGCGGGCGCGGCGCGCGTCCCAGGTCCAGGCGGCGAGGCGGAGCGGCGCGAGGGCGGCGCGCAGGCGGCGCGCGAGGCGCGCCCGGGCGCCCGCGCCCCCCGGCCGCGTCGCGAGGGTCGCTTCCGGCGGCGGCGGCAGCAGCGCGCGCTTGCCGGGGGGCAGGAGGCCGGCGGCGGCGCGGGCGGCGCGGGCGCAGGGCCGCGCGGCGCCGAAGCTCCAGGCGAGCGCCCAGCGGCGCGTGCGCGCGCCGGGCGAGAACGTCGCGAGCGCGTAGTTAGCGACGCCGCGGCGCCGCAGCGCCGCCACCAGCGCCTCGACGCTCGACAGGCGCCCCAGCATCGCCGTGTACCAGCGCACGCGGCCGCGCAGCGCGAGCGACTCGTCGAGCAGGCGGCCGACGAAGTCGACCTCGCCTCCGGCGGCCGCCAGATCGTCGATGCCGCCGGGGCCGGGGCCGGGGCCGGGGTACACCATCTCGACGGGCGCGCCGGTGCACGCGCCGCTGGGCGGGCGGTCCTTGCGCGCGGCGAGCGCGGCGAGCTCGGCGGCCGACGCGTAGAACGGCGGGTTCGTCATGACGAAGTCGAGGGCGTCGAGGCCGAGCTCGTCGAGCGGGACGAGGGGGCGGGCGGCGGCGGCGGCGGCGGGGGGAGTCCCGCGGTCGACGATGCGGATGCGCGGCCGCAGCGCCGGGTTGAGGTCGAGGTTCCGGCGCGCGCTGCGCAGCGACGCCGCGTCGACGTCGGTCGCGACGAAGGACCAGTCCGGGCGCTGCGCGCAGCCGAGCAGCGGGTAGATGAGGCTGGCGCCGGTGCCGACGTCGAGGCCGACGACCTTCTTCTCCGCCGGCGGCGCGTCCGGATACCACGGCGACGCCGTCGAGTCCAGCAGGTCCTTGAGCCACACGATGTAGCTGTGCCGGTTCGGCACCGCCGGGCACAGCCGGTCCGCCGGCAGCTCCACGCGCAGCCCGAAGTCCACGCGCAGCAGCGTCGTCGTGAGCTGCACGAGCGCCGCCGGGTCCCCGAAGTCGAGGTGCACGCCGCCGCCGCTGCTGCTCTCTTTCAGCACCGCCTGGAACGCCGGGTCCCGCTGCCCCAGGGCCCGGAAGTCCAGCTCGCCCGAGTACAGCGTCCGCCAATATTCGTCGTCCTTCGCCGCGGGCGCGACACGTGGAGGGGGGCTCGAGGTGATCCCGACGTCCGAGGCCGGGGATCCGGAGCTGCGCGCGGGTGCCTTTGCGCAGCGGCAGTCTGCCTCGGCCGCAGACGCGTCGTGCTGGTCGTTGTCGTCGCCGAAGGCGGTCGGCTCCGGCTCCTCTCCGGTACGCTTCCGCTTCGTGCCGCGCTGCTCAGGCCCGGGGCCGCGGTGCGACGCCATGGCGTCCTTCTCCTGCTCGGCGGATCCTCCCAGCGGCATTGAACCGCATGCTGATATTTCGGTGGTGGCCTCTTTTGCCTCTCGTCACATCCCCGAGATTCACCCTACTAGATACGCATCCGGGGGCGATGTAGGATAGATGGAATTGTTGAAATGCGAGACAGGCACAGAAGCAAGTTACTAGGTACGTAGTAGAGGTAGTTGAGCCTCCGCTGCCCGCTATAAAAAAAAAAAAGCGCTGACGCGCTGCTGATGTAATGTGGCGCTGCGAAGCCTTATCATAGGTAGGTGCAGCGTAAAACGACATAAAGTGGCATAAGCGGTATAAGCGGCATAAACGCCGACCCGGCAACGGCTCGCCGGGCACCTGTATATTCCAACGCTATGAGTGCTAATAATAGGGCCTCGGGGGGTTGCTACGACATTATCACCCCGATACCTCCTCCACTTGCCATTGTCATGATGCTTCCGGGAAACGCAAATATGGGAATCATAGTGCAAATGCTAGAACGTAATACTACAGAGCTTCGTCAAAGCCGCAAATACAAACACCACCCTCCTTCCCCGACTAACCGCCTGAAGCAACGGCCGAGCCATCTACACTGCCCAGGTGCCACTGGCGTACACGATGGAAATCTCAGATAACACCGTCTTTTACTCCTCTTCTTCGTCCCCGATTCCTTTACACGATCTCTCATCCCGTATCTGAGCCTCCGCCTCGAACCCCCCCCCTTCCATATATGCTGATAGAGTTAGTTATCCGCGCCCGCGGCGAATGCGTATTGCTCTGGAATCAAGATGCTCTAAGTGTTCTTGGACGAGAGAAGCCGTAGGGAGAAAGTAGAACGAAACCCAAAATCCGACTACGCATAAAACACAACCCGAGTCCCGCGACGCATCACAGCCCCGCTCCCTCCGTTGCCGTCGGGCGACAGTCGACTTGCATCATCGTGAATCGTAGGCGCGTGTCGGCCTCAATTCGCTGCGTAGTATGAGACAAGTTCAAAACTACGGATGACGGCGGGAGTGTGGACCATGATACCACCGAGAGGGAGGGAAAAGAGACCAGGCTCGCGTGAGAGCAGACCGAAAACGCCACCCAACGCCAGCCCATGGGGTTTTCCTATTAGCATACAGTACTGTAGAAAGCGTCGCCCGATGACTTGAAAATGGTACCGGGAACCGCCGGCAAGCCCAAAGCACCCAGTTACAGGCCTGAGGAGGCGCGAGCTAAGAAGGCGTCTAGCCAAGAGCGCCATCAGACGCCGCCTCCCATGAAGGCTGCGAGATCATCCAATTCCAGCAGCTGGCGCTCAAAGGCAACGCAGAGTTCGGCAGCGGTCATATCGCTACCCGATGCGGCTGGTGCCACCTCGGCCGGCTGCCCAGTAGAGGAGGGCGCTGGAGACTCCGCCTTCGCCTGGCCCGGAGGCGGGCTTGCGGTCGCCGGCGTCGACGCACCCGCCGAACCCCCGTTGATGGTTGTGAAACCCGACTTCCGCGGCGGCTCACTGCTACGGCTGTCGACTTGCTCCTGCGCGTGCGCCGACTCGGGCCGTTCGTAGTCCATGCTGTCGGGATTATCCGGTTGGCTGGCGGTCTCATCTTTGGTCGACGCTGCCGTCTCGGGCACGACCCGCTGCAGCGACCGGTCACCGTTACGCAGGACCTTGTTCATCACAGAGAGGTGGCGGTACCAGGGAACTGCCAGGATCCAGATGTTAGCGCCGTCCTGCAGGAAGCGCATACCGTCGCGGACGATGGACTCGGCCGTCTCGTTCACGTCGCCGGGAGTGAGGCCTTTCAGGCTGAACCAGGCCACGGTGGAGCAAGCCGTGAAGCACGAGAACAGCATGACGAGGGGGAAGTTCAGGACGGCGTCCTTTTCCGTGTTCGCCTCGAGGGCCAGCAGAAGCGACACCACGCTGTGGGCCGCCGCGAAGACGCGATCTACGGTCTGGAGATGGACGTGCGGGACCATGCGCCAGGTCTCGTGGTTGAAGCCGTCGGTGGTGACGAGATGGAGCAGCCTGCGGCGGTTCACCATGATGGTGGCGCAGTGGAGGAGGCAGTGCAGCAGAGCATACGTGTACCCGCTGCCCATGGTGATGTGCAAGGTCACGTGCCCGGGCTTGTCCATGAAGTGCATCGGCAGGGAGTTCCGGACGACCTCGATACCCGCCTCGAGGGTAACGCAATCCTCCTCGGAGAAGGAGGTGCTCGTGACCGTGGTCAGCATCTCGATGACATTGCGCCAGGCCTGAGTCGCCATGACGATGTGGCCGAATTCGCCCACTTCGGCCAAAGGAGTCGACGAATCCGGGAGGCTGGGGGGCGGGCCGCCGGCCAGGGTGCGCACGTAGGCAGGCGTGCCGAAGTTGTAGCTCATGTCGGGGCACGGAAGAGGGACATCCTTGATGTCGTGGTGCGAGACCGCCGGCTGGCGCCCGGGGCTGCTGGTGAGGAAGCAGTCGAGAACGTAGATGAGCCACAGCGTACGACGAAACGATTCATCCTTAATGAACTGGTCCGGGTCGCCGCGGTTCTGGTGGACGGCAATTATTCGATACATCTGGGCCATGCGGGAGGCCTGGCCGAGGTAGACGTAGGCGCGCACGGCATTGCGGTTGCCCCATTCGTGGATGATGAGGAGACAAAGAGCCTGAATATCCGCCAAGCTGGGGTTGTCGAGATTTTGCATAATTACGTTGATGGCCTTGACGGCAAAATGCTCCGAGGCAGCCGAAGCGCCTCCCTGGCCGCCATACCGACGAATCAAAGCGGGCGAGCTCCTGCGCGCGGGAAGGACAGAATGGTTAGCTAAGTCCGGGGGGTGGTGCAATCTCAATTCGATGCAACGACATCTTTTCGTGCAGTCGGAAAGCCAGGCGGCGGCGGGGGAAGACGCCGCGACGGGCGCGAGGGGGATCATTGGTGCATTAGGCGAGAGGCGAATGCACCTCCGGAGATGAATGAACCATTCGCCCGGAATCCATTTTCAGAAGTGGATAGCGCGGGCTCCGGGGGGGGGTTGGTGGTGTGCGCAAGTGCGTGTGGGAGATGATGGGACGACATGGCAAGATGCCGCCGAGCAAAACGAGCTAGACGAAAATGGTGACTTACCGAGCGGCGCAAGTCAGCAGGCCGTTGACGATGCTGCCCTCGAGGGTGCCGTTCTTGAGCTTCTGCAAAAACGAAGGCTTGTGGAAGGCAACACAGGACGGGAGCGTCTTGTTGATTACCCTCTCGCATTCCGTCATCAATTCCGGACTGAGCCTGTGGGGACAGACGAAAATACGTGTTAGTGGGGGCCGATCAACGCGAGGGAAATTCGGGGGGGGAGGGGACAAGGGGGATGGAGAGGCGGATCGCAGGGGCGCGCGTGTCAAGGTGCAGGGTCAAGCGGACGGAGCAGGATGGGGTCCATGGGAGCGAGAGGCGTTGGAGAGGGCAGAGAGGGCAGAGAGGGAGACAGGCAAAGATCCCGAGGCGAGACGAGGCGACCGGCAGTCATGCCCCATCCGTAGCCACCCACCGTCATCGACATGGTGGTGGAGGCGGTGATGATGGTGGTGGTGGTAGAAGCGGGTAGCGAGAGCAGTATGTAGGTAAAGGCGATAGTGGTACGAGCGGGTGGTGTAGGAGGAGGGGGTAGAGAGAGATTTTGGCCGGCTGCGTATGCGCGTCCTGGGCTTGACCGGGACCAGGGAGCACGGGTCACCAAATACCAAGATCGCCCCGGGGCGCAGACCACCGCGGTCCCTCGGTCATGGCCGAAGCAGATGTCCACAAAGAAGCAAATCGGGCAGATTAGGTAGACACCAGGGGGGGGGCGGTTGGCAAATGCAACCGAACACCCGGACGGTGAGCAGAGGCGATGCAAAGAGAGCGACGCCGAAGAACAAAACGGGGCAAGGAAGAGCAGAATAGCGAGTAGTCGTAACAGTATAAATTAGAGAAGAAAGAGAGAGAGAGAGAGACCACTTACTTATCCGTACTAGATTGCAGGTTGCGCGGTAAGACGGTGCTGGACGCGACAGGCTGGCGGTCGCTTGTCGCCGACACGCTGCGCTCGCCAGGAAGACTCTCGCGAGGACGGGCGGGCCTCGCGGGAGATTGGCCGTGGACGTGAGCCATCGACTCGGAGGGCAGATAGCACTCGTGCATCCCCTTCGCGCAGTTCCTGCACGGCGCGCGGCCATTCTCGTACACGCATTTGGTCTTGCCCTTGCGACAGCGCACACAGGCACCGCCGGCCCTGAGCGACGTGCCGCGTACGAAAGGCGCCGACATGGCGACGAGAGAGAGGTGCAGGCAGAGAGGGTGATGGGACGAACGGGTTGATGATGGCAGCGGGAACAGACGGCAACCAGGAGATGACGGGAAGACGGTGATGATGGCGATGCCGGTCCGAGCAGGATTGGGATGCTCCGAAGGCAGGTCCGGTGGGAGAGGAAAGAGTTGTTTGAGAGAAGAAGGGTTGGACGGAGAAGACGGGGGACGGTGGATTTTTCGGTGCGGTGGTGGGAGTTTGTTGTAGGGGGACTCGGTCGGAGTGGAGGTTCGAGGGAGGGGCGGTTAATAATAGGGCAGACGTGCACGCGTGTCTCTGGTGTGCGCGTGTGAATGGGCGAGACTCCAGGGGGGGCACGGCGCAAAAAAAAAGAAAAAAATTGGATAAAACGACAGGGAAGACGGAAGAAGAGTATCTGGTTAATAGAAATGGTAAGGCAGAGGCACCAACCTGACTCCTTGTGACTGTGGAGGGTATAAAAAGGTCAGGTTTGGGCGGACGGCGCTCTGGCGAGAGAGGCGGCTCTAGAGATGAGGGGGGGTGGAGAGAAAGACGGGGGAGGGATTTCGCGTGCGCGAGGAGAAGAGAGAGAGAGAGAGAGAGGAGAGAGAGAGACGAGGAGAGAGAGGAGAAGGGAGAGGGAGAGAGGGTCGCTGCAGAGGAGACGGACAGGACGGGAGGGAGTCGAGAAATTAGGGACGGACCAGACTCGGGCGTTTGCACTAAAATCAGCACGCGCACCTGAGCCAAACCCCCAGCACTGACGATTCCTGAACAGAGGGCGATGCGACAAGGCGGTCAATTCGGGGGGCAAAGGCCGCCTAGCCCGGCTCTTCCTGCCGCTGCCGCTGCCTCTGCTTCTGGCCGCCTCAGCGAATTTATCGTATATTTATTTATTTTAGTCTCCATTTTCGCCGTCGCCTTGCCGCCTCTTCTTCTTTCTCTCTTTTCTTGCCTTGCCCTCTGCACAATTATTTCTATTCTGCGCGTCTCTTACATAGGCCGCCTACAGGAGATCATCTTCCGGCCTCTTCCCGTTCTCTCGGTTGCATTTCCCGTGCTGCCCTCTCCCAGGGTCGGCATCGTATATTAGTGTTGCTACTGCTCTCTATCGGCTCACGGTTGTGTTATGTACCTGCGCCCAGGTAGTAGTAGCCTTTTTTTTTTTTCTTTTGCTCTCACACCTCCGTCTTTTTTTTTTTAATGTTGTGGGGGCCAAAGCCGGGGGTGTCGTCCGTCCCGGTCTCCTGCCATGGGGTGCGTGGCCTGCCTTACCTCCTCCTCTCCCTTCGCCTCCTTTCTCTCGCACGATGCGCCCTCTCCGCACCCGGATCTGAACATCGGCACGGCGACAGAAAGACGCAGGCGCAGACGAGGGTTGCGATGACAAGAGGAGGGAAGAGAGGTAGAGCCGGTCAACCGCTTCGGCACGGGAAAGGAGGCCCTCTCGCCCTAGGTAGGTAGGCGTGGATGTGCCCGCAAGCGGTAATAAGTAGTGTAGGGGGGAGGGAAGAAGAAAAAGAGTCGATCAATCGGAGGTAGATTGTCGAGGCCCCCTACGCTGCGAGCAGGTAGAAGGGGGGGACGCGATGGAGTGAGTGGTGGTGCTCGGCTCTACGGCTCCCGGGGCTGGTCGTCTCTCTCGCGTGGGAATTTAATATTCTGGCTAGGTAATAAGACGGGGCCGCCATGCCGTACTGTTTCTGTACTGTACTGTGCGACGCGATATGGGGTACGGAAAGGGTGGTGTGGTACGTACTTCGTAATACATCCGCCTCCGACGTCCGTACTATATAGCTCCAATGGTGCACCCCCCCCCCTTTTCCCTATCGCCTCGCCTCGACTCTGGTCGGTCGGTCGGTCGGATCCTACCTTGGTAGTCTCCCGTCACGCAGCCCCGACAAAGTAAAAATAACCCCGTCGCGCGCATCGGGGGCGTCTTCGTGCGCAGTATGCGCGATAGGCATCGCCGCCTCTCCCTCCGATCCCGTGCACCAGCGGGCGAAAAGGGGGAAACATAATTAAATACATCCAGGTCCATTTCCGCTTCGACTTCGAGGTCGGTGATGATGAAGCTCCCCTTCCGCTCCGCTTTGTTTGCTAGGCCACGCTCTCTAAGAGGTCTGTTATGTGCCGCACAACGCGTGGGTGGTAAAATGAGATGGGGAACTCGGCAAGCCGACCGATCCAATCGTGTACCTTGGTACCCCCATCGACTCGGTCGGAGCGCAAGCAGCTGAGAGCTACGGAGAGAAACGGCAACGGATCGAAAGCCCCATCGAAGCACGGCCCTTGCTGACTACCTACCTACCTCCTATGTACCTTAGGTACCTCCTAGACAAGTATCCGTGTATCTCCCCTACGCGGTCCACCTCGGTTCGGTGAGATTAGAGCAGGTACCTGGCCTGGCATCGCCGCTGGGATGGGCGGAGGCGGGAGGCGGGAGGTACCTCGCTCTAGGGAGGACGTCAGGCACGTACATGTTGTATGTACATACCCCCGGAACACAGGACGGAGGTATCCACGATGACGCATTTGCCGGCGACAAGAAGAAATGGAAGGCGCGCGTCCTAAGTACCCAGGTACCCACCTGCCTATTCCACATGTGGATGTTGTATTTACGTCTTTCTCATGTACACAACGTGTGGTGCGGGCATACGCCAGGTACATGCACGGGGAACACGGGGACGTACTAGTCTGCCGACACGGTAAACCCATCTAGGTAAGTTCGTGCGCTAGCACGGGTCTTGGAAAGTCGCCATCGGGTTGCGAGGCAGCATCGGGACGGGCTGGGGGGGGGGGGGTCTGTACCCTACGGCGCGCCTCGGCCCCTGTGTATGTACTTCACGAGCCACCTCGCAGGTTGGCGCCGCGGTCGGTCGCAGGTCTGTACATGGACATCCATACCGTAGAAACATCGGAGCCTTCGTGCCTACCGTGGCTGCCCCTTTCGGGGGCCGAGGTCGCTAGGCAGTTACGATGGAAACATACATAACACCCCATGATCGTCCGTCTATTCGTCCTATTCAATGCGCCAGGTGGCTGGCGAGTCAGCGCCCCGTCCCGACTCTTGTTCTCTCGTCCTCTCGTCGGTTCCAGAGGCGGAGAACCCATCCGCGCCGGCGCCGACCAGCAACTTGGTGAGCTCGGCGGGCGTCGTTTGCGAGAAATCCCAGATGCGCTTATCCATGCCTACATATAGGCGCGCACACGTCTAGATGTGTCCAAATACCCAAAATACAACCGACGCGTACCCGCTGGCCGTTGGAGGGTGGGTACGGGTATGCCAGTCCACTTTCACGGTACCGTAACGGTCTTCCGAGATGAGATGGCCGCGTATGTACACCTTACCCGAGATTTCTCTTTCTCTTCTCGCATCTTTCCTCCGTCTTACCCCCCTTGCCGCGGCCCATGAGTAAGAGCGGGAGAGGGATGATCATACGGACGTGGGCGACGCGCAATGCTAAAAATATACGTGCGCCCGGCGTGCACGAAGCCTGCGATCTGAGGAGATGGCAAAGCTTTCGGGGTCTGGTATCGGCTGACGAGGCCACGAGTCGGTTAGCCGGGGCTGACTCGATGCAACCTCGCTCAGGCAACGCAGCCTGCCACGTTGGGTGCTGAGCCCGCCCGCCGTCGACGTAGGGGAAATAAAAAAGGAATGGAGCCCAGCCCGCCCGCGCGTCGCTGGCCACACACGACGAGAACACGCGGGACGGAAAGCCTCCCACTGGTCACGCGCAGGCTGACCGGAATGGGTCCGGTTCACCGTCGCCGAGACATTAGCATGTAGCCATCTCGAAAATAAGTACGATGTAGCGACCGCCGGATGCAGACCACCATCTCACCGACGGAGCGATTGGCGCCTTGTTGCCTCCACCGCACACGAAGTCTACCCCATCCCTCTCCCTCTTCCGGTGTATAATATGTCGATTTCCTCGGGGCGTGGAAATGCGGGTTCCGACGAGTGTTTTTCGCAACAATCGCCGGCCGACGACAGTCCATTTGAGACCGATATCGAGCATAACCTACCTCCCTATGCGCGTACCAGAGGCCACGGGAGTCGTGGATGGCTCGACGCGGGAATGGGCGAAAATGGGTGACACGAGCTGCAGTGCCATGTGCGCAATCGTCGTAATCCCCATCCGCCATCCCTCATCTCGTCCCATCCTGCCTCCCCCCCCCCCTCCCATCCTTTCGCTCCTTACTCTTTGATCGTCGGCGCCGGACTCATCTAGCGCACACTTTTGCCCGACCGTGCTAACTATAACCCTTGTACATCTACCGGTATACGATATACGTATGCACGTAGGTAGGTTTACACACACGCCCGCCTCCGCAAATGCTTCTAATCTACCAGCCTGCGCGCGCTACCTCTAGAGTCGCATTCCATCTCGACCGGCCAACCCTCCGTCCCCTTGGAGTGAGGCATAATACAGGCTATGGTCGCGCGGGTCCCGGTTTTCACTCGACGCCGTGCGGATGCGGAGAGGATCGTGCGATGGCTCTGGCCGCACGCTGCCAAACGTTTCCGCTCGCCCTGATCGCTTAGGCACGTATCTCTGGTAAAGGAGGTATCAGGTATGTACGGGGTATGCCCGCCAAGCCAGAGAAAAAACACCCGAGCGATGTCATCCTGCAACTCTACAACTCCGTCCTTCCCAGCCCAGCCCGACCAGGGGAGAGAGGGGGGGGGCGGCGACGCCCACTCGTTGCCGCCGAACCTCGTCTCGCCCGGCCGAGAAGAATAAAAGGAATCCTGATCACCCAATAGCCTAGACATGTGTACGCGGCACCATGCGCGGTTAACCATTGTTTCAGCCAAAAAAAGAAACCCACCCAGAAGGCTTTTCGAGACTCTACGTAGCGAATAACATCCCGAGGACTTGGATGTCGCAGATTCTCATCCGGAGTAGGATCAATACTATATGTGCGCGCGCACAATATGGCCCCCGTTGCCCCCGTTCCGCTCTTTACCCAGCTGCCGATGAAATGGATGGTCGAATACAAAGCAAGCCCACAAGCCCACAAGCGGGCCACGCCCACGGAATACCATGTACACATTGTAGGTACCCCCGGTCTGGGATCGGTGCGCTGCTGCTCTGGAGGCTGAGTGTCCGTCGTCTTCTCGGGAGATCGTGGGACGGCCGACGACTTGTTTTATTGGGGCGTCACGACACACACAGACCTCTCGTCCCTTTTCCCTCCCCCGTCCGAGTCCCCCATTCATTGTCCTCTCGGCCTGCAGGAGATTGTTCGACCACTCAGCTTCTAGCCCCCCCGGTCGCCTTCCCCTTATAACGGCCTAAACTACTACCAAATCATAAGATGGAGAATTCCGGGGCTGCACGGTAGGCCGTGGATGCTCGCACTATGCACCGACCGGTACTTTCGGGGAATACCTGCGCCACCAAGACCGCAAAGCCCGCGCAGCCGTGCCAGCCAGGACATGTATGTGTGCGAAGGTGGTAATTAATCTGGATTCGAGGGCGCCAGATTGAGTGGCAGGTTCCGTCATATCTGCGCGTGTCCGTCCGCCTCCGAGACCACCCCTTCCCTCCCCCCAACGATCTCTGTGGTGATCCTCATGACGGCGCGATCGTATCAGGCCTCGCGTGTAGAATGCCTGGCTATATATTATACTACGGCACCACCACCACCTAACGAGACACGCACGCCCGGCCGCACGCCCGGCCGCCCCCTCCCCTCCGAACCTTTTTTTTTTTTTAATTGTGACAATACCTGGATGCGACACATACATGGAACGCGGCCGATCGCCTAGCATCGCGTCAAACCTCGGTACGTATGTGACGGTTTACAATCGGGCGACCCGGCTTCTGTATGCCGAGATTCGTGCACGCCAACACGCCCGCACGCCCTCCTACTCGGTAGACTGTCAGGCAACTGAGGACGGGCATACTAGCCAAGCCGACGGCCCGATGCGATGGTAGGAAGTAAGCGACCACAGGATTGTAGAAAGGATGGGTATTGGCGCTAGCGCGCGCGCGCATACACCGGTCTCGCCCTGCGCCCATTATCGCCGTCTCCGCCGCTCCCGCCCTTGCTGTGTTCGTAGGGTCGGGTCTACGGTACCCGTGGCGGGAAGGGGTGTAACCTGATCAGGTGAGAAGGGATTTTCGAGATGTGGCAAGCTGAGCCTGAGCCGCTGGAGTCGAAGGGCGGAGCACGGTAGCACGACGCATCGTCTCTTCCCCCCCCCCCCCCTTTTTCTTCCCCCACCCCTCCAACCAACCTCTCTCCCAACCTACCAAACGCCATGCCGGATGCATAACCCAACAATAAGGGGGCAACCTCTTCTCGGCTCCCTGCGGCGTGGGCAAATCCGACCGTCTATACCAGTTGGTCCGATGCATGCCCGCCCCCCTTATCGACCCGCTGGAAGGTGTTCGGCGAAACCGGGGGGGGTGTCGAGCAGGAAATGGGCCAAGGACCGCCCGCGACGCAGGAGCGCCGAGAATCAATCACTCTGACATCAGTGAGCGAGCGGGAAGAGGGGGGGCGATCTTCCTGTCGGGTTGGTCGGCAAACCAAACGACAACTTTCACATTCATTTATTTCCTTCTTTGTCTCCTTTCTTTTTCCGAACATGCCCTCCTGCGTACCGCTACCGACATGGGGAATACGGTACCGCCTCCTGTTGTCGCTGGCGGCAGGCTGGGAGGGCGTGCCGGGGGGGCCATGCAATAAGAAGGCCCCTCGATCCGCCGTCACTTCCGGGGTGTCCGGGGTTGTGCGTTTTACCTCGTAGGCTTAACCGCAACCACTAGCGCGCCCTGCCGCGGTCCTGTAAGCACTTGGCCTGACCTGCCTGCTACCCATAAACCCCCCTTTCGCCGGCTAGGTAAATTGGCAAGCCGCTCGTGTCGTGTAAGTGAGGCGGGATCGGTCGTCTCCCAGGCCATAGATTGCCCGCAGAGACAAGCCGCACGCGGGCTCTGGCCACTCCTGGTCGCTATATCCCGTGTCGTTGCGCAAGTTGCCAGGATGCCTGCGTGGCCGGGGACGATCGGATCTCGTAAAAAAGAGATGCATTCGGCGCCTACATGCATCGAGCGCGTGCATGGGAGAGACATGTTAGACCGAAGCTGCTCCTTTCCCTCGTCATGATGGACAGTTTTCTTTTCCGCCCTCGACGAGCATCCGGGGCCGACTGAATCGCAAACTAGCACCCCCGCAGCCTGTTGAGCCGAACCGCGGGCGATCGCACTGCCACATGACGGCTCCCTTGACTAGCAACGGCAGCTTTTGGCGAATAGCGACGGCGCATTCGCGTCAAGACTACCAACAACATATCTACCTACCTATCTACCTACCTATCTATCTACCTACCTACCTACCTACCTACCTACCTACCTACCTACCTACGGCCTCGCATTCTCGAAATCCGCCAGCCGGGAAACTGGTGAGACTTCGAAGGGGCGGCGCGCGGCGGGTGGTAGCGGGTGGTGTGGACAGAACGAGACGGCATCACTAGCGGTCGAGGCTGGCCAGACGCGTCAAAAATAGCATTTTTGTAGGTAGATAGATTGACACATACCTATATGTATGCGACGTGCGACGTGTAAGGGACGAGGTGAAATAGGAACAACCCACGTAGCTTTGGATATATACCTAACCAGATGGACGGACGATACCCGGCGGCCTCCCTTAGGCTTCTACTCCGAGGGACCGGGAGGGAAAGAAAAAAAAAAGGATCATGAAATGGCTGGCCCGTCACCACTCGCACCCCCTCCTCCCTCCTCTCACTCCTGAACGGGTTCGTGCTCCCATCACCATTCTCTTGTTTTCTCTATCCTTCCGCCCCCCCGTCTCCCCCTCTCCTCCGCCCTCCTACCCCCCCTTTGGTCGACGCTTTCAGCTTGCCGGTGGCTGATACTAAGGCGTTGACCCAAGTAACTATCGACCCTCTCGGTGATGAGACCGAGGTCGCAACCCGCATCCGCCTAGCCAACCGTTCCGCGCAACGACGAGCTAAAACACGACGGGTTTTCTCGCGCGCGACTAGCACATTGTCCATCTCCCCATTGATGTGCGTGCGGACGGGAGCGGGCGGGCGCTGCGACGCCAGCCCGAGAAGAGAAACACGCATAGCCACGCGGAGCGCTACCCATATACCTACCTACAAATGCGCCCCCTCGGGTATCTATCTGTCGCTACCGTCGATGCTGCCGGGTCCCGTGCGCGCATGCGTGTGTCTTTTTTTTCTTTCTCGATGTGCGCGGCACATGTTCACCATACCTACCTACATGTGTATGTATGTATAATACCTAACTAATACCTAATAAGAGAATGCATCCACGAGAAAGAAGAAGGGGTGAAGGGAGGAGGGGGGGCGTGAGGGGGGTAAAGAGGAGAGAGAGAGAGAGAGACAGAGACATAGAGAGGAGCAGCCTAGTCCCGGCCCCGGTCCCGCGTGTGGTAGGTATTATCCCTATCCATGTCTGCGCCCGCCAAGAGGATCGCGGGCGACGAGCGAAGGCTACACAAGACGGCGGCGATCCCAACCGGCCAGTTTATCATCCTCCCTCCTCCCTCCTCCCCCTCCCTTTCCTCTTCCATGAAACCATGCAGGTCTCAGTCGCCCGCTCGCTCGCGCACTTACTAAGGATGGTATTTAATGATACTACGTGCTTGCGTACCCGCCTCACCCACCTCGGCTGATCCTGGTCCCGCAACCGTTCTGTGACTTATGCTACCACTTACACCTCCTTGCCCTGCCCTGCGTGCACGCCTGGCGACATTCCCGAACTGACGTTACCTGCTTGCTTACCCCGCCGTCCCGCCCCAGCCACCCGCTCCTACGGCATCACGCAGTCCGCCTTCTCCTACTTAGTATCCAGCCTGCCATACCGGTCTCCGAGGGTTCCCAGAGACGAGCAAAGCACGGAAAAGCACGCGACTAACGATAGAAGATAAGGAGCAAAAAAGAAACAATACCAGTAAACTTTCCGTCTCACGTCCTCACGGCACAACACCGCACGGCATCTCCGACATTCACCCTACCTCGGGATACTATTATCACTCGGGATTCGCCATACTCCCCCTCCACCTCGTCTCACCTCATCTCCTGCTACTCCTTTCCGCCCCTCCCCATCGCCCTCGTCTCGGGAGCAGGTAGCCAGCCCTCCCCTCCCTCGGACCACTCGCCGTCCTCTCTCCTCGGTCGTAGCCGCGCACCTCGCTATCCAACCCTCGCCATACCGGCCTCCCCTTAACCGCCTCGATGGAGTACCAGCCCAGCCAGGCAACCCGCATGGGGCCCTCCGCCGCCGCCGCCGGGCCGAGCAGCCCGCCGCCCGGCGCCTTCCAGGCCAGGTCCGCAGCCCTCCCGACGCGCCACCGCACCGACCCGAGCAGCAGCGGCAGCGGCGCCGGGATCCGGCTCGTGGAGGACCCGTCGCCGCCGCGGCTGCGCGCCGCCGACGGCGTGAAGCCGGCGCTGCTGCGCGGCGCGTCGGCCACGACGTCCTCTCCGCGCGCCGCCTGCGGCCGCTCGCTCGCCGCCTACGCCGAGCTGCAGCGCCAGCGCTACGGCGGCGCCGCCGCCGCCGACCCCCGCCTGCGCGCGCAGCAGGACGTCGCGCTCGCCGACCTGCGCGTGCTGCGCGACGAGCTCGACGCGCGGCTGCGCGCCGCCGAGGGCAAGCGCTGGCGGCGCTGGGCGCTCGGCGGGCTCGGGTACGTCTCTTCTTCCCCCCCCCCCCCGCCCCTCCCCCTTCTCTCCTCTCTCCACCGCAGCGCCGCTGACCTTTGCCTCTCCTCTCCGCAGCGCGGCCATCATCCCGCTCGTGCGCCGCCTCTTCCGGCGGCCCCGGCAGCCGCAGCACCAAGCGCACCAAGCGCCGCGCGCGAACGCGACGGAGCACGCGTTCGCGCGCAGCCGGGCGGTGGCGGCGCGGGTGCGCGCGTGGCTGCGGGCGCGCGCGGGCTGGTCGTGGACGGGGTCGCGGCTGCGCGGGCTGTGGCGGCTGGTGGGGCGCGGGGCGGCGGCGGCGGCCGCCGCCGCCGCCTTCGTGCTCGCCGCGCTGTACGTCTTCCAGGGCGAGGTCGCGCTGCGCGTCGCGCGCACCGTCTCCCGCCGCCTGCGCCGCCTCGCCGCCCGCGTCGAGCGCGGCGAGCAGGACGTCGGCCCCGACGACCTCGCCGTGCTCGAGGGCTGGCGCTGGCGCGTGCTGAGTATGTAGGTGTGTGTTGAGTAAGTAAAGGGGGGGAGGAGAAGGGGGTGGGTGTGAGGGGGATGGAAACGGGATAGGATAAGTGGACGGGGACAAGGGGGGAGAGGGGGCGAGAGGCAGATTGTGGAGGGGGGGGAGGAAGTGGGAAGGAACTGGATGAGTGCACGATGAGACGACGAGACGAGCCATGTGTTATTTACATTCCCTTCTCCAGCATCGACGGCCGCGCATCCGCCCTGAGGATTACGCCGCGGCACATCTCTTGTATCTTTCTTCCTCGGGCGGGGCCCGGGAACGCGGTCGCATCGTATCGCCGCCGGCCCTCCCGGGTTCCTTTTCGGAGTCACGTACGCATATACACGGGCCGCGATTTAGATAGAGTCGGCAGACACGACGTATGATTATCTATTCCTATATATATATGTATATATATATACCTCGTCAGATGCCCAACACACCGTTCGAATGCCCTGTGCCTCCGTAGTATACCGATGTACCTACGAACCGTCCCTCGTATAAATTTGACCTCCCATAAGTCGTCTAGGAGAGTCGTCTCCCCGGGGAAGCGAAAATCCCGTGTCTCCCTTTTCAGTTATGATGCCTTGCAAGGGGAAACGAGAGTAGAGAAGACACGCCAGGCTAGTAGATATAAAAAAACCCTCTTTGTTTTTCCTTGTCTGGGGGTATCTTACACGCTAAGCAACGCCGAGCACGCGCGCGCACGCGCCGTAAACGCTCCCGTCATCTATCAAGCCAGAAATAGCACTAGTACACGCCGCTGCGGTTGCCGTCGGCGGCGGCGAACTCGCCGAGCTGCAGGCGGGTCATGCCCTCGCGGGCGCTGGCGACGTCGCTGGCGACCTTGAGGATGCCGTGCTCGAACTCGCGGAAGACGACGCCGAGCTCGCGCACCTTCTCGTCGGGGCCGGGCGGCGCGCCGCCCTTGGCGGCCATCACCTTCTGCAGCTCCTCGACGAGCCCGTCCGAGACGCCGCGCAGGTGCATCTCGATCTCGGTCATGTTGCCGTCGTACCGCCGCATCTGCTCCTCCATCTCGTCCGCCGCCTGCGAGAAGAAGCCGACCAGGTCCTGGCCGTCCGCCTCCGCGTTCGCCGCCGTGCCGCCCGCCTGCTGCCGCGGCGACCACAGGCCCGGCGTGTGGTACTGCTCCGGCAGCTTCAGGTTGTCGATCGCGCGGAAGCTCAGCCGCGCGTGGTCCACGTCCTGGCCGACGAGCGCGCGCGCCGCGTCGATGGCCTGGGCCGCCGACTGCAGCGCGTTCCGCGCGCCCTCGTACTTCCTCTCGACGAAGTCGACGTCGTTGGGTATGCTCTCGAGCATCTCCCGGTGGCCCGGCATGAAGGACTCGACCTGGTCCTTGTTCTGCATCTGCTGCTGGATGAACACGTCGACTTGCTCGATCTTCTTCTGCAGGTCCTCCTGCAGGTCGTTGAACCGCGTGGTGCCTTTCAGATTGCTGACGTCTATGCGCACGCCAGGCACGGTCGGTTGGTTCGATAGCTGGCCCATGGTTAGGCCCAGGCCGAGCGACGCACCTAGGCCGAAGCCGGCCTGCGGTTGCTGGGATTGCGCGAGAGGATTTGGTTGGGGTTGAGCCGGCTGGCTGAGGCTACCGCCGCTATCGCACACGTATACGCGTTAGCAGAGGTGCGCGGCGAGACAGCTGGGCCGTGACCTACAAGAGACTGGGCTTCGGCTGCGTCGACTGGCCGAAGAGACCGGTCGTCCCAGTCGTAACTGGTGCTGGTTGCGAAGGCCGGGCTGAGCTGTTAAAGAGTCCCCCACCGCTACTAACACCTACAGACGGCGCTTGACCGGCCGTGCCACCGCCGAATAGCGAGCCGGGGTTGGATGTTTGGGCTTGGGGTTGGGTTTGAGGCTGGGTTTGCTGTGTGTTTCCGAAGAGGCTGCCCGCCTGCTGCTGCGGTTGAGAGGTAGTATTCGTTCCAGCGCCCGCACCTCCTCCTCCTCCGAGCAAGCTGGTCGTTGTCTGAGATGGCTGGGAGGTCGCAGCCGTGGAGCCACCAAAGAGGCTGCCTCCAAACGACGGTGGCTGTGGGGTGCCGGCAGGCGTGACAGACGGGCCACTGCCGAACGGGCCTCCGGGCGCAGGTTGGTTACTGCCTGATCCGCTTTGTCGGACATGCGGTGTCAGCCCTCGAGAAGACACACAGCCGGCGGACGGGGGCGATGAACTCACAACAAGTTGGCGGACGACGTGTTTATGCTCAGGCCGCCGGGGCCGCTCGCGGACCTTGCTAGGGCCATGGCGAGCAGGGTCGTGTGCGAGCAGGTGTCGGCGAGGTTCGTGGAGGGAGAGGAATGTATGCTGTCTCGGTTCGGGCGCGCTGGAATGGAACACGGGCGTGGGTGCGTGTGGTTGGGATTGGATTTGGCGGAGACAGAGGGTGGTATATGGAGAGACAGAAAAGGCAGTATCACGGATTCCGATGGTTTTTGGTTGCTATGTACACATCCCGTCCCGTCCCCCGTTCTCGCGTTCGATAAGCGATAAGGATGTAGCGGAGATATGTTTCATCTCAACATCGCTTATATGCATGTTCCGGGTACATGGGTGCATATGTACATAGGTACTTGAATAGCTACCTAGGTAGGTACCTAGGAGCTGCAGCATGGTGGTCATAGCTCCCTTCTAGCCTTTGCCTAATCGGAACAAGCACAAGTATGTACCCATGTACCGGCTCATCCCTTAGCAGAACCCAATTCTCCAATCAGCTCCCCACTTTCTTTCTCTCTACCTAAACACATTTCAACGCCTACACGATCCATCCACCGAACCCGTCCATACCGATTCTCCCTCCGTCCACCTCCTTCGCAACCGAGTCGACCTCGACATATTCCTACAGAGGCTTAGTGTTTGATTAATCTGATCTCCCGTAACCACCACTCCGAGTCGCGCCCGCAGCCAGCACCTTGCGCGACGTTGACCGCGCGACGCCACGATGGATATCGACGACCATGACTTCTACGCTCCGGAAGAGCCCACAGTTCCGGCAGACCCTGTAGGCGATTACAACGACCGCGGCAGTGCCTTTTCAGGGTCACAAGCCCCTCCGCAGCAACAGAACCAGCAGCAGCAGCAACAACACGACGACGGGGATCTCGAAGAAGGCGAGGAAGAAGACGAAGGCGCCGACATGGACGAGGACGATTCGGTACGTGCTGCAACCTCTCCGCGAGGCCCACGCTCTCTCCCCTTCCTGCTGACGGCAATCTGCTCAGGACATAGACATCATCACAGAGCGGAAAGACGGCTCGAAACCCCCTCCCCCCACGTAAGAGCTCCCCCTCGACGCCTGCTCTCCGGCGCGGCCTCGGCTGCGCGTTCGCGTCCATCATACTTACCGGGTCAGTAGCCAGTCGCGATACAGCGACATACGGAACATACCTCAGAGATCGGCGTCGACCGATGTTGCCACCAAGTCGGCCGTTAAGAAGGAGGATGCGCCGGCGAAAGGCACGTCAGGCGCCGACCTGGCTGCCGTCTCGACGTCCACCGTAGACGTGAACGCGATACCGATCTACAAGCCTGCAGGAAAGCCGATCACGCAAGTCAACATCGACGAAGGTTTGTCGCCGCTTTCTCTCTCTCTCTCTCTCTCTCTCTCTTAGTCACTAGTACTGACCGTGCCACCCCCTCAAAAAGACCTTCCGGAGAACGACAAGCCGTGGAGGAAGCCGGGCACGGACCTGAGCGACTACTTCAACTACGGGTTCGACGAGTTCACGTGGGCGCTGTACGCGGCGAAGCAGGAGAGCGTGCGCGGGGAGTACAGCCAGGACACGATCAGCCAGAACAGCCGCAAGATGATGGAGGAGATGCAGATGATGATGATGGGCGGCATGCCCGGCGCCGGCGGCTCCATGGCCCCGACCCTGCCCGGCATGGACGGCATGCCCCCCGAGATGCAGGCCATGATGCAGCACATGATGGCGTCCGGGCTCGACCCCAGCCAGATGGACGCCTCCGCGCTGACGGCCATGTTCTCCGGCATGCAGAGCGCGGGCGGCGCCGGCGCCGCCGGCGTCCAGGGCCAGAGCTTCGGCGGGTCCGGCCAAGGGTTCAGCGGCGCCCAGGCCCAGAACTTCGGCTACGACCAGGGGATGGCCCGGGGCGGAGGGGGCGGCGGCGGCGGTTTTGGTAGTGGTGGTGGCAGTGGCGGCGGCGGCGGCGGCGGCGGTGGTAGTCGTGGCCGTGGCGGGCGGAGGAACTGGTGATCCTGGTCGGGAGCAATCCCAGCGGACCCTCTGCTGGTTAGTCCGTTAGGTTCCCCGTCCCCCCTCTCTCACGCTTGTATGAGGAGGGTGCGGTCTTTGGCCCTCTCGGGATACCTACATACGTAGTACAGCCACGTGCGCCTATATCGTCGCCTAGACACAGAAGGGAGGAATCGAACCCAGACCGGCGGTGGACGGCACCGGAGACGCTCACGGACGAAGGCTCGGATGCGCGCTCGCTACGAGCCCAGGGCCGTGAACGCGTTCTTCCTGCGGATATAACCCCCTCCTCATTGGCGACACTCGTTCTCGCGCCGGCGGCAAGATGCCAGCTGCCTCGCTACGTAGCAAAATAGACAGGCGCCTCGGGTCCGGTATGCAGCCGAGGGGCTTAGATGCCTGCCCGGGTAGTTGTTGTTTGCGTGCGCGTTTGGACACGGCGTCCAGCCGGTTTCACACGCTGCCCTCCCTTTTTTTTTTCCTTTCTTCTGCGTGCCGCGACGTGGCAGCCAGCCGAGAAGATTCCGTGCCTAGGGTGACTGCGGATCGGCCGGCGTGGGACGTGTCGCCCTGTGTCGGTCCGTAGTGTTGGCGGAAATACGTGTTTGAAAATGCTAGCAGTGTGTGCCGGCCCCCCCCCTCTCCCTCTCCCTCCTCTGTCCAAGCTTCCCTACCGCCCTACAGAACTACCCAAGGTCTAGCTAGCTAGGCCCCACACGGCTTGCGAATGTACCCATCAGGTTCTATAGGTAGGTACATTCAGCTAGGTGGGCGTATACTCTATTCCTCCGCCGCGCGTGTAATGTGCAATGTATATATATAGATACGTATGTCAGAGTGAAGCTACGCGCAGCATCGCAAGTCTGGCCGTCCCAGGGATCCCGGCTTCGCGGCTAGCCGCCGGGCCAATCACCGGCGCACGTTCCGGGCCATTGGCTGCCGCGGATCGAGTTGCTGGGATGTATGTGTGCGTCCGCGCAGGACTCCCGTCTTCGTCTGCGTGTCTACGTCTTCTTCTTCGCAGGCGTCCTTATACGAGCCCGCGCAACGCGCTCAGCTTCGCAGCGTTCGCTCGCTCCCGTGGCAGCCGGCGCTGGGTCGGCTAGGTACGTAGGTAGGTCTCTGCCTCCTCGGCGCGGCAGCAATTGGCACCGCTTCGCACACACGAGACACTTCTCTCTCTCTCTCTCTCTCTCTCTCTCTCTCTGTGTGTGTGTGTGTGTGTGTGTGTCTGCGCACCGAGACACACCCATGACACGACGTAGATCCCCCACTCCCCTCGGTAGCAACCACAAACTACCCCTCCCCCTCTCCCTCTCCCTCCCTCCACTCGTTCACAAACATACGCAGAGATAGCGCGTACGCAGCGCCGCGTTGCCGGCGACAAGCAGCGGCCGCGCTCACGGCCAATGGCGGGACGCACGTGGGCGTGGGCGACGGGAGGGAGGGGGGTGTGTTCCGAGCGCGCAGGGGGAGGAAGGGGGGGGGGGGGGAGATCTGGCATTGCCCCTCGTGCTGCGGCAATGCGTGCGTCTGCGTACAGCAGCACACGTCGACCGCACGCATCCCCTGCGCGAGATACGTGCATACACCGGCCCGCCCACCGCAGCTTTCACGATTCGCATCGCGCGGGCCTCATTGGACCGCCTGCAGACAGGCCGCGACGGCACCGGGGCATCTGCACGCATCTATGATATAGCCCTTGGTCCAGGGACCTGATCTACTCGTACTGATCTGCCCTCCATCCAGGTAGGTAGAAGGTACCTGAGGTGCGCACCAGAGGAGGCACCTACGTAGTACGGGCGAGCGCAAGCAACAGTTGATATCCGCATGTGTGCTGGTTGGTTGGCTGGCTGGCTGGCTGGCCGGCCGGTCTGTACGTGCTCGTGACCGAGCGTTCCGATGCCGTTCGGCTCTTACTTCTCCTCCTCTTCTCTCCTCCTCCCCTCTCCTCCCTTCTTCGCACGTATCCTAACAGCTAGTATATTCTTTCAAGGTAAGACGGCGACATGGTGTGCTAGGTACATAAGAGCTACCCGTCCTTCCGTTAGAAGCCTGACAGGTTTCACCACCTCCCCTCCTTTACCCTTACCCTCCCCTGCTGCACACTCCCCTCGTAAAACTTGATATCGGACCGTCACCCAGTTCAGAGACCAAGTTCGGAGACAAAGAGACGCAGAGACACGCAAGGAGTCGCACCGGTAGACAGACTGCGCCTGTGTCGCTAGAAACACCATGGGCCCCCCAAAGATGGCCATTATCGCGCCTCCGACCAGAGAGTTCCGCGCTGCCGCCGCCGCCACCACCACCGCCCTCCTGGGCCCCACCCTGGCCGCCGCCCTGCGATGCCAGCGCCTCCTCGGCGTCGCCTCCCTGTTCCTGTGCGCGCAAGTCTGCTGGCTCGCCTGGCAGGCCGCCCTGACGAGCTGGAGCGTGGCCGTCCACGCCTGCGCCGCGGCGGTACGCGCTGCCGTGCTAGCGAAGGCGGTATGGAGGTCCAAGCCGGTAATGGCGTTGAGGAGGAAGGTCGTATTCGAGTTCGTCGCCCTCCTACTAGGCTCGGGCAATGCTCTGTTCCTAGTGCTGTTCTGGCCGGGCTGGTGGGTGCTAGGGCTGATCGCCCTGGCGACGCGATTGTCCGTTGGTTGAGCGTTGTTGCATGTCCCGCGGGTGAGCATGCCGTCCTTCGGCGACAACGTTCGCTATTTTCGCCCCAGTACCCTAATTTTGGAGCAAGGACCAATCCGATATACACTCGGCAACCGAGCTCGGCTATAGACCCGGGTATTCGCACGAGACGACCGTCATAACCCCTGGGATCTAGTAGCCGCTCAGGAATAGAAGAAGGCGTTCCCGCCGGTATCGCGCCTCACTTCGTTCTGGTAGTCCTTCTCCGGGTCGAACTGCTGCCAGACGCTGGCCGGGTAGATGTGCTTGTTCCGCTCGTACCACCGCCGGTCGACTACCTTGGTGAAGGCCGGGTCGTCGGAAGCACCCTCGAGGTCGCTCACGGCCAAGGGCTTCTTCGCCGGCTTAGCAGCGTCGGACCGGGATTCCGCTGCCTTGGTGTGATCCTCGGTGGAGTAGTCGAAGAGCAGCTTGCCGGTGGGGCCGATGGTCTTGTTCATGATGAAGAACATAAAGTCGTAATGCTAGATGTATATAGCCTCTAGAGTCAGCGGCTGGTAGCTCCCCGTCTTGTAACATGGATATATAGAATCCAGCTAGACCGAACCAAAAAAAGAAAAAAAGAAAGGAACGTACGTGAGGTATGATGATATTCCCGCGCACAATCATGAGGTCGTCGACGCCGACGCGCGCCCACTCGCGGCGCGAGTTGGGCTTCTCGCCGACGCCGAGGTCGGCGCCGACCTTGCGGCTCTTGTCGAGGAAGACCCAGATGAAGTCGCCCTTGCGGACGCGCACGACGCCGCCCGGGATGTCGGTGCCGTCGTAGAAGACGAACGGGACCGCGATCTCGGCCGCCTTGGTCGCCTCCTGCCGCGCCAGGAACTCGCGCCGCAGCGCCTCCCGCTCCGCCGCCTCCCGCCGCAGCGCCGCCTTGGTCACCACCCGCGGCACGATCGAGACCGACGCGTTCGCCTGGAATTTCGACTTCTTGTTATCCCTATCCTTCCGCGTATTCCCATTGCCGCCGTTGCCCCCCTCGTCATCGTCGTCGTTGTTGTCCTGGTCGTTATTGTCGTCCTTTGCGCTCTTCTTGACCCCCTCGCCGCTATCCCCATCCCCTCCGTCCTCGTCCCCGTCCTCGTCCTCGTCGACCCCAAAGGACAACTTCGCCGCGCCTCGCTTCTTCGCCTTCTTCCCCTTGGGCGCGTCGCCCTTCTTCTGCTGCTTCGGCTTCTTGCGCGGGCCCGACGCGTCGCTCGGCACGTCAGGGGTGGCGGTGCGCTCGCGTTCCGACGACGACGGCGTGTCCGCTGCTGCTGCTCCCAGCGGCGTCCCTCGGGCGACGGCCTCGCGGGCCTCGCGAGCCTCGCGCTCCTGCTGCTCGAGGACCTCGGCGCGGCGCTTGCGGAAGTCGGACAGGGCGACGAGGCCGACCGTGTTGCTCGACAGCCGCTGCTGCGTCGTGGTGTTCTGCGGCGTGAAGCGCGGGTCTGACGACGCCATGGCTTGCGTTGGCGGATATATTTGCCCGCGTCTCGGGTTTCGCGACGACAGGCCGGCGAGTTGTCAGGAGAGAGATGGAGGAGTGAGGGAGCGGGAACGGATTGACTGGTGTGGATGTAATTCTTGATGTTTAGCGGTTGACGGAACTCAAGTTGAATCCCCTGACTTGGTAGATTGTCCCGTATGTAGATAAGCAGCATATCTTATCTTATCCTACCTAGCTTCCTCTGAGTCAGCTTGTGGGTCTAAGGTACCAAGGCACCTTTGTTACCTAGGTAATCAAGGGACGGCCTGTGGTTGATTGACTGTTCACAGCTCCTTAGGAGACGAGCCACTGTAGGTATATCTATAAGCTTGTCAATTAATAGGTCTAAGCTCCTAGTTATCCTCCTAATTGATCAGCAGCTCAGGTTCAGCTTCTTGCGTTTCGTATGCTGAGATGATTAGGTGATTGCCTACGAAGCAACAGGAAGCGAGCCAGCAGTATGCGTCAGTCATCTAAACATACGAAGCGTAAGAAGCTGAAGCTGAACTGCCGATCAATTGAGAGGATAACTAGAACCTAGAACTGTTAATCCACGAGCTTAAATGTATACACAGCTCCTTTTATAATGAATATTGGCTCAGCTCCTAAGGTGCTGTAAACAGACAAATCAATCACAGGCCGCCGTTTGATTGAGTACCTAGGTAAGGCATCACTACAGGTTGCCGTTTTATTAGGTAGGTAAGGCACTGATGCCCTCGGATCCGCAACTGTGTCTATTGAAGCGCAGCGTCGGGCAAGTGCTTAGTTAATGCATGTTACCCCCCGAATCAGTAACTATACCTCAGGTTGAGTATCAAACCCTCAGTTTTGATTTTCCTTCTCAGACGGCAATGTTCTCGTCGATTCTTCACTTCTTGTATTGTGATAGGATTTCCTTTCCCTCTGCTTACCAGGTAGGGTAGTTGTTACCCCAAGCCTCACCTTACCCTCTGTCCTCCTCTTCCCTCAGTCTCTTACAACTGCTTAACTTACCTACTGATACCAAAGCCTGGCTGGTGGGTACAGATGTAAATGCTCTACGAGCGAATTACCTACACCAAATGGCAGCTGAGTCTGCTCTCAAAGGAGCCTATAGAATCCCGTATTTCTGGGCCGAAAATGCAGGCATCGACGTGTTGGTGTCAGAGAGACATGAGAGAAACTACATTTAAATGATATTGCGATGTATTAACTATGAGTATTAATAGTTACAGAATGTATTGCAAAATCGCGCCCTTATGTAGACTGCTCTCCGTATCGGCGTTATCTGATAAAATAAGACCCGAATTATTCTGCGAAGCAGAATAATTCGGGCTTATTTTTAGCGTTTACGCTAAAAATAATAACCTATCCGGAGGATAGAGAGATATAGGAAGTATACTTAGTTTATTTAATAATGATTTTTAGAGCTACAAACTTTATTTATAATAAAAATATAGAAAGCGTAAAAAATTATATATAGAAAACTTATATAAATATACTTAGTTTATTTAATAACTATTTTTACGTTTACGAACTTTATTTATAATAAAAAACATAAAAAACGTAAGAAATGATACGTAGATCGGGAGAGCTACGTAGGCACTGAGGTTGCTTCTTAGGAGTAACGGAAGGTGGGAAGAAGAAGGTAAATTAACTAACTATTTAAGAAGGAAGGAGATGAATAAAGGAGATGCGAGCTACCTATATATAGACGATAGGGAGCTAGGAGCTATATTAGGTAAGCGAGTAACTAGAGAAGGAGTAAGGAGCTATATATAGGTGGCTCTTTACGTAACATACCCCCTAGTTAGGCTTACGATAGCGGGCTTAGCTAAATAGTAATAGTAGCTTAGCCGAAGGACTCGCGATAATTAGCTTAGCTATCCTCCTAATAGAAGACCTAGGTTAGTTCGAGCCTTACTTACTTCGTTAGCTCTCCGGGGTAATATATATAATATATTCGTCGCTTTAATTACTTACGTCTTTATATAATACTCCTAATAGCTCCGAATATCCTCTTAATTAATTATCGTATTAGCTTTTCTTAATATCCTAATAAAAGAGATATATCGTAGCTCTTAATTAAATATATCTATCGTATTCGTTATACGTTCGTAAGGGCTCTTATTACTTCGCTTTATATTATTATTATCGTACGCGAATCCTTTCGTAGCTTTACTAGGTTAGTACCCGGTAACGCTCCTCCTTATATTCGAGCTCCTATATTATAAGAGAAAAATCTCCTACTCTTTCGTAGTAGCTCTTTTCCTTTCCTCTTTTCTTCTATAGAGGCATATCTAGAGCTAATCCGATACGTTCGTTTTTAATTCCCTATCGCTCTCGGTTACGTATATAACCTATATATTACTTTATCCGCGCGTACTTTATTTAAGTAAGTTATCTTTTAATTACGGTACTTCCTTATTATCGCTTACTATCGTAACGAGCTTATAATAGTATATTAACGTAAGCTATATATTAATATAATAAGCGCGAAGCGTAAGATAAGTTTACGTTTTAATAATATTAATATAGGTATAAGTAATTAGAAGCTAATAATTCGATAGAATATCCGACCGTTCTAACTCTTACGAAATCCTTATTAGTATCGATAGCGCGGCTAAGATATTAAGCGATAAAATAAATTAATTCCGTAACTACGCTTAAATATTCGTCGAAAAGCGAGCTTACGATCCCGCTATACCCGATTAAGCTCCGGCCGAATACGTAGAGTTAGTTATTTAATCTACCGTAATAAAGGGAGCTATCGTTATCCTAGATATTCCTACGGCCGCTAAAACTACTTTAGTTATTACTTCTAGCGCCGCCGAAGAACGACGTAATATATTCTTCGACGTTATTATCGCTTTCTTAAATAACTCTACCTACGATATCGCGATTAATATATATATCTCGATAGTTATTATAAGTAGCTTCCCTTTTAATACCGGTATTAATAATCTCTTTATATACCGCGATATGAAAGAATAATTTATTTATCGATATATAAATTAGCTTTTATATTATAATTACTATAAGTTATAAGCCTTTAATTAATTATTTACTTTAGATTTCCGACCGAGGTTTAGTTATAGTATGAAATATTATAGAACTACGTTTCCTCGAGCGTCGTATGACCCGCCGTATTCCTTCGCTCCTTAGAACCTTCCTCGTTATATTAAAGCCGGAGGCCGTATCTCGTAAGCGGATTCGTAAGGAAAGTAGCTCTAGAGGTAAGGCTCGTAAGTAACGAACCCGTTATATTAAACGGAAATAGATACGTAAAGATTTAAAACGAGAGGAGGTCCGTCGCGCTACTCGCGAGTACGGGGCTATAAAGCTAGATAATAATAATAATACTTCCGAGTTTATACCTCGGGACATAGAAACTACGGATAGCTTTATAAAAGGCGACTCCGGAAGCGACTTAAAAGTAATTATTTAAGCTACCCTAGGATTCCGTTAGGCGCTTATTATTATAGCCGAATAAGAACTAATAATCGCTTTTATTTCGAAAGCCTAGGCCGCCGCCGTATTAATAGCTCTTAAAGAAATCATCGGCGAATATCGAATACTTATTAAGCCGTCGTTATATATATTAGGTATTCTTATAGGAGCTCGGAACGAAGAGGATAATTTCCTTATTATTATTACCGCCGTCGCGCCGACGCTTATTCGCTTAACGAAAGCCGGCGGCCTCTTTTTTCTTTTAAGTTACGGATAACTTAATAATCGCTCGTTTATCGTTAACGATATTATATTAAGTCTAGGGAAGCGCTATCGCGCTAGCGTTACCGCCGTTTTTATTTTTATTCCTAGCTCGGTTTTATTTTTTATATTCGCGCTTAAAGAGTAAGCTTTTAATAAAGGTAATTCTTTTAAATTCGAAACGGTTTCTATCGTTACTTTTATTATTATTCGTTAGTTAGCCGAATTAAGCTTTATCCTTATTACTCGCGTTCCTCGAGAGCTTTTAATACGATCTAGCTCCTAAGAAGCTATTAAATTATCGCTTACGTTTAAAGGAATCGGTCGAGCTACCCGAGCTAATAATAATATAGCCTCGTTATTTCCTATTATTATTAAGGAATACGGCCCGCGTAACGATATTCCTTATTATCGGTATATTAATAGCGCTATATAGCATCGCTTAACGAGAAAGTATTTTTAATTTCTAGCTTTTATTAACCGTTATTTACGTTATTCGCGTAGCTACTCTTACGTAGCTCTATAAGTATCCCTTAGAATTATATAAGCTTTTCGTCGAAAGTTAATTAATTATAGTTACCTTCGCGTTATACGTCTTATTTAACGGCTTACCGCCGCTTAAATAACCGATCCTAACTCTAAGGTAGTAAGTTCCGAGCTTTCTTTTATCGTAAATCGCTTTTTTAATTATATTACTTTAAACTACCGCTTTCCGCGAAGAAATAAAGGAGTTATTTCGTTAGTATTATCCCGAGTAATAGCGTTAGCCTATATTACCGCTTACTACCGAGTCGTTACGCGGATAGGCGACTACGGATGCTTTCGCTTAGGACGATAGCTCTCCTACTAAACGTAAATAGGTCTTAATTCCGACCCGTTTCCTTCGTAGCTCTCGTACTCGCGGTAGTTACGTTCGTAGTAGAGTTAGCCGATAACGAGTTACTCGTATTCCTTACCGGTTCGTTCGTTTCCGTTAAAGTATATAGATTAATATTAAACGAGGAACTACTTCGGCTTAAAGCTTTATCCCCGTTATTATTAACCCGGATATTATTAGATTAAGCTTCGAATAATTATATACGGTTTAATAATAATAGAACTAGTAATACCTTAATTCCGGCTAGGTTAAGTAATCTAAAGAATAAATATAACCCTAAAAAAGATACTAAAGCCGGTAGCTCTAAAGGTCGTTAGGTATTCGGGAGTTTTAAGAATATTATATTAGCTTTATTATATAAGTTAGTTCTTTCGTTAAGGGGAGAAGTTTTATTACGCGTGGATTTTTTTAGATTAATATCATTACGTCGTTCTTCGAGTAAAGTATACTATTCTAAGTTAATTCTTCTTATAATTAAATTAAAATCTTACGTTACTTTCGTATTATTTAAGAGCTTTAATATCGTTATCTCTTTTCTTATATCTTAAAGGTTAAGTAATAATTTAAAATATTCGAATAATTAACGAGGAAGAGCTTTAGTTAGTTTATCCGCCGGTATTTGCCTTATAGGTAAATAAAGTACCTCGAAGGAGCCCTTTTATCGCTTTTATCGGAGCTATAAGTATTATATATCTATATAACGGAGCCTTATATTAACTCTTTCCTTATCTTTTGCGATTAATTTAATAATTTATTAGTTATCGCTATAGATTATTTATAGCTCTTTTAAATTTAGGATAATATCCTTAAAGAAGCGTTTAAGAGCTATCGTTTCCTTAGTTATATGCTTTAATTCTAAAAGCTCGGCTTCGGTTATCGACGTCGAGATTATACCTTAGCGAGCTACCTTCCATATTATTAGGCCTTTAAAGAGCGATATAATATAGACTTATAACGATTTTCTAGTTTCTAGATCGTTTACGAAAGAAGCGTCGCCCGCGATTAATAGCGCTTATATATTATTACTTTTACCCTTATACCTAATATTAAAGTAACGCGTAATATAAAGGTATCTAATCGCTTGGTTAACGGCTTTTATATATTAAGGTCCCGGATTAATAAGGAAATAAAAGAATTATAACGTAGTAAAAGCTACGTCCGGGTAGATTATAATTACGCTATAGAGTAATAATCCTACTTTTTCCTAATATTCCTTGATTTATTACTTCGACGCGACGCCTATAAATTTCATAAGCTCGATAATCGGTAGTAGTATTATAGGGAACTAGTTATTATCCGTTAAATTAAAGCGACCTACGATCTTCTCGACGTAGGCGTCGTATACTAAGGTTATCGTCCGGTTTTCGCGATTACGTATTACTCGAATTTCTAAATACTAGCTTACTAGCCCTAGTTCTTTTATTATATAAGTAGTTTTTAACCCTTAAGTTACTTTTTAAGCTATAAAATCGTTACTTTTATCGTATATAAGTAGTAAATCGTCGACGTATATTAATACGAATACTTCCCTTATTAGTATATAGAATATATATAGCTCTTCCGGAGAGCTTTAAAGTCTTAAATAGGTAAGGGTACTTTCGAATTCCCTAAACCAAAGTAAAGGTAAGTCTCGGAATCCGTATACTACTCTTATTACGAACGCGTACTTCCCCTTTTATTTAAATCCGTTTAATAGTTCGATTAGTATTAGGTCGTCTTCCGGTCGAGCTACGTTAAGAAAAGCGTTCTTAATATCGAATTAATCTACCTTAAGATTAAAATAAGCCGCGACTATTATTATTATTCAGAAAGATTTTATTACGAGTATTACTATATACGTTAATTCGAGTAACCCTTTCGGAAGGAGATTTCTTCGCGTAATTAAACGCGATTTATATTTATCGAGATAGTTATTTTTATCGAATTTATAATCGAAGACCTACTTTAACGGTATTGGTTTAATCTAAGCTTAGTCGCGATTAATAACTTTCTAAACCCTAGCGCTTAAAAAGGTATTTATCTCCGACCTAGCGTTTTCCTTAAAACGATCCCTTAAGGGATAGTTATTAAGCTCTTTTTACGTTTTTAGGAGCTTAGTTAATTTATCGCGATAGATTATTATCTTATTAGGCGCTACGCTTAATCGCTCGGCTTATACCTATATAAAGGTAGTTATAATAACTAAATATAGCGTAATAAAAGATTAGTCGTCTTACGTTCCGTCGAGCTAATTAGGTAAGAATATAAAAGCAAATTCGTACTAGTTACGGTCGCTCGTTAGGTTAATTAGCTTATTCGAAGCTATACCTAATATAAAGACGCCGATATTAACCTATCCTTTATTTAATCCCTTCCTTTCGGGACTTTCTCCTCGCTTTTTCCGGTTATAACGCGTAGCTAGGGGATATACTTTACGGTTGTATTTCTTCCGTTCTTTTTTAAATAATAAGGATAGACTTAATAACTCGCTAAGCTCGGATTAAGCGGATAGCTTTCGATTCCGAGGGGTACTAAGTTCTTTATTAATCGTCGCTCCGTTAGAATAATATACTACCCGATCGGTATTAGTTTCTACGCGATTCTCCGTTACGATACCTCGCTTTAATCGCGAAGGGCTCCCCGTAAGAGTTCTTTAGCCGTTAAACGGTCCCGAAGGAGATTTTAGTATTAGCCTAAGACTCGGGAGCTTATTAAGTTAATCCGATTTCTCCTTACTTCCTTATTCCGTTAGCTCTAAAGCTTAGGATTCCGCCTCTAGTTATTCTTATATCTCTTTTTCCTAATCGAATGGTTCTAGGGATTTCTTTATGGATTAAATCGAAGCGTTTAGAGGCGTTTACGGTCGATCGTTTAAAAGTTAATCGTTTATAAATCTAACTTTCTTTTGGATTAAAGTAACGGATTCTCTTTCTTCCGGAGCTTTTTCTAGTTTAGGTTTACCTATCCCCGAGTTCGGGTTAATAAACTAAGTTATATCTAGACTATCGCTCGGAGTAAGCTCGTTACTCCCGAGTTAAGGTAGTTCGTTAATAAATTCTATAATAAAGGAAGCTTACGAATCCTAGATATCTAAAGCTTCGATAATAGCTTCTATTATATTATTAATAACTTTACCCGTAAGGTCGATTCGGTTTAACTTCTCTTAAACGAGTTCTTCGGTTTATAGCTCTTTAGATTTATCGTAAAACGTTTCTTTATCGAAAACGACGTTTTTAGTTAGCATTACTCTCCTTAATTTAGGAACCTATACTCGGTATAAGTTAAATATATAATATCTAACTAAATAACCGACGTAAGCTCTTAGTTTAACTTTAAACCCTCTTCTATCGAGATCTTAAGCGCGTTCTCCTAATAAAGGGTACGCGCGATACCCGTACGTATAGATTCCGTACTAGTTTAGCCTTAGGTCGTTCGTTAGTTCCCTTATAAACGTAGGTATATATTATCTAAAATAAACAGTAAACTAAATATTAAGTAATTTATAAGGCGAGCGAAGATTATATATATAACTCGGGCTTATATTTATTAGGTATACCGTAGCCTTTACGTATTTAGGCCATAGCTTCTCTAGGAGCCCTACTCCTATCCTTATCTTAATCGATTTAACGATAATAAACTATCTAACTCTTTTATCCTTATTAATTAGCTCTTTAGTATTAGCCGGTAGTAGCTCGAGATTAATGCCTTCTTCCTAAGCCTAGATTTTATATCCGGTTAGGCCTTTAATCCCGATTATTTGTAATGAGATCCTAAAGCTAGGTAATAAGTATATTCCCGTAGTAACGTAAATAAGTACTTGCCTTCTAAAAGGATAAGAAGGCGAGTACCTAGCGATAGGTAGTCGCTTATTAAGGAGGAGCAGAGCGTACGCGATACTAGAAACCCGGATATGTTCACTCGAAAGTATACTCTATTAAAGACTATAGTACGTACGATAATCTAAGATAAATAAAACTAATATCGCTATATTAATCGAAAGGCAAGGAATCTAATGTAATTATCGTATCTTAGCTATGTCCCTTGGTCGTAGAAATGTAGTAGTCGCTAGCCCGAAGGTATAAGAGATAAGGGAAGAAAAAAGGCAAAACGTAAAAGTTACTTATTCGGTTATAGCGATATAATAAAGTAACTTAAGCGCTTATAACTAAAATAGATATACTAATCGGAGAACGACGAATCTAATAATAAAAACGAATCTTTAATTAAGGTAAAAATAATAAAGATAATAATCTAACTAGGTAATGAATTAGATAATAAGTATGGCATTTCCCGTATTTACGGGAGCTATGATTACTTTATATAGGTATAAGGCCTATCGTAACGTATTACGTAATATATTAAGAGGATATGTTTTACCGTATTACTATAGCCTTCTTAATTTAATTATACCGTAAGAGATAATTAAACTAAAAAGGGTAATACGATATATCCCGATTAATATCTCTCCTTAAAAACTACCGCGAAACTCTATTCCTCCGGTTATTATTTAATTATTACGGCCGCGCTTTTAACTTCTCGTCTAACATTATAAGGGAGCCCTTTTATTACTTCATAACTAACTTAGCCCGGTTTATCCTTACCGATCTAACCCGATCGGCGTTCTCTTTCTTTATTTCGGTTACCTTCTTCTTAGTTTCGTCCTAGCTCTCTTAATTAAGGAGATAGTAAAGGAGCGGGCGCGTCTTAAGGGTTAACTAGGTATCTCTTCTTTACCTATACGGTATAGAGGTTTCCCTTAATTAAAAAGCCTTAATCCTTTCTAATCCGGGGAAAGGGAAAAGGCGCGTTATAACCTTAACGAGGTTATTATAACGGAGGTTTACGTCCGTTAATACGAAAGAATAAGAGGAATTAGGTACTAAGGCTATAAAGAAACGATAAACTTCGGCTTATACGATAAACCGAACGAAGGATTTACGGCTAGGAGGCTCGCCGATCGGCGTACTTTAAGCGGATATTATAGCGTTAATAAGGTTAATTCGCTTCTAATAATTTACGGCTTACCGAAGACGCTTAACGATACCTACCCCTCCTTTTAAAACTCGAACGCTATAAAATTACTTTACTATTTCGGCGTATTCTTTTATAATATTAAGGGGGTCGAGCCCCTTATTCTCTTAGGCTTAACGCGCGACTTCGATCGGTCGTTTAAAGATAAGATACGGTAAAATGCCGCTTTAAAAACCGTAGCTATAGCTATTTTATTAATTTACTAGCGCGACGTAGTAAGTAGATTAAGAGGTTATACTAAGCTCGAGGTTATCGTCTTTTTAGGCTCGCCGTAATTAACCGAACGCGTACGCCGCCCGATCGAAGGCGCCGTCTTTAATTATATTAAAGCTATATAGTTTCCGGAGCTTAAAAAGGTATAGCGCTACGACGAAGTAGGCCTAAGAGAACTTCTCGGGGTTAGTAATGGCTCGTTCGGGGTTTACTAGGTCCGTATAGATCGTAAAAACTAAAATAAAGGCGGGATTATTAAGGAGGTATTAGCGGGTTAAGAAATCGAACGATCCTATCGATCGGTAGCCTATCGTTTAATACGGGTTTACTTCGAAGGCCGCCTTTTTACCTTCGAGGTCGTAGTTAGTTATGATATAGAAGGCGCGGATATTTTCGTTAGTAAAATAATCGTAATAAGCGACGTAAACGAAAGAATTAGCTAGGGCTACTTTCGTTTATTCCTATAGCTATTAGTTTATAGTTCGGAATCGATTAACGGATAGCCGGAAGGCCTAAGCTATATCGGATCTTAACTCGATCGGACCCTTCCCCGAATCGTAATTATCTAGAGTATTAAGCTAGTATTCTTTTATATTACTTTAGTTATCTTTACTACCGTAAATCTCCCGTAGGAGTTTAATTAAGTCGGCTAGATCGGCGCGACGTACGTCTCTATAAACGAAGGAAAAGGAGAAGGAAAGGGGGATTCCGGCGGAGCGGGAGGAAAATATCGTAAAAATAAATAAAAAGAATTAAGGGGGAAGGGAAAAAGATAATAAATTAAAGGTAAAAGTAAGAATTTAAATTAATAATAAGAAAGGTAAGCTAGAGATTAATAAGAATATAATAATTATAGGGGGGGGGTTTTTAAAATGGAATACCTAAAGAGGAAAAAGAGAGGAAGAAAGGGAGACGTATTAACGATATAATTAGATATACCTTTACGGCTAACGCTTTAAGAAAGCGCGTTCCCCCGTATACGTATAGAGTTATAACAAAAGACGCGTTAACTTATAGCTTCCTATTATATACTCTTAGTAAAGTAATAAATACGTATATTCGTAGACTCGTAATTAAACGTAAGCTAAGGTAGGTATTATCGAAACTCTTCTAAGTACGGCACTTACGACCTAAGTAACGTATTCGACTCTCTCGTTCTCGTCCGACCTTCCTTCTTATTTCTCGCTATTCTACGGTTCCGATTTACTTCCTTTCTTCCTTTCCTTAGGTTCTTTATTTTCGTTTTAATTCGTTTTTCGATTTTTCTTAATTCTAGATTTATAATTTCGTCGTTCCTATCTTTCTTTCTTATATATATATATATAATAAACCTTATTATTTAAAAGTAACTCCTTAAACTAAACCGGGCGACCGTCCTTAAGCTACTTAAGTAATTAAAGGCTACGGGAATTACTAACGAGGAGATTACCGGGACGTTTAAGAAGGCTAAGGAGGATAAGAAAAAGGCCGTAACGTATTAACGGGTTAAGTCGATACCGCCGCCGGTAAATCTAATAAATAAGTAATCCGACGAATCCTTCCGCCGCCTACCTTCTACCGAGGAATTCCGGGACGTTAATCGGCTAATCCCTAAGCCCTAGTAAGTACCGTACGCCTCGTACTTCCGTTTATTAGATTAAAGCCCGAAAGTAATTATCGGCCGGTAGCTCCGAGGCATCGAAGGAATTCGGGTAATAAACTAATAACGCTAGGTATATAGCGTTTAATATTAATAGGATTTATTAATCGAAGGTTATATTAATTAATAATAAAATAATTTATAACGTCCGGTTTTATTTTCTAGGTAAGCCGGCGGTCGGCCGGTATATCGTATAGGAGATTATAAATAAGGACTTTTAAGAGGTTACCTACCTCTAAAGCTATACTATATTCCTCGCCCGTTACGTTTAATCCTTTTACCGCCGGACGTTATTTATAAAGATTAATAATAAGGAATTAATTAACGAATATTTCCGTCGATTAGCGACGGATCCTCGTTACGTCGTTAGTTTATTCGTTTAATAATATAAGATACCTAACGAGGTACCTTATTAATACTACGAGCGCTAGCTCGCCTCCTCCGATACCGCTAAGTACGTAGGTATATAGCTATTCTTTTCCTACTGATCCCTAGCCCCCGATCGTATCTTCGGATACTGAGGAGGAGCAGAGCGTACGCGATGCTAGAAACCCGGATAGGTTTACTCGAAAGTACACTCTATCGAAGACTATAGTACGTACGATGGTCTAAGATAGATAAAACTAATATCGCTATACTAATCGAGAAGTAAGGAATCTAATGTAATTATCGTATCTTAGCTATACCCCTTAGTCGTAGAGATGTAATAATCGCTAGCCCGAAGGCATAAGAGGTAAGGGAAGAAAAGAGGCAAAACGTAAAAGTTACTTATTCGGCTATAGCGGTACGACGAAGTAACTTAAGCGCCTATAATTAAAATAGATATACTAATCGAAGAACGACGAATCTAATAATAAAAACGAATCTTTAATTAAGGTAAAAATAATAAAAATGGTAATCTAGCTAGGTCGTAATGAACTAAATAATAAGCATAGCATATCCCGTACTTACGGGAGCTATGGTTACTCTATATAGGCATAAGGCCTATCGTAGCGTGTTACGTGATGCATCAAGAGGGCATGTCTTACCGCACCACTACAATACTCCTACGGCGTTTATTTCTTTTCTATTAACGGGATACGTTATAAATTTCGGAACGAACGGTTTACCTACTTACGGGTAAGAATAAATCGTAACCTCCCTCTAGTAAAGGATTTAAGCTAGGCCGTATACCCGCTTATAATACGGGTAACAAGAAAGGAATTACTATTTATAATAGATTCGAAGATCGCTACTTTCCGGGGGTCGGAAAGTAAGTAAGTTTTTAGTTTTCTTAATAACTAATAAGTAAAGAATAAGGTAAGAGGATAAAGAGGAAAAAGAGGTACTAACCGGCGGGTATACGTTACTTCTAGCTTATTTTTAAACGCGTATTCCTTTCCTTTTCTTTTCTTTTTCTTTTACTTTTACTAATATAAATTACTTTCCTTACTTTCCCTTTAAATATTAAAATATACCTATATTAAAATATAATAATTACGTAATACTAGGATATTAATATCCCGGATTCCTAACGATAAACGCAAAGGATAATTTATCTAAGTATAAGAATGCGTTAATCGGCGTTAATAATCTATAGAAATATACTTTCTTTTAAGGTAAGAAATAAGGGAGGGCGTATTTATTAGTATTATAATTTAAGGTATTAATTTCGTATATAGGCTACCGGTTTAATAACTATATAGGAATAACTTCTTTCCTTTCTTACTTAGGAAAGCGATTATATATTAAGCTCCTAGGCTTTATTATTCTTCGATCGGTATAAGTAGGTTATTTTAAGGCACTATAGCCTTATTATGCTATAGTAAGAGGATTATTTATTAAATCGGGTCGATCTTCTTAATCCGGGTTTATCGTTAGGTATAACTTCGTATTCTTTAAGCTTCTTATTTAGTATTTCTATTATAATTCGTACCTTATCGTTCGGGGCTAATCATTCTTCTTTTTCGTCGTCGATTACCGAGGGTATAAGCTCTAGGCCTCCTTTAGCTTAAGGGTCGTTAGTAGTCGTCGATTCTTAGTCCTTATATTTAATCGGTAGTAAGCGTATAATTTATTCGTCTTCCTCCGGGTTCTCTAGCTCTTAAAACCCGTTAATATTTTAAATAAATTTCCGTAGTTTATAGCCTAAAACTAGGTATAATAACGTAACTCCATTCGATTTTTTAAGCTTATAACGACTATAGCTTAAATCTTCGGCGATTAAGTACGGTTTCTTTTAATAGTACTTTAGTTTTACGGCTATCGATTTATTTATATATCGTAGCGTATCGTATAGTAGCACGAGGTCGTCGGTTTTCAGGGGCTCTTTTCGTATTCGGTAAGCGTTCTTCTCGTCCTAGTACCGGGTAACTTCCTTATATTTAATCGCTAAAACCTTAGTTACGGTTAATATATCTTTCTAACGTCTTTCGATTAATCGTACGCGTATAACTAAAAGCGATTCTCGGTCCGGGATATTCTTTTAATTTATAATACGCTAGGTTAAAATAACGGTTTCTATCGGAATAATAACCTTACGCTTATATATTAATTCGTATAATAACATTCCGTATAAACGCGTCGAGGTCCTATCTACCTATATAATTACCTTTAATAAGTTCGTCTACCCCCGATCGCTACCGTTTATACCTTTTATAAGGCCTCCGCGAATTACTTTATACCTAACCTCGATTATATCCTAAGATTACGGGAAATAAGTAATACCGATTTTAACTCTAATGCCGGCTAACTTTATTACTTTACGGACCTTCTTTTTATTCTCGGAATTATTATTATACTTAATTACTAGGGGTACGCCGTACTATAGGAATATCTATTCCTAAAGGAACTTAGCGATCGTCTTAAAATCTATCTTTCTAATAGCTCGGGCTTCGAGAAAACCGGATAATTCGTTTCGTACTTTAATTATTATAATAAATCCGTTATTTATTAATATATACTATACGTTTATTACCTAATAAGTAAGAACGTTAACTAACTCGTTATATAAGGCGGGGTCGACTTTCCGGGTATTATTTCCTTTTTAATATCTAGGATACGATTTAACCTTTCGGGCGACGTATTCGAATATACCGCGCTAGTAATATAGTTTAATTATCCGATCGTAGGTCGAAGTACGTCCCTTATAGCCGAAATCCTCGTAGTAATCCTTAACTATAACTTTGCGTAGTTTTTCCTAGTCGATAACTCGTCGTATACTTTTATACTTCTCGGGCTTTCTTTATAGGATACCTTCCGAAACGACGTATTTAAGCGCTTCCTTCTTAAACCGGATTTATCGCTTTTAATACCCTATTAATCGGTTATTTCTTAATTAGCTAGGTAGTTAAAATCGCGTAAGAAACGTTACTATTTCCTACGATTTTATCGACTATTCTTCCGGCGGTTATAACGATAGGGCTTTATCGCTAGACTATTCGACGACGTTAAGTAATACGACTATATTCGCGTATATTATATTAAGCTATATATTAATAAAGTCCTTTATATCGCCTTCCTATTAATCGTCGTCGTCGTCGCTTAAGCCGCTAGGTTTACGTAAGAAACCATCCGTAACGAAGTATTTCTTACCGGATATATACTAAATATCGAAGCTAAATATCTTAATATAAGTTATTTACTTAGTAAGGATAACGCCCGGGAAACTAAAGAATCCGTCGTTAAGCTAAGCGATTAATACTTTAACGTCGGTTTTAAATACGAAATAAATACCGTAAAGGTAGTTTCGAAGCCGTCGTAAGGACTTAACGACTCCTAAATACTCTCGTTTCGTAGCGTCGTAATTTAACTCCGTCCCTTTCTAGATCCTTAACTCGTATCTCGAAGGTCTAAAGTTACCTTTATCGTTATCCTAACTTAATACGTAGCCTTAACCGTCTCTTAATACGTCGATCTTTACGCGGATTAATTATTCGATAATATAATCTAAAATAATTAATACCGATACGTTAATAAAAGTAATTTTAAACGAATTTATAACATATTATTAATCGATACCTTAAATAAAGTATACTTCCTTACGTATTAATATTAAGAGAGGTTTAGCGACTATAGCGTAATAGTCGATCCATATCCTAAAGAAAACCGTAATACCGATAAAAGACCTTACTTCGTTTATATTCTTATATAACTTCTATTCTAAAATCTTAACTATCTTCGCTTCCGAGGGCTTCCTATCGTTTATACCGTATAAATATCCGACGATTACCGTACTACCTTTATACTAAGTAGACTTAACGGCGCTAGTAATAATACCGGTTAATTCGAAGTTTAGAAAAACGGCGTCGATATTCTCTAAGTACTTTAAAATAAAGCGTCGTATTCCCGGAAAAGCCTCCTAGTTATCGTATCTCGATATTAACCCTTTAATACTAACGTCGTCGAAGAAGGACTCGTACTTAATAGGAACTAAATCGTAAAGAATTCGTATAACGGCTCGGAAAAAAGCGGTAATTAAGTTCGTCGCGCCTTATAATAGAGTCGTTATACGTAAAAGGCTAATAAGAATAACGAACGTAATTAGGTTACGGTTCGTTTCCGCTAGCGTTATTTAATCGTACTTAAAGAAAAAGTCGACGACTATAAGGATTAAATATATAACGAATTCTTAGGTAAAGAAGTCTTTATCTCAGGATAGGAAGGCGTCGCGAATAATCTAGGCGTTAAGTTTTATCGTAAAGTTAATAAGTCGTAAATTACTATCTTTCTTTTCGATTACGAACTACGTATTTCGATAAGAACCGTAACTTTCTTCTAGGATTTTATTCTTTAATCATATACGTAAGACTTCGATTACTCGTTTCTTAAGAGGTACTAAGATCGGGATGCCCTTAGCCTACTAAGCGTTATATAATACCGTCTTAATCTCATAATCGGGATAAACCTTAGGTCGGATTTTCCCGATTTTAAAGAAATCCTAGGCTAAGGCTATCTCTTTTCGGTATAGGATCTTAACTAATACGTCTTTCTCCTAATCGATTAATTCCGTATCTAATAAACCTACTTTAATAGCGTTAAGTCTTTCCGTTATTAATCTAATACCTCGGGAATTACTAACGAATCTTAATATAATATTCTTATAAGGTTTATCGCGCTATAATATATCTAATGGCTCGTACTTCGATTTAACCTCTCTTATTACTTAATTCTTTTAAATAAATATTTCTAACGGTATTTAGCCGTTTAACGGTATATTATCTACGGGCTAAACTTTACGCGACTTAGGCTTATATATAATATTAACTAAAAACGTACGTTTAGTTTAATAAGCTAATTCCGAAATAAGGGCTAAGTCTCGCTTATATTACTTCGATTCTTACGTCGTATATCGAATTACCTTCGTAACGGCTTTACTAAAGACGTAAAGGAATTCTTCGTCGCTTAATTTAACGATCGCCTTATTTCCTTCGTCTAAATTAAGTTCGAAGGCCGATAAGTCCTTAGCTTCGGAGATAGGTATTATCTTTATATCGTCGTTATAAAGGCGGGCATAATTAATTTTAGCTTAAAGGCTAACGTCGGTCTCTAGGTATTCGGTTAGGAACGCGTTTTTAGGCCTATATACGCCATTAAAGCGGCCTAGGGTATTAATGGCATTTAGTTTTCCTAATCGCCGAATATAAGGCTTAATAACGTATCGCTTCTTAAGTTAATAACGAAAGGGATTATTATCCGGGCCGAGCTAAAGTTAACGGTTCTTATGAAGGTACTTCCGTCGAATTCGAGTTTCATACGGAACTAAAAAATAAAGTTTATACTAAGTAATAAAGAATAACTAACGAACCTATCTTTAACGACGTAAATCGGTAAGCGAAAGTAATAATCGGTAAGTTAAATAAGACCGTCGATTATTCCTATATATAAGGTTTTTATAAAGGATCTAAAACCTCGCTATATCGCCTTAGTATCGGTTATAGGGAAACGCTACTTCCTTATATAGCTTTTTACGATTATATTAAACTATACCCCTATATCGATTATCGTAAATACGAGAGCTTCGTTTCCGTTAGGTCTTACGTTAACTACTAGTTTAAGGAGAGGCCGGATATAGTTTTTAATATCCTTCGCGATAACAGCATTTACCGCTATTTTATTCGAAGGATAAATAAACGGGGCGGTAATTTACGGTACGCTAGGTATTTTAACGCTTTCTTCCCGATCCTTTTATACCTATTCCTTTATAATTTTAATAACCTTAAGTTAACCTTCGTTAATTTCTATAACGCGTATCGTAAGGTACTTAATTACTTATTCCGAAAACCCGGATATAAACTTAATTAAATCGTTTTACGAAACTTCGAAGCGTTTCTTATTATTCTTATTAATCTTATCTAACTAAAACTCCTTTAATAATTCGTTAATAATCTTCGCCTTCTTAACTAGGTCGTTCGTATTCGAAGTAATATTCTTACCGGCTTTAATCGGTTTACGTTTAAGTTATAACGATAGGACTTCTATATCCTCTTAATCGGGTACTTCTCTTTCGATATATTCGCCGTTAGGACCTCTAGCTCGCTTAATTACGTTAACTTCGATTAAATCCGTCTTAATAATACCCTTATAATAATAAATATCCTTATCGTCGATAAAACCCTTGGTTTAATTATAACTTAAGATCCCCGTCTCGTATAATTCGTAATTATATTTACGTTCGATTATTTAAATAACGTTAATCTCCGATATAGCTCTTAGTATCTCTTTCTACTTTAGTATTACTTCCTCGCTCTTAAAGTATCGTAGGTCGAGGGATATAAGCTTTAGTTTTCCGGCTAAATAATAATATGCTATCCTACGTACTTACTCTAGAGATTCCTTACTTTAATATACGTAAAATAAGATATAGTAAGCGATCGGTTCTTCTTTACGCTTAACTTAAGTAATAATCGATCCTAGGATTAGTATTAACTCCGGCTTATCCGGGTTTCCGTTCTCGAAGTAATATAGTCGCTTATTATTCCTATAGCAAAACCGATTCTAGGTTATATTTATTAGTAATAAGTAGCGGCTATAGTTATAAAGCCGATCGAAAGTATTATAAAATTAATATTCGAGTTCCTTATAATTATTCGTTTAGGTTAATAAAATCTTATTACGTATGTCTCGGTAGTCTAGTATAGTATTACGTTTAAAACCTACTAGGATCCTTTCGTTAATTTATAGGTTATAAAGACTTAGGTTCCGAACCGCGTTTACTAGGAACGGGTTTTCTTATTAATATTATTAATCGGCGTCGTACGTACCCCTGGAACTATAAGAGCTACTATCCTAACGGTAGTTCTACGAAGTTATCTTTATCTTTAAAGCGTTAAGTCGGTCGTAAAGGACTTATATATTAACTTCCTAACTAATACTTAGGTAGCCGTAAGAGAGTCTAGGCTACGAAGAAGGCGGTAGTAAAGGTATTTAAAGGCTAGGAATCGCTAATCGTTAAATTATTTATATTATAGGCTTCTCGGGTTCTTCGAAAGTTACCGTTTTTTATTATCGTCGTTCTTCGGCTTAGGCCTTATCGGTAATTTATGCTACTATACGACGTTCCGCTTACTTATAAAGCTAGGTATAAAGAATCCGGTAGTCGATATTTCCGATCTTATTATAGTCGTAATCTTTCGTCTTATAGAACTTTATAATTAGGAATATCCGGAGTTTATCGGTTAGGTATCCTACTTTCTAAGGAAGCTTTCCGTTATCGTTTACGAACTTAAAAAGGCGTTTATAGTTTATAAAATACGTAAAGATCGCCTTAGGATCGTTAATTACGTTACCTCGTTTTAGCTATATAAGTTTACGTTTAACGTTAGTTTAATTTAATTTATCGGTAATCCTAAAACGGTACTTTAGGACTATAACGATAACTCTTTAGATCGTTTAATCCTTCGTAACGTCGTTAATACGCTTCCTAATGGTCTTAGTCGTAATTTATTCGCCGATCTCCTTAATCTTATCGTCGTCGCTTATACGGTAACGGTTAAATAATCGATCTACCTTTTTTAGTTATTAAGTTATATTATATTTATTAAACTTAAGCCTAGGGTAATCGGTAGGGTTACGATCGCGTAATTAATAAAATTACTTAATTATAGTTAGGAGTATATACCTATAATAAATAACCTAGGGAAAAAAGGAAGAGAGAAAGTTACGCTTAATTCGAGAGCGAGAAATCCTAAATATATTTATACTTAACCGCCTTCGTAAGAAAAACGGTAGAATCGATTAATATAGGTAACGCGCGTAAGCGCGCGCGATAGTAATAAAGGAGATTAAATCTTAGTATTAATACGAAAGGCACTACTACTACTACTACATTACCTATATAGCTAACTACCGCTTAATCGAAAGCGAATAATTATACGAGTAATTATTTTCATTTATAATAGATTATAAAGTACTAAATAAGGGGTACGAAGAGTACATAACTTAGGAGAAAATACCACTAGTAATAAACCGAAGCATATACGGATAAAGGAACATAAGAAAGCCCGAAATAAGGCACCTAGTAATCGATTAACCTTAACGAGACATAGCGAGACTAAGGAATAACCCCTTAGGCTATTATCGTAAGTAAAGGACTATAGTTAACCTTACTATCGTAAGCTTAACTAAAGGATATATTACGTAGGCATATACCCCTAGTAAGAACTACCTAGCTTACTTAAGCTAGCTAAGCACTACTATATATACCTATAAATCGCTCCATACTCTCTAGTAGCTTTCCTTCTTTTCTAGTTAGTTAATATATACCTTCTTACCCTCATTCCATTACTCTCTTTACGAACAACCTATTAACCTAAGCTTAGCTCTCGCCAGCTACGTAATAAAACGTTTAACTTAAGTCCTTAAACTTTAAGTTATATACCGACGAATTCGAAATAATTAATAAAAACCGAGGATATAATTTAATAGTAAAAAGCTCGGTAACTTTTACCGGCGATAATAACTTAAGATTCTTAAGAGCGACTTTATTCGAGTAGTTACTTATACTCTTCGATAAAGAAGTAGCGCGGGTTTTCGGTTAAAGCTTTCGGCTTTTCCTTACGAGTCTTAGGATCTTTCTTAACTTATTCGTAGAAAGCTTAGAGGTATTACTTCCTCGCTCGCTTCTTTTCCTAAGTAATAAATTCTTTAAGCGATAGGAATATCGCCGAGCTTAGCTTATAATCGTTCGCATTAGGATTAATATCCTTCTAGATATCGAATTACTCGGCGTAGTTTTAGAAAGTAATAAATTATCGTAAATATTCGTCGAAGTTACTATAGTAGTGCGGTAAGACATGCCCTCTTAATGCATCACGTGACACGCTACGATAGGCCTTATGCCTATATAGAGTAACCATAGCTCCCGTAAGTACGGGATATGTTATACTTATAATTTAGTTTATTACCTAATTAGATTACTATCTTTATTATTTTTGCTTTAATTAAAGATTCGTTTTTATTATTAGATTTGTCGTTCTCCGATTAGTATATTTATCTTAGTTACGGGCGCTTAAGTTACTTCGTCGTACCGCTATGGCCGAATAAGTAACTTTTGCGTTTTGCTTCTTTTTTTCCTTTACTTCTTATACCTTCGGGCTAGCGACTACTATATCTTTACGACTAAGGGATATAATTAAAATACGATAACTATATTAGATTCCTTGCCTTTCGATTAATATAGCGATATTAGTTTTATTTATCTTAAATTATCGTACGTATTATAGTCTTCGATAGAGTATACTTTCGAATAAATATATCCGGGTCTTTAGTATCGCGTACGCTTTATTCCTCCTTAGTAGCGACTACCTTATAACTTTTTCGACCCCTTAACCTTTAGTCTATGGAGTTTCTATTACGCTACTAGGATTTAAAGGATACCGATCGCCGTCGGCGCCGCTATTTAACCCGCGAAGTAGCCCGCGTTTTACGTCGAATAAAGTATCCCGCCTTATAATTATTTATCTACTATAGGAAGGTACGTATAAGCCCGGGAACTTTTATAACGATACTATAGCTATTAAGATAACGCTTAATCTTTAATACTTATAATATTAATAAGCTATCGATATTACGATATAATACGACGATTAAACCGCGTTTATACCGATTAGGATATCCCTCGTATGATTATTTATCTACTATACGGAAGAACCCGTGAAACCCGGGAGAACTTTCGTCGTAATACTACCGCTACTAAGGATAATACTTAGCCCTTAATACTAACCGCTTCCTCGAACCGCTAATAGCATAGTATATCTCGTACGAATAAATAAAGCTTATAGCGATTAAAGTAGCCTCCTTATAACTATTTATCTACTATATATATTAAACGTACGAACGCCTTAGTATAAATTACGATAACCTATACGACCCGCTACTTCCTTATTAATATTAAAGGCGGATAAAGGCTAATAGTAATTATATCCTTAACCGACCTTACGATATCTTCTTTTTCCCTTTAAACCTATTAATCGATATAAATTAAATATATAAATATTAATAACTTATTATACTAAAGGCATTTTAGGATACCTAGGCGTAGCGATTCGACGATATAGTATACGATATAATATAGATATTTATATTAATAATATAAATAGGATTAATAAATTAATAGCTATTAATAACCGATAGTTTTAAAGAGAACTAAGAATTAATATTAATAAAACTACGTAGATATAAAGGATTAAGGAAACGAAACTAAAGTCGAGCTAATAGGTATACCTATATATAAACTAGCCCTATATTATTAATTAATAGCTAATATAACGAGAAGTATTAATATAGGCGTAAAACGGCGCCTAGCGGTAATACCGCTAATATTATTAAATAGCTTCCGTTAAATCGAAACCGGCTTATAATTATAACCGGTATCGTATCTAGCGCGATCCTTTATTCGGGATCTATTCCTTATACGTATTACCTTAACGAAGGTTATACGTTAGGAGTTTTAGACCTTAATAAGAGGGATTATCGTCGATTTATTTATAATAATTAAACTATTAGTCTAAGAAATACGTATCGTACTTTAGTTAGGCGTTAGCCGATTAAAGAAGTTCGTATAATACCCGGATCTTATCGATCGGGATAATATAATAAATAATAATATACCTATACTAGAGGAAAAGTATTAGGATATAGATAATAATTATTATACCTTTACCTTTATATTAAATAATAAGACCCCTACTACCCCCTTTTTTATTTTATATTTCGTACCGTTAGACTAAACGGAATCCATAGCTAGGAAACGGAATAAATCGCCATTAGGACCCGAAGTAATAAAGACTAAACTACTAATAAAGACCTTAAGAATCGATACTAGCTTTCCGCCTTTATATCCGCCCGAAGAAAAGGAGGACGATAATAAAACTCTTACTTAACTACCCCTTAACCGCGGCTCTATATTTATCCCGCTAATCCTTATGGTATTATCTTAAAATAATAATAACGGGGCTTTTAATAGCTAAAATATACCGGTAGCTACCCCGATTATCGTAATACTAGTCATTAGATTCCCTAACCCTACCGATTACCCTAGGCTTAAGTTTAACGAATATAACGTAACCTAATAACTAAAGAGGGTAGATCGATTATTTAACCGCTACCGTATAAGCGACGACGATAAAATTAAGGAGATCGGCGAATAGATTACGACTAAGACTATTAGGAAGCGTATTAACGACGTTACGAAGGATTAAACGATCTAAAGAATTATCGTTATAGCCTTAAAGTACCGCTTTAGGATTACCGATAGATTAAGCTAAGTTAACGTTAAACGTAAATTCGTATAACTAAAACGAAGTAACGTAATTAACGATCTTAAGGCGATCTTTACGTATCTTATAAACTATAAACGTCTTTCTAAGCTCGTAAACGATAACGGAAAGCTTCCCTAGAAAGTAGGATACCTAACCGATAAACTCCGGATATCCTTAATTATAAAGTTCTATAAAACGGGAAACTATAACTATAATAGGATCGGAGATATCGATTACCGGATTCTTTATACTTAGCTTTATAAGTAGGCGGAAAGCCGTATAGTAATATAAATTACCGATAGGGCCTAAGCCGAAGAACGACGATAATAAAAAACGGTAACTTTCGAAGAACCTAAGAAGCTTATAATATAAATAGTTTAACGATTAGCGACTCCTAGCCTTTAGATACCTTTACTACCGCTTTTTTCGTAGCCTAGACCTTCTTACGGCTACCTAAGTATTAATTAGGAAATTAATATATAGGCCTTCTACGACCGACTTAACGCTTTAGAGATAAAAATAACTTCGTAGAATTACCGTTAAGAGAGTAACTTTTATAGCCCTAGGGATACGTACGGCGCCGATTAATAATATTAATAAGAAAACCCGTTCTTAATAAACGCGGTTCGGAACTTAAGTCTTTATAACTTATAAACTAACGAAAGAACCCTAATAGGTTCTAGACGTAGTATTATATTAGATTACCGAGGCATACGTAATAGGATTTTATTAACTTAAACGAGTAATTATAAGGAATTCGAATGCTAGTTTTATAGTACTTTCGATCGGCTTTATAACTATAGCTATTACTCGCTACTAATAGATATAACCTAGAATCGGTTCTACTATAGGAGTAGTAAGCGATTATATTACCTCGAGAACGGAAACCTGGATAAGTTAGAGTTAATATTAATCTTAGGATCGATTATTACCTAAGTTAAGCGTAAAAAAAAACCGATCGCTTATTATATCTTATTCTACGTATATTAAAGTAAGGAATCTTTAAAGTAAGTACGTAGGATAGTATATTATTACTTAGCCGGGAAACTAAAGCTTATATCCCTCGACTTACGATACTTTAAGAACGAAGAAATAATATTAAAGTAAGAAGAGATATTAAGAGCTATATCGGAGATTAACGTTATTTAGATAGTCGAACGTAAATATAGCTACGAATTATACGAGATTAGGATCTTAGGTTATAATTAAACGAAGGGTTTTATTAACGACGAAAGTATTTATTATTATAAGGGTATTATTAAGACGGACTTAATCGAAGTTAACGTAGTTAAGCGAGCTAAAGGTCCTAACGGCGAGTATATCGAAAGAGAAGTACCCGATTAAGAGGATATAGAAGTCCTATCGTTATAGCCTAGGCGTAAACCGACTAAAGCCGGTAAGAATACTACTTCGAATATAAACGATTAAGTTAAGAAGGCGAAGACTATTAACGAGTTATTAAAAGAGTTTTAGCTAAATAAGATTAATAAGAATAATAGGAAATGCTTCGAAGTTTCGTAGGACGATTTAATTAAGTTTATACCCGGGTTTTCGGAATAAGTAATTAAGTACCTTACGATACGCGTTATAGAAATTAATAAAGGTTAACTTAAGGTTATTAAAATTATAAAGGAATAGGTATAAAAGGATCGGGAAGAAAGCGTTAAAATACCTAGCGTACCGTAAACTACCGCTCCGTTTATTAATCCTTCGAGTAGAATGGCGGTAAATTCTATTATCGCGAAGGATATTAAAAACTATATCCGGCCTCTTCCTAAGTTAGTAGTTAACGTAGGACTTAACGGAAACGAAGCTCTCGTATTAGCGGTAATCGATATAAGGGCGTAGTTTAATATAATCGTAAAAAGTTACGTAAAGAAGTAGCGTTTCCTTATAACCGATACTAAGGCGATATAGCGAGGTTTTAAATCCTCTATAGAGATCTTATATATAGAAATAATCGACGGTTCTATCTAGCTTACCGATTATTACCTTTACTTACCGATTTACGTCGTTAAAGATAGGTTTATTAGTTACCTCTTATTACTTAATATAAACTTTATCTTTTAGTTCCGTATAAAACTCGAATTCGACGGAAGTACCTTTATAGGAACCGTTAACTTTAGCTCGGTCCGGATAATAATTCCTTTCGTTATTAACTTAAGAAGCGATACGCTACTAAGCCTTATATTCGGCGATTAAGAAAACTAAATGCTATTAATACCTTAGGCCGCTTTAATAACGCATATAGGCCTAAAAACGCGTTCCTAGCCGTATACTTAGAGACCGACGTTAGCCTTTAAGTTAAAATTAATTATGCCCGCCTTTATAACGACGATATAGAAGCAATACCTATCTCCGAAGCTAAGAATTCGTCGGCCTTCGAACTTAGTTTGGATAAGGGAAATAAAGCGATCGCTAAATTAAGCGACGAAGAATTCCTTTACGTCTTTAGTAGAGCCGTTATAAAGGTAATTCGATATACGACGTAGGAATCGAAATAACATAAGCGAGACCTAACCCTTATTTCGGAATTAACTTACTAAGCTAAACGTACGTTTTTAATTAATACTATATATAAGCCTAAGTCGCGTAAAGTTTAATCCGTAGATAATATACCGTTAGACGGCTAGATACCGTTAGGAATACTTAATTAAAAGGATTAAGTAATAAGGGAAGTTAAGTTAAAATACGAGCTACTAGATATATTATAGCGCGATAAACCCTATAAGAATATTATACTAAGATTCGCTAGTAATTCCCGAGGTATTAGATTAATAACGAAAAGATTTAACGCTATTAAAGTAGGTTTATTAAATACGGAACTAACCGATTAAGAGAAAGACGTATTAGTTAAGATCTTATACCGAAAAGAGATAGCCTTAGCTTAGGATTTCTTTAAAATCGGGAAAATCCGACCTAAGGTTTACCCCGACTATGAGATTAGGACGGTATTATATAACGCTTAGTAGGCTAAGGGTATTCCGATTCTAGTACCCCTTAAGGAACGAGTAATCGAAGTCTTACGTATACGATTAAAGAACGGAATCCTAGAAGAAAGTTACGGTTCTTATCGAAATACGTAGTTTATAATCGAAAAGAAAGATAATAATTTACGACTTATTAACTCTGCGATAAAACTTAACGCCTAGATTATTCGCGACGCCTTCTTACCCCGAGATAAAGACTTCTTTACTTAAGAATTCGTTATATATTTAATCCTTATAGTTATCGACTTTTTCTCTAGGTACGACTAAGTAACGCTAGCGGAAACGAACCGTAACCTAACTACGTTCGCTACTCTTATTAGCCTTTTACGTATAACGACTTTATTATAAGGCGCGACGAACTTAGTTACCGCTTTTCTCCGAGCCGTTATACGAATTCTTTACGATTTAATTCCTATTAAGTACGAATCCTTCTTCGACGACGTTAGTATTAAAGAGCTAGTATCGAAATACGATAACTAAGAGGCTTTTCCGGAAATACGACGCTTTATCCTAAAGTACTTAAAAAATATCGACGCCGTCCTTTTAAACTTCGAATTAGCCGGTATTACTACTAACGCCGTTAAGTTTACTTAGTATAAAGGTAGTACGGTAATCGTCGGATATTTATACGATATAAACGGTAGGAAGTCCCCGGAAGCGAAGATAGTTAAGATCTTAAAATAAAAGTTATATAAGAATATAAACGAAGTAAGGTCTTTTATCGGTATTACGGTTTTCTTTAGGATATAGAGGGATTATTACGCTATAGTCGCTAAACCTTTCCTAATATTAATACGTAAAAAGGTATACTTTATTTAGGATATCGATTAATAATATATTATAAATTCGCTTAAGATTACTTTTATTAACGTACCGGTATTAATTATTTTAAACTATATTATCGAATAATTAATCCGAGTAAAAGTCGACGTATTAAGAAACGGTTAAGGCTACGTACTAGGTTAGGATAACGATAAAGGTAACTTTAGACCTTCGAAATACGAGTTAGGGATTTAAAGAGGGGCGGAATTAAATTACGACGCTACGAAACGAAAGTATCTAGGAGTTATTAAGTTCTTACGACGGCTTCGAAACTACCTTTACGGCATTTACTTCGTACTTAAAACCGACGCTAAAGTACTAATCGCCTAGCTTAACGACGGATTCTTTAGTTTCCCGGGTACTATCCTTATTAAGTAAATAACCTATATTAAGATATTTAACTTCGATATTTAATATATATCCGGTAAAAGATATTCCGCTACGGCCGGTTTTTTACGTAAACCTAATAATCTAAGCGATAACGACGACGATTAATAAGAAGGCGATATAAAGGACTTTATTAATATATAGCTTAATATAGTATACGCGAATATAGTCGTATTATTTAACGTCGCCGAATAATCTAACGATAAAGCCCTACCGTTATAACCGCCGGAAGAATAATCGATAGAATCGTAAAAGATAGTAACGTTTCTTACGTAATTTTAATTACTTAATCGATTAAGAAATAACCGATTAATAAGGTATTAAAAGCGATAGACCCGGTTTAAGAAGGAAGCGCTTAAATACGTCGTTTCGGAGGATATTCTATAGAGAAAGCCCGAAAAGTATAAAGATATACGACGAGTTATCGACTAAGAGAAACTACGTAAAGCTATAATTAAGGATTACTACGAGGATTTCGGCCATAAGGAACGTACTTCGACCTACGATCGAATAGCCGGACTATATTACTAACGCGGTATATTCGAATACGTCGCCCGAGAAGTTAAATCGTATCCTAAATACTAAAAAGGAAATAATACCCGGAAAGTCGATCCCGCCTTATATAACGAGCTATTTAACGTTCTTACTTACTAGGTAATAAACGTATAGTATATATTAATAAATAACAGATTTATTATAATAATTAAAGTACGAAACGAATTATCCGATTTTCTCGAAGCCCGAACCATTAAAAAGATAGATTCTAAGACGATCGCTAAGTTCCTCTAGAAGTAAATATTCCTATAATACGGCGTACCCTTAGTAATTAAGTATAATAGTAGTTCCGAAAATAAAAAGGAGGTCCGTAAAGTAATAAAGCTAATCGGCATTAGAGTTAAAGTCGGTATTATTTATTTCCCGTAATCTTAAGATATAGTCGAGGTTAGGTATAAAGTAATTCGCGGAAGCCTTATAAAAGGAATAAACGGTAGCGATCGGGGATAAACGAACCTATTAAAGGTAATTATATAGGTAAATAAGACCTCGACGCGCTTATACGAAATATCGCTATACGAATAAATATATAAGCGTAAGGCTATTATCCCGATAGAAACCGTTATCCTAACCTAGCGTATTATAAACTAAAAGAATATCCTAAACCGAGAATCGCTTTTAGTTATACGCGTACGATTAATCGAAAGACGCTAGGAAGATATATTAACCGTAGCTAAGGTTCTAGCGATTAAATATAAGGAAGCTACCCGGTATTAGGACGAAAAAAACGCTTACCGAATACGAAAAGAGCCCCTAAAAACCGACGACTTCGTATTATTATACGATACGTTACGATATATAAATAAGTTAATAGCCGTAAAACTAAAGTACTACTAGAAGGAACCGTACTTAATCGCCGAAGATCTAGGCTATAGTCGTTATAAGCTTAAAAAACTAGATAGAGTTATATTATTATACTTAGTTTTAGGCTATAAATTACGGAAATTTATCTAAGATATTAACGGGTTTTAGGAGCTAGAGAACCCGGAGAAGGACGAATAAACTATACGCCTACTACCGATTAAATATAAGGACTAAGAATCGACGACTACTAACGACTCCTAAGCTAAAGAATGCCTAGAGCTTATACCCTCGGTAATCGACGACGAAAAAAAAGAATAATTAGCCTTAAACGATAAGGTACGAATTATAGTAGAAATATTAAATAAAAAGCTTAAAGGATACGAAGTTATACCTAACGATAAACCCGGATTAAGAAGATCGACCCGACTTAATAAATAACCCTCCTACTATAATATAATAAGGCTATAGTACCTTAAAATAACCTACCTATACCGATCGAAGAGTAATAAAGCCTAAGAGCTTAATATATAATCGCTCTCCTAAGTAAAGAAGGAAAGAAGTTATTCTCATATGGTTATTAAACCGGCAGCCTATATACGAAATTAATACCCTAAATTATAATACTAATAGATACGCCTTCTTCTATTTCTTACCTTAAAAGAAAGCATATTTCCATAGATTATTAACGCCGATTAACGCGTTCCTATACTTAGATAAATTATCCTTTACGTTTATCGTTAGGAATCCGGGATATTAATATCCTAGTATTACGTAATTATTATATTTTAATATAGGTATATTTTAGTATTTAAAGGGAAAGTAAGGAAAGTAATTTATATTAATAAAAGCAAAAGAAAAAGAAAAGGAAAGGAAAGAAATACGCGTCTAAAAATAAGCTAGAAGTAACGTATACCCGCCGATTAGTACCTCTCTTTTTCTCTCTACCTTTTTATCTTATTCTTTACTTATTAGTTATTAAGAAAACTAAAAACTTACTTACTTCCCGACCCCCGGAACGTAACGATTTTCGAGTTTATTATAACTAATAACTCTTCTTTCGTTATCCGTATTATAAGCGGGCATAAGGCTTAGCTTAGATCCTTTACTAGAAGGAGGTTACGATCTATCCTTACCCGTAGGTAGGTAAACTACTCGTCTCGGAATTTATAACGTACCTTATTAATAAAAAAGAGGCAGACGCCGTAGGAGTATCCGAAGATACGATCGGGGGCTAGCGATCGGTAGGAAAAGAAGGGTTATATGCCCGCGTATTTAGTAATATCGGAGGAGGCGAGCCGACGCTCGTAGTACTAATAAGGTATTTCGTTAGGTACCTTATATTATTAAACGAATAAACTAACGACGTAACGAAGATCCGTCGCTAGCCGACGGAAATACTCGCTAACTAAGCTTTTATTATTAATTTTTATAAATAACGTCCGACGGTAAAAGGATTAAACGTAACGAACGAAGGATATAACGTAGTTCTAAAAGTAAGTAACCTCTTAAAAGTCCTTGCTTATAATTTCTTATACGATATACCGGCCGGCCGCCGGCCTACCTAGAAAATAAAACCGGACGTTACGAATTATCTTATTATTAATTAATATAGCCTTCGATTAATAAATCTTATTAATATTAAAAGCTATATATCTAACGTTATTAATTTATTATCCGAATTCCTTCGATGCCTCGGAGTTACCGGCCGATAATTACTTTCGGGCTTTAGTTTAGCGGACGGGAGTACGGGGCGTACGGTATCTACTAAGGCTTAAGGATTAGCCGATTAACGTCCCGGAACTCCTCGGTAAAGGATAAGCGGCGGAAGGATTCGTCGGGTTATTTATTTATTAGATTTACCGGCGGCGGTATCGACTTAACCCGTTAATACGTTACGGCTTTTTTTTTATTCTCCTTAGCCTTCTTAAACGCCCCGGTAATCTCTTCGTCGGTAATCCCCGTAGCCTTTAACTACTCGAGTAGCTTAAGGGCCGTCGCCCGGTCTAATTTAAGGAGTTACTTTTAGATAGTAAGGTTTATTATATATATATATGTTACGTAGGCATGCACCCCTAGTAGGAACCACCTAGCTTACCTAAGCTAGCTAAGTACTACTATATATACCTATAGATCGCTCCATACTCTCTAGTAGCTTTCCTTCTTTTCTAGTTAGTTAATATATACCTTCTTATCCTTATTCCATTACTTTCTTTACGAATAACTTATTAACCTAAGCTTAGCTCTCGCTAGTTACGTAATAGTTATAAGCCCGGGGTACTTCTAAGGAGCTATTATTACTTAGGTTATTCTAGCGTAAGTAAGTAATATATTTATTCATTTTTTAGATCTTACGATTATACTCCCTTCTTATTTCTAAACCGGTACTTTACTTTCGTATTTAGCTTTAGATAATCGCTTACTTATTTCGCTATAACGATTAATACGTCCGAATTCTCCCTGGATAAAATTCTTATTAACGTTTACTTACGAGCTTACGATAAGTAGCTACGGTAGTTCCTAACTCTTAAATCGATAGCTACTTAATTCGATATCTAGAAGGACGTTAATTTAAATGGAGCTAAGTTTAACGCTACTCGAGTCGTGGTAGGCATTCTTAAGGAATATATTACTTAAAAGAACGAACTCCTTAAAGAAAACTATAAGAAAGCCGTTTACGAATAAGCGTCGATCCTAACCGAAGACCGAGGAAATTAACTACTAAGGCCTAAGGTACGAACTCGAAAGTAATAAACGGTAGCGTATAATAAGCTCGTCTCCTAATAAATAACGATCGAGGCTTAGGTTATAGCTATTAATAAGTAACATAGGGTCCTTTATAGCTAGATTCTCGCTTTTATTTCTATAGGCTTTCTTAAGGTAGTTAATATAGAAATATAGTTCCTAGATCTCGACCCGATTATTTAAAACCTCGTAAAAATCCTCCGTAAGTAAATTACTCCTACCGAAGCCGTTATTAAGACGCTCGTTAGACGAGAATATCGTAAGATACTCTAAAGAGTAAAGGTAGGTACTTATAATCCCGAGTAGTTTTACGCTATATAGTAATACGCCTTTCTTCGCGTTCGCGTTTATTACATTAACGAAATTAAGGGCGTTATAAGAGTAAAGGATTTCCTCGAAGTAATTAAAGCTAAGATCGTAATCGACTAAGTTATATAGGTATTAATCGCTTTTATTAAAGCTAATAAACTCGGCGAGTAACTAAAGACCCTTAAGTAATTAAGTATCGTATTTAGCGCGTTCGTTACCGAGAATAAGTAAAAAAATAAATTAGGTCATAGAATTTTCGTAATAGCTTATTAAGGACCGACTTTAGGAGCGAAATTAGCTAATAATAGCGGCTAAGGAAAACTAACGAATTACGAATACCCTTATAAGTTTAAAGGTAAACTATACTTATAAGTAACTCGCTTTTATAGAATCCTATAGAAGTCCGTTATTAATTAGACTATACGTAACCTAAAGCCGATTCCGGTTAATATTATACGAAAAATTAAAGCTAAATACGACTTACTTAAGTACGCTAAGCTCCGAAACTAGATTAACCGCTAGGGGTAGGACGTTCCCGTAAATAATATACCTAATAATCGCTCCGGGAACGGGAGAGGAAATAACGCTACTACTTAACTAGCTAATATTAACGTAATAATAATCGACCTACGTATTATATACCTATCTACCTAAACTAGGATCTACTTTACTATAGACCTAGTCCGATACCTACTATCGGAAAGTACCGTCTTCGATAATTATAAAGTAGTCTACCTTATTAATAATCGCAATCTTCTGGTAGAGGGGTCGTTCGTTCCCGTTAGAAACGGATAGACGATCGAAGTTAGTACTACGAGCTTTCTTATTTCTGGTACGGGTCGTAAGATTATCGAGAAATATATCCTGGATTAATTTAATAAGCCTATCTTTAATTTAAAGCTTAAGGACGTCGTACTTATTAAAGATTTTTACGTTAATATTATCTTTAAAGCGAAACTTCGTAGTATAGGTATTTGGTTTTACGGCTTAAATTATACTTTAAGGAATGGAACCCTCGAGAAAAGTACTATAGTAAGGAAGCTAAAGCGACGCTTTAATCTAGTCTTTTTCGAATTGTTACGTAAAACGTAGACGCCTACATTCACGCTTTGCGGTATGTAGGCTTATAAGGCTGGTTTAACTGCTCCGTGACACACCCCCCAGTTTTTTAAACACCTTTAGTAGGTGGGTAACAACTGCCACGTCCGACCGCCTTTTTTAGGGCCCCTCGTGGAGAATTAAACCCCCTACCTCTTGGCGCGACGCCTTACTACTAGTTCTAGTCTAGCTCTGGGGCTTTACCGCGCAAGGGGCTGCGCTTGCTACGCCGTATACGCGCAATTAAAGGAACCGAACTACTAAGCCACAGCACCTTAGAGCGCTAACCGGGCTCATAACTATTACGTAAAACGTAGACGCCTATATTTACGCTTTGCGGTATGTAGGCTTATAAGGCTGGTTTAACTGCTCCGTAATACGAATTTAAATAGTTCTTTTCTTATTCGTAAGTCTTACCCGTAATACTATTTATAATACTATCGAGTATTCTACGTAGCGTAGCGTCGATCGTAGTAGTACCTTATTTCCCGGAAAGAAACGTCCGGTAAAGAAGATTAAGAAATACTACTAAACCGAAAAAAAACTCCGAGGTATTCTAGCACTAGCGAGTAAGGCATCTTAATCCTAAGGCGCTTAAAGCCCTCGTTAAAAACGCCCGGAACGTTAAGATTAACGGTATACCTATAATTAAGTACGAGTATTATAATTAAGCGATAGGTAAGAGAATAATCTCGCGCCGTTTATTAATATATCGCTCGTTACGTTCTTTTTAAAAGGTATATTAAGATTTATTTAACTACCCGGAAGATTACGACGGGTTTAAGTAACTTATCGTAATTAGGAATAAATTTAGCGGAATATTATAGGTTAAGACTTTAGAAAATAAGCAAGGCTTATTAATAATAAAAACTCTTCGACTCTTTAAAAGATAGGTTCGGAAGTAATTCCGATTCTTAATTTATAAGATACGTTACGATAACGAGCGTTTAATAATAAGTATTAAAGGTATATCTAGATATAAGATCTAAGTAATAAAAGAAGGTATTAATCTCGAACTTCCGTCGGTTAATACTAAGGAGCTAACCGGTAGAGGTAAGAAAGCTAGATAAACTATTATCGTTAAGTCGATTAAAATAAGGATTAAAGCAAGGCTACTAAAGAAACTATAGCCGGAAACCGTTAAAGCCGCGGCATATTTAATTAATATTAGCCCTAGCTAAGCTTATAATTTTCGTATACCTTACGAGCTTTTAAATACCTAGTTTAAGTAGTACTTTAAATGGTATACTCTAGAGGTAATAAGGAAGCTAACGAGCGACTTACGACCGGACTAAAACGGTATTTATATATATAAGTATCGCGCGTATCCCTTAATAGGAGAACGTACCTAGGATCTTAATAGGAAAGGGTTTAAGGTAAACCTACGAGCTTATATCGGGTATTTAGTAGGATATTATATTAATAATTTATGCCGAATTTAGGTTCCTAGGCTAAATAAAGTAATCCTAACTAAGGATATAATTTTTAATAAAGAAACGTTTTATAGTTAGATAGATAAGCTAAAAGCTTAGTAACTCGAACGGAAAAAAATTAATCGAATAAATCTCTCGATACGTATAAGTAATAACGTTACTTAATTAATTATCGAAGTATTAAACCTATAAGATTCGCTCGTATTATTTAATCGAAAGCTAAGTAACGAACTAACTTCCCTCGGGAGTAGCGAGCCTACCTCGGGTAACGAGGATCTAAATACGATTTAGTCCGCCGGTTTTAACTCGGGAGAAGGGTAGCCTTTAAAAGAAGAACTAGAAATAAATTCTAATAATTTAAAATACGAAACGGCTAGGTTTAAAGACGAATAACCGTAAGAACTAATAAAACTATTCGAATTAATCGAGTAAGAAATATAAAAGTAATTCGAAGCGGAAACCTAAGAGAAATTAAATAAAGAAGCGGATATATCCTACGGGCTCCCGAGTTTAAGACTTACTTTAGTCGTACCCGCGGAAGCTACGGGAAATAAGAATACTCCGATAAAGAGTATAAAGTAACTAGAGTTAGGTACGGCTACTAGTAAAAGTACCGAAAGTCCGGAGCGGCGAATATATTTCGCCGACGGAATAAATACTCGGGAATAGCCTTTAGAATAATTAACTAAAGAAACGCGTACTTCTTCCGAAGAAGAGGAGTAATATAACTTATTCCCGTAAATTACTTAGCGTAAGTAACGTAAAAGAAAGGTTTATCTTCTTATTATTCGTTATAGTAAAAGAAAGAAAGGAGAAAGCCCGGAAAGGAATAAAATAATAAATAGCTTAAATACTAGAGTCTATATAATATCGGATAACCTAACGGCTAGGAATAACCTCTTAAGAGATCGCTAGCTTAACTTCGTAATAACCTTCTGGCTTAATTAACTAAAAGGATAGTAAGTAAAGAGCTACGATAAGTATATTACGCTATACTTAGTTTTTATAATAGCCGTTAATTAAACGAAGGCCGAGCGATTAAGCGTATCGCTTAATAAGATAAGAATTTACCGCGACGATTTACTTAAACCGCTAAAGATATAAAAGGACCTAGATAAGTATTTATTAAGAAAGCGATTTAAAGAAAACGCTAGATTTAAGATTAAAGCCTTCTTACGTATTAGAATATAGCGTATTATTAATCGCGAACGGATAAGAATAAAGCTAATTTTATTAATATAGGTTTTCGATTATAAATTCGACGAAGATAATTTCCTTACTACTTATAAGTCGCGTTTAATAACGCGAGGAGATTTATAGCCTAAAGAGTTACTCGAGAATACTTACGTAGCTACGTTAGTAATAAAATCGTTCCGTATAATAATAGCTATCGTAGCTTAATTCGACCTCGAAGTTAACTAGTATAACATTAAAAACGCGTTCTTTAACGTAGTAAGACCGGAAAGCGACCTTATACCTATAGAGTTATTAAACGGTTTTAAAGAAGAAGGAAAATACGCCTTCGCTATAAAAGTAGTATACGGGTTTAGAGATTTACCCTTACTTTAGTTTAAAGAGATAAAGAGTACCCTTAACCGCTTAGAACTTTAGAGCTCTCTAGAAGAGCCGTACTTATTTTATATAAAAGAACGAGAAGTTTTCGTATTAATATACGTAAACGATATATTAGTTATAAACTATAAAAGCTTAGAGGCGATAACATAAAAGGTAGCTTAGGGGTTAAAGGATACTTATAAAACGAAAGAGCTTAAACCGGTAAAGTAGTATTTAGGAATTAAGGTAATACGTAATCGTAAAGTACGAACTATAACCTTAATATACGACGCTTATATCGAAAAAATTATTAAACGCTTTAAACTAGCGGATAATAATTAGTTTCCGATAATATTACTATTAATTACCGAGCTAGTAAAGTATATAAGCGTTACTTCGAAATAATAAATTAAGGAATACTAGGAAAAAGTAGGGTTATTACTTTATACCGTAATTATAATACGCCTAAACGTCGCTTTCGTAGCGTTTTAACTATCCTATTTCCTAATTAATTTAAGACCTTAGTACTTTAAAGCGATTAATTAAACGATTAAATACCTATATATTATTCGCTTCCTTAATATAAGGTATAAGGATAAGAGTAATAACGCTTAGGTACTTTTAATTAATAATAACGCTTCGTTTATAAACGATTCTAAGTTAAGAAAGTCGTCTTAGGAATACGTAATATCCCTATTTAAAGGTCCGATTATATAGAGAGCCGTTCGTTAGGATATAGTATCGATATTAACGACTAAAGCTAAACTATTCGTACTAAAGTATATAACTAAAGAAACGATAGCTCTTAAACGTTTCTTTAGGGATATTACCCTAGAGCTAGGAAAACCTTAGAGGATATATAACGATAACTAATAAACGATAAGACTAATAATAAGGAAGAAAGAAAGGATTAATACTAGGCTACGCTATATAAATATATAGAATATATAGCTACGCTAGGAATATTAAAAGGATACCTTCGAAGTAATTTACCTCCTTATTAACTAAATATTAGTAAACGGACTTACGAAAGCTCTACTACGTTAATCGTTCGAGTACTTTAAAGTATTATTTAATTTATAAGACGCTCGCGGAAAAATAATTATAATAATATTTAAAAAGTCGCCGTAAGTATTAACGGTACGTAAATTCTTTTCTTAATTAGTTAATATATAGGTATAAAGTATTACCGCTATATAGAAATAATTTTTTTTACCGCTAAATACCGAACTCGTATTACTTTTAAATCCTAGTATAGGAAGGTTATTTTAAAATAAAAAACTTAACTACGGAAGTAGTAAGTAAGGCCGGATTAACGGGAGATACAAGTACCGGCGGGTTCGTTTTAGTATTCGATAATTTCCTCGTATAAGCGGTCGGCTTATCGGTATAGTACTTCGTATAGGTATTATTCGAAAAAAATAAACGCGTAAGCGCGAGCGATTTTAAATATTACTTCCTTAGAAGATTACTCTTCGTCCTCGGAAGTCTCCTCTTTCCTTTCTTTTCCTCTAACGTTCTTTATCTTTATATCTAATTCTTATTCGGAAGCGATAATAGGCGAGGTTACGTTAGGTATTACGGTCGATAAACCGATAAAAGCGTTACTTACGCCGGCTAAAGTAATAAAAGGATTAATAGGTATAAAGCTAAGGGCGGATACGATAAAAACGGTCGATAATCCGGTAGCCGAAGGACTTACGCCTAGCTAGGTAAACTAACCGAAGTTAGCTACGCTTTATCGCGATTTTACGGTTTCGAGGATTACGGGTATTTACTTCTTATTTTAATAAAGGATTAAAAGCTCTTTTATTATCGTAATAAGTTTAAAGGCTTATAAATAACGTTAACGAATATTAAATAACGCGGAATAAAGCTTATATATCGATAAAACCTTTAATACGGGCGACGATAAAGTAAATAACCGATAGGATTAAAGCGTCGGCTTTATATAATATTAGCTTTAAACCTCGACGTACGGAGGTAAGAGTATTTATAAAAATACGTAAGCGTAACCGGATAAGTAGCGGTAATAACGGCCGGTATTTTAAAAAGAATCGAAGTATTTTTTAGTAAATTTATTTTAAGCCGTATTACGTACGTAGCTTAAGTAAGGAACTATACGATAAGCTTTATACTTTCGATTACGAATAACCGAAGTAATTCCTAAGGCGACGGTAGTAAAAGCGGAAGCGGCCGGCGCGACGGAGGTATTAAACGGGACCGCCGGAACGGCCGGGTTAAAGGAAGTAGCGGGGGCGGTAATAACTCCGGAAGCCGAGGAAGCGTTACGGCCTCGTTCTTATTTCCGTTTTCGTTTTACGATATTACTACGAATCGAAATAATAATAATAACGGCTACTTAGGTTACGCGAGTAACGGCGATATTATTAGAAAACGTAACCTAATATACGCGAGTTTAGGCTCGGGTTTTACGCGAGGAAATCTTACGAGTAATTAATATAATTAAACGGTCGCTTTCCTCGATTACTTCCTCGTATAAAGAAGGGAAGTTTTCCTCGGAGGATTTTTTCTTAAAGGATTCGTTAGTAAAGACCTTAATAACTCGAGATACGGTACCTTAAGGAACGCGAGTAATTAAGGCCTAGATACGTTATACTAAGGCGCTAGGTACGATTATATCGACGTCGTTTTCGTCGATAAAAGGATCCTTAAGGGGCTAAGCGATAACTAAGGCCCCGGACCCGGGAGTAAAAGGTATCCTTCCGCGGCGAATAAGGTTACCGGCCGAAGCTTTAACGCTACCCCCCGTACGAATACGGAAGATAGGCTAGGAACTCGCGGCGAAAAAGCCGAATACCTTTTACTTTAACGAAACTACGGTACCCTGGAGCGTTAATATTATCTTACGAAGCTCTTAAGTATCGGATATATTAAGAAATCGTTAATTACGGTACTATATTACTACCGGTAAATAACGAATAAATAATAAACGGATTATCTCGAATAACCTCTTATTTATTAATATAAAATAACTAACGGTCGCTTTATTATCCTAGGATATTTTAATACTAAAAGTAATATATTAATCGTAAATAATAACCCTTACCGTAATAAGCTAAGCTATTATTTTACGGTCGCTTAATAAGAATATATTACGACTCGTATAATACGCGAGTTACGCTTTACGTAAATTATAAAGAAAGTGGACTTACCTTACGATAATAAATTAACGAAGCTTTATTAATTATATTAATTTATAATCGCGTAATTAATAAAACTACTTAATTATAATTAAAAGTATATACTTATAATAAATAACCTAGGGAAAAAAGGAAGAGGGAAAGGTACGCTTAATTCGAGAGCGAGAAATCCTAGATATATTTATATTTAACCGCCTTTATAAAAGAAACGGTAGAATCGGTTAATATAGGTAACGCGCGCGAGCGCGCGCGATAATAATAAAGGAAATTAAATCTTAGTATTAATACTAAAGCTATTATTACTATATTACCTATATAACTAACTACCGCTTAATCGAAAGCGAGTAATTATACGAATAATTATACGAATAATTATTTTCATTTATAATAGACTATAAAGTACTAAGTAAGAGATACGAAGAGTATATAACTTAAGAGAAAATACTATTAATAATAAACCGAAGTATATACGGATAAGGGAATATAAGAGAGCCCGAGATAAGGTACCTAATAATCGATTAACCTTAACGAAGTATAACGAAACTAAGGAATAACCCCTTAGGCTACTATCGTAAGCAAAGGACTATAGTTAACCTTATTATCGTAAGCTTAACTAGGGGATATATTACGTAGGTATATACCCCTAGTAGGAACTACCTAGCTTACCTAAGCTAGCTAAGTACTACTATATATACCTATAGATCGCTCTATACTCTCTAATAGCTTTCCTTCTTTTCTAGTCAGTTAATATATACCTTCTTACCCTCATTCCATTACTCTCTTTACGAATAACCTATTAACCTAAGCTTAGCTCTCGCCAGCTACGTAACAATATATATATAAGAAAGAGAAATAGAAACGACGAAATTATAAATCTAAAATTAAAAAGAATCGAAAAACGAATTAAAACGAAGATAAAGAACCTAGGGAATAAAAGAAAGGAAGTAGATCGGAACCGTAAAATAGCGAGAAATAAGAGGAAAGGTCGGACGAGAACGAGAAAATCGAATACGTTACTTAGGTCGTAAGTACCGTACTTAGGAGAGTCTCGATAATACCTACCTTAGCCTACGTTTAATTACGAATCTACGAACGTACGTACTTATTACTTTACTAAGAGTATATAATAAGAAGCTATAAGCTAACGCGTCTTTTATTATAGCTTTATACGTACGCGGGGGAACGCGCTTTCTTAAAGCGTTAGCCGTAAAGGTATATCTAACTATATCGCTAATACGTCTCCTTCCCTTCCTCTCTTTTTCTTCTTTAGGCATTTCATTTTAAAAACCCCCTCCCTTATAATTATTATATTCTTATTAATCTCTAGCCTACCTTTCTTATTATTAATTTAAATTCTTATTTTTACCTTTAATTTATTATCTTTTCTTTCCCTCCTTTTAATTCTTTTTTTTTTATTTTTATTATATTTTTCTTCCGTTCCGCCGGAATCCCCCCCTCCTTCTTCCTTCCTTCCGTTTATAAAAACGTACGTCGTATCGATCTAACCGATTTAATAGAACTCCTACGGGAGATTCATAGTAATAAAAATAACTAAAGTAATATAGAAAAGTATTAACTTAGTACTTTAGATAATTACGATTCGGGAAAAGGTCCGATCGAATTAAGATCCGATATAGCCTAAGCCTTTCGGCTATCCGTTAATCGATCCCGAACTATAAATTAATAGCTATAGAAATAAACGAAGGTAGCCCTAGTTAACTTTTTCGTATGTCTCGCCCGTTACGACTACTTTATTAATAAAGATATCCGCGTCTTTTATATTATAATTAATTACGACCTTAAAAGCCGAAAGGCGGCCTTCGAAATAAACCCGTATTAAACGATAAGCTACCGATCGGTAGAATCGTTTAACTTCCTAACCCGTTAATACCTCCTCGATAACCTTACCTTTACTTTAGTTTTTACGATCTATACGGATCTAGTAAACCCCGAACGAATTATTACCGACCCCTTAAAGTTTTCCTAAGCTTATTTTGCCGTAATACTATACCTTTCTAAGCCTTAGAGATTATTTAGTTTTAATATAGTTAAGGACGGCGCCTTCGATTAAACGGCGTACGCGCTCGGCTAGCTACGGCGAATATAAGAAGACGGTAATCTCGAGCTTAATATAATTCCTTAGTCTACTTATTATATCGCGTTAATAAACTAATAAAATAGCTTTAGTTACGGTTTTTAAAGCGGTATTTTACCGTATCTTATCTTTAAACGACCGATCGAAGTCGCGCGCTAAGCCTAAGAAAATAAGGGCCTTAATTCCTTTAATACCATAAGAGAATACGCCGAGGTAGTAAAATAATTTTATAGCGTTCGGGTTTTAAAGGGAGGAGTTAGTATCGTTAAGCGTTTCCGGTAAGCCGTAAATTATTAAAAGTAAATCGACCTTATTAACGCTATAACTTCGGCGTAAAGTACGCCGATTAACGAGCCCCTTAGCCGTAAATCCTCCGTTCGGTTTATCGCGTAAGCCGAAGTCTACCGTTCTTTTATAGCCTTAATACTTAACCTTTCTTACTCTTTCGTATCGGTAGATACCGACCTACGTTACGACGACCTCGTTAAGGTTACGACCCGCTTTCTCCTTTCCTCCGGCCTAGTAAGGATTAAAGCTTTCTAGTCCGGAAAGACCTCCATACCTTATAAGTAAAGAAAAGATACCTAATTAATCCTCAGAACGCGCCCGCTTCTTTACCATTCCCTTAATTAAAAGGGCTAGGACGAAACTAAGAAGAAAGTAACCGAAATAAAGAAAGAGAACGCTAATCGGGCTAGATCGGTAAGGATAAACCGGGCTAAGTTAATTATAAAATAATAAAAGGGCCTCCTTATAATATTAAACGAGAAGTTAAAAGCGCGGCCGTAGTAATTAAATAATAACCGAAGGAATAGAATTTCGCGGTAGTTTTTAAAGAAAGATATTAATCGGGACTTACCGTACTACCCTTTTTAGTTTAATTATTCCTTACGGTATAATTAAATTAAGGAGGCTATAATAATACGGTAAGATATATCCTCTTAATATATTACGTAATACGTTACGATAGGCCTTATACCTATATAGAATAACTATAGCTCCCGTAAATACGGAATATGCCATATTTATTATTTAATTTATTACTTAGCTAGATTACTATCTTTATTATTTTTACCTTAATTAAAGATTCGTTTTTATTATTAGATTTATTATTCTCCGATTAATATATTTATTTTAATTACGGGCGCTTAAGTTACTTTGTCGTACCGCTATAGCCGAATAAGTAACTTTTGCGTTTTACCTCTTTTCTTTCCTTATCTCTTATACCTTCGGGCTAGCGACTACTACATTTCTACGACTAAGAGGCATAGCTAAGATACGATAACTACATTAGATTCCTTACCTTTCGATTAATATAGCGATATTAGTTTTATTTATCTTAGACTATCGTACGTATTATAGTCTTCGATAGAATATACTTTCGAGTGAATATATCCGGGTCTCTAGTATCGCGTACGCTCTGCTCCTCTTCATTACGTAGGTTAATATTAATAGGGAGCTTCTTAATAAAGAAGTTTCCGCTAGTATTAATAGTTACTATAAATATATTACTCGAAAGGAAGATAAGAGCGATGTTTAAGGGAAAACGATTAATCGAGAGATTAAAGAGATAGAGATAAATAATAAGATTACTCGAAAGCTTATATAATAAGACCTTAATTAACTTAGCTCCTTAAAAGGGCTACCGGGCTTATAACTAATACGTAGATCGGGAGAGCTACGTAGGTACTAAGGTTACTTCTTAGGAGTAACGAAAGATAGGAAGAAGAAGGTAAATTAACTAACTATCTAAGAAGGAAGGAGATAAATAAAGGAGATACGAGCTACCTATATATAGACGATAGGAAGCTAGGAGCTATGTTAGGTAAGCGAGCAACTAGAGAAGGAGTAGGGAGCCATGTATAGGTGGCTCTCTACGTGACAAGAAATTATGTATAATTTTTAACGGGATTAAAATCTAAGATTAAGAAATATTAAGAAAGATTAAGAAAGATTAGGAAAGATCAGGAAAGATCAGGAAAGGTTACTGTAAAACAGGTTAGGAAAGGTTAAGAAAGGTTACTGCAAAATAGGTCAGGAAAGATCAGGAAAGGTTACTGTAAAATAGGTCAGGAAAGATCAGGAAAGGTTACTGTAAAATAGGTCAGAAAAGGTTAGGAAAGATCAGGAAAGGTTAGGAAAGGTTACTACAAAACAGGTTAGGAAAGATCAGGAAAGGTTACTGCAAAACAGGTCAGGAAAGGTTAGGAAAGGTCAGGAAAGGTTACGGCAAAACAGGTCAGGAAAGATCAGGAAAGGTCACTGTAAAATAGGTTAGGAAAGATCAGGAAAGGTTAGGAAAGGTTACGGTAAAACAGGTCAGGAAAGATCAGGAAAGGTCACTGTAAAATAGGTTAGGAAAGATCAGGAAAGGTTACTGCAAAACAGGTCAGGAAAGGTTAGGAAAGGTTAGGAAAGGTTAGGAAAGGTTACTATAAAATAGGTTAGGAAAGGTTAGGAAAGGTTACTGTAAAACAGGTTAGGAAAGATCAGGAAAGGTTAGGAAAGGTCACGGCAAAATAGGTCAGGAAAGATCAGGAAAGGTCACTGCAAAATAGGTCAGGAAAGATTAGGAAAGGTTAGGAAAGGTTACGGCAAAATAGGTTAGGAAAGATCAGGAAAGGTTACTGCAAAACAGGTTAGGAAAGATCAGGAAAGGTTACTATAAAATAGGTTAGGAAAGATTAGAAAAGGTTAGGAAAGGTTACGGCAAAATAGGTCAGGAAAGGTTAGGAAATAAGGGTAGAAAACGCGTCAGAAAAGGTTAGGAAATAGGGGTAGAAAACGCATCAGTAAATATACGTAAGGATTTTAAATTATAAGACTCCATTTATCCCGCCGTTTTTATTGGGTACACGCATTTTTAGGAACCCATAGCGCGTTTTTTAGCTAGTAAAAACAGAGTTTCCCCCAAATAACCCCTTTATAGGGTTATTTATAGGGTTATTTACAGGGCTATTTACAGGGGTATTTAACCCCGTAATTAATTAGCATGACAGGGGGTTATGCGTATTATAACTATCCTCCGGATAGGATGATACTATAGGTTTATGTGGCTTGATTAAGATACTTAGGTATGTTTCCTTCGTACCGACATTGATAAGTCTTTCCACTTCCATTTCCCTCCTCTCTCCGTTGACCTCATATCACGTCTAAAACCCGACAGTTAGACAGAAAACTAGATCCATAAACTTGCGTAACTAAACGGAGAAATCCACACGTCTCCGTTTTCACAGGATGCTCATCGCCGGGATGCATTGTTCTCCTACTTGAATATCCACATCTCTTCCAGCCTCGCAAAGCACCCTTCCGCGGCGGCACGCGATCCCTACCACCACGCACCGTCATATACATCAAATGCGACAGGCAGAAACTAATATTGCGCTCCAAGTCATATCACTCTAGTTCTATTATTCTGTACTATTTTCTATCCCCGCACCATCTTCAAGAAACCCCCGGTCTAAAGTTTTGAAAACCAAGAGACGAAGGGCAAGCGTCTGTCTACAAATACTAAGTCTAAAGAGCCTGAGGAGGCGGGGAAGGCCTCGTCTGTGCTATCAGTCCGCTCTGCCCAACCGCAGAGCCACGGCTCTCAACCTCGTTCCGCAAAAGGCAAGCCAGTCCCAGACCCCGAGCGCACGTACACGCGTCTCGGGGCGCACCTACGCGGCCGCACGGCGCCTCTTGCTAGGGCACGCGTCAGACACAGGGGCGGGCGCAGGCTCAGCGCCAACACCCGGGCCGTCGAGCCAGCGGCCGCGGGTGCCCTGCGGGCTGACGACGACGAAGTTCTCGACGTCGGCGGAGCCGTCGCGCAGCGCGGCGAGCTGGGCGGGGGTGCAGCTGATGGGGGCGGCGTAGAGCCAGCAGGTGCTCAGCGCGGGGGGGGGCGCCTCGTTAGCGACGGCGCGGACGTCGGCGGGGCCCGCCGTCGCGTAGTCCGGGCGGTCGGCCAGCGCGACCTCGCCGGTGGCGGCGTCGCGCCGCGCCAGCGCGCGCTCGTACAGCCGCAGCACCGTCTCGCCCTGGTACGCCGACACGCCGTGCCCCGCCGCGAAGACGCGCGCGAACGCCAGCCCGCCCTGCTGCCGCACCAGGCCGCCCGTGTGCGACGCGTTCGTGCGCAGCGCCGCGTAGCCCGCCGCGCGGAACGCGCTGGCGGCGGGGAAGTCGAGGCTCAGCGTCACGTTCTCGGCGCCGAACCCTGGGCGCGAGGGAGAAGCGGTTATTAGCTCTGTAGTAGGAGGGGGGGAGGCTATCGGGAGAGATCTCTGCGAGGGGGGAGAAGAGAAAGAGATAGGGGGGAGGGGGGATGGGGCTCACAGTTGCAGCGGTAGTCGCGGTCGCCGCTGGCGATGACGACGTTGACGCCGCGGGCCAGGACGCTGGCGAGGGCCGAGAGGTCGCGGATCATGGGGTCGCCGGTGACGCCGAAGAAGGTCTCGACGATGACGTTCGACGACGCGGTGAAGTTGAGCGGCACGCCGAGGTCCTCCTGCACCCAGCGCTGGTTGAGGAACGCGACCTTCTCCTCGTGCGGCCGGACCAGCTCGTCGAAGGTGATGTCGAAGGGCGCGCGCTGCTAGCCCGTTAGTCTCTACCTAGGGGTCTTTTCTGCCGCAGAGTGGGGGGGGGGGGGAGTCGAAGCGGGAGAAGGAGGAACACTCACGGTGCTGAATTTACTAATAACCGCCTGGATGTCCCCGAAGCACAGGCCGGAAGCGGTGGCGCAGGCCGCGTTGACCGTGTCGTTGAGCCCAGCGCCCAGAGGATCGCCCTCGCGAGCCAGCGCGTGGCACTTCTCGATCAAGGCGAGGCAGCCGGTCTCGGGGGCCTCGACGCGGCCCATCTGCTCGACGAACGTCTCCTCCGGGTACAGCTTGATGCCGTAGGTGTTGTTGCGCGCGAAGTCGGGGTAGCTTATCGCCGTGGCGAGGGAGTCGATGCAGGGCTCCGCGAGGCCGAGGATCCCGAGCTGCAGGGGCGTGGCGTTGGCCAGGGGAGACTGGCCCGCGGTGATGAGCTCGTTCTGGTCGAGGAAGTGGCTGAAGAAAAAGGGGCCGTAGAAGCCGCCGTACTGTGCGTGTGGATGTTAGCGAGGGGGGAAAAAACACGAGGAAAAGCCAGGGGCTAGGCGAGGTCTTTACCGAGACAGTCCAGAGGTTGATCTGTTCGTTCGTAGTTCTTCTCTCGGGGAACCTGTTGCCGAGTGTCAGTCTTCCCGCTCCATAATCAAAGACGCCGGGTGCTTGGGAACGGCAACGCACTCGTTGAACCAAACCTGGGCAAACTTCCACAGGGTCCTGGCTGCGCTCAGGGTGGTCCGCGGAATCAGAGCAAAGTTGACAAACTGCCGCTCCTGCAAGTTTTGGTCGAGGGTGGCCCTCACAGTGGTCAAGTTGAGCTGCGATTCATCTATGGTGCCTCCATCCTCGACGGCAGTGAAGACAGAGGTTATAAGGTCCATGGTGCCGTTGAGAAGGGTGGTGTAGGAGAAGCCGGTGCCGATGGGCTGGTCGATGTATAGCAGATTGGAGTTCTGGTTCCACGAGAACTCGCTGAGCGTCGTCGAGTTGGAGTCGGGGTTGATCTGGCAAGGGAAGTTGGGGGTAAAATCAAACGAAGAGGCGCCGGGCCCGCCGCCGATGCGGATGCTGGTCGGCGCAGTTTCGGGATTGTTGCGAGATTCTGCCGCGTAGGCTCGTTAGATCGGCGCGCGCAGGCTCGAGTTATGCCAACTGCTAATATCAGGCTTACCAAAGTACCAGAAGAAGAGGTGGGCAGCAACGCCTTCGTCCCAGCCCTCGGTGTCATCGAGGAGGGCCTTCGGGAGGGTCACGTATCCGCTGAAAGACCTGACGCCCTCTGTGGTCTCGCAGATACTCGTCTGTTACAAGGACTCGTTAGACATCTTTCTGTACGCGTGGAATTGGTGATCTCCGCCAGCGTCCGACGAACCTCTTTGTAGGAGATCTCAGCCCCCGGAAACTTCTCGGACAAGAGTGTCTTCACATTCTTCGGGGCGGGCACAAAGCCTTGACCGGCGGCCAGCACAGCCAAGGCAGCCCAGGGCAAGATGGTATCGGAAAGGCCCCTCATGGCCGTCGTAGAGCTAGCGAGTGTTTCGTCGATCGAGAGAGAGTGAGGGGGATTCGGCGGGACCGCAGCAAGAGCAACAGCGAGGAACAATATGCTTGAACTGCAGCTGAGGACTAGTATTAGGTAAAGAATGAATAAAATATCGACGAAAGACAACTTGAGATGGCCGAAAAGATGCAGGGAGACACTAATGAGAGTAGAATCATGAAGACAAAACTCCAGACTCTTATGTCGGCCGACAACACCTTTTATCCCCATTTCTCACCGTCGACGCCCCCTATACCCGGCAGAATGAAGCCATAGCAGCAGCGCGTTCCGATATTGGAGCCTTGCTTGATGCCCGTTCTCTGATTGGCTCTATCGCCAATACCACCACGCGCAGACGGCCATTGTCAGTCAGAAGGAGGCGGACGGTATAGCCCGCAATCGATGCATAGGGCTGGGCTCCACGGCACCCAGTTTTATCTCCATTCGGGGAGTTTCCGTATAATCCGTACGTTAGCGCCGTGACTGAGAGCTGAGGGAGGAGAGCAGCCGGGAGGAGGCGGTGCGTGTTCTGGAATATCAACGTCGAAAGGCGCTTTGGGCTGGGGATGAGACTTGCCATTTCGAGGTTATTACTGCAACTCTCTTTGGCCCTTGTTCGATGCTAATCCTCCTTCTTAGACGGCGACGGATTTGGCGAGCCAGCCAATCAGGGGGCTCAGAGGCGACGACGGGGTCGAGGCACTCCCGCAGTCAGTCTGGTCTTGCTGGGGGCGCAGCGTGTATAAGCGTGGCACTTCTCCATCGTGGGTTTGGCGAGCCAGCAAGTCAGGAATCGAGATGCTGTGGAGACCTTCACAATCATAGAGGAGCCCCTGAATCCTGATGCGCCGCATCCGTGCTTGACAAACCTCTAGGATACCGGGGGGCCAACCTCAAAGAGCCTTCTATGGCACGGCTCTTCCGCACGCGATTGACACTGACTTCGTTGTGCAGCTCCTAGGTTCTAATTCCTAATTCCTACCTAGGTTGATCTTCGAGAGGGAGTGCATATACACTTGTGCACAGCACCATATTACCGAGGACGAGCCACATATAACCCAGCGGCCACAGGTGCATATAGAGGAGGATTAGGTGTTGGCGATGTGTAGGTAAATGATGGTTATAGGGGCTGTTACGCCGCGCCTATCGCTTTTTGCCTGGTAGTGGTCCAGGTTATTATTACACATGTTGTTACGTGTCTATGCTAGAAAGGAATAACGGAATTTATCTTCGTGCCGGAAAACCTCGAGGGGCCCGCCGAACTCATCAGCAGCTCGAGCCGGACCTGCCTCTCGACAAATAATGTGCATACGGACACAATCTTGACGCGAGCTAACTCTGGAATGCGCGGTATGGGAGTCCCGTCCGACTTCCAGCTCAGCTTCGAAGGCGGCCGGAAGTTGGGCCCTGACCAAGCCTGCCAGGGAATCGCCAACAGCCTCTCCACCTCCTCGTCGTCCGGCTCGTACAAAAAGCCCGCTTCGACCAGCGAGGCCTCGTCTAACGGCCATATCGGCGCCTTGTCCCCCCCGTCGCTGCCGCCGCCGGCGGAAGCGCTCGCGAGCGCCCGCGCTGCAACATCTTCAGTCCGAATGATCTGCTCCGTGACCATGGCAGCCACGTCGCTACGCCAGTTCCCTTCCTGCCGCTTGATCCGCTGCAGCGTGACGAGCACCCTGCGCCGCAGCACGGGATGCCGGCACCGATGCGCGAGGAAGAAGAGCGACGCGATGACTCCCGGCTCAAGGCTCAGGCTGGGAGCAGCACGCTCGCGGAGAAGGCGGGCGATGGCGGCACCCAGGTTCGCCATACGCTCCATGTAAGACAGTTGGGCGTCCCAACGGGTCTCGTTGCCCGTGAAGGAGCTTCTGATGGCGAGGCGAAGAAAGACGTGCCAGAAGCGGATGTTGAGGCGGGCGATGGAGGTATCGTCGTGATGTAGGCTTGGGGGGGGGGGTTGGCGTGGGATAGGTCGCCGGGATCGAGCGAAGCATGCCTTTTCCGGCTGTCTTCAAACGAAGCCATTTTCAGCTCCCAGTTCTCTAAGTCGCGGCAGACGATGGCGTACTGCGCATGGAACTCGCTTGGTAAGTACAGCCCGTAGGCGAGGCTCTCGTCGAGAAGTATTAGCCTCCTCAGCAGGACAAACAGTGCCGACGTCGCCTGTCCGTAGGAGAGGATGTCTTCGTTCTCGCGGAGCATACCGTCGCCAACTCCCCTTAGGGAAAGTGCGTCGGCGTAAGGGTAAGGAGACTGGGAGTCACTGAAGGTCATAGCGTTGATGTCCATCCGGGTCAAAACCTCAGCGAGGTGGGGAGTTTCGAGATTCTCGAGGCTGGCCTCCCGCAGTATTCTCAGGCCGGCGATGAGGTGGTTTGAGATGTCGGAGAAGAGATACAGGAGATTCGCCGAGCTGATGAGGGCGATGCTGAGGGCGAGGACCTTGGAGGGCGAGTTGAGATCCTTAGCTAACTCCATCGCCTTGCCGTAGTGCAGCATCGCTGTCCGCACGAGGACCCCATCCGTCCTCCCCGAAAATTCGAGATCGAGGTTCTGATGCAGCGCGCCGATGGACACGGCCGCGTGCCATATCGCGGGCTCGCTGTGGGCGAGTTGGAGAAGTTGCCGATACCAGAAGCTCGAGAGGGAAAAGGTGCCGGTGCTCGGGGCGGTGGAGTGGCGGAAGAGGTCGAAGAAGATGAGGTCCCGGTTCCAACCCGAGGGGGACGACGGCAGGGAAGCCCGCGAAGACGAGGCGTGAGCAACTACGAGGGGCGAGAGCGCGCGAGAGACGGGGCCTACGACGGAGAGGTTGCGTACGGCGTGGGCGAGGCGTCGTCGCGGTATGGCGACCGCCTCGGAGAGGTAGCCATCGCACACTCTCTTGAAGGCCTGGCACCGCCGGCACTCTGGCTTGGCCTCGTCACATTTCACGCGTCGAATTCTGTGGTCATCATCAGACTAGGGACCGGCGCGGCGACGAGCGTGCAGACTGACCTACAGGTAATGCAGCCCGTGTTGGATCGTTTGGCCATGACGTCGGAATCAGACGCGTCTCGCTCAAGGCTAACTGGAAAACTCTACAAAAGGCCAGGTAGCGCGCGAGTATGTAGAGCAGCCCGAGGGAGGGTAGTGATGGTAGGTATATCCTAGAGGAAGGGCGTGAGAGAAGAAAGTCTGAGCGGTCGCAGCAACGAGACACCGGGATTTGATGGTTACGGAGGAGTCGAGTGGCCGTAGGTGCCTACTTAAAAGGGCCGGCGACCCTTGAATCCGTCGTGTATGTAGGTAGTCGTAGGGCTGCGCGCGCGGAGGAGACCCCTGCGTTTCCATCTCCAGCGGACAAGGACCACGCCAGCTTTAGCCCCGGCCTCATTCGTCATGCTCGACCGCAGTCGTTCCGTATATAGAAGTACAAATGCACCTGTCGTATAGATGTCAAAGGTGGGGGGGATCAATTTAGCGAACACGGTCCGGCTCGATTTGTCGGGTTGACTCCGAGGGCTCGACGACACGGCAGAGGAGGAATGAAGTTGTATTTCTTCCACAGTCTTGCACGATGTAGTGATGACCTGGCCTTCCTTACATAATAAAGATATACCTACCTAAGGTACCTACCTAGGTAGGGTACTGTTTTAGAGCTCGACGCCCAACGTCAACTTCGGCCACACTCGCAAGCGACGTTCCCTACTCTACTCGCCGACTAATAGGTGTATCGAGTAGTTGCGCGAAGGAATACACCGGGCGCGGCCAGACGCTGACTGCACTCCGGGTAGGCGAGCGCATTTTCTAGGTATATTCCTGTGTACCTACTATCCGCGCACGCAGCTAGCAGGGAAGGCGGCCAGACACTTCAGAAACGAGTCGAACCTGGGAATGAACACTCCTTATGGGGGGGGGCCGAGGAAGAGAGGGACCAGAGAAAGAAATAAAGAGGAAAAGAGGCCCAGGCCGTACGTACGTATGTACATACACCTACGGTAACGTCACTATGTACATACCATACATACATAGCCGGCGAGTAGGGTAACGAGCAAGAAATCCTTTCCTTCCTACGAGCCGCCATCCCGCACCCGATCGTCCGTCAAGATTGCTTCATCAATCGATTCGTTCTATCCACCTCTCCACCTCACTCACCAATCCGGTATTGAGGCTCCCGTGGTCCCAACTTCTTGCCTCGCCTCGCCTCGCCTCGCCTCGCCTGCTCTGCTCTGTCTGCCCGCCCTCGTCTTGCTTTCCACTATAGAAACCGACCGGCAAATAGATGCGTACATAAAAGCGTTACAAAACCATTCCGACCGACCGACCGACCGACCGACCGATTAACTGACCGAACGACCAACCATCTGGGTGACTGGGGTGTGACCGGCGGACCGGCTGTGACATTAATATTAAGGCTTCCTTTCCTTCGGTCATAACTGGTGGGGCAGGTGCTCGTCGTCTTTGTCGTCATCGTAATCGTTCTAGCCGAGCACGGAGGAGGAGAGGAGGGGGGAGAGCGTGTCGCATCTGTCCGGGTTTCGCCTTGCCGTAACAAGAAACAAGAGGAAGAAGAAGAAAAAATAAAGAAGACGACACCGGATTTCCGTCACTCGAGATGGCGAGACAATCCATCACGTGCCTGCTTATGCGATGGGTATCTAGTCTAGGCCGCGACAGGCTCGGCCGTTCCGTTGGTCCCCGCGACGCCGTTAACGTGGGCGGGGGCATCGGTCTCCTTTACCTGCTTGGCTGCCTTCTCGAGCGCCTCGGCCTTCTCCGTGGCTGTCTTCTTCTCGGCCTCGAGCCGGGCGATGGCGTCCTGGGCTTCCGCTAGCTTCGTGTTCAGGTCGGCCTGGGCCTTCTGGTCCTGCTCCCGTCCGGACTGGAGCTCGGCGAGTTGCTTGTCCAGCGTGGATTTGTCCTGGCAACGGTTGACAATTAGCTTATACTCTATCCAGCCAGGTCCGTGGGGACCCGGAGCGCCTTTATCAATGACCATCTTACCGCCTGAGCATCCTTGAGGTCGCCCTCCGCCTTGCCCAACTTGGCCTTTGCCTCCTCGACTTGGCTTTGAAGACTGGATATTTCCGTCGTCTGCTCGTCCTTCTGCTTTCGCAACTGCTCCTGCTCCCCCTGGGCGGCCTCCAACTTGGCTAGAAGCTCGGCTGCCTCTTGCTTCACCTTTTCAAGCTCGGCTGCCTGCTCGCTGTGCTGCTTTTTCAATTGCTCCTGCTCGCTCTGAGCCGACGTCAGCTTAGCTTGCAGCTCCGACGCTTGCTCGCTGTGTTGCTTCTCCAGTTGCTCGCGCTCGTTCTGAGCCGAGGCCAGCTTAGCCTGCAGCTCTGCTGCTTGCTCGGTATGCTGCTTCTGCAATTGCTCACGTTCGTGCTGAGCAGAGTTCAACTGGTCCTGCAGCTCGGAGCCTTCTCGCTTGGCTTTCTCGAGTTCGGCAGTCTGGGCGTCGTGCTGCTTTTGTAGAGACTCGAGCGCATCCTGGGCAGCCTTGAGGCTGGCCTGAACTTGGGCGACTTCTTGTTTGGCGGCCTCGAGCTCGGCGGCGTGGCCGGCCTGAAGCTTCGCCTGCGCCTCCTCCGAGGCGGCGATATTCTTTTGCAGGCTGTCTATCTCGGCGCGGGAGCGTTCTAGGTCGGCTTCGAGGGCCTTCTTCTTCTCCTCGCCTTCGGCAACGTCCTTCTTCACCGCCGCCACCTCTTCAGCGAGGCTGTTGTAGTCTCCCTGCAGAGTCTCGTGCTTCTTCTGCCACTCGGCCGTACCCTTCTCTGCAGCGGACGCCTGCTCGCCGGATTCTGCCGTGAGTCGGTTGTAGGCTTGCTGCAGTTCGTCGTGCTTCTGTTGGGCTTCGGCGAGGCTCTGCTTCGTAGAAGCGAGAGACTCGTCGGAGGCCTTCTTGAGCTCATCACGGGCCTGCTCGAGGGCCAGGTACCGGTCCCGGGACTTGGCGAGGGCGTCCTCTTGTTCGCTGTGACGGGCTTTCGCGGAGGCTAGCTCGGCTTCCAGCGCGCTGTGGTCGCTCTGCAAAGCATCGTACTTGCTAGTCGAAGCAGCGAGGCCCTCCTTTACGGAAGCCAACTCAGCCTGGAGCGAGGCCTCGAGAGCTGTTCGTTGGTTGACAGCCTCGGTGAGCTGTTGCTTGACAGTGGACAGCTCCTCGTCCAGGGAGCTCTTGGACTTCTGCAAGGCACTCAGCTTTGCCTCGAGTTCGGTAAGCTCGTTGCGGGTGGTCTCGAGCTCCTGGGTATGAATGGAGGCGGTCTCCTCGAGGGCACGACGCTGCTCATCGCTGACCTGCTTCAGCTCGGTGTGGAGCTTGCTGGTCTGGTCTTTACTTTCCTCCTGCAGCTTCGCGCATCGTGCGTCGAGCTCGTCAACCTTCTTTCGCAGGGTCTCGGCTTCCTCCGTGGTCTTGGTGAGTTCTTTCTTGGCCTCCTCAAGCTCTTCCTCCTTGGTGGTTATATCCTTCTTGAGGGTAGCGATGTTCTCATCCCTCTCGTCAAGCTTCTTCTGGATGGCTGCCCTCTCCTCCTGAGCGGCCGCAGCGGCGCTGGAAAAGGTGGAGAGAATGTTACCCATGTTGGTATTTTTTTTTCCCCTCGTCTATTCCCTTTCTGTTCTTTGGTACCCTGATGCTTCTTGTGCTTCGCGACTATGCCCCTAGGGATAAGTCACGAGGCAAGTAGGCCTGGTACTGTTCTCGCACGAAGAGGAATTTATTTGCCGATTGGGGTGGATGTGGGTGCGGCGGTGGATGGGTGCGGGTATGGGTACAGGTGCAGATGCGAACCAGAGGTTCTCTCGTACGATGGTAGCTCGCGCTTCGACTTCCCCGCTGCTGCACCAGAGGGAGAGAGAGAGAGAGAGCAGAGTGAGCAGACGAATGGTAGAACTGGGGCCGGCTTTGTTGGGTATCTCAATAGATGCCGATCTCAATCAATCAAACCGCAGAATTGAGAAAGAGGTATCCGTTCACTCACTCACTCATTCAATCAACCACAGAGAGGCGACGCATGCATGACATGAACAAGTGGAAGAGAGGGGGGAAAGCTGCGATAGGCCGGAGAGGGGAGGGAGAGAGGATGAGTGGCAGAGAGGAGGGGAGCAGGAGGAGGAGACGGTGGAAGAGGTTCGAACTTGAACTACTCTGGCTCCCAATGGCAGGCGAGAGAGAGGGGGGAGAAGGAGAAGAAAAGAGAAAGGAAAAAAAAAACAACCACCAATTTCATTCCACCTAGGAGACTTTTTTTTTTCTCTCTCTCTCACTCCCCCTCGCCGACTTGCTCTCTCCCCCACCTCCAATCTGTCAGTTGGTGTGCGCCGATGTACATCTGATGTACATGGGCTACCCTGCTTACTGTGTGGGTGTTGCGTTGCCCAGTACCCCGTTCGCCCTGATGCCTGTACATCTGATGTAGGTAGGCAGGTAGGTTAGAGGTAGGTAGCTACCGATAGGAGGTAGGGATCACAAACCCGCACTGTCAACTTCTCACCTTTTCTTATCCGTCTATAGGAGATTCCTTACGTACTGAAGACAGGCATATATATCCCACCGTTTGTGATCTGCGTATGTGTGCATACCTATCTATGTATACCTGCCCCCTTTTCTCTCTTCACTCGTCTCCCAGGTCCTCTCTAACTTTCTCTCTCTCTGTATCTCTCTATATCTCTCTATATATCATATACGTATGCACACACTCTCTCTTCTCTCTCCGTCTTGCCCTCTCGGAATGGAACCCAGGGATGTGCGCCCGGGGGGGGGGTGCTCTGGACCGCAGATGAGGGGTGTGCAGCAAACGAACAAGTCCGGCTCATCTAGCGGTCAACGACCAGGTAGGGTGGTTGGCTGGGTAGGCGGTAGGTGGGCTCGGTCGGCACAGGGATTCGCGGTGATTCGATCGAGGGGTGATGCGGATTGCAGGTGACAACTCACGGGGGGAACTACTAATACCTCAGGGCCTCAGATATCCCCCTCCAGTTGTAAGTAGGCCAAGTACCTACCTACCTACCTACCTACCTACCTAAGTGTAGGTACCTGGCCTGCTAAGCTTGCGAGGCAGAGGGAGGAGGAGGCAGCTTAGTAGTAGAGAGAGTCATATATTATATTAAGTACCCACGGTATCGGATCGATCTCGTATTAGGGTGTCATTTCGCCACCTGCCCAGCGCAGGCCATCTCCGTGTGATGAATACCACGCGTTGCCCGTCGACGTCTTGAAATCCCATAATTACTCATACCTATGTCTACGTGCGCACCGGTCGCCAGGGAGGGACCTGAGTGTTCCCGTAATCTCGGGAGCGGGATCCTATAAGGTCGAATGGGGTCCGGATGTCCCGCTGATGGCCTCTGGTCTCGGGAAACTTGCCCTTGCGCAGGTCATTTGTACGTACACCACCGGCCGGCCGGTTGTCTGGCTGTTTCGAAGGGCTGCCCTGGCGTAGACTGTCTGTACCTAGGTAGGTAGGTCTGTCTTTAGGCGTGCTGTCCTCGCCTACGGGATGTACCCACGAGGTGCGCTCTAATAGCCAATAGCACGCAATGCGACGACAGTATGGTTAGTTATCTCGAACAAGCGCAACAGGTAATATACACAATTTCACACTGTCTTGTGTACTTATTCTCTCACCACGGCATGTACCTAACTACCCACCTCCCGCCTTGAGTCCCCTAACTTACTTTAGGTCCCTACCTACCTACAATTAAACCCTTCAATAGTGGGATGATACTACCGACAATCTCGTTAGGTACCTCCTCGGCGGCCGCGCAGGGTAGGTCCACTTAGCACGCACCTAATGGGTAGGCGGGTACCCACTGTAGGGGCAGGGGATGTTGGGTCATGCCTAGGTACATAAGGTAGTGCATGCATATACCTACATACCTACATTAGGTACATACATTTGGTGTCTACGCGAGGCGCAACGTGCCAGCTTTCCATCTTCACGTGAAATCGCCCTCGCCGATTTGTGTGGACTTATGCCGTAATAGGGCGGGGTACTGTTACCTAGGCCGTCTTAGCCACCTGCTTCCGTCTCCCGCTACTCCGACTGGAGGCTTATCGACATCCTTCGCCGGCCTTGGTACGTTCCATGCCTCCTTTCCATCTGCCTGCCTGGCGTCGCTACCAGGCCAAGGCATCCCGCCGTGCCCGTTGTCGTGCCGCCCATTTTGCGTACAGGGCTTCTTCTCCTCTCTCTCCTCTCTCTCCTCCTAGTTTTTATTCACGCGATCCAATCCCTCCGGGTTCTCGGTTCGGCGTCGCCCCGTCGTGCCGTGTCTACGCCTATCCGCCCATGTACGGTAGGTATATGAAGCGCTGGCACGGAACCGGCTCAACGTTGGGATGCCCTCTTCTGCCGGATTGGCGACCGTCTCTCCATCTCATCCGTCGATCGACTCCATCCCCCAACCTTTGCGGTGTGGATCGACAACCCTCCTATCCTCTGCCCGTCGTTTGCTTCTCAACGCCATTTCTTCGCCGTCGTGTCCGCACTGTAAGGATTCGCCTGCATTATGTACATGCCTACATGCATGTATATACGCACATGCCGTCCGCCCCGCAACCAGTTCCCCGCGGCGCCTACCACCATGTTTCTCTCGCATCGTCCTCTTGGCTCGTCAGATGCGGAAAGGGTATGGGAGAGGGGGCAAATTCGGGAATCACGGATGCTTGATATGCGCGTCTCTTCCAGCTCCGAGAGACTGCGAGCAGCGCTAGCATTGGGGATGCTATGATATAGTAGGCAATATCTTGAGGGTAGCCCAAGCAGAACTCCCCCCCGCCTTTATGCTATTCTATCTAGATCTCGTTGTGTGTGCTAATTGCCGCCAACCCCAAAACGAAATGCCCCGCTGCCATCTATTCTGTTTTGTATCACGATATCAACAACTGTGTGTGCGTTTGCGACGAGTATATGCCCGATCGCGTAGCGTCTTGCATTCGACGTCTATCCAGAGATGACACGTGCGTGGGGTATGTCGAGAGGGAGGTTCGCGATCCGTAGTACTACGCAGGTTGGATAGAGCCTTCTTTCTTCTGTCTGGGGAGTCCGAGCGTGTGAAGTGCTTCGCATCCGTTCAAGTCCCCTCATCCGCAGACAGGCTCGTCGGCCGCGGCGTCGGCAGTCCCCTGGCTTAGCCTCCCACCGTAGGCGCCGCCGTCGAGGATGACGGCTTCGTTGTCGTCAAGATCGTCCTGCGCTCGCCTCCAACGCGTCGTTCCGGCCTTGCGGCCATCCAATTGCGCCCCTTTGCCCTTCGCGTCAAACACCGGCTTGATCAGCGCACCAAGCAAGGGGTTCTTGCTGAATGCCCCGCCCCCGCCGTCCCCGTGACCGACCCTGGTCTCTGCCAGGGCCGCGCTGGCCTGCTGGTCGCTGTCGTCGGGGCTTTTCGGCCGCTCGACAGCCGCCATCTTCCTGACGACCTTGCCGCCAACAAGATCGATGCTGACCACTTGTCGCCGCTTCTCGTAGTCCGGCCGAGCGTTCCATTCCATCTCCCTCAAGATCTTCTGCTGGCGTTTTAATTCGCGAGCCCTCTCTTGAGGGGTGGCCCACATATTGCCCCCCAACCCGGTCATCGCGCCGCTGGCGTCGAAGTCGGTCGCTTCGTCCCTAACCGTTGTTCGCTGCGCATTCTGAGCCTGGAAGCCCAAGAGACGGTCTCTGTGCTGCAGAGCCTTGGCCTGCGCCTCGCTGGGGCTACCCGTGACTTCTCGGGGCTTCGAGAAAGGGGCAGGCGTCTTCGATACCTCCGCCCGCTTGTTAGCCTCGCGGTCGGCTGCCGACTTCTCTAATCCCCGCTCGGCGCGAAGCTCGCGAATCATTAGCTCCCTTTCTGACGAGCTCAGAAGGGGAGTTCCGCAGAAAGTACAGGGGCCGAGTCCCTCCTTCACGCATATCACCTTGCCGCAGTGTAGGCAATTGGGCGCGGCAGCGAGGAGAGGGTGTCTCGCACCAACGCAGTTGCATCGCCTGGCGGCGTCGTCCGTCGCTTGAGCACTGTACATGGTCGTCTCGAGGACGCGAATGGCGTCGTCTAGGTCTGACAGCGCCGTAGACGCCCCGCGCATGGCAGTGCCACCGGCGACGTAGGCCTTAGCTTTGGGAGTCGGAGTCGAAGAGCGCGAGGTTGGTGTGGACTTTGGCTTCTGCGCGCGGATATCTGATATCAGATGGCCTGCAGCGGAAGGAGGGAGTTTCGCCGGCGGAGGCGTCGCCGATTTCTGGGGCGTTGATCTACCTCCAGCAGTCCCAGATGCGCTCGACGTCGCGACAGGGCTGGGACGGCGAGCGATGTAATCGGCCGCGACATCTTTGTTGTATGCTGCACCGGGTGCAGGGCCAGAGTTGGTGACTTGGCGTGGGGCCGGCGTATGGAGTTGGGGTCTCGCCTTCTTCGATCCTTTCATCGGTTTGGGTGCTGGTCCGGTGTTCGACCAGGGCGTTCCCGACGCTTCTGGCTGAGCCTTTGGGTCTTTCCTCCTAGAATTAAACGAGGCTATGAAGTCGATGGCCTGAGGCGAGTCGCCGAGCAGGTTGCGAAAGTGCTCGGCAGCCTCTGACTTGGACAACGTGGCTGCATAGTCCCAGACTTGCTTCAACTCGGCGTCAGGTAAAGGTAATAGCGTATGGAGCTGGGACAACGACATGGCCGCTCGACGTAGCTACGAGCGACAGGCGTGTAAAATTTTATCTATCAGATGCGCGAAGCTCTCTCTGGTGGTGGTGCTTATGTTGTGTTGTGTATGGCACGTAGGCGGGCCTAGACTGGATGTCATACCTACCTAGGTGGGCAATTCCTCAATAAACCGAGATCGTTGCACCTGTTGTCAGCCGAAGGCGGCGCAGAGACGGCCCGCCCACTGCACGCACATACCACCTAGGTATGTCAAGGGCCGGCTTACCTAAGGCCATACATAGTAGGTCGGCCTCCCATCCATCCATCCAACCCATTCACCGGAGTATCCATGGCAGCCAACGAGTCCCCGCCCTTCCTCGGTCCGCTCGACCTTCCAAACATGTAACAGGCCTCCACTCCATGTATGGGGGAAGAGGGGACAGCTGCCGGTGTCGTGTGCTCGCTGTTACATAAACGTGAAGCCCTAGGTAACATTGCGAGGGCATCAGAATCGGCCGACACCATCACAAGCTGGCCGAGTCGACAGCTAGGTAGACGGGTTGGCGGGTAATGACCCATGGGGTAATGCGTATGACCACCCTATCCCCGGCCACATGGCCGGCTTGCCCCTGGCATGCTGGCTCTTAGTCCGCGCGTGTGTGGAAATGTCGCAACCCTTTCTTTCTTTAATGCCGAGGGAGCTTGGGGGATGTCCAGCCTCAAGGACGACGCGTTCATGGCCACGGGCATATAAAGATGGCATTGACAACTCCCGTTCGAGACCTTGTCGTAGATGGATGCAGATCGTTCGCGCAATAGGCAATTTGCGAATCGCAGCCATCCGCCGACGCGATACCTACCGAATAATCTGGGATCGCTGTGATTGGCTCTGTTGGGGTGGCTGGAGCTTTATCCCCGCACGCCTCCGACCTCTGGTGAGCACGTGCCCCCCGGACGACGCGGCCCAATCACACGCACAGCAACTCCCTTACTAACGCTCACGGGTGTTTCCCTATCCAGGCAGTGGGTTACATCCAGTGCCCCTGAATTCCGTGACGTCGTGTCGGTGACGTCGGTGCTGCCGCCGCTTCTGCTTCCAATTGCGAGCTGCATCAGTCCTCCCTCCATCCCTACTGGCAGCGCTGCCGTCGCCTGTCTGTGGCTTCTCGCCACATCTTCGAACCTTTCTCTTAGCCGCAGGCTGCCGGTTCGGGAGGCAACCTTGCAGGTGTCACCCACGGCGGGCTGTGCCCAGTCGAGACGCACTTCCATGTCTCAGTCTTGTTGAAATGGCGCAACCTTCGTACAACACGTTCGCCTCGGCCGGCCGCAACGACGTCAAGTCCAAAGCCGAAGCCGAGTCCCTTTCCCTTCCTCTGCCCCTCGCTCCTGCTAAAGGGTCGAAGAGACGAGTTGGTCAGCCGTCCCGCGCCGACTACCTCCTTCTCAAGGCCGCTGCCGTCATATCGGCGGTCGGGGTTATTTTCTGGACGCTACTTCATGCCGCCCCCTTCGGACAGCGAGTAGTCTCCTTGCCGGAGGATGGAGCCGCCAAAGGTACTTCATTCCTCGATCACGAGGGCCCCATCAGCGCGTTTGCGGGCAAAACGTTCCTGAAAGAAAACATCCCGTTCATCGATATCCCCGACTCGCTGGTCCAAGATGTCTACTACTACCGGTGGACGTCCATCCAGAGGAATCTGCGCTACATCAAGGCCGGGATAGGCTACATGTGCACCGAGTTCGTCCAACCTGTCTGGTACGCCAAGGCCTTTGGCACGATAGACGCCGCTGCCGGTCATCACATCGACGAATCGAGGTGGCTGCGAGACACGTCGTATGGCGATGACTACATCCATCTCTACACTCGTGGGCCAGCTGACTCGCTCCAGTACACCCAGTGGATTCTCGATGCGGCGAGCCGTCGGGCCATGGTGACCGGGGACGAGGGCTTCTTCGCTGCCCAGCTCGATGACATGGTTCGTGTATGGCATGAATGGGATCACGTATTCGACAAAGCCGCCGGCCTGTACTATTACCAGCCGGTGTGGGACGCCCAGGAATTATCTCTGCCCGGGTTTATCGCGGATCCGAATAATACCAACTGGGACTTGAGGAAGGATGGCCCTGATACGTTCAGGCCGAGCCACAATGCTTACATGATTGCCAATGCCAGAGCTATTGCGAGAGCTGCTCGTCTCGTCCGCCATTTTGCTCGCGAGGCGGAATTTTTGAAGCTAGCCAACCAACTTGAAGCCGCCATGTTACAGCGGATGTGGGCTCCCGAGCAACAGTTTTTCATGGATATCATCAAGCCTAACAACCCAAATTTGACTCGGCTCACCGGACGGGAGCAGGTCGGCGTATTCCCTTATCGCTTCGGTATCGGGCTCGATACGTTCCATGCTCAGCCTGCTGTCGACTCTTTGTTCGACCCCGACGGGTTCATGGCACCATACGGCCCGACGACGCTCGAAGTACGAGACCCGTGGTTCATGTCTGTCAGGCCTGATGCCTACTGTAAGGATGTCCCCGCTACCGACGCCCTAACCCTTACGCGAGGTTCTTCCTTACGTTTGCTGACTTCTCCCGCAGGCTGTTATTGGAATGGCATGTCTTGGCCGTATTCGACATCTCACACTCTGAAGTCACTGGCGGCGATATACCGCTCGGGGACTACCAATCTCACAGCAGAGCAGTATTTCCAATATCTCCAGATCTACGCGCGAACCCAGCAAAAGGACGGCCGTCCCTACGTCGCCGAGTCCCACTATCCTTTCTTGAATGGCTGGACCGCCGATGGCTGGAATCACTCCGAGCATTACGCTCACTCGACGAATAACGACGACGTCATCACCGGCCTGTTCGGGATCCTGCCGCAGCCAGGAAACTCGCTGATGATTTCTCCCATCGTCCCCGAGAATTGGACGTATTTTGCCATTGAAAATGTGCCGTACCATGGCCACCTGGTCACCGTGTTGTACGACCAACAGGGATCAAGATATAAAGTAGGGAAAGGCCTGACTGTCTTTGTCGACGGGAGATGGGTGTTCAACGGGCCGAGGAAGACGGCCTGGGTACCCCTTGCTCCTCCTATACTACCAGCTGCTCCATTGGAAAATATTGCAGGTGAGTAACTGGGCTTTCCTTTTGAACAATTACACGCTCGTTAAGTCGTGCGGGATGCCAAAATTATCGTCCTCGGCTGTCCCCTCTACACCCATTGGACCCTGACCTTACTTTCGTCCCAATCCGATGCTGTATTTATTAATAGTGCGACGGCTGATGATGGACGCGACGTAGCCAATCCCACGGGGCCTGGCCAGTATCCGGCGGTCAAGGCTACGTACACCAATGCCGGCGACTACGAATTTAAAGCTATCGACGGAGTCCTTTACTACGATTCGATCCCCGATAACAGATGGACTAATTACAGATCTCCTAATCTCAACGATACCCTCACCGTCACCTTTGCGCGGCCGAGGAGGATCTCTTCGGTGACTCTCGCACTATTCTCGGACGTGGCCCGAGGCGGAGGCGTGGATATTCCTGCCCGCATAGAAGTATACGGGTCCAGCGGATTGCTAGCTACGGTTAACGATAGCTCTACCTTGCTGCCTAACGACCGGAACCATATACATTTTCATCCGGTAGAGACGCAGTTCCTGGCTGTCAACCTATTCCGAAAGGCGCCCAACCTGTACGTCGGTATCTGCGAGTTGGAGGTTTGGATACCGCCCAACTCCGGCTCGACTTTCCACGCAGTCGATGCTCATCTCACCGGGCGGGAGACCAGCGTCGTATTTGACAAGTTCTCGACGGCTGCGGCGAACGGAGCCGTGGTTGGCGGCGTGAGGGAGGACAGCGTCGTCGCCTTCTCCGGCATCGCCTCTCAAGGCGGGCCCGCTCAGTTGGCGCTCAGCTACTCGAACATAGGCAACGTGACGGTGGAACTGGGCGTCGAGGTTAACCAGGTGCGCCAAGGGAATCTGACCCTGTTCCCGGGCCAAGGCAAGTACCTCAGCGCCACGGCCTCTGTCGTGTTGGCGGCGGGAAAGAACTATGTAAGCCTGACGGGGGGCTCGGATCGCGTGGATGTGAGACTCGAGACGTTGAGGGTCTTGTAAATGCATATAAACGGCAGATGTATAAAGCGGGTCTAGGATACTAATTAATGCGATACCTAGCTTGGTGCCTCCTACGTAGTAGAAACAGTTCTAGGTCTACCTACTGCGCAGCACTGCGTACCCGGGGGTAGTATTCGCTTTTGCTCCCGTTTCCCGCAACCCTCTCCATTACACACATACCTACGCACCTACTTAGGTGAGCTCCCTTAGGTGCCTGAGGTGGGTGGGCAGGGCGAATATCTAAATACCGCGTGCCTGTAAAAGAAGGGCTATGCAGTTGCCAGGTATTCGGGATATACCTACCTTAGGGCATGTTGAAGGTTCTCAAGTACAGGTACCTAACCTGTCAGTCGGCCATGCTGGGACAAGGCCGTGTGTCGGACGGTCATATTCGTACTGAGTACATCATAACACAAGTACTGAAATACGTACGTGTATACCGGGCTGGCGAGGCCAGCTGGCAAGACGCTGCGCAGTCTCAAAATTCTTGCCACACGTCACGACAATTTTCGAAGCGCGGCAGCCTATCGCTTTAAATTGCAACCTTTCCGTCCGGTACCTACTCTGCACCCCCCCATTCTCTGCATCACCACTCTACCAAACGTCACGCTTCGTCGGCCTCTCTGCCTCTCCTTGACCATCCCGACAATCCCGAGTGCGCAGACAGAAGGGGGGAAAATAGCGCGCGATCAATTAGAAACCCCCGTAGCTTCTGACATATGGAATCTCAGATGGGGCGTTCTCTGTAATGGCTCTTGTCGACAACCCCCAGATCAAGAGCGCCGAGCTGCTCACGCCGCTCCCCGTCTACTTTCATGCCTACGTCGCCCCCTTCGCCATAATATGGCCCGTGTTCGCACGGTACTTCTACACCCCCGAGTTGTATGAGAAGCACATCGGCTCCTCAGAATGGACCTTCGTCTGGTGCGGCAGCATCATCACTCTGCAGAGCCTGGTTTGGCTCAGCACCAACTGGAGCGTCAACCTCAAGGCCAAGTTCACTGCTAGGAAGGCCGACAAGGTAGAGGATGCAGAGCTGATCAAGGTCATCCCCATCGCCAATGCTGGCTCGGCTGATATCTGCAAGCTGAATCGCGAAAAGGTACGTCAAACCCGCTGCGCCCGCTCCGCTGGGCTGCTGGTGGATATGTGTCCTCCGGCCCCATCCGTCCATTCCATCCCCGCTCTACCATCCCAGCTAACACAAGCGCACCTCGCCCCTCTAGGTCGGCGATGAGACGAGCCTGTCCTTTCTGTTCCAGAAGCGCCGTTTTCTCTACGACCCGACGAAGCAATCCTTCAGTCCTCTGACCTACGAGATTGACGCGGAGCCTAAGCCGAAGATCGGCGGATTCCAGAAATCCCGAGGTATCGCTTCGCAAGCTGAACTTACGAGGCTTGAGCAGTACTATGGCGCCAACACCTTTGATATTCCCGTGCCTACCTTTACTGAACTCTTCCGAGAGCATGCCGTCGCACCCTTCTTCGTCTTCCAGGTCTTCTGTGTCGGCCTATGGATGTTGGACGAATATTGGTACTACTCGCTCTTCACTCTCTTCATGCTGGTCGCCTTCGAGAGCACTGTGGTTTGGCAGCGTCAGCGAACTTTGACAGAGTTCCGGGGCATGAGTATCAAACCTTACGATGTGTGGGTGTACCGGCTGGGCAAGTGGACGGAGATCCAGAGCGACAAGCTCCTCCCGGGTGACCTGCTCTCGGTGGGCCGCACCAAGGAGGACAGTGGCGTTGCGTGTGATATGCTGCTAGTTGAGGGCACGGTTATTGTCAACGAAGCCATGCTTTCGGGCGAGAGCACGCCGCTGCTGAAGGATTCGATTCAACTACGACCCGGCGATGCTTCGGTGGATACGGAAGGCCTCGATAAGAACTCCTTCCTCTGGGGTGGGACTAAGGTGTTGCAGATCACGCACGGCAATCCCGACGAGGAGAAGCCGAAGCTCGCATCGGGCGTCCCTGCGCCCCCGGACAAGGGCGCCATGGCCATTGTGATGAAAACTGGCTTCGAGACATCACAGGGCAGCTTAGTTCGAACCATGATCTACTCCACCGAGCGCGTCTCGGCCAACAATGCCGAGGCCCTGTTCTTCATCCTCTTCCTACTCGTTTTCGCGTTGGCCGCCTCTTGGTATGTCTGGGATGAGGGCGTCAAGAAGGACCGCAAGAGGTCGAAGCTCCTCCTCGATTGTGTCTTGATCGTTACCAGTGTTGTGCCGCCCGAGCTTCCCATGGAGCTTAGTCTGGCGGTCAATACGAGTCTGGCGGCCCTCGCCAAGTTCGCAATCTTCTGTACCGAGCCTTTCCGCATCCCATTTGCTGGGCGTATTGACATTGCCTGCTTTGACAAGACCGGCACGCTGACGGGCGAGGATCTGGTTGTCGAGGGCATCGCCGGACTGGGGCTTGACCACACTGGCTCGCATGCTCACGAGACAACGGAGCCTCGTAGCCATCTAACTGCTGTCAAGCAAGTCGGAATGGAGACAACTCTTGTGCTGGCCAGCGCGCATGCGCTCGTCAAGCTCGACGAGGGAGATATCGTCGGTGATCCTATGGAGAAAGCCACCCTGACGGCTCTTGGATGGGCTCTAGGTCGGAACGATACCCTTGCGCCGAAACCCTCCGTGACGGCTGCAGGCGGCACCTCCGGTGTTGTCCATGTCAAACGCCGGTTCCAATTTTCGTCGGCCCTGAAACGTCAGAGTTCAGTCGCCTCTGTGAATGCTGTCGATCCGAAGACGGGTCGTAAGATACGTGGTACTTTCGTTGCCGTGAAGGGAGCTCCAGAGACCATCATGAGAATGCTTGTTACCGTTCCCCAGCACTACGAAGAGACGTTCAAGTACTTCACTCGCCGTGGTTCCCGAGTCCTTTCTCTTGCCTACAAGCAGCTGACGCACGATAGCGAGCTCGGGTCTGGCAGGATCAACGATCTTAAACGGGAGCAAGTCGAGTCAGATCTTGTCTTTGCCGGCTTCCTGGTTCTCCAATGCCCTCTAAAGGATGACGCCAAGCAGGCGGTGCAGATGTTGAACGAGAGCAGCCACCGCGTTGTCATGATCACCGGAGACAACCCGCTCACTGCGGTGCATGTAGCTAGGGAGGTGGAGATAGTTGACCGCGATGTTCTCATCCTGGACGCCCCGGAACACAATGACGGAGGAGAGAAGTTGGTCTGGCGCAGCGCGGATGACAAGACTCATATCGAGGTCGACCCATCGAAACCGATCGACCCCGAGGTTATCAAATCCAAGGATATCTGCGTGACTGGGTACGCGCTCGCCAAATTCAAGGATAACGTGTCCGCATGGCGATCGCTTCTCCGCTATACTTGGGTGTACGCCCGCGTCTCGCCGAAGCAAAAGGAAGAAATCCTTCTAGGTCTAAAGGATATGGGCTATTTTACGTTGATGGCTGGGGACGGCACGAATGATGTCGGGGCTCTGAAGCAGGCTCATATTGGCATCGCTCTCCTCAACGGCACACAGGAGGATTTGACCAAGATCGCAGAGCATTCTCGCAACACGAAGCTGAAGGAACTCTACCAGAAGCAAATTGACCTGATGAAGAGATTCAACCAACCCACCCCGCCGGTCCCTATCATGATCGCTCACCTCTACCCTCCGGGCCCCTCGAATCCGCATTACCAGAAGGCCATGGAGCGAGAGGCGCAGAAGCGAGGCATCACGGTCGAGGAGCTGGCTAAAATCAACGGCACCAACATCGAGACAGTAACTAGTCCGGCGGCGCAGCAGTTGATCAACCACGATCACAAGACAGCTCGACAGCGAGGAGCAGCTAACAAGGCCAGCGATTTTGCTGATAAGATGACGACCGCTATGATGGAACAAGAGCTCGGTGACGACGAGCCGCCAACCCTCAAGCTAGGCGACGCTTCGGTCGCCGCGCCGTTCACGAGCAAGCTGCGGAACGTGATTGCGATCCCTAACATCATTCGGCAAGGTCGCTGTACCTTGGTCGCCACCATCCAGATGTACAAGATCCTGGCCCTCAACTGCCTCATTAGCGCCTACAGTCTGAGCGTCCTGTACCTCGAGGGTATCAAATTTGGCGACGGGCAGATCACCATCAGCGGAATGCTGATGAGCGTCTGCTTCCTGTCCATCTCTCGCGCTAGGTCGGTCGAGGGATTGTCTAAGGAGAGACCGCAGCCCAACATCTTCAACGTCTACATCATCGGCTCCATCCTCGGGCAGTTCGCGATTCATATCGCGACGCTGATCTACATTGCCAGATTCTGCGACAAACTAGAGCCGTGAGTTCATATTCAGACCCTCGCCGTTTAGTTTTAGAAGGAGGTTGCTAACTCGACTTTAGACGCTCCGAAATGGTGGACCTCGAAGCCGAATTTGCGCCCTCTCTGCTCAACAGCGCAGTGTATCTGTTACAGCTGATCCAGCAGATCTCGACGTTTGCCGTCAACTACCAGGGTAGGCCATTCCGAGAATCCCTGACGGAGAACCGGGGCATGTTCTGGGGCATCATAGCCGTCACCGCCATCGCCTTTTCGTGCTCGACAGAGTTCATCCCGGAGCTCAACGAGCAGATGAAACTGGTGAAATTCACAGACGAGTTCAAGACGACCATGACCTCGGTGATGATTCTCGATTACGCCGGTTGCTGGGTCATCGAGGTGGTGCTCAAGCGACTGTTTAGCGACTTCCGCCCGCGCGATATCGCGTTGCGGCGGCCGGAGCAGAACGAACGCGAGAGGGTTAGAAAGGAAGCAGAGAAGGCGGTGAAGGATGCGGAGGAGGAGAAGAAGCGTCTCGAGAAGGTGGAGGAGTTTGAGAGGAAGTTGGAGGAACGGAGGCAGAGGGTTCGCCAATGGGGCGAAGGTAACCAGGGACAACAACAAGCCGCAGGCCACAACCAGGCAGGGCGGTAATTGTGGCTTGGTCGGCGTTGCGCACTTTGGTGGACGTGGTCGTGTCCTGCATACACGAGGACGAGTTAGACTTTGCATGATAGACTTGAGATGCACACACACACACATACCTATACACTGTTTGGTACTTGAGGCGGGGAGAATTGAACTGGATAGATGATAAAGTGGACTACGTCTCGACCTCGTCGGGGGGAGATCACCGGGTGCTTATATGCTGGGTGAAAAGGGGGAAGCGGGGAGGGAGCGATGTATCATTACCTAAGCATCCTACATCGGAGCCGGGAAAATGATGGGTCAATTGATTAGTGAGGTAGGTACATAGATACGTCATTCCAATCCCGCTTCGTTGATTCAGTCCCGCTGTCATCCGCTATCTAGGTATTAGAATCCATCCATTCTCTCTCATCCACTTGCTAGGCGGCAACGCAGTATATATATATACACACATATATAGGCATATATCTCGAATTCTCGAAGACCAAGACCTCGAGCAGCCATCCGACAGCATTCCAGCCAGATTCGAGTTGAAGGTGAGGAGAATAGATAGGTATATATACCTACCTATGCGCCTGTTTTAGCCCGATCAGGATACTCCGACATACACGTATGTCCGTATTTCTGACGTCCTAGGGGAGAGATCCCCCTATCCGCATCACATAGGTACGATTCACTTTACTAGCAGACTCAACGGTATTGATTGTCGTATAATTCAAGATAAAGGCCATATTACCGCCTGTTTATATGCACTTAGGTACCCACCTACTTACCTCCTACTTCCACCCTCTGTGCTATTCTCATACACAAACTCGACAGCCTCGCTCCCGGTCCCGGATAGGAGACCCGATACTTACTCCCTTGCTCCCGATTGCACGGCTACACACACCCACGCGTGGTATATACAATCCCTGCCTATCTACCTATACCCGCGATATCGATGGACGCGCCTCGGCCGCGGGGCATCGTCGTCTTCGGCGGGGGCACGGCGACGAACAGCCTCGTCGACGTCTTCGAGCGCATCCGCGAGAGCCGCGGCTGCCAGCTCACCTACGTCATCCCGATCAGCGACAACGGCGGCAGCTCCTCCGAGCTCATACGCGTTCTGGGCGGGCCCGGTAAGTGTGCATCGGATGCGGAGCCGAGCCCGGGGAGCCGGGGGCTGGCTGCCCGAGTTCGGAGAGGAGAAGCTAACGCGGCGGACGGGTCCCAGGCATCGGCGACATCCGCAGTGAGTGTCCTCCGTCTTCGTCTCCTTTGGCCCCTCTACGCGCGCTAACGCGCCTGGGCCTGCGCGCGCGCCCTAGGTCGCCTGGTGCGCCTGATCCCGGCGGCCGAGTCGGACGGCGAGCGGGCGGCGATTCGGGCCTTGTTCAACCACCGGCTGTCGGCGGACCCGGCGCGGGCGCGGCTGCAGTGGCTCGACGTGGTCGAGGGCCGCGACCCGCTCTGGGCCGCCGTCGCGAGCGAGAAGCGCGAGCTCGTCCGCTCCGTCTTCAACCACGTCAACCTCGAGATCGTCAAGCGCGCCCGCCCCAGCTCCGTCTTCAACTTCGCCCGCGCCAGCATCGGCAACCTCTTCTTGACCGGGTAGGCGGTTTCGCTTGTTCCCTGCGGTTTGTGCTCGCGCCTCCGCGCACTGTTGCTCCCGTCTGTTATACGTGGGGAAAATGTTGGAAGTGGTCGTTGTCGTTTTTCTTGTTTCTCCCCGTTCCCTATTCTCCTTTCCCTTCATTTCCTGCTTTGCTTCTCGCTCTCCTATTTGCCATTACTTTTCTTAAGTCAAGATTGGAACGGGGAGGAAGGATCGCGTCAACAAGCTGACCCCTTTTCTCTCCGCGCCCCCCCGGGCCTCGTAGGGCACGCATCTTCACCGGCTCGCTCGAGTCCGCCATCTACCTGCTCTCCATCATCTGCGGCATCCCGCCGACCGTGTCGACGCTGCCCGCCATCAACACCAACTTCACGCACCACATCTGCGCCGGCCTCGTCGACGGCACCCAGATCACCGGCCAGAACGCCATCTCGCACCCGTCGGCCCCGACCGCCTTACCCGAGAACGGGAACGGCGCCGCGGCCGGAGCGATCGCCGACGGCGTCGCGTCGTCCGCGTCTTCGCGCCGCAGCGAGACCGAGGAGCACGACCGCATCGAGGACGCCACGCTGCCCGGCTCGCTGCCCACGCTGCGCAAGCAGTACATCGAGTTCCACAAGGGCGGCGGCGGGGCGCCCTCCGCCCCGGGCCCAGGAACCGACAACAGCAGCAGCAATAGCGCCCCGGACGAGCCCAGCGGTAGCAGCACCAGCGGCGGCGGCGGCGGCGACGAGGACCTGCCGTCGCGCATCGCGCGCATCTGGTACATCAACCCGTACGGGCACGAGATCTGGCCGCTAGCGAACCCGAAGGTGCTCGCCGCGGTCGCCGGCGCGGGCGCGGTCGTGTACAGCATCGGGAGCCTGTACACGTCCATCGTGCCGAGCCTGGTGCTGCGCGGCGTGGGCGCGGCGCTCGCGCGGCCCGGCGGGCCGCGCTACAAGGTGCTGGTGCTGAACGCGCGCGCGGACCGGGAGACGGGGCCGCGGGGGGCGGCGCTGACGGCGGCGGACTTTGTGCGGACGGTGGCGCGCGCGGCGGCGCAGAGCCGCGGCGGCGAGGGCGGCGACGACGCCGACGCCGGCCAGGCCGACGCCCGCCGCTACGTCACCCACCTCGTCTACCTCGAGGGCCCCGGCGCGCCCCGCGTCGACCGCGCCGAGCTCGCCGCCCTCGGCGTCGAGTGCGTCCGCGCGTACGGCCGCCGCAACGCCGCCGACGGCATGCTCCGGTACGACGAGGCCGGGCTCGCGCGCGCGCTCGAGGCCGTCATCGGCCGCCCCGAGGCGTCGCGGAGCCGCCGCAACACGAGCGGCCAGTGAGCCGGCCCTCTCCGCGCGCGCGCGTGCTTGCTTTCATGGTAAGGGGGGAGGGGGGGGGACCGGATCGAGGAAACGAAGTGGGTCGGTGCAAGGTAGCTACCTAGCTAGCTGGCGAGCTTGGCTCTGTCTGCCTGGGAATACAGACAGCAACTATTACAGACCTATCTCCTACGGGGCCGGGGCGGGGCCGAGTGACCGATGAGGAGATGTGCTCTGTGGAGGGGGAAGAGGGTGTCGCGCGCGCCGTCGGAGACCAACACCTACAGGGGAGCAAAAGAGAGGGAAAGGGAGAAAATTGTTTCTGTTGTAGAGTGGGAGGGCGGATGGGGCGTACGATGGAGGATAGAGAGGTATCATGGAGCCATGTATTTTCCATCTTCGGAAGTATTCGTTTATTATTGTACAATTGTCCCCGATACGAGGAGCTGGTAGGGGTAGCCAGGGGATATAGTCCAATATCTACCGGCGAAGACGTGGAAAGCGAGAGAGCAGGCGACAGCGAGGAAACTGGGATCTACTCCGTCGTCACCAAGCCGAAGGAAACAAGAACAAGGCCACACTGCCCTCTCCATCTTCCAGGTTAGAGAGGGGGCGCGCCCCGTGACCAAGCGTGCCCACCTGACCGCATATCCGCGCGTCAACGAAATACCGCCCTTTCTAGGATTATGTCCCCCCTACGCCCTTTCTACTAGCTATTCTCCATAGCGTACTCGCGTCATCCCGAGTTGCCATATCATACCCATCTACTCCCCTTCCCTTTCGTTGCGCATATATGTGCTTTATTGGGGGGGGTTCTCGGCGACGAAGGCGACGCCCTTCTCGATGTTCTTCTTGAGATCGACGAGGGCGGCCTCGAGGAGCTTCTCCTCGTTGGCATCAATGGGGCCGACGGGGAGGATTTCCTTGACGCCGTCAGGGCCGAGCTGGACCTTGGAGGCGAAAAAGTCGATGCCCCGGTCCTTGTAGAGCGGGCTGTCAACGAAGGACGGCTCGATGACCTTTTCCTTGTCCTTGGCCGTGGCAGCGCGCAACAGCGCACTTGCCATGCGGGAGGCAGCAAGGGCCATCGATAACGTGGCGGAACCGGCGCCGTCCTTGGCCTTGACGACCTCGTCGCCGCCGAACTGGACGCGGTTGATCAACGCCTCGTTGGAGCTTAGGGCGGGGTAGCGGCTCTGGCTGAAGAGGGGCACGATGGTGACACCCGAGTGGCCGCCGACGACGGTGATGTGCTCAAACTTAGGGTCGGTGTTCTGGATCTCGCTGACGAAGCGGTTGGCGCGGACGACATCGAGGGTGGTGACGCCGAAGAGGCGCTTCGGGTCGTAGACGCCATGGGCCTTGAGGACCTCGGCGCAGATGGGCACGGTAGAGTTGACCGGGTTGGAGATGATGAGGAGCTTGGCTTTCGGAGCGGACTCGGCGCAGGCCTTGGCCAGGTCACGGACGATGGAGGCGTTGGTGTTGAAAAGGTCGTCGCGAGTCATGCCGGGTTTCCGGGGGACGCCAGCGGGGATGAGGACTATCTCAGCGCCTTCTAAAGCGCTGGCAAGGCCAGCGGGGGTTGGTTCGTAGCCGGTTACCTTGCTCCTGGTGTTTATGTGGGAGAGATCGGCAGCGACACCTGTGCGTCAATTACAGGTCAGTTGCCCTTGGACAGCTGGCTCCAGCCGGCCAATGGCTGATGGGAGTCAATTGGAGGGGCTCAGCGTACCGGGACCGCCGCGGATATCGTACAGAGCGAGTTCAGTGATCTTGCCGTTGAGCTTGAGGAGGAGAGACAAAGGCTGGCCGATGCCGCCGGCAGCGCCGAGGACAGTGACCTTGGTGAGCTACGGAGGCGGCAGAGGCGGAGAGAGGCCAGCAGGTTAGCAATTGAGGTCAGGATGGTCTTCGCAGCTTGCTCTCCTCGCATTCCAGCCGCTGAGAATAGCAAGGAGGAGGTAGGTGGGCAGCAGGAGCTGAGACGGGGCAACTAGGCTAGAGGGGAAGGACTGACATTTCGCGCCGAGGCTGAGAATGCGCGGCGCTGCATGCCGTTGAAAATTGCTCGTGCGGCAGCCATCTTGGACTTGGTGTATAGGTTTTCCTTGCTGCCTTTTATTGGGAACCTATGTGGGAGAGAGTATGCGGGGGAGAGAGTACGTGTGAGGCTGGAGAGAAATAAGGACGAGAGGGGACGAAGGGACGGGTGGTGGAGTTGTTGGTGGGATGGAGGAGTTGGGAGAAAAAAGCGAAGGAGGAAAAAAATTTAAAAATAAAAATAAAAATAAAGAATTAAAAAAAAAAAGCGAAAAAGGGAACACAGGCAGGGAATGCAGGTGCGGTAGGTTCGGCAGGTAGTACCTACCTCAACACCCAAATTGGACGAAGCCGGGCGGGCACGGGAAGGTGCGATTATCGTTTTTCCGCCGATCGGTTCATGGGAAGGTACAGACGCACCTGGTGGGTAGGAAGGTACGCACAATCATCGTCACCGGAATTACCTAATCCAGTCCTCTCGGCCAAAGTCCGGTATTCGCTAATACTAACGGTACCTTCGGAGCAGGGTCCTTATGCATAGAAATGCACAAGTGCCCGTACATTACACCCACTCATGGGTACCTGGTTTTATGCACGCGAGGCCATTGCCCCCTTAACCCATCCATCACCCCCTTAACCCCTTTTATCACCAACTCGCGTCAGTCGGTCAGCCAGTCGTCAGTCAGTCGCGCCGTCAATAAAATGTACGGAATCCAATTCCCTCTCTCCCTTCTTTATACTTCTCTTCCATACTACGGCGCCCGCCAGCCCCGTTCTCTTCACATGCCAACCACACAAACCTACCTCCCTACCTGACGAAGAGCACGGTGGGCATCGCTTAGGCACCTACCTGTAGCCCAAGTCATGGCAGACAAAGGCATACAGGACACAGATGAGGCCCTCTCCTCGAGCTTGGACGACCTCTTCGGAGACCCGGCCGAGTTTCTCGACGACGAAGACTGCCCTGGGGCATACGATGACGACGACGACGCCAACCCTGATGATAACGCCAATGCCAACGCCAACACCGAAAACGCCGTGATCCCGCCCCCAGACGACAACGACGACCTAGCCTACGGCCTGCGCTGGGTCAACGAGGGCGGCAACATCTTCTCGCCGAAGCCCGAGTGGACGGTGGAGCCAGCTCTCGCCGCCGTCGCCGCGACCATGGAGCGCGCCCTGGGGGGGCCGGTCCGCGTGCGGCCGCTCCACGACGGCGCCTTCAACAAGCTGTACGCGGTGCGGCACGGGGCCGAGGACTTCGTGCTGCGGGTGTCGCTGCCGGTGGCGGGCGCGGGCGGGCGCAAGACGGCCGCGGAGGTGGGCGCGCTGCGCTGGGTGCGCGAGCACACGCGGCTGGCGGTGCCGCGGGTGCGTGCGTACTCGCGCGGCGGCGGCGGTGAGGCGGGCCCGCTCCCGTTCGAGTGGGTGCTGGCGGGGCGGGTGCCGGGGGCGGCGCTGGGCGCGTGCTGGGACGCGGTGACGCTGGACGCGAAGCGGCGCGTCGTGGCGCAGCTGGCGGAGTTCGCGGCGGCGGCGTTCGCGCAGCCGTTCGCCGGCGTCGGCAGCCTGTACTACGACGACGACGGCGATGGCGAGGCCGCCGCGCCGCGCGTCGGCGAGATGGTCGCGCCGGCGCTCTTCTAGGGCGAGCGCGCCGCGCTGCGCCGCTACGCCGCGCCCTTCCGCACCGCCGGCCAGTGGACCCGCCGCCGCCTGCGGCTCGTCGCCGCCGACCTGCGCCAGCGCTGGCTCGAGGCGCCCAACGCCGCGCAGCGCGATACCGCGCGGCGCATGCTGGCGCTGGTCGAGCGCCTCCGCGGGCTCGAAGACGAGTTCTTCCCCACGCCCCATCTCCTCGCGAGTCCGTGCGGCGGCGGCGGCAGCGATCTGGAGCCGTCGACGGACGAGGACGTCGCCGGCAAGGCGGGAGAGAAGCGCCGCGCGCCGAAGCCCCGCGAGCCGACCGTGCTCTGGCACGACGACCTCTCGCTCGACAACATCTTCGTCGACGACGTGGGCGTGCTGCGCGGCGTCATCGGCTGGGAGTGCGTGTCCTGCCTGCCCCTGTACGAAGCCTGCCGGCTGCCGGCATTCCTGCAGCAGGCGCGCGGGCGGCCGGTCGCGCCGCTGCGCGTGCTGCCGTACGCGTCACCCGAGGGCGACACCGGCAACGACCGGCGGCAGCGCCGGTACGACGAGGCCCTTCGCCAGCACCACATATACCTCCTACGACGACTATTCCTCCACGAGATGGCCGAGCGCTGCCCCGCGTGGGTAGAGGTGTACCGGCGCTGCGGTTACCTGCGTGACTACGAGGCCGCGGTGCAGAACTGCGACAACGAGTTCGCGTACCGCCAGGTTGAGCGTTGGGTTGACGCCGTCGAGGGCGGCGAGGACGTGGAGTGGGTCGAGGGGACTTTCCACGAGCAGTTCTTGCAGTGATGGGATTTTGCCGAGGATTTGTTTAGCACTGCCCGTCGGGAAGAGGCGGCGTCGAGTCGTGTAGCCTCGGCTTCTCTAGACTGGGAGGGGATGAAAAGATACCTACCTAATATTCAAGGCACACACACGAGTCACGAATTGCATTGTGTGGGTTGAAGGTAGTAGATCTGTTGCGTGTACCTACCTATATGTACAGACTCTACAGTGGGAAACTAGCAAGCACTGAAACGGCCCAGCCTCTATCGCGCTCCGTGTCCTCTACTCTATCGTACTCCAATCTCTATCGTGCTCCGGACTGAACGAACGCGCCTCCACTAAAGACAGTGGGTACTTACTTACCAACGTGATTCATCCCGACAGCCAGTGCAGGTAGGTAGCTTTTTACTTCCGACCGTACCCGGGGAGCCGTAGAGACGAGAATACCTTACCGAATATCGACCGCTTAGCCTTAGGCGCCGACTGGGTCCGAGTCCACCGCCGCCTTCGCGCCATGGAGTCGACGATGGCGACGAGGTCCTCGTCGGGGTGGTTGTCCGCATTGTTGGCATTTCCACGCACGCTTACGCCCGTGGCCATGCCCGCGTTCTTTCGAGGGGGAAAAGCGGTACTACCAACCATATCGTGCGTCTTCTCCCGCCCCTGCTCCTGCTCCGGGGTCTTCTCGCCTGGAGCATCTCCCGCACCGGGGGAGATCTCCTGCAGCATTCTATGGTAGGCATCGGTGTCGCTGCCGTGCACCTCGCCACTTACCTCTGGGCCGTCTGCGGCGTCCATGCCGACGGTACTTTCGTCTCCGTAGCTGTCGCAATCGCTGTCCCTGCCAGGACGAGCGGCCTCGGCGGCGTCAGCGTTAGCTGCTGCGTTTAGGAAGCTCTCGATAAGCTCCGCCGCGTCGTAGAATTCCTCGTCTCCCTCCAGCTCGTCGTCGGTGCTGCCGTCTTCGCCCGGGGTCGGCTGCCCCTCGAACGTCCTATTTGCCGGCTGCTCGACGGCAAGCCGCTTCTCACTTCCCCTCCCGCACTCTCCCTCCTTCGGCGCCGTGACGCCGGGCCGTCCGGCCTCGGGGCTGTGACTCCGGAGCTCGGCAGCGCCCCAGCTCTGTGCCCGCGGCGACGCTGCGCCGGCCCGCGGCATGCCGTCAAGGAATTCACGGGCGCCGCCGCCGCAGTCCTCTAGCACGATCAGGGGTGCGAGCCGCTCCGCGGTGTCGATCTCGCGCACGAACTCGGTGCGCGCCGGATCCGCCGCGCCGCACGCGTCGTTGCCGGCGCCGCCGCACGCGAACGGCAGCTGCCCCACGAGAGCTGTCGTGGGCCGGCCGACGTGCGCGCAGCCCGGCGCTGAACAGAAGTATACCGGCGCCGCCGCCGACCGACACCCGCAGGTGTGGTACAGCACGACCACCTGACAGGGCCGCGCTGGGGCCTCGTTAGCTTTGGGCGCGCTCTCTGCGTGCTTCACGGGGTCGTTCTCGGGGCGCCAGAGCTCGAGCATCGGAGCCCTAAGCCACGATTCCGCGGCCGGTGGCGGCGGCGGTAGGGCGGACGCCTTGGTCTGGGTGCAAGCCTGCTTGTCTTCGGGGATCGCGGGTAGCTGCGTGTTCGAACGCGCTCGGATGAGTCCTCTCATTTTAGTTGCCGGTTCTGCGCCGTCGATAGTACTGTCGGGGGAGTTGGAGAGAGGAGGGTGGATGTTAGGTTGTATGATGTGGAGAGCTGCGATGAACACTGAAGAAAGCTTGCGAAGCCGAGATGTCGAAGAGATTATATCAGTTGAATTCTCAGATTCCCTGCGGTGAAACTTATGAATGCGAGACAGTTGGGGAAGCGCCGGGTTTTATGGTGCGCGGTGCTTCCTCTGGTTGCTGTGAAAATAGGATTGTTCCAGTATCGACAAAGGGGCGGAGTACGATCAACACCATCCCGCTTTGTTTCTTTCAACCGGGCCTAGTAATAATCAATTGTTTCCTTTTGAATCCTATCACCAGTCTTACATTGTATTTTTCGCTTGCTATGACCCTGCAGGACCCCGTTCTTTGTCCGCTTTGTCGTTGAGATCGACGAGATGATGGCTTTGACAAGTCCCCACCCTATGAGTTCGGTCGATCTTCAACGCAGCATACCCGCCAGTACTGAGACACCGTGAGACATCGCTTCCTTTGGAGGATCTACGTCCCGGTCGGCCTGTCATATGCGAGTCTGTGCTTTCGAACGTTACAACACAAATTCTCGGCAGGCCGCACTCCGGTGTCTCTCTATCGCTCACGTTAGGAGCGGCGAAGCGGATCCCGCTAGTGGTGGCCGGGAGCTTTGGAAGCATCTTCTCCCGGAATAGAATTAATAATATGTTCATATAAACCTAGCGTTTCGCATCTGGTCGAGCGCCTGCGCGCTAGTTTCGCCTCCAAGGTGCCTCTCAAGGTGCCGACGCGCCGGACGGGTCGGACGGTAACGTGGGACGTGGCGCAGAGTGCCGTTGGGGTGCAGGGGGGTGAGAACGGAGATCGTCGGGCGGAGAAGGTCCGAGGAATTTCTAAGGCTTCACCGACGAGATCGCAGAGGATCACGGGCAGACTTTGAGTCGGGCAGATCGGCTTACGGCGATGAGACTGCGCTACGGTAGCTCGGACTGCTCCTAAGGCCGGTGCTCACGGACGAGTTTGATTATCTATCCGGGCAGACCCTCTCCGGATCGGCGACCAGTTTGGCATCCGGTATCTTCCTACGACCTGCTATACGAATTTATACCGCCGCTTCGACTATCCGGATGGCTGTTCCCAGGGCAGCAACTCTGCATCTGGCGCTTTTCCCCAAGCTATCCGGAGGGTGGGGAGACCTTTTTACACGCCGTCTGGTCCTAGAGCTTCCTCGTACTTGGTTAGGTATTTAATGAGGGAATCAGCATGTACTTGTCGATCTCTTGGAGCATGCAGCGAAGTGCGGAATTCATAGCAACGGGATAGATAAATAGGGTTGCACACCGTTCCTACTGGAGGTAATATAAAAGGAAAATGAAGATAATATTAGAGCCGAGCAGCTGTACCCCCTACGCGCCGTTACGTAGAGAGTTGCGGGGGGGGGCTGTGGTAGGCTCATTCTCTCGGTATCGCCGTTCCACGCAGGCGGGAATTCGTGGAGAGCGTAAAATTGATCCGTACACTGACGCACCACCCAATGCGCCGAACCTCGGGCTGGTGCCTGTACGCAGGGGCGAATGGCTGGCGTGATAAGGAGAGGATGCGCGTCGCGTTGGATGGTTACGGGATGCGCAATGTAGGTAGGTATGTAACGCATGTCGAGTGACGTGAGGTGAAGTATTCCCTCCTAACAGGAGCGGGGATGGGCGTCGTGACGCGAAGTAGAATTCCGACGTCTAATTAAGGTACCTACCTACCTTATGGCATCGCTGCGGCCTTGGCACGGGGTACCTACTCTAGACAGAGAGGTCACATCGATCTAGAGACGACGCTGAGAGAGAGGAAGATCTTCGACACGCCCGACGGCGCTGGGCTTATCGCTTGTCGGGAGACCAGCCGGCCAGCCGTGTTTCCCTTTTCCCTTTCTTCTCTTTTTGCAACCAAAAGCCTCCTCCTTCGGGCAGTGGCTACAGCTCTCGGGTTAATAATTGTGGTAGCAGCGCGCCACCTGTGACGATCGGACGGGTGACGGGTGCTGGCTCGTTTTGGCTTCGGACAATTGACGCTGCCATTATTTGCCCGAACACACCCACCACCAACGGGTGACGACGTGACACATTGCTTTTCTCGACACCCGTCGCGGACGCATCGAAGTTACGCAGACGGTCACGGGTCCGTGGTTAGGTGGATCGACCGATGCGTTAAATATCGAGATACCTGGACGTGCGTGTTTTGCGTGTAGGTGTTTGTCCCTGTTCCTACCACGGGTGCCATCTTCAGGAGAGAGGCGCACCGGGGTTGGTGAGCAACCGTGGAGAAACAAGGGGAGAGAGACATGTCGCCCATCACCCCGACCCTGGCTTTGCGCTCGGTTCCACGCGCACACCCTGAGCCGTCGGGACCGATAGGACTTACAAGGTGGGTAGGTGTATTGTGATTGTTTTTGGTGTTCAGCTCGTTGTGTGTTCGATACCCAGTTGCTCGTTACCGCGTCAGTTACTCTTCCACCGTTATGCTCGTAGCCGTCGACCCTGCGGCACAACCCACTAGGCGATACGGGCACAGCATATTTCCGGGGTGAGATGTAGCGAATAGAGCCGAGTAACCAAGCACTTGATGGTCAAATTGATCACTGTGGCCCATTCCGACAGGCGCTGGCACTGCGTAGAGGGAGGACTGAGGCAGGCAGAGAATTCTCACCCGGGAGGGAGAAGACAAGATAGAAGACGGTACCTACCTAACTCAAGGTACTTAGGTACTTACCCATTCCACAGCTCCCCCACCTTGTTCAGGTCGGTGCCGCGTCGCACCGACCCGGGCTGGACAGGTATAATGTCACTTCTTCTCGCCTGTACCGTGGCCGCCCCGAGGTACCCCCGTCGGTCGCCCTCGTTTGTGCGTATCCACAGGTACCTCGGCCCAGAGACGGTACGCAGGAACGTCTAGGTAGGTACCCTACGCTGGTAGCAGGGTCAGCCGGCGGGCTCCACAGTCGGCGAGTCGGCGCTCGACAACGTCCGCGATCTGCCGTTAGCGCGACCTGCCAACCACGTCTTCCTGTTTGAAGCCATTTTCTGCTCCGCCCGCCAACAAGCGTCCTCGGGTCTCGCGAAGAGGCGACGAATCCAGCTAGCTTGCCCCCTGCGAATATTGCCAGTCTACTCGTACTCATAAGCTCACACGCAAAGACTCCCCGTAGTCCGATATCAGCTGTGTTTACCTGCATTCCACTGCCGCCGCCGCTCAGCTGGTGCCCACCCTGGCAGAGCCCTCGCTAGCTGTGCCAGGCTGTCCTTCTTCTACTCATGTTTCCCTTTTAAGTGCTCCCGGTGAGACAAAGGCGAAGCAAGCTGGGACGACGTCGTTAGATTAACCCGAATCCCGCTTCCCTGACCACATGAATATTACACGGGCGGGTGTGGGGGCAGTTAATGTAGGCGGATGTATCTACCCAGGTATGTAGGGCGAGAGATAGGAGGTATGTGTGTGTCTTATAGATATTCCACCCATGCCTACGTGTCGGCACCTACACAGACACACACGCATGCATCCACGAGCACCCGTACTCATATATAATCAGCAGCTTGGCGACGTCGGCCGCCCGCCATACCCGTACCTTTGTCTGCCTTGCTTCGTCCCGCTGGAATGCGCAGACGCGGTCTCAGGAACAAAACCAGCATTCTATCCGGCTACCTGGTCCCGGTCAGCCTGGTTAGTCAAGCCCGCCGTCCTTTGCACTGATCGGGTTCGCCCTTATGAACTGCCGCCATCTCGTCTAACATCACTGCCGCCCTCAACGATCACCCGCGCGTAGACACGTTACGCAACCTGCTCTCGCTCTAGGCGTCGGCGCCACCACCGCCCTGTTTTACCATCCCAGCGCCCTGGGCCTGCGAGACGTTCCTGCGCCGAGGACGAGTCCGACGGGGGGAGCGTGAGAGAGGATATACTTGTCCAGCGCGTCGTATTTCATACCCGTAAACATGTCACAACAGCAGCAGAACCGCCCCGGCCCGCCGTACCGGCCGTTGACCGCCGGCGTGGGCGGCCTGCCCACCATCGTGCCCGACGTGCCCGTGTCGGCGGTGCTCATCGCCGTCTTCCTAGGCTTCGCCGCCGCCAACATGGCTATCTTCCAGTACAACCGGCGTGCCGGGCGCAAGTTCCTGCCGTCCGTGTTCCTGTTCGGGTTCTGCATGGCACGCGTGGCCACGCTCGTGCTGCGCATCGCCTGGGCCGCGCGCCCCACCAACGTCCGCCTCTCCATCGCCGCCAACATCTTCGTCAACGCCGGCGTCCTCATCGTCTACGTTCTCGACCTGCTCTTCGCCCTCCGTGTTCTGCGCGCCCGCCGCCCCCGCGTCGGCTGGCACCCCGCGCTGCGCGCCACCTGCGCCCTTCTCTACGCCGCCATCGCCGCCGCCCTCGTCATGGTTATCACCGCCATCGTCCTCTCTGTCTACTCCCTCAACCCGCACACCCTCCAGGTCTGCCGCGACATCCAGCTCGCCGCTGGCACTTACATCCTCGTCTTCACCACGCTACCAGTCTTCGTCCTCGCCGCCGCCTACCTGCTGCCGCTGTCCGGCGACGAAGAGGCTTTCGGGACGGGGTCGATGGCCGCCAAGGCCGCCATCGTGCTCGCCGTCGCCTGCCTATCCATGCTCAACGCCGGATTCCGCTCGGGGACGGCGTGGGCGCGCCCGCGGCCGTCCAATGACCCGGCCTGGTACCACGGCAAGGCGCCCTTCTACGTCTTCAACTTCGTCGTCGAGATCCTCATGCTGAGCATCCTGACGGCTACACGCCTCGACAAGCGCTTCTACGTGCCCGACGGTAGTAAGGGCCCAGGCGACTACTCGCGCCACGTCGCGTTGGCTGGAAGCAATCGTGAGCCAGAGGGCGAGGAGGGCGAGAGAGGAGAGGAGGGCGAGGAGGGCAAGGAGGGCGAGGAGGGCGCGAGGGGCGAGGAGGGCGAGAAGGGCGAGAAGAATGATAAGGACGAGAAGGGTGAGAAGGGCGGTAAGAGTGAAGAGGGCACGTTGAATAACGCGTGAGCATCTAGAAGATCGCGGCGGAGGTTATCGAGGGGACTTTGCATGCCGATAAAAGAGCCAGGTAGGTATATCCAAGCAGGAATACGGAACGGGGGGTTCGGAGGAAGCTCGCGACGTGTATCGGCGACACGAAATGGATATAAATCTCTCTGCCTCCGCACCCCTGGCTGTATTATTCCGGCAATGCAGCCCTAGGCCCTAAGCTGGTATTCCTATAGCACGACTTGAGATACAGTCTGCGTTAATGTTTGAGTAACACACGAGTAGGAACCCAAGACAAGAGAGGTGAAGGTTGGGGGCCGTTTACGACGTCATTTATGTTTACAGCTGCGCATGGCGAGGGCTCGGGATGATCATGGTGTTCCCGTTCCGACTCTATGTGCAATCTGACAGAATTGTAGAATCAGATGTGGTCGAGGGAGACATGTCTGGCTCTGATTCTAGATAGGTACGTTAAAGGGAAAACACTCCGACCAAGCGCTTCCTCGGCATACCCAACCTAATGCGCCGTAGACAGATCCTTACGCCCATCCTCTACCCCCCCTTCCCCTCCCTCAAAAAGTAAGCCTTTCACTATAGCAGAGTACTCGACTTCCCGACATTACGCCGCCCTCGGCAGCACGTCCGCAAAGGTCCTGTACAGCCGCTCGACGTCCCAGTGCTCGAGGTTGGCCGCCTCCCACTCGGCCTGGCGATAGCGCAGCACGGCCCAGACCTGGACGAAGTCGGACTCAGCGGCGAGGTCGGGGTCGTCGTCGTCGGCGGCGGCGGGAGGCCCGAAGCGCCCGTGCGTCCACTCGCCGCCCTCCTCCCAGCTGCGCCGCAGCACGCGCACCACGAAGCGCGCCGCGTGCTCGACCGCGGTCCAGCCGTGCTTGGGCGGGCGCCGCGCCGCCGCGTACGCCGGCAGCCCGAACGCGCCGGTCTCGCGGCAGAAGCGCTCGAGCTCCTCGCAGCGCACGTGCGCGAGCGCCGGGGCCGCGCCGCTGCCCGCTGCTGCCGCCGCCGCCGGCTCGAGGTAGTCCCGCCGGAACTCGCGGAAGCACGGCGCGACGTGGTCGCCGTGCAGGATGCCCGGCCGCACCTGGTGCTTCGTCTCGTCGCTGAAGTTGAGCCACGCGCACAGCGAGTCGAAGACGGGCCGCAGCGCCTCCGCCCGACTCGGCGGGATCGCCGCGCGCCGGCTCCCCGCCATCGATCGTCTCCGAGATCCCCACCCTCTCTTGTCGGGTCGTGCGGCTGGAGAATGCGGTCGTGTCTGGGGGCTGTGAAGCGCAGGAAGGTAGAGAGTAGCACGGCGAGAAAACGGTAGGTACTAACTCTTCCTTATGTCGTCGAAGCAGGACAAGTGAGGATAGCCGATGCGCGTGGGGAGGTGAGGAAGAGCAAGCTAACCCCGTAACGCGGCAGGTGGCGCTATTTGTAGTAGCAGAGCTAGCTAGTGAATCTCGAGAGGTGCGGTGACAGAGGAGCGCGAGAAGCAGTAGAGAAGAGCCGGTAAGTGGGTCAAGAGACCGAGACGGGACGAGACGCGACCACGTCGACATGCGATATCCCGAGTGTGAGGAGACGGTAGGCCTCTCGATAGCCCTCACGCGGACTCGGGACGCGGCGTCGCGCGTCCCACGAGGCGCACAAAGGCTGCCGGATCGCGAGCGCCTGACGCTTCGTGTCACGGTAGCGAGGACCGCACGGGTCCAGTCCAATTGCGGACGCGCACGATGGCCGCGTGGTAGCACTACAAGGCGTGTCTCCGGGGCGCGGCGCCTCCTCTCCCACGCCCTCCCCTTTTCCTCCAAGTCGAGCAAGGCTTGGTGCATACTTGCCCGCCTCGCGCGGCCAGAACGCAGAGAACCAGCCTCTAACCGATTCGAAGTAGCACGGCCACATACGACGACGATGACATGGCGGCGGGTGAGTGGATGCAGGCAAACACCCCGGGGCGGGAGAGCTGTGATACCAACATCCAGATCGCAGGGAGAGACTGGACACACAAGGTTCTTCGCCTTTGTGACGTTATCGGACACATCCTTCCACCGCATGCATACGATCAAGCGAGCCGGGATAATTTCTTGCTTGCCGCGCAGAGAAGCCGTTGATCTCATTCTCCGTTTGTAAGCACTTTATCTTGCTACACGAGATGGAGGAGCTCGTCGACTTGTCGAGACTTGATTCAAGGGGTATATCGGATGACGGGAGGGAGCAGTTGGACAAGGAATCGGAGCACCGGGGGAAGCTTTCCGGTCTAGAACAGGCGCAGCCTGCTGCGTCCTCTCAAGCAGGATGTCACCATGGCGGGTCGCCTGAGATGCAGTGATTGCGGCCTCTTTGTGGAACGGGTAAATCGAGTTCTGGGTTTAAAGATAACGGTGGACTACCGTTGCCTTCTGGCTGACTGCAAGTCCTGCCGGACGGGAGGTTAAAGCAGAACTGGATAGCTTTACCCCTGAACAGAGCCCTAATAGGGGTTGCCTAGTTATTGTAATAATAGCTGTGCTGGCGGGTATTAGGTGCCCATCTGTCGTATGAACACATCGGTCCTTAATTGCCCCTATATTAGACGTCAACTTGAAAATATCAGTAATCTACCTTTCCGTAGAAATGCAAGAATTCCTTCTTAAAAGCAGCTCACCTCAGCAAACCGGACATCTAGTCTAGTACTGTATACCATAGTTCTAAATACGACGGCTTATATACGTATTATTTCGATTACAACCTGAAAACCATGGTGAAAATAGAAGAGGAAATTGCTTGAAGGATGTACTATTGCTTCGTAGTAGGTAAATAAGTAATATATGCATGGATTAGGTATCTCTATAGCCGGTCATTCCTAGCTGCGAAGAATACGTTGTCACATTAAGATCAGCATCGCTTTTGCCCCGGGCGAACATACCGGGCCGAACATTAATAACCAACAACGGCAAACCATTTCGAAGGAACACGACGGCCGTGCCTTTGGCCGTAAGCTGACATGCCTACCTCACTTCTTCTGGTGCTGCGCGACTACGCTCTCGAAGAACCTCGCGACCTCGGGCGCCGCGTCGTCGGACCCGAGCATCTTGGCGATGAGGGCCCCGGTCTCGGCGGCGGCGTGCGGCCGGTCCGCCACCACGGAGTCGTCCGTGCACTCCCCCGCCAGCGGCACCAAGTCATCGTACAAGCCGCGCTCCCGGATCGCGGCGGGCCCGGGCTCCTCGTGTAGGTCCAGGTCCAGCGTCCCCGACGGTCGCGCCAGCTCCTCGGCGGTCGGCTTATCGCGCAGTTCGAAGATGGGGAAGGGGATGCCGCGCCGGTGAAGCAGGAGCCCCCCCCCCGGCCACGATGGCGATTCGTAGCTGACGCGACATGGTCGGCGATATTAGCTAGTGCTGAACACGCCGGTTCGTTGCGGTGGCCGACTTGGCGGGAATGCTTTGGTTGGATGGCGTTTGAGATGTCGGCGGTTGTGGTATGGCTTTCGCGACTAGTAGGCTGCGATATGTTCTGCGGGAGTTGACTTTTGACTGGTACATATTACCGCTGACATGAGAAGCCGCAGGATTCACCGTGACTTAGACATTGTATTGCCTATTTTCACATAACCAGACTAGGAATTGTTTCGGGGTTTTATCGTCCTACAATGTTAGAGGGCTAGCGAACTCTTTTAAGTCATCCTTGGAAAGCTCACCGGCCTGGATTGCCCAGCTCGACCTTTTCGTTTATTACAAGGCGGCCGAGGTTGTAGATGACCCGCCGTCGTAGATGTCGGTTGGATTGTTCAGAGTCCGGAGCTGCTAAGCCACTCCCGGCTGCTTACGGCTGAGCGATCCTGCGGGTCTTCCCAGTGTAGCTTTATTGCCAGATCACAGAACGAACTTGGTAGCTGGAAACAGATACCGGGAGAATGAGGATGCAGATGCGGCTGACGGGAAAACATCTCCACAGCTTGGGCACCTCTGCGTCAACTACGTTGAAATACCGCTGTTAATATGTATCGGTTTCCTGGTAGTGAAAATCTTTTCCGTTGCATCGTTCGCATAGTCTCCGAAGAAGGGCACGCAGTGCATTCATTATGCTCTCTCATCATCTGATTCAGCTAGGATCTGGCTTTTATGTAGACATTTAAGAGTGGTTATTCTAGCGCTATTGTCAAGACTTGTGTAGACGGGTTGTCCTCATGAAAATATACCCTGATATGTCATGTGAAAACGTAGATGTATACACTTCCTAGTTTGGACATGCAGACTTATATGATAGGTTTTTCCTCTGTCATATTACCTAAGACCAGGTTCAACGTAGATTTTAATGTCAACTAAAGAAATATCCCAAGTTTACGAGCATTCACCAGCCATAGTTAGTATACAACATCCTCTAGAATGGCGGCAGCAAGTGTCTACCAGAACCTTTTAGGGCCACGGTTGAATTTCCTGGTTACTGGAGTCGGCTCCCCCCGTTTTGGAATGTGCAGCGACAGAGTGATGATCGTATATTAAGTTCTGACTTGGAGTACAAAGTCAATAAGAGAGCCGCTCGGAAGAGGAGCTGGTGAGGGATTTCGAGGTGCCTAGATGACGACTCCCCTAGGCCCGGAAGCCCCGGAGTAGAGTGCTTGGTAGGCATGTAGCTAGGGTGTGAGAATGCATCATCGCAGCCTTATAGAGTCTTGTGGAATATTACAAACCCGTCTGACTCCTTCACAGCCGTCCGTAGAACCTCGCATTCTGCGATTTGCTATTGCGGGCGTGACTCACTATTACTATTACTAAGCTAGAGAGCTGCTAGTCGTAATTATTATCAACATTTATATGGCCATTCCCTCCCTAAGAAGAAGACGGCTGGGTCACATTGTGTTTCCTATGCAGATGCTTCAGGTAGTTAATATTATAAGTCAGAGGTTGGGGGCATCGGGAACGAGACAACGATCGATGGCCTTGGTAGCCATCGACGGTGTCGGCCAAGGCCATGGGCGTGGAGAAACGTGATGAACATGAATATGTGGTGAATGGTGGTGATGAAGATGGGGCAAGAGATGGCGTGCTTATCTCTGGTGCCTATCGAAACCTGCGCGAGGTTGGTCCGTCTCGGCACTGAATGACTAAATAGTTGCCCATTCGTTCTAATATCGACTGCTATCGTCCCGACTCCGATCCCCGCATGCCATATTGGTAATCAGCATTTGCCGTGAGGAGTTGGAACCGGACTAAGCTTCGGGTTTAGATATACCTACAGCTGCCTAGGATGCGTATACATAAATAAGAGCCAAGCTCCGGCCTCCCGATTGCTATTTCTCTGACATCTTCTACTGCTTCTCCACCACGAGAGCGGCCAGACTCTTCTCCAAATTCTACTCGCCAACATCCACCTACCTAGCAGCAATGGCCGCGCCAACCCCCAAGATCAAGCTATACACTAACCACGGTTGTCCGTGTACGTAGAGTGTGCCTAGGGGAGTACCCTTCGCGGATAGCTGGGGAGTTTGGCTGATGCGATGGAAAAGGGGCGCATCGCGCGCACATCACGCTCGCCGAGCTCCAGCTCCCTTACGAGGAGGAGATCATCGATCTGACCACGCCGCGCACGGCCGAGTACCTCAAGGTCAACCCGCGGGGCCTGGTGCCGTCTATCGATATCGATGGCGAGATCATCACCGAGTCGGCTGTGGTCGCCGGCTACCTGGCCGATGCGTTCCCGTCCCACCTGCTGCCGGTGTCGAACGCGCCCGGCGGCGCCCTGACCCGCGCTAGGATTGCCTTCTTCGTCGACACCTTCTTCACCAAAGTGAACGGCACCTTCTTCAAGATCGTGTTCGCCAAGACGGACGACGAGGCGGCCGCGCTCGTCAAGGAGTACGTCGACGCGATCGTGAAGGAGGTCGAGCCGCTGCTGGGTAACGCGGCCCCCTTCTTCAACGGCAGCGACAAGCTCACGCTGGCCGAGGTAAGTGCCTTTCTTTTTCTTTCTCTTTCCGCTGGCTGCTCGCTGCCCCTCGCGACCGATACGACGAGCAGGGTAGGCATTGATTCGCACCACAGGCTCTGACGGGTCCCTTCGTCTTGCGCCTCCTCACGCTGCCGAAGCACGGGCTCCTGCCCGAGAGCATAATCAGCGACCTGGCTGCGCGGGCGCCGAACTTTTCCCGCTGGGGCGAGGTCGTGGCCAAGCACCCCAGCGTGACGGGGATCTACGACGAGGAGAAAATCGCGGCCGGGACCAAGGCGAGGATCGAGAAACTGCGGGCATCGTCTTAGGTTGGGGAAAAGGAATTCGCGGCTTGCTGCCTATTTCGAACCGGCAGGGGTGGCAGTTACTAACGGACTCGCTATAATGTCCCTCGTTCAGACCGAAATCCGATGTTGAAACAGAAGCAGGCCTCCCTGGTAAGGGGGTAGGTTTATATCTACCTAAATACGTGTACATATTATGTACAGACCCGTATCGTCAAGGTATCCATACACTAGGTACGCAGGCACCAAGAGACAGAATGCAACCTGTATGCCGAATTAGGATTGATACTGGGTGCGGTGGTTTGAAAACGCGTGAGTGTCAAATGGAGGATGGAGGACGGATGGCTCGGTATGCTGACCTAATTCTTTTCCGTGGGCTGTGTAGGTAGGGCCTTGCCTCGGCGCCCACGTCGTCGCCCACTCAGGTATTTGACGCGTGGTAGGCTACATAGCTTGGATTACCTACATGTTACGCGATAGCCCGGCCTCACCCGGCTTCTCGTATGGCTCATCACCGAGTCATTCACGTAGGTATAGATTACGCGCGTAGCTGTTGTCGTGATCGGCGTCATTATACCTGCACTGTGAGGAGGTATGCATCTATCACCTATCATAGTCGATCGTTCTGGGAGGCAGATTTCCGTCTCAACCGACTGGTCTCGTGCCGGGCTTACGCAGCGTGGTAACAGCTAGGGCAAGGCCTGTGACCTACCTAGGTGGTAGGTACCCCTTCCACCTAGGATACGTACCTGTGTAGGTACTTCTGGGTGGGTAGGTACCTAACGTAGGTATAGAGGTACTTGTCGGCTCCTGGATTGCCTGGCGACAAGACCCCAGCGCCCCTTTACGCTAAGGAGTCTGACTGATCGCATGGCCTGCGGAATCACTCGCACCGTCTTCCCTCTTCACCCCCCTAAGGAGAAAAAACCTCCCATTCCCTGCTTCCCCTCCCTACCAATTCTGAATCTCTTATGAAGCAGATGATTCGCTCCACGCCCTGCCCTTCGTCCGCGGCCTCTAATCTCTATCTTCCTCTCCAGCCAATTCCTCGTCAACCACGCCGCGCCTTTCCTCCCATCTTCGCCTTAGGCTCTGCACTCCAGGCCCGACATTCATTGCACCGGGCCCTCCCGAACCCGGGATGATGGGCTCCCTGTATCCCGACGTCGTTTCTTTCGGTCTGCGGTGAAGTCGGGATATGAACTAGACGCTCCTATGCGCTCACACGGACCGCGAGCGAAGGTACCCGACGCGATGGGCCGTGACTCGGCCCTCTCGCCTCGGATTTCTCGACTGTGCCCCGATCCTATCGATTCCCCATCGGGTTCCGTCGAGTCTAGCCGGGACGGATCCTCCGAATCGTCCGCGAGCACCCAGGCGAGTCTGGATTCCCCGTCGCCGGTTGACAGGCAGCCTACCCAGACCCCCACCCCTAAGGAAGAGCTTGGTTCGCCGGACAGTTTGGTGGCGGGAACAGTAACGAACGTCAAGCACCGGCACCCTAAGAGGGCGCATAGCCCCTATGTTTGGGAAACGCACAAGGCGGAGATTTGCCGCCTGTATCTCGACGAGAACCGGCGTCTAAAGGATGTCATGGAGATCATGGAAAGCAGACACGGATTCCGCGCCTCGTAAGCCCTCGATACCTCCTGTCCCTCCTCTACTCGTTGACTAAGCCGACACCCCAAGGCCCAAGATGTACAAGACAAAGCTCACGCAGTGGAAGTTTTTCAAGAACAATCGCCAGACCGATGTTGCGAATTTGCTTTTCTTGCAGCAGAACCGGCAGGCCCTCGGCAAGGAGACCGTCTTCCGCCGAAACGGCAAGCCCGTGGACATCGAGGCGTACATGAAGAGAAGGGGGGTTAGCGCCACAGACCTCGTCGAAGCAGCCGACTTCAGCGAGCTGCCGCCCACCGTACGATGTCGGACGCCGCCGTCGGTGCCGAAATTACTGGACCCCCCGGGCGATTTGCTCGTTAAGGAGCGCTTCCTGCAGTGGACCGCCCAGAACTTCGTCAAGCCGCGGCCGGTGGAGACGGGCTACCTAAGGAAGCTCGACATCTACCACGCGAGCGAGGCCTTCCGCTCTATCCAACTGCTGACTCACGGCTGCTGGCTCTTCTCGGTGGGCCAGAACCGCGAAGGCGGCCGTTTCTGCCGGGACGCGTTCGCGCTGCTGCACCACACGCTCGAGGCGTCGGCCTTCCTCTCCGTGTTCGAGCTGCTCGTCTCGATCCGCCGGTACCCGAACGCGGGGATCATGAAGGAGCTATGGAGCTACCTGTCGCGGTACGCGGCCATGATCGAAGGCATGAACCAGCCGCTGCACCGGGTGCTCGCATCATTCGCTAGCTTTGCGGCACAGCACGACCTGAAGCACAATGTCGACGCGATCGACTGGGTGCTGCGCTGGTCGTCCGGTCGCTTCCACGGCACCTTTGACGGACAACCCTTCGACTACACGATGCTCGAGCCCTGGGACGTCGCGCCGCTCGAGCAGTGCTACCACCGCTACTACCTCTGCCTCAACGACTGGCACGTCGACGCCATCCCGACCGCGAGCCTGCCCAGCCTCGGCGAGCACGAAGACCCCGCGAACCTGCGCGCGGATCTGCTCCTCATCCTCGGCAACTCGAGTGCCTGGCGCGACGACCGGATCCCCAAAGTCGCGGGGGCCGCCCGCGAGGCAAACCGCGCGTCCGCGCACCCCTCCGACTACCTCGAGTTCGCGTGTCTGTACGTGCTGGCGCGGCACGGCCACGCGCGCTCCACGGCGAAGGCGGCGGCGGAGGCGACGACGTGCCCGGACCACCGGCGGGCGCGCGACCAGCTCCAGGAGGCGGCGGACCTGCAGGCGCGCGCGTGGCCCCACGGGCGCAACTATTACGAGACATTGACGATGCTCGAGGGCTGGCTGCGAGAGGCAGGCGACGACCGTGCCGCGGAGGCGACGCGCAAGCGGCGCGACCTCGATTCCATGGGCACGCTGACTACGTTACGCCGATGAGAGAAGGGGGGGAGGGGGGGTGAGAGACGCGCGCGTCCCGTCCGCCCGAACGGTGGGCGGTGGACGGGGTGATATAGAATCCGGTAACAATTGGGAGAAGCTCAGCTGAGGCGGATGTATATATATGTGTGTGTATATTATCGATAGGACGTCGAAGCCGGGTCCGCCTTGGTCCCTTATCTTGTGTACGTATCGTGATGTCGCGGCGTCGAGGCTCAGGTGGCTTATGCGAGACCCATGCACAACCGTTTACCTGCTTACCTGAGCAGGTCTTCCATACATAATAGGAAGTTGGGCCATCATCTGGTATAACCGCTGATCCTTCGCTAAACTCACGATTAGCACCATTGGCCACCGGGGCCTGCAGCATTCTACGTGACAACAGGCCTCTTTGTGAACCGAAATCCTCCCCGCCCGAGTCTCAGTAGGCCTTTCTACCGACTACCTACGCCTGGTGCGGATATATTGGCGCAATACTCAAGTAGCGTGGAATATCCTAACATCAAACTATGCGTGCACAGCCAGACTTCAATTGTTATCGCACTCTGCGCACTGGATCCGAGGCCAGCCGAAATATAAGCATCGTAAATCGCCGGCACACCCAACCTACTTCACAGACTCTTACTTGGTACGCAAGGAATCATGAAAAGATGGTCTACGAAGAACCATTGGCGTGGCAACTACGCGTTAGGGAGGTAAGAAGAACCTCGCGTTAACCGTGGAAGCCGTCCTAATAACAGTGACATCGCAACCTATTTAGAATCTCCAATAACCATCCCGAGTTGAACCCTTGCAGCGCATAGACGAAGATCAGCATTTGATATTCGCTTAACCTGCCAAATCTGAGAGGACGGACGGGCGCAACTGAACCCATGGCATATTAAAGCCAGCCTCCCATGGCTAATATCGCGCGTCACCCTCGATATTGCAACCGTTCTCCCTGCTTCAGCGGGACGCGGGCCTGTTATCAGTGTGTGGGGTTGTGAGGGGGTTCGGGTCGGCGGGGGCCGTCCGGCTTCGGCGTGGGGTCGTGGCCGGGAACTACCACGGTTTCTGACGGTGGGGATCAATTGCCGCGTTAATGCAAGGAAAAACTTGGAGAGCTAGAGCCAACGAGGACCACGTCCGACCCGGGCTCCAACCAGGTGCTCTGCGTCGGGCGGCCGTCGTCATCACCTTGGTGGGTGCAGTTCCATGAAAAGAAATAGATCGAGAGATCTCCGCGGCTATTGTTCATCCCATCGACATCCTACTTCTCAGATCTGGACAACTAATTGCTCATATCGTCAATACCCTCTGGTTCTTCGCCATGCGGTCTTCGCGAGGAGGCCCGCAACAGGCTTCGCAGCATGCTCGGAGCGTGCCGCTCCCAGACCCCATGACATCCGAGGTCATGCAGAGAGGTACGCATTTCCCCAATTCCTAACCAAGACAATACACTCTCCATATGCTGCTCCGAACTGAAGCCGTCTCCGAATAGCCCTATCTCTCCTCGATGCCGAGATCTCCAACAGCGAGCTGCTGATGAGCGTTGCGCCCATCAGGCTCATCTCCATCGGCGGATCGCTAGCTGTGTGCCTGTTACGTAACCGCGAATCGTCGTACGATATCGACTGCGTCCTCGATCCCAACCTGGCCGCCGTGAAAGAATACGCGGACGAATTCAAGGCCGCCGTCTCCAAGGTCGCTCGCAGCGGCGGCTTTGGCCAGGACTGGCTCAACCGGCAGCTAGAGACGTTCATTGCCCGCGACCGGCGCGGCGCTCTATTCCTGGAATCGGTCGACCAGGGCATCACCGTCTACTCCGGACCCAACCTCACCGTCTTCGCAGGTCGCCTGGATTGGGCGCTAGAGCGGAAACTGCGCCGCGTTTCGCACGCCCGTGACCGCCGCGGAAGCAAGGACGTCGACATTCCCGACGCCGCCGCGCTTATAAAGTATATGGTGAGCCGGACGAACAAGCCTCTGAGCTTCGACTTCGCCCGGAGCCTCAACTACAACGGATTTGATCTAAAGCCCACCGACGAGGCTCTGAGGGCGGTTGCTAGGCACTACGGGGAGACGTACGGAGCGGTGGGCCTCGTAGAAATGATTCGAGACCCCGACCGGAACCAGTTCAAGTATCAGGACCTCAATAAGGAGTGGGTTTGGTGTTAACGAAAGCACGCTCGAACCTTTTCGACGGCCGCGGTGTCCTGCCAGCAGGAAACCTGTCGAGGGAAAGGCTGGTGCGTGTTAATATTCATTGACTACGGGTCGATATATACATTAGAAAGATAGCTGAGAAATCTCAGTGGGCGTGGGTGTTCGTTTTAGGGATAACAATCAACTATTCCGGCACGACTTCGATCTTAGTGAAGCTGATCTCGACGACCTTATCTGCCGGTCCAGCCCGCAGCGGCCGCTAATCATACGGTGTAGAAGTGCCCGGTTGCTGTAATGATGTTGCGATCATGAAATGGGCTGTCGAAGTACAGCTCGTCGTCGGGGTTTATGATCAGCTTTTCTTTCAGGGGCGGCACATTAGCAGTCCACGCAGGGCAGAATTCGAGGACGGTAGGCGGGGCTCCGTCGGGGCCTTCGATGTCGCCGTTTCTACGCAGCCCGATTTCCAACCGCCACATGAACGAGTTGACCAGCACCTCGGCCAAGGACGCCATCACGGCGTACTGCTCCGGGTCCTCGCACCGGGGGTCGGCGATGTTGGCAGTGGCCCACTTTGGCGAGGCATGCTTCCAGAAATACTCGGTCTCGTACGTGATCATGTGGCCGTCGGCGGCGCAGAAGGCCTCGTAGAGGCGATAGAACGCGCGCTGCGGCGTGTCGCGCGCGCACCACAGGGGCATGGACCGCAGATAGATCAGATCGCGGACCTGGCAGCGGACGCGGTACGGCTCGGCCATGATGTCCCGCGGCGGGGGGGGGAGCACGGCGGGGAAGTACCAGGTGGGGAAGGGCCAGAGGAGGCCGAGGACGAAGAGGTACGGGTTCGGCTGCGGCGGGTGCTGCAGGGACCGTGCGTGGCGCAGCGCGTCGCGCAGGCCCAGGCCGGTCTCCGTGGGCAGCAGCCGGCGCCGCAGCTTGATGAGCGGCCACCGGTACTTCATCGGCAGGTAGCGGAAATTCCAGAAATAGAGGAAGATTTGACGCAGCCGATCCATCGTGAAGATGGCTACGAGTAGAGTTTGGGCATGCACGAGCTTGGATGCTTACCATGGGACGGATGATAAATAGGTAGAGAGAGAGCCGGGCAGGTTGAGAGCGAGAATGCCCAAAGGTAATACAGGCCACGGGCCAGTTTCGGGATTACATCACGTGACTTGAATAAGATCAGGTACCTATGTCACGTGAGGCAGGCAATGGGATGACTAAGAAAAGCACTACTACATATGTAGACGCGTTGCGTCGCGTCACGCCGCGCCATTACTCCTTTTCCATTTCCAACCCGACGAGAAGAGGATATGGCAAGCAGCCATCCAATATCATGGAGGACCAGTATAAGTTGGCCGTTATCAAGGAGAACCCTATCGGCCGTCGCTTGGATGAGTTTCGCAATTCTTTCTCTCTGGCGTGCTCCGAGAAGGGCATTTCCGATAACTTAAATTTGGTTGACAAGTTGGATCGAGATGGTAATAATATGGTCTAACCTGGCTTCCCCGGTCCATTTCGCTAATGTCGTGGCAGTTCTTCAAGATCTGACTCTCGACCTTCTTGGCACGCTGCTAGGCTTGCGTGCATCCCGCCATCTTCCCTCTAACAGGAGCAAAAGCCTATACGAGGACATTTTGAGGCTTAATATCGCAGTAAACTCGGACGATTTCGACCTCGCCCACATTGAACCCCTCTTTATTGCCGTCCTCGGACAGAAACCTGACATTGAGATCTGGGACAAAGTCTACGATGTTGTCGTTCAATGTACTCCGCCTCCACGAACGAGTGCCTCTTCTGGAATCGATGCACCCCTAGACTTTACGTCTGACGTAGTTAATAACCCCGAGTATCGTAAATTCATGGATCACGTGCTTCAAGAAGAACTTGGACCTATTTGGGTTGATTTAGATATATACGGGACTTTCTTTGGGGCGGTCGTTGGCCTCGACGAAGCGGCTAAAGAAGTTTTTAAGGAATGTTCCGAAGGTAACGAGCCGCTCTTCCACCAGGGGTGGGGGGACTGGCCCGGTGTCGTAACCGAAGAAAACGTCCTGGCCTGGCTGCAGAGAACTACTACGCATTTAGTCCAAGTTGCGCAACGCCACGTACCGATGATGGCTATTCGACAGCAGCTTATCGGACTACAGTACAACCCATCGACAGGCTCTGTTGCGGACCGTAAGATGAATGCGGGATTCATTAGCGGCGCTGTGGCTACGACGGGTTGGGCGCGTGACTGGTCACATATCTTAGTGCCCGGCAAGCTTGAGACAAACGCCGGAGAGGACGGCGTAACGACGTGGCTCGACCTAGCGAGATGCGTGCGGGAGATCTTCAAATCCCAGGACACGCGCCGCTTCGTTCTCGGATTTACACTCTGCGGATCGATTATGCGTGTATGGAACTTTGATCGGGCCGGAGTTATCGGGTCGGCTAAATTTGACATTAATCAGGATGGATTGCTATTTGTGTCAGTCATTCTGGCCTTTCTATCCATGAATAGAGAAAGTCTTGGGTTTGACCCTACCATCATCTCCTCCGGGGTCAAGCGATATATGGAGGTCGATCAGGGAGGGCAAAAGAAGCGCCTTATTCTGGACCACATGATGAGTCGATCTTCTTCTCGCATCGTCTCGCGAGGAACCACATGCTGGAAAGCGCATTTAGAAGGGGAATCACAGGTAGTGGTAGTTAAGGAATCCTGGCAGCCCATGGAGCGCAACGAGGGCGAACTACTCCGACTGGCAACTGAAAAGGGGGTAGCTAACGTAGCACGACACTTCCATAACTGGACTGTCCAAGTTGGCGGTCTTCCAGACAACGTGCAGGACAACGTCAGAAAAGGCCTGGACGTCCGGAAGGGTAAGAGGGTTATTCGGCCGCCAAATCCACCATCGAATACTCAGACTTGCCCAACCCCAGCCTTCCAGGTCTTCCCGAGCACTCAGACAAGGCTTGCCTGTGCGAAACGTTCCTCCGGCCAAACGGGCGGGTTTAACTTATTGGGCAAACGCCGTCGTTCTGAGTCCCTAACAGGGCCGGGGGGCATGGTCACTATGAACCGAGTGCACCAGCGGATCATCATGCAGGACTACGGGAAGCCTATTTATCTTGCCGAGTCGCTCACCGTATTGCTTGAAAGCATGGCGCAATGTGTAGGGGGCCATAAGGCCCTATACGAAGCAGGCATCTTACACCGCGATATATCACTCAACAATATTATGATCAATAACGACCGCAGCGATCCTTCCCGGCTGGGATTTCTTATCGACCTTGATCTTGCTACCAAGGTCTTGCGAGACGAAATCTCGGGAATGGCAAGTAGGACGGGCACACGAGCATTCATGTCCATCCGAGTCCTTTGGGGAGAGCCTCATTCATTCATGGACGATCTTGAATCGTTCTTCTGGGTTCTCTACTGGATTTGCGTCCATCACGCGAATGCGGGGTCATTCAGGACCGTTCATAAATTCGAGAAGTGGAACCGCGAACCGGACCCTGCGGAGGTGGCTTCGATGAAAATCGGTCTCATCGCGATGGACCAGAACTTTGATCGAATAACGGGTGAGTGCTGTACCGAATACTACGAGCCGTTGATTCCTTGCCTGTGCAAACTGCGCAGGATAATATTCCCGGGTGGTAATGTGTGGATCCAGGAAAATCTAGGGGTGTATAAAGCGGTGCAGGACGTCTTGCGCGAGGCTCAGAAAGGCCTTGCCGCGTCATCATGAGCGGGAAACTCTGCGCTGAGCTATAAAAAGTTCGCGAGTGCCCCTACGGACGAGGACGGTAACGAGTCCAGCCGTGTTTCGCCTGGGCAAGAGAAACAACAGAGGCGATCGCGGGGTGGAAACCGAGAGGCTTTTATTGTTGGCCCCCGGAACGAATGACGAGCTATGAAAGTGGATAACAGCGGGCAATATACATTGCATTGTAATAGGCTGGTAAACTAGTCAACTAATACCTCTGGAGTCTATGCAACACCGTTAGTAGACTTTGTACTCGCGGTCCTTACGCATGCCTGCTGAGATGCTAGAAATGTTCGATTCGACCACTCGCCGTGATTCTGTAACTGCTTAGTTCCTATAGTTAGCCACCCGACGAGCTGACAATGCCAAGGATCAAAACTGGCGAAGTAAGTGAAGGGTGTTTGAATTGGGACAGATTGTGGCGGACGCTGAAGTGCCGATCCGCCCGGTATTAGCTAGGCAATACAAGCTCCGCGGGGGTGTTTGGGGGAACTCGAGGGCCTCTGCGGCTCGTCACGCAACGCCGTAGTTATGGCATGTAGTGGTTATGTCTGCTCGAGGCCCAAGGCGGCCCTCAAGGACCTCGGAGCTCAAGTATGTCCTGCGGACCTAGATTGCTTGCTTTCGGGATACTTCCCGCCTGCCATCTGCCGCTTCGATCAAGGACTCTCTCCGCGGTGACTTACAAGTAGTTTCGCGTATGCTTATCTACCCATAGCCCGTTGCCGGCCTGGATATCCCACAGCCTCATTTGTCACGGATACGTAATGTTTTCTCTACTGGTTCTACCTGCGGTGGTACAGTTCATGGTGACCAACAAACAGCACAGCATGGGCATTGCGACTCGCTCCTTAGATTGTAGGTGTGTGTGAGCATAGCGGCCCTCCCCGATTGGCCCTCACTATCTGTGATGGGTGGTGGGTTGATTGTTTGAGGGTAGCAGCATATTCGTCCGAGGAGGGCTGGCTGGTTGCAGACAGTACGGGATCAGCTTCAGTGTACAGTAGGCGAAGATGCCGAGCCTTGGAGTATCGTAGCACAATGCTACCTTATATAAATGGCCATCCCATCGTTTGCAGGTGAAGATACCTCGCAGTGTCGTACAGCCTCGCGGTTTCAGCCATGTTTTGGTGCCAGCGCATACCTGCATGTCCAGAAGTAGGCTGAGCGACGGCGCCGAGACTAGAAAAAAGGTGAACTCAGGCGGTAGTAGCGATATTACGGGGATGGAAGGTGGATGGCTCAAGTGATATAAGTGTCGTCTCACCCCTGCTTATTCTACGAGACCTCCAAGCTTCAACTTTCCGTCCCCATCAGGATCGAAGCTGACCTCCGCCTCTACCTTAACCCAACATCACCACAGAATCACATATCGATGGCATCTCCGGTCTTAGCCGAGATCACTCGCCGGGATCTCCAGGGCCTCCCTACCCCTCCCGTGGCGGCGATTACCGATGTCAAGCACCTGTCCTCATACAGCTGGCTTGAAGCGCCGACACCCACCATCGCTGTCCCGGGCAGTCCGGCCCTCTGGTCCGCCCCGGCCGGATCTCAACTCGTAAAGAAGGACTCCGGACTGGTCTACATCGCTCAAAATTCAGCTCGGCACCCGTCCAGCCCGCTCGAACCTCTATTCCGCTCACTGTACATCGAAAACCCCTCTTTCGACATCAGCTCGGTTGACGTCGTGACCGACCGAAACAACATCCGCAAATTGCTCTCATTTATCGACCCCAGCTCGAGCAGAAGCGGCCTCGAGCCATTCACCATCAAACTCGAGGTGACAAAGAATACGGTATTATTCTCTCGCGTAGAGAAGGTGACCTACGAGATAATCGCACCGCATGAATTCAGGGGATTCGGCCACGAATTCGAGAAGGCGTACACGAAAAACCAGATTGAAGACAGCACCGGACACCACAGGGTGATCTCGTATCGCTTCGGGGGCTTGACCCTCGTCGTCCGCTGCGAGACGGACGGATACATCGGCGCGAGGATGGCGCGGAGTCCCAGCAGCAAGAAGGGAGGGGACGGCGACCTCTCGAACCTGCTGTCGTCCCTGTCCCTAGTTCCGAGCAACAAGTCTCGCGCGCCGGCCCACGTCGGCTCCAAGCTGTCCGTCGAGAGGGACGGCCAGGTGGTGTCGCTCGCGTCGACTCTCGAGATCAAGACCCGGGTCGCGCATAAGCCTCTCGAGTTCAGGGACGTCGCGTCCCAGCTCTGGCTGTCCCAGACGCCGAACCTCGTGCGGGCCTACCACGTCAAGGGCGTGTTCAACAGGCCTGAGGTCGAAAACGTAGCGTCCCAGATCAGGGCGTGGGAAGCCGCCCACCAGAGAGACTTGACGAAGCTAGCTGCGCTGATCGCGAGGATTATCAGGGCGGTGAAGGGCCGCTGCAGAAGCGCCGTCGTTAGATACGACATCGCGGGAGACAAACTGGTGATCTCCAGTGTCCCCGATAGCGATGTGCTCCCGAAGGACTTGTATGCAAAGTGGGATGACCGTGTTGGCGGGGCCGGCCTCGGCACGGGGACTAGGGAGCGGAAGAGACCGTGATGAAGGTAAGAGGTTGACTGAAGGGGTCTGTATTCGGATTGATATATCGCCATGACTGGAGATGGCCTTTAGTTCACGGCCCTGGATTGGCTTAGGGCTAGGTTATGAGTTGCCTTATGCTCCGTCGTTCGCCGTCGTCTCTGATCACCACTGTCCAGGCGGTGCCGCCGTTGTGTCATTACCAGTAGTGTTGACCCAGGTTGCCCTCGCGGATTCACCCTCCGTATTTCCCGTTTGTACGCCATTAACTCCTATGCGGATGAGAAACTAAGGCTGATGCTAATCAATCCTCTTACCAATTACGACGCGGACATCAGCGACGGCGGGTCCGGCGAGAGCTAGATTACGAAGGACGTCAATTCGCCCTGTGATGAGACCTCTTCGAACAAAGTCTCGTCCCGGCCCGTGCCATAATAAGCCTCCAACGAGGAAACTAATGCATTAAACGGACCCGGACAGAACGGCAGATGCCGAAAAACAGATAGGTGTCAACTAGCGAATACGGGTTATGAAGCCCAGAGCGGCTGTGTTCCACGACGAGAGAAGCTCTGCGGAACTAGTTGGTTGTCGAGGAGGGCTAATTACGTAGAGAGTTGCCGTGTAAAACGGGAATTTCAGGAGCCGACATTTTGTCTTGTTCACCGTTATGGCTAACCAGCAACAATTAGTTTCTCCGGAACTCTAGCAGTGTGATTATCCGCAGTGGTCAACAAGGCTACCGTTTACGCGTATTAAATCTTCTCCGTATAATAAGAGCGCTGTGAAGAAAGCCTGACATACGAGAATATACCGGGTACCTTTGAACAACTAGTCCTCGCTGGTTTCGTTATCGGAGACTCCGCAGCTACGATAAGGTTTAAAGAACTTATAACTATCCTTTGAATGATAGGATTAACCTGTACGGGTTACGGGTCACGTAAACCTCTTGCAGCCATTAGTATTGGAAAGAGGTGTCTTTAAATTCAACATTATGTTTACGGGATTTGCAGTTTATTTAGTCTCTTTAGGCCAGTTGACAGAAACGTTGCTGCTTGTTTGTATTACGTGTAAGTTTGCCGTTAATCAGTAGTAGTCCAGGTTCATAAGAAAACCCAACTACGGTTAAGCTAACAAGATACAACCTTAAACTCGAAGATGACCATAGGTTTCGAATTCGATTAGAACTGGGGCTAATATAAGTTGCGGCTACGGACGGCCTGTACTGACTATGTAAACAGAAACGAAGTTGGGATTCTTTCCTTAACCATTAATATTGGATAGAGGCGGCAGATCTAAGGATCCGTAGGCCATGTCATGTTGGCTTTTAACGCCCAGAACAATCCCGACTGGGTCGTAGAGGAACGCCCAAGTATCCAGGCCGTCTAAGAAATCGTGTTCGATCAAGGCACGCGATGGCCCAAAGGGCGACCGCTCTGTTCCCACTCGGCGCGGTCGTAATTCTTCGCCCACGGCGTCCAACGCAACTCGGGATAGAGGTGCCCCATCGGCGTGACTCTGATGTCCTCGCAATGGCCGGAAGGCACTAGGCTCGGAGCGAACTCAGCGTAAACGGGCTGCAAGGGCCGTGTGGCCCAGTTGGGGACGTCGGTGTCAAATATATCGTCGACTACTTGCTTGACTGGAGCACGTTTGAGCACGACAAGCACATCTTAGTCTGTCCACATTCGGGAACGTTTACTTGGTCTGATAATTATTGCGGGAAAGTGTAAGCGCTTACATGGCCAACTCTAACGTGGGTCGTGTAGGCTCATAGGGCAGGCATTCCTTGTGACAAAACTAATAGCCGTCAGCGACTCGTCTAGTAATAGATCGTTTGTCAGCCGCCCCTACACCGGGCGGTCTCCGCCCTACCCAAATAGACGACTTATTCATAAGGGAGCTAACGGGACCCCGAGATTTCCGGATCGTATGGTTATATGTGACCGTCGACTCTTCTAGCAGTGCCTTAATACCTGTGACTCTGCCCGATTCGCAATGTATACTTACCTCCGATAACGCGCACCGCATCTGACTTTCTCTAGCATAGTAAGGAAGTAGAGATTCGTCTGTTGTTACTGATCTTAAGGGATCTGAGCGAAAGAGGAAGCTTTGAAGTAGAAATTGTGCCCCCCATTCAACCCCCCCTCCCTCAGATGGCACGTTATTTTTTATTGCGGCTGGTCAGGATCACAGGGTTTCGTTGCTTTCTAGAAGGTGGATCAAGTACGAAGGCGGATCAGTTCAGTTGAGGGCTTCGCCCCCTTGCGGCGACTTTCGCTCCCGAGCCGAACTTAGCATTACGAGGGCTATGCAGATGCTGAAGATATATAATAACAGCACCGAGCTATGTAGACTACCGCCTCTCGGGAACTTGCCTATGTATAGGTAGCTAGTTGGGAGAGCGTTGGTGATTTGCTTGGGAGTCGGCAACGGGTTTTTTATACTTAACTGCATGGATGTTTACAGCAGTTTGAAGATGTCGCACACAGGTCGAGACATGAGTAATCATACATAGCTGAATCCACAGGTCAGCTTCGTAGATCATCTCCCGATCTGTGCGGCTTGTGGAGTTTGTTAATATCATACCTACCGCGTCTACTCGTCTGTGGAGCCAGAGACGTCAACAAAGAGCTCGGAGAAAAATCACGTCCTGTGTTTCAATTAGTTGACGCGAACGTCGTACCATGAACGCAATGACTCTGGCGTCTCTCGGGCAGTTCCCGGCGAATCCGGACACAGCTGTGCGGAATACGCTGCTGATCTACCGGTGGCTGTGAGACTATGTAAGTCGGGAATTGTACGGGACGCGGAGAGAGGACAAGTATTGCCAGGGTCGGATGCGATCGCCGTGTCGCCCTAACTTCGTAGGATGATCGGCTGACGAACATACGTGTAATAATCTATAATAAGCTCGATCCACCGGCTGAGAAGAAGGAGAGACACGAGCCTCGGCTTCGGGAGATTGGCTGGGGTGCAAGCGTCAGCATTGCGGTCAGTTAAAGCGGGCGAGCGCCGCAGCCAGCTATATAATAACCCGCAGCCCGCTGCTTGTCGAGTCTCGTCAATAGAGCTCTCGAGCTAGCTTATAGCAAAGAGTGTGTGACTACGACGGCGATGCTGCTACTGTCATCGTTCTTCCCCCTCTCCCTTATCCTCGCCGCGTCCGCCGCGGCGCCGCCGGGGCCGTCGCTCCGGGCCCGCAGAAGCGGCGGATGCGGCAAGGCGCCACCGTTCGCGCCGGGGCAGTTCAACGATTACACCACGGCGTCGGGCCGTGAGTACCGGGTGTGGCTTCCGGCGGGCTACGACGAGAGCGAGCCGACGCCGCTCATCCTCAGCTACCACGGCGCCAACCGCGTCATCTCGCACCAGGTCGCTCTCGACCGGCTCTCCGACCCATTGTTTAACGACGATCACATCGTTGTCTACCTGCAAGGCACTGCGGTGAGCATCGTCCCCCCCCTCGCTTCGTCCCGACAACTGACTCAGTTTACTCGCCTATACACACTGCCCCTCCTACCCACGCGCCTACCTATCCACACACCTACACGCTCGTCTCTGCATTTTCATCTTTCTTTTTGGCTTCACCTTTCCGCTAATTCGATGTCCCCCCTTCGCAGGATGACCCCTCGCGGCCAGACCACACGACCTGGGAGGGCGCTCCGGACAGCACGTCGGACGACGTGGGGTTCACGCGGGAGGCGCTAGACGCGGTGTCGGCGGCGCTATGCGTGGACGAGCGGCGGGTGTTCGCGACGGGCAAGTCGCAGGGAGGCGGGTTCGTGGGGCGACTGGCGTGCGACGCGGCGCTGTCGGCGCGGGTAGCAGCGTTCGCGCCGGTCGCCGGGGCGTACTACATCCGCGAGATCGACACCGAGGCGGCGTGCCTCCCGGCGTCGGTCACGGTGCCGTGCGCGGCAGCGCGCACCGACGTGCCTGTCCTCGCGTTCCACGGCGGCGCCGACACCACGATCCGCTACGCCGGTGGCTTCCGGAGCGGCGCGTGCCTACCGAGCGTGCGCTCGTGGGCCCGCCAGTGGGCGCGGCGTGACGGGCTCACCGGTGCCCCGCACAACACATCCATCCCCGGGTCCGTCCACGGCGTCGCCATGCGGTACGGTGAGGGCGCGGACCTGGGTTTGGTCACGCTCGTGTACGCCGGCGACGACATCGGACACGACTGGCCGGCGACGGTGGAGAATTCGGATAACGGCGGAGAGAGGATTGCGGCGTTCAATGCCAGTGCATGGATCATGGATTTCTTCCGGGGCCACGCGCTACCGTGAGGTAGGGTTGGCCGGTCCTGGTTCTGTCCTCTCCTCTGCCTCCCCTCCCTGGGTACCTCCCCTCCCTGGGTATGGGATAGATGAGAATGTGATATGTAACATGCTTTTGGAGGAGGCACGTTAGCCTACTGTACATACCCTACAGCTTAAACCACTGCATATTACCTACCTGCGGCCTGCCTCCGGCCTGCCTCTTGTTTGTCTTTCCGGTGGCCTATTTTGTCAGTTTCGCCTCGTGGGGGGGCGGTTGCGCGCACCCGTCCCGGCGCCTCTCTGCGCCATCGTCCGGGGGAAAAGGGGGACTAACAGCAAACGGCAAGGCCGGGTGCATACCTACACACATACATACGTCCACCCAGCGCATGTACGATGCGGTGACCGCATTTTCGCACCAGGCCAAGGGAGCAATTTCTCCAGCTCCAAGGGACGATGTGTCCGCTCTTGGTAGGTTGGAGTAAGCGGCTTTGCCGCCTCCCTCCCAGGTTGCACCGGGTCCGGCTGGATTGGCAAGGGTAGGAAAACGAATGCATACCTACTTATATATAAATAGACATCAGGGTTGTAATTGCAGCGGACGGATTCGTCCTTGTCCAACACGACCCTGTGGGAGGCAGGGCTGGCGAGGCTAGAGAAAGGCTGCCCAAGCCAGTTTCCCTGGTAGAAACAGGACAAGTTGCGTAGTAAAAACGATGGTAATAATACCTAAGCAAGTGGCGATGCTCTTTGGGAATGGAGGCTGCCTTTTTTTTTCCCCTTCGGCTCCTCCTACAAATGATAGGTAGGAATTTTCCCTCCGCCTGTCCGTACGAGCACATGCCTTGACATCCCACACCGACTGAACCACGATATTGGTAGGGGGCTGCACATATTCTAGGCATAGCTGCGTAAACAGAGGCGTGATAGGTGTAAATAGTAGCAGTAGTACCTGACTAAGACTAGACGGACGTTTACCCTATCGGGGGGGAGGGGGTATGGGAAGGGATGGCGAGAAGGGTTTGGGGACGGCAGAGGGGGAAAAAGGGAGGGAAGAAGTAGAGAAAGGGGAGGGACAGGGATTGGATACCGGACAGATGCACTGGATGGGGGAGGGACAGGATGGGATCGAATGTGAATGCAGGAAGACGAGACGAGACGAGACAGGGCGACGACGACATCTAATACCACGTAGGTCAGACGTAGATATGCGACTCCGTAGTAGGTCCCTAATTACGTGAGACCTCGCAGCCGTAGGTAGGCTAGGTAGGGGAGGTAGGCATAATATGGCAGGTATGGAAGTGAATGATCAATGATTATTCCATCCGGTTAGGCACCTCGCAGTGGGAGCGGCAGCGGTGGGGGTGGCCGTGGGATATGCTGCTTCACCGCCTTCTGGCTCGCCCCGGCCAGCGACCAGTTGTCCATTAATGCCCTATCGGGACTAGCCCCGCCGGCCTTGTCCAGCGATAAAACAGCGATTAATAAACTGTGGGTGGAGGTGGTGGTGACTGGAGTAGCCAACGAATGGGGGCAGCGCATGGGCCACTGGTTACAGCGCTGTACGCAGGTCCACAGTAATCGATTGTGCCCCCCGGCCTGTGACCCCAGTCGAGGGACCCTGCAGATCTAAGTATTTGGCATGTATCAGCCCGGCCTGCTCGCGTTGGAAGGTACCCAGGCCTCGCCTGTTGGGTACTTCTCCCACGTCCGGGGGGCCTCTTATCAGTAGCACTTTTACCCCTCGGAGGGCAGAAAAGGTAAAGAAAAAGAAAAGAAAAAAAATTTTACGTGGCCACCAACTTTTTTTTTTAGTACGTTCCTCTATCCATTTTTTTTCGCCCTCTCATACTGCTGGGATTTCATAAAATCTCGAAGCCTCTCTCCTCCTTCATCCACTCTTCCCTCTCTTCCTCTCCCAACTTTTTCTTTTCTTCTTCCGCGAAACATCTCCCCTCACTCCCTGCTTCTCTTTTTCTCCCCTCCTCCCCCAAGAGCGACCATCTGAGCCCCTTCGACTCAGGTTCTCCTTCTTGTCGGCGACGCGAAGAGAGAGAGAGCTCTTTGTTCCCTTGTGGCGGTTCCTTCGGTTTAGACTGGACGGCAAACCTAGACAGGCGAGGCCACCATAGAGTAGATTTTTTTGATCTCACCCGTCAGCAAGAATCTGCGGGCTCACCGAGCAACATCCGTCAACCTCCCTCTATTTCTCGAGGCACCCTCCGCGGCGACGAGGTGCATTTCTAGATTTCCAGCATATCGCTAGACGTTACCTCCGGTTTCCCGCCGGTTTAGAGCCGAACACATAGACCCTTTGACGATAGACTGCATCCGCCGGGATCGTCACGATCCGGATAACCGACAACACCCTTACCACCAATCCGACCAACATCTCCATCCACCGGAATCATCACCATGTCTTCCCACGAGAACGCCGAGTCCATCAAGGTGTTGGACGAGCTCATGCAGAAGCTGACCGTGTCGAAGGACGCTGCCGCTGCGAAGGACGCCTCGCACGCCTTGGCCTCCTTCATCAACGGTCGCATCGAGGATCAAGAGGCTCCCACCAGGTAAGCCAGAGAAAAGAAACATACATTTTGCCCTTCCTTCCTTCTCCCTCCTCTCCCCATTCTCCCCCGGATTGTTTTCGAATATGTCCTGGTGTCTTTTTTTTCCCCTGCTCTTTTTCGAGTTTGCCGCCACGCTATTCTTCACCCCACCACCTCCTATCATTTCGGTCCAACCTCGCTACCCCTCGCTGTCCCACCAAACACAGGGGCTCGTCTGGGCTCGTTGCACGGCCCCGTCCACGCCAGTGGATAAGGCACACGCACTGAAATTCCCCCGAAATGGCCCTGCAAATCCTGTGTCCATGTATACCTATCTGCGCGCCCAGCACTTCCTGATACCGGGATCTGGTTTCGACCACCCGAACTCCTCCCCCGCTCTTACGAGCGGCACAGAAGCCGATTTCTTTTTGCTAACACGCAGGATGCAGAACTGTTGATGCCCTGAAGAAGCAGCTGGCCAACAAGAAGGATGCTTCGGTCCGTGAAAAGGCCGTCAATGCCATCGAAGCTATCGCCCAGCACTCCGAGATTGCTCCCAATGTCGAGCCATACCTCGTTGTCCTCCTCCCCTTGGTCCTGGCCGCCATCGGCGACAAGATCACGGCGGTGAAGAATGCTGCTATCGCCGCCACCACGGCCATCATTGAGGCCATCAACCCTAATGCCGTCAAGGCCGTCCTGCCTGTTATCATCAAATCCATCCTGACTGCCCAGAAGTGGCCCGAGAAGATCACTGCTCTCGAGACCATCGACATCCTCGTCAGAACGGCCCCCGCTCAGCTAGCCTTCCGTGTTCCTGAGCTTATTCCCGTCGTTTCCGAGTCTATGTGGGACACCAAGAAGGAGGTCAAGGATCGTGCTTACAAGACCATGGAGAAGCTTTGCGAGTTGATCGTCAACAAGGATATCGATCGGTTCATTCCCGAGCTAATCAAGTGTATTGCTAAGCCCGAAAACGTCCCCGAGACCGTCCACTTGCTTGGCGCTACCACCTTCGTTACCGAGGTCCAGGAACCCACCCTCGCCCTGATGGTACCTCTGCTAGACCGTGGTCTGGCCGAGCGAGACACCGCCATCAAGCGAAAGGCTGCCGTCATTGTTGACAACATGTGCAAGCTCGTCGACGACCCCAACATCGTCGCCCCCTTCTTGCCTAAGATGATGCCGGGTCTGCAGAAGAACTACGACAACTTGGCCGACCCCGAGGCTCGTGAGAAGACCAAGCAAGCTCTCGACACTCTTATCCGTGTCGGCAACGTCAAGGACGGCAAGATCCCCGAGGTTCGCCATGATGGTGACGTCGCCACTGTTCTCGGACACCTCAAGGCTGCCGTCCCCAGCAGCCACGCGAAGACGGCCGAGAAGCTGTCTCCCGTCCTAGACTACATCTCCGCCATCGGCGGCCAGCTCATTGACGAGAAGGAGATTGAGCCATCCACCTGGGCCACGGCCGTGAAGCCGTTCGCCAGCGTCATCGTGGGCGACGACGAGGCTGACAAGCTTGTCGAAAGCCTCCGGAAGCGTGCTTCTCCCGGCATCGAGGATGAGGCCGAGGAAGAGGCCGAAGATGACGATGGAGAGGACCTCTGCAACTGCACCTTCTCCCTCGCGTACGGCGCCAAGATCCTGTTGAACCAGACCCACCTACGGCTGAAGCGTGGTCGCCGCTACGGCCTCTGCGGCCCTAACGGATCGGGTAAATCCACTCTCATGCGCGCCATCAACAACGAGCAGGTCGAGGGCTTCCCCAAGCAAAGCGAAGTCAAGACCGTCTTCGTTGAGCACGACTTGGACTCTGCGGATACCGAGATGACCACGATTGACTGGACGATGAAGAAGCTCAGCGAGGCCGGCGTCACTACGAGCCAACCCGAAGTCGAGAAGCGTCTCGAGGAGTTCGGCTTTACTCCGGCCATGACTTCCGGCGAGATTACTGCCCTGTCTGGTGGCTGGAAGATGAAGCTGGCCCTGTGCCGCGCTGTCTTCGAGGCGCCCGACATACTGCTGCTCGACGAGCCTACCAACCATCTGGACGTGAAGAACGTCAAGTGGCTCGAGGACTACCTCATCAACTCCCCTTGCACCTCCATCATCGTTTCCCACGACAGCGGCTTCCTGGACAACGTTACTCAGTACATCATTCACTACGAGAGGTTCAAGCTGAGGAAGTACAAGGGTAACTTGAAGGAGTTCGTCCGCCGGAACCCGCACGCTAAGTCGTACTACGAGCTCGGAGAATCCGAGATGGAGTTCTCTTTCCCGGAGCCTGGCTTCCTCGAGGGTGTCAAGACTAAGGCCAAGGCTATCCTGCGTGCTACTAAGATGAGCTTTCAGTACCCGGGAACTCCTAAACCTCAGCTTCTCGACATTACTTTCCAGTGCTCTCTTGGGTCTCGTATCGCCGTCATTGGTCCCAACGGTGCCGGCAAGTCGACGCTGATCAACGTGCTTACCGGTGAGCTTATTCCTACCGGCGGTGAGATCTACCAGCACGAGAACATCCGCATTGCCTACATCAAGCAGCACGCGTTCGCCCACATCGATAACCACCTGGACAAGACGCCTTCCGAATACATTCAGTGGCGATTCCAAACTGGTGAGGATCGCGAGACGATGGACCGTGCTAACAAGATCATCACCGAGGAGGACGAGAAGGCCATGGACAAGATCTTCAAGGTCGACGGCTCACAGCGGCGCGTCATCGGCATCAACAGCCGAAGAAAGTTCAAGAACAGCTACGAGTACGAGTGCTCCTTTGCTCTGGGCGAGAATGTCGGTCAGAAGAACGAACGATGGGTTCCCATGATGACAGCCGACAACGCTTGGCTTCCGCGAAGCGAGCTGCTCGCTTCGCATCAGAAGCTGGTCGCCGAAGTCGACATGAGGGAGGCTCTCGCCTCGGGCCAGTTCCGACCTCTGGTCCGGAAGGAGATTGAGTCGCACTGCGCCAACTTCGGTCTCGACGCCGAACTCGTCTCGCACTCGCGCATGCGTGGTCTCTCTGGCGGCCAGCGTGTCAAGGTTGTCCTCGCCGCGTGTTCGTGGCAGCGGCCCCACTTGATCGTCCTCGACGAGCCTACCAACTATCTCGACCGCGACTCTCTCGGCGCTCTGTCCAAGGCCTTGAAGAAGTTCGAGGGTGGTGTTATCATTATCACCCACAGCGCCGAGTTCACCAAAGACCTGACGGAGGAGGTGTGGGCCGTCATGGATGGCACGATGACGCCTTCGGGGCACAACTGGGTCCAAGGCCAGGGTTCCGGCCCGAGACTGAAGCAGGATGGCGATGACGAGGAGGAGAAGTTCGACGCGATGGGCAATAAGATTGTGTCGACGAAGAAGAAGAGCAAGCTGACGAGCTCCGAGGCACGAAAGAAGAAGAAGGGTAAGCCGATGACACTCCCCGACTGCCTCGAGGCGTCGAAGCAGGATTTGCAGCTGACAATATCGCAGAGCGCATGGCCCGCCGGAAGCGCGGAGAGGAGGTCTTCTCCGACGAGGACGAGTAAGCGACTTGGCTATCTCACAGCAACCACGCATCATCACGAATTAATACCTGTTACGAATTCTGATTTCACGTCTTTCCCTTTGTTTGATGATCTGAGCAGAAAAAGTTCGGGCTTGCATGGTTTTAGGCACTGGTTTTCTGCTGGTGCTGGTGCTTCTCGAGAGTGCCCTGGGCTGCTGTTAGCTTATCATGACAGCCGAGGAGAGCGCTCTGCCGACAGTATATGGTCGGGCAGGATGAAGTAGGAAAGGCATCCTGCCTCGGGATTGGAGACCCGGGGGTTTATGGGTCTTTCAACTTTTTGACTGCGGGGATACCATAGATAGACGAGCAGGTTGCCGAATAGACTTAAGATACAACAAGTACGAGGTAGCGCGCGCCGAGAGGCAAGACTACTAAATCTATGCATGAGACGAGATGGCGATCGAGGTGTCGGCGCACATTGACGACTTCCACGGCGATGATGCCTTCGAATGACTAGCAGCTCTACCACCCCGCCGTCTTTGTCTTGACATAGAGCTGCATCCTAGTTTACACTGTTCGTGTCCTATAGCTATCTCCAGACTGGCACGGATCGAGGGCCTTTGTGAGTGTGTCTGAGACAGCCAGCCTATCTGCCCAGCACGCAGGTACCCACCTACCTAATCGCCGCACGCTTCTCCGTCCTTGTTGCCGCCGTTCTACCGATTCTCAGACGTCCAAACCGCCGGCGTTGTCAGTCGTGCTCCTGCCCGCGCCCTCTACGCTACATCCCGCACCTACCTGTCTCTCGAACTCCCGTCTCTGAAGAATTGCAATCAGGTCACTCGACCACCGGGTAGCAGGTAGGTACGTAGGGAGCGAGCCGTAGCTGCGACCCAGCGGCAGGGGGGGCTCTCTTTGTCCGCGAGACAAGGCAGCGCGCGCGCGACGAGGGGACAATAAGCCCCGTTTTTCGCCGGATGCGGGAGGCGATTTTGTCTGCGGCGCTTCGAAGCACGCCCTTTCTTTTCCCCCGCACGACCGCTGCGTTCCGGGAACGGGCACGGCGGATAAAGGCCATCCCCGTCGCTATGTACGGGGGAGAGTAATTCGGCCGTCGTTCCTGCGCTGGCGTCCTGTTATATCCGCGGACCTGCTGGTGGCTGCACGTCTACAGGAGCACCGTAAGAGAGAAGGGAAAAGAGGAAAAATAAACTAGAGAGAGGAAACCTGGAAATTTGATGCCCCGCCGAGGTTGACGACTCGAATCACATCGGGGACGGACAGCAGTGATATAGCGGCGGGAATACACATAAACAAACACACAACGGATACGGACCGGCTGCGTACTTACCTATACTAACTACTAGTTGGCTCTGAACGTGTTGATACGACTGCGTCGGCGCTAGAGCCTGCGCCTACGACGTGTGTGCCTCGGGCGAAAGAAGCTAGTGCGCCGGTGTGGGAGAGGACACAGCACGAAGTCGAAGAGAGGCAGCGGGAAGCACGAGGGGAGAAACGCCCAGCGGACACCAGCAGCGATGGCCTTCCACTCCAAGTCGACGGGCGGGCTGCGTCTGCCCGGGCCGCCCAAGTCTCCCAGGCCGACGTTTGAGCCGGGAGAGCCGCAGAAGAGGACGCTCAGGATGCTGAAGCGGGCCCCCCGCGGCGGGAAAAAGCACCTCAACGTCGGCGGCGACAGCGACAGCAGCAGCGAGAAAAGCGAGGAGGACGAGGAGGACGAGGAGCTGCCGGGGAGGGAGTGGACGCTCGAGCAGCTGACGGACGAGTCGCTGCAGGAGTACGTGCGGCACCTGTGGAAGACGCGGCGGCCGCAGGGCCTGATGGTCGACTACGACTGGTGGCCGTTCCTGCGGGCCGTGTACGAGAGCACGTCGACGCTGCGGCTGCCGCCGCCGCGCGACGAGTCGGGCGACGCGCCGCTGCTGCCGCGCGAGCACCGGCACAACCCGGTGCCGCAGACGCAGGCGAACCGCGTGCCTAAGGGCGCCAACAGCGGCGCCTGGGACTACGTCTGGTACATCCCCGAGTGGTCGCACCCGGACTTCTCGCCCGACGCCGTGGTCGACTACGTCGGCCGCCGCACCTTCACCCGCACCAAGGACCCCATCTTCAAGCACGTCCCCGCCCTGCGCGCCGCCGACCAGGTCCGCAACCCGACGCCCTGGGCCCGCCGCTTCGGCATCCACGCCGACGAGCTCGGCGGCCGCAGCCGCCTCAGCCCCACCATGTCCGCCACCCGCACGCGCGACCCCCTGCTCGACTTCCAGAGCCAGCTCGCCGTGCTGACCGACGAGCAGCGCGCCGAGCTGCGCCAGGCCTCGCGCCAGGCCGCGCGCGCCGCCGGCGGCGCCGACCCCGCCGACCCCGAGTACGTCGACCCGCGCGCGCTCGCCGAGATGATGGCCCGCCTCGGCTACCTCTCGCCCGACCGGTTCGAGGCCATGCTGCGCAACGCTGCCGTGCTGCCCGAGGTGCCGCTCGACATCCTGTTCCTCGTGGCCAAGGCCAACTGGCCCAAGGAGGTCGCCGCGCACCGCAACCTGTTCGCGCGCGCGCTCGCCGACCAGAACTACCAGCGGCTCTACTTCCGCAACTTCACGTCCGACGAGCTCGTCCAGTACGGCGCGCTGACCATGTCCGACGACGTCACCTGCGACCTGCAAGGTCCTCTCCATCCGTACGTCTCTCGTTCCCCCCTCATTTTGCTTTTCTCTCTCTGTGGCGGCGTCTGGGACCATGGTGGAGTGGGTAAGAGGCCAGACGAGGAGAGGAGAGGAGAATGCGCTGTAGTTTGGTAATGTTACTCGTGAGCTGACTCTCGATGCTTTACCCGCGGCCTTGCCCGTAGCTTACTCCAGAGATCTCGCTGGGATGATTCGCTCTGGAAGGGTGACGAGTCGAGCAGGCCCCGGTTTGTGTATAACCTGAACGGTATGCGAGGAGAGTGGGATGCTGTAAGTTTCGCGATCCGTTCTCGTTCTCATGCCTCTGTTCTCAGGGGATGTAACTTTCCTCTATCACGGCTACCGAGGCCCTCGAAGCGAAGTCGTATTGACCCCGTCAACAGGCAAGGAACGACGTGGTGTGGGAAGCGCTGCAGCCGGCATTGCAGATGGTATCGCGAATCCTGTATAGCAACCCACCGGGCCTGGAAGCTCTCATGGACATGAGGACCCGAAGACCGGCACCGGCGGAGGACGACTGGCGAAAGGACCCCGAGACCCCCTTTGTCCCCATATACACTCTTATGGATAAAATAGACATGGACAAGACATTTGAAGGGATACGCTTCCTGGCCAGTATGGGATACGATTGGCGGGCAAACACGATGCGAATGCTCGAGCAGACGCTGCGCCTAGACCTCTGCAGTGCCTTTTTGAATCCCGAGGAGAGCGACGACGAAGACGATAACGAGAAGATGTTCCCGGCTGCGTACTCTTTCCACTTTGGGATTACGAAGATGACGCGGTTGGGACGTGACAGTTACATAACCTGTAATTTGGCGATAGAGCTGATCTGGCCGCTCCTGGTCCCCGAGTACAGCCAAAGCGAGAAGCTGACAGTCTCGTTCCTGATCGCCTCGACTCTGATCCACGAGTTGGCGGTGAGTATGCGAGGCGCATCCTAGCACCGAATTCCCCAAAGCAGACGCGCATGGTGAGAATCCACGTCGCTGACATTAGCCTAGCACGCTGTCAACGATGCACATAATGCCCTCACCACCGAAATGTGGGCCCAGCCCCTAGGCCAGAACCCGGAAATCACCGAAGCGCTCCTCAAGCTCGGCCACGAGTTATGGGACTTCACGAACCTAATGTCGGAACCCATATTCGAGGGTATGCCGACACAGGAATCGGGCTTCGATGTGGAGAAGTCGCTCTGGGGTTTCATCGCGGTCAATCTGCTGAGCACGGCGGACGGTCACTCCCGCCACATGGTATGCTCTCCGCTGGTGTTGCTCGCCAGCTCCTGGCCGCGGGTGAAGTTTCCGGGGTCTAAGGGCATCCTCGGTGGCACGGCACACCCGGGCTTTATTCATAGCACGCTGATCCCCATCAGCTACCTGGCCCGCTTCTTCCAACAGCGCTTCTGGGACACCGAGTTCAAGACGTATGGACATGAAGCCCTCAAGTTTCCCCATAACTCCGACTCGGTAAAGAGCTCGATATTACCAGACTGGCTACCTCCAAGGGCCAGAATCATTTTCGGTGACACGGAGCACGCCTGGATGACCTTCGTGGTCGATGTTCTCCTCAGCAACAATTACACCAGCATAGCCAGTTATCTCCACGCCCTGTCGACGGAGATAGCACAGGTTGACGCGTTCGATCTGCGCTGGCGCCACGAAACCGCGACGTGGGGAAATCGAACGCTCTTCCCGCTCAGCGGCGCCCTTGTGGAGCTATCAGAACTGGAGACAGAAAGTACTGATCTCGAGATGTTCTCCCAGGCTTCTGTAGAGAATAAGATGAATATCTACCAGGGATATCTCAACGCGACTCAAAAGAACCCGATGGAGTACCCTGCGTGGGAAGCCTGGGTGGGGAGCCAGTGGGACGAGATGTACCGCGATGGCGGTTCGCTGATGCGGTGCTTGAAGAGGACGATGTCGTTCGTGGTGCAGGATATAGCCTACATGGAGCGGATGATATTCGACTTCCTCGCGCTAGACATGACCTCTCGATCGTATTTCTACGGGTTAGAAGCCCGAAAGAACTACATCGGCATGGCCCAGGCGCGCATCATGCGCTTCTACAACGACATCACCTGGATCGTCGAGTTCATCCAGGCGATCTCCTTGCGGCCCGCCATGCGGCCCATCCTGACCCAGTGGCAGCGCTGGGAGAAGACGTACCGCGCCTGCAGCGTGAGGTACCGCATGCTGATAGATATGCTCGACCACCAAGACCAGCTCCAGCCGGATGACCTGCGCTGGCGGCGTCGGTTCCCGTCGATATCGTCGGCCAGCCTGCGGAGCCGCGTCCAGCGCACGCGCGACCTTGCCAAGCACGAGTACGCGCGACTGGACCCGCGCATCCGCGAAGTCGTTGACGATTACGAGGTGTTCGCGCGCCAGGCGAAAGAGGCGGTGGGGTTGCCGCCCCCCCTCAGCGGCGAGCAGGAAGACACGGGAGTCGACCATGTGCAGAGAGTTCTGGAAGAGGCCTGGAAGGCGCACGGGATCATCGACCCGTCCATCGACCCTGGCCCGGGCCTTTTTACGTTGAAGCCGGCGACCAAGGGGGCGTCGCGGAGACAGTCACAGTCTCTCGCGAGGCCTAAGTCGTCCTTGGAATCGTGGTCGGCATCAGGGTTGGCGGGTAGATGGGCGAGGAGGTTGTCCAAGAACCCCCCCGTTCAGAGTTCAGGCGGCAAGGACGATCGGCGTGACAGCAACGTCGTCTTCGGCTGGACGAGCCGGCTCAACCCACCCAGGTCGGTGTGGAGACGGCACGTTCGGCGGGGGAGCGGCAGGGTACCCGTGGGCAGTAGCGGTAGCGGAATGGGTAGCGGCGGCCGGCGACCGTCGCCAGCGCCGGCGGGTCCGACGCGAGGCGGCCGGGTGGAGCGCCGGGCGCGGCCCTGGGCACGTTACGCCAACATCGGGGCCGACGAAGTGGGGTCGGCCTTTCTCAGGGGGGCTCAGAAGGTGGGGGCGCTCGAGGAGATCGCCAGGCTCGGCGTGCCGGGAAGCACGATCGCGGAGCTGCTGGCGCAGGGCTCGTTCGGGGGCGGGACGCCGTTCTCGCGGGTTGGCCCACAGTTCGGCGCGGCGGTGGGCGAGCCCGCCAAAGGCGCCTTCCCGCAGCCGCCGCCACCGGAGTCGTGGGGCCTGCGCATGTTCCCCAACGGCTACTCGACCGTCGACACGCTGACCTCGGACATTGAGGCCCACAACATCAACCAGGTGGCGGCGAGGATCCTCGGCGGCGTCTGGCTCGGCGGCGACGGCGCGCCGCTCTACCAGTCGTCCGAGCCGTATCGCGAGCCGGCGCGGCGCCGGTCGAGCGTCGACTTGTCCGAGGAGGAATCTGGGCGGCCGTTCGGCCTTCTCCCCTTGGCGTTGAGAGACCTCGATCCTACCGATTGGATAGACGAGAGCTGATCTGGCCGATAGGCGCCAGGGCTTAGGAGTGGGAGGCACAGCTGGGCGGTCGGACAAGAATTGTATGGCTGGCTGGTGGCGAGTGACGTGGGCAGTGAGAAGGAGCCCGTCTAGGAGGTAAGCGGGTATACGTGAACGGCGGTGAAGAGGCGTCGATCGGTGTTTTTCCCATGTCGATCTACTAAGAGCTGGAGGGTTGTCTAGGAGGCGTACGGCTTTGGCGATGTGTTTGGTTGTATATGTGTAGTGTTTGGGATGTAGGAAGAAAGAATAAGCAGTTGTAGTTGTTATCTAAACAGCTTGAATCATACAGGCTTGCTGGATTAATCAGCTGCCCCAGGGGTAACGTGGCACGATGTGATGAGGACTTAAGCGTGCAAGGCTACGACGAAAAGCCCCTGTGACTAGGTACGTACTCGCAATAACGAATAAGGGGCAGAAGGGGGAATACAGACCATATGGGAACCGAGAATGCGGAGCAACAGAATGCGAAGAGCTCTGCCTAGTTCAGGCCTACATTACAAACAGCGTGGTGGTCGGCGCCTGTATGTCTTCCGGAAACCCTACCTAGAATTGGCATCATCCAATTCTTCCCAGCGCTAGGAATTACGCAGTCATACATGCCGAGGGCACCCTTGGTTTCCTAGGAGACTGCGGAATGGGGACCGCCGGCACGGTCCGAGATGAGCACAGTCAGAGCACGTCGTAGTCCCCGCTGATTCGGTTTGCCTTCGAAAGGCCTAAAAGGGGTTCGGCGTCCCATATATTCTACAACGGGTATAATAAGTCTGCTCAAACAGTAGGCGCTCACCAAAAAAAAAAAAAAAAACCGGCTACGCCTCATCACGAACCTTTCAATCCTCCGGGCGCCTCTGCCTCCTCAAGCTCTTTCCGTCGAGCTAGCTCCCGCCGTAGTTGGTCCGAGGGACTGGGTGTCTTATCATCGGTAGCCGCACTGGCTTCCTGAGGCGGTTTTCTGTAATTGGTAGTCTCGTAGTGTAATTTGACGAGAGGGTCGCTAAATATCATGGGATGAGTAGACTGGCGGAGCGCGAAGACCTGCGACCGGGGCACTGGCGGCAGGTCGGCAAGGGGGCTTGGTGGGGAGATGTCCAAGCTTGGCTCTAGGGGAGTGATCTTCGCCGGCGGGGATCGCTCCCAACCGGGGTGTAACGGGGCTAAAATCGGGCCTTGGGGTGGGAGAGGGCTCGGAGTCGCAAAAGCGAACTCGCTCCGGGGGAGCGCCTCTCTCGGGACGTTGAGGGGGACGGGCAGTGGAAGCTTGGGCCTGCCAACCAGCGAAGCGACACTACCGACTGGGATCCCATCGATTGTTTTCCGTTTTCGCTGACGAGGATTAACCTTGACGGCGGCCGTGATAGAGCTGGGCGGGTTATACGGCGACATCTGGCTCTTCCCATTCGGCGTTGCCAAGCCGTTGAGCTCCGCTAACCTCACAGGCGTCGGCGATTTACCCGTTCGCGCCAGCTCTTGTGCAGCTTTGGCGTATTGGCTCCGACTGTTGTATTTAGCCACCGGTTTCGTTGTAACGACCGACGTCGGGCGCATCTCAAATTCAGCAAGAACTGCTAGAGCTGCTGGAGCTGATTTCCTCGCTCTCTTCTTCTTCTTGACGGGCGGGTCGCGCTTAAGGGCTTCGGAAGGGGGGGGATCGCCCGGAGGAGACCGACGAGGAGGCGTATAACCCAGATTATCGAACGGACGATCACCGATCTTCGCTAGGGTTTGGAATATCTCCCAGACAACATACGCGCCGCATTGGTAGTCGTTCCTCATGGCGGCGGGATGCTTGGGTGGTGGTCGAGATTTGTCCGCTTCGGTCTTCCGCTGTCGCTTTTCCTCGAGGCTGTCTCGCTTCTTCTCGATAGCACTCTCGCGCCGTTTCGACATGCTCTCCTTCTTCTTCTCGGCTAGAGCCTCGCGCTTCTGCCTCTCGAGCTCAATCACTTCGCTTGACGACAACCAAAGCTGCGGTTTTCGATCCCTCAGATCGTCAACCCAGGCATCGCAGTCCCACTCTATCCAGTAGTCTATGATTTCGCCCCATACGCTCTCGGACGGCTTCGTCAAGTTGATGAAGACGACTTTGCCGCCCTTCTTATGCACAGCCTTGGAGAATTCCTTGACCATCACCTTGAGCCCGTGCACTTTGAGGCTCGTGCCCAGTATCAGGAGGAGATCCGGGCCGGCAGATAGGTCGTGTTGGACAATAGGGGAAATGAGATCAGACTGCGGATGTTCTTCTCCGTAGAGGACGATATCTGGGCGGAGCTTACCAACGCCTAGGGCTCTCTTACCCTTCTCCTGCCTTGCTGCGGTTGCCCCTGCGCAATGCGGGCATTCGGGCTGCTCGCCCAACATAGTACAAGACTCGCGATCTGCTTCATCCCAGTCACATAGCTTTCCACATACAAAGCAGCGGAGGGCATGCAGGGAGCCATGGAGAAACACACATTCGACACCTTTGTCTTGAGTCGCGGCCGGTCGAGTATGGATTCGTCCCGAGACGTCGGACCCCTGTGAGGGTTGTATGGGATCCACGTTAGCTGGGTCCTCTACACCAGTGATCACTTCAGAGTTTTCCTTGGAGTCCTTCTCAAGGCTGATCAATTGTTGTTTAGCAGACTTCCGCCTCCGATTGCCCGCACCACTCCTTAGATCGGTGCGAAGCCCGATTTTTTTCTCGATTTCGTCGATATTCTGCGTATATACCCTCGCAAGTTTTCCGGAATCTCTAATGTGGGCAATGAAGTGATGCGTCTTCGTCGGCTTCACATCCTTCACCTTCTGTCTCAAGGTCGTGGCAAATCGGTAGAAAACAGACGTCTTTAAGGGGTCAGCCCATATGTTGGAATCAAATAGATCCCGCCCCTTCATGTTGCGTATGCTGGGATTCGAAGTCTGGGAGGCGAGGAAGGAAGTTTGTGTCTCTTCGAAATCGGACATGTCGGAACTTCCAGTACTTTCTTGGAAACTGCCATCTATAGATGAATTGGTAATCTCGAAAGGGTCGAAGAGGATGGGCGGCGGCGATGATAGCGGCGATGAGCTGAAGGTTTCGGCGGGAAGAGCACTCGGGGTGGTTGCTCCTGTCGGGATGCCTTGAGAACCACTCGCGGTGGAGGGGCACGAGTCCTCAGTACGGGGAGACGCACTCGAAGACTGGGAAGATTGCGAGGCTAACAATGAGGCCTCGTCGCTGGTGGATGATTGTGCACACGTGGGTGCGAACGCTTGTATTATGTGTCGAGGCAATGGCGGTCGGAGCCCCGGCTGCGACCGGGCAAGTCTCTGAAGCGCTGCTTCAGAAGGGGTCACTGCGTCTCGCCTCACGGAACTGTCATCTATGGCATGCGGGGTGGGCTTTTGGACATCTGCATTAGCATGGTCGACCGGAGCGCTCGTTCTGCCACGAGTAGCAGAGCCGGTCGAGGAGGGTGTTGCTTTAGAAGTGGGCTCCTGTCCTGTCGAGGACTTTTCACTTGCATAAGATATCCTTCTTCTCTTTACCGGGCGGCCGCTTATGGCAAAACCTACGGCCTGCCCCTCGGTTTCTTTGTGACAACCCGCCTCGGCCCTTTCAAACTGGGCCTGGATCAGTGAGTAAAGCCCATTTTCGGAACGGAAGTCCTACACGACGACGAGTCAGCAACCCACGTCGCAGAAGCACGGCACAGACGCAAGTATACCGGAATGCCTGAATTGGTGCTTATGCCGGCACCGGTGATGATGACAACCTTCTTTGCCTTGCCGAGAGAGTCGGCCACATGCTGGAGGAGCTCCGAAGAGGCCGGTTTGACCTGGAGTGTCGGCATATCGACAAGTGAGCTGGCTGCGTGCGGGACAGGGACGGAGATGTCTTCCCAGCTATCCCGTCCCGCCCCTCCTCGGCGCAGCGCTTTAGCAAGGCTGAGCCCGCACAAATATCAGAAGCCGAAGAGGTCAAGTCCAGCGATGGGAGGGAATCGTATACGGTTCAAGGAGCGCGCGTGGGCATCGTGTCGTAACGATGGCGAGGTGCGTGTGGGTTCCGGGCACGATCCCAGGGGACAAAGACGCCCCAACAGCAGTAATTTGTCGAAGCTGACCCCCTCTTTCTTTTCCACCTGGCAATTCTCTATGCGATAGCGGCCGTGAATCCTAGCGGTCGCGACGGAAGGTCGGGTGGGTGCAGGGCGGGCGCATGGGTAGGCGGGTGGAGCGGAGCTGAAGAAGACGCGTCGGTACGCGTCGAATCCGATGCTGGCAATGCCTGACCGTGCCCGTCTCGCGGATAAATACCAACGAGGGTCTCAATGGCCCGGGATGGGAGCGCCTGTAGCATATATAACAGTTTCGCATACGCGGACGAGTTTGGTGAGCGGAGGGCGGGCAGCAGAGGAATGGAGGAGGGGAGAGAGAGGGTGTTGCGTGGTCTGGCTGACGGGATGGTCAGATGGTGGTGGATAGACGCCTCAGCACCACTAATCTCGACCTTGGGAGCCGGCAGTTTTTCCGACACGACCTGGCCCGGGGACGGGTTTGGGGAGGGGGTGGTGGTGGTGGGAGGTGGGCGGCGGGTTTCCCTAGCTAGACAAAAACAGAAGCCCAGTAATAAAAGGGCGATCGAGGCGGAATTGGAGCCAAAGAAACGACGTCTACACCTGCGTGTGGTTTTCGGTCGACGCAAGTAGAGGCAGACCTGGTAAAAGGCGTGAAGCAGACGGTACCAAGCCGTGCTACGCTAAGCTTAGGTAGGGAGGTAGCCAGGTAGCCAGGAAGCCAGGTTAAGAGGTGCCCAGAGGTGCCCAGGTGTATGAGTATGAGTACAGGCGATGCAGTCGAGAGGTACGGACTGGGGACGCAACCGAGTTCGGGATAACAGCACCAGGGGGTAGCGGAGAAGGCGAACCAGCAGCGCTGAGAAGCCGGGTGCCCAGCCAATCGAGACCACGGCCGCGCGCGAATCATCGAATCGTCGATATGTGTATACATATACCGCTCTAGGTACCTATACTGTGCAGGACCAAGGTAAAGGTACCTACCCAGCCTACTAATCGTAGATACCTACCTCATCCTAAGATGCCTACCTCTCCATAAGCTGGTGTGGGACCCGTAAACAACCACGTTCCCTTGCGCCCTCCATCTTTCCACCCATGGCTGCAGGTACTATGAGCTGACCTAGAGGTACTTGCCAGGAGGTAGGTAGGTAGGTACCTACACCTACGCCTATGGTGTGAGTCTTGACTCTAAGGTGCTAGTGCCGATAGGTTGCGCACAGGTACAGCAAGGGCTTATTCCAACCCATAGCCCGTACACAATCCGGCGATGGGTAGGGAAGGGCTTCGATGGTACCTTATGAGTACCTAAGGTACCTAAGGCATCTACCTACCTCTCTACCTTATAGGAGGCTGTTTCGATCTACCTAGGTAGGTAGGTACCTCATGAACAGCAGTTGAATCACCCAATAGCGGGCGCCTAAGACCCTATACTTAGAGACTATGCTCCACCCATCGCGAAGTACCCGCCTAATGTGCGGGACGGGACAATGCCGATGCGGGGAGCCACAACTAGAAGCACGGCGACGGGATGTCAGTGCCTATAACCTACCCTCCGCCCCCCCCAACTCAGTGCATGTTGAAGCTACGCATAGGTACCTAATCGCATATGTATCTATCGGCCTACTCGTAAACCACTCGCTAGGAGAATGGGGGCCTATTAAACCTCACCACGGAATGCAGGTACCTGGGTACGGCACCGTCCCGCTTCCTCTCAACTATCACCGCATCGTCGTTGGCGTTTTGGTCTCCGCCCCGAGCGACGGACACGCCGTGCCTGCGCAGACAGGCCTAGTAGGCGCCATATCCGTATCCGGCCGTGGAGCTAACGGAACAATCGACGGCGGGCCGCGGGGAGAAGCGAGGGAGAAACCGGAGGGAGGTACCTACAGGAGAAGCAGAGGGAGGAGGGAGACAAACAATATCTACAGCCAGACAGAATATCCCCCCCCCCCCTCTCTCTCTCTCTCTCTCTTTCGACACTTCCACCAGTCTTGCTTGATTCGTCGTCACCTTACCCAGTCGCGGCAAGGCAAGGTCACGGCTGAAACAGCTTCCCACGCCCTCTCCAGCGGCGACGACGATTCGCACGTCTATGAAGACCCGCAAATTGGCGTGTGCCATGGGGGCAGTCTACATCAACAAATCTCGGGTCGGCGCCGGGGATCTACCCTGCTCCCCGCTCTGCTGGCCTCTCGAATCCCCGGTTACTGGCTGGTCGGATCAGCTGGAATCCGAGCATGCCTACTCGCATTTCTTGATCTGCTGGCCAAGACACACCGCTCGCTACGGCACCGAAGTCTAGCCTGCCGGAACGCGCATGAGTATGCCTTGTCCCTCTCCCACGCTGCCGCGAGGTCGAATCTATGAGGGGTAGCGGCAGAACGCTGTGGCCAAACCGTAGTACATATGGACAGTTTGTCCAGCTCGTCTCGATCTTTCGCTCCGTATTTTCATATACGTAGCGTCAGTCATTCGTCAACTCAATCCTCCCGCCTCCTCGCCGTAGATTGAGATACCGACCTGACATATATTCTCTACGAAATTGCCTTAACCCATTAGCTCCATCGCCCTGCTTCTATTCATTCCGTACCACCCCATCGGACTACCCCTGACAAGGTTGGCACCCAGGGATCATGGGCCTACTGGGTTCGATAGGCTTCGCGGCCATCGCTGGGGCTCTTCTCATTGGTGTACGCCGAAGCTCTCTTTAACAGTGCTCCGTTTCGAGCACCGAGATGACGACCACATATGGGCCGTACAAAGCTAACTTGAACGCGCCTCAAACGTAGACCGCGCTCTATATCGCCGGTAACATATTCTACAACCTCTACTTGCATCCGCTCGCGTCTTTCCCCGGCCCGCTCCTTCGGCGCGCCACTCGGCTTTCCTGGACTGTTGCCTTGCTTCGCGGTAGGATCGTCTTCGATTCCGTCCGTATCCATAACAAATACGGCCCGGTCGTACGCGTCGCTCCGGATGAGCTGGCCTTTCTCGATCCCCGCGCCTGGCGGGACATAATGGGAGGTGGTGCTTCGGAGATTCCTAAGTGGTGTGTTGCGCGACGCTTTGAATTGTGCTCCGATCTCTGAATCGATCGCTTCACCAGCCACCCTTCTCCCCTCCCATCCCCCCCGTATGTCCAAGCTAATACCCTTCATGCCAGGCGTGGAATGTACGGCGTGCCCGCATTTCTTCCGCCACATATACAGAATACCATCGACAAGGACTATCACCGTTCTCTTCGCAGGACCTTAGCCCCGGGGTTCTCCGATGCTTCCTTGCGAGCGCAAGAACCCATGATGATCAAGTACGTGGACTTATTAATGCAGCGTTTGAGGGAGAAGTGCGCAGATGGCCCTATCAACTTAGAGCTATGGTTCCGATACGTTGTTTTCGACATCATCTGTGACCTCACCGTAGGCGAATCTTTTAGATGCCTCGAGAGCGACGGCCTACATCCGTGGATCATGGCCATGATCGATGGCGGGAAGCCGATGGGCTTCCTCACCGCGATCAACATGTACCCCGCCTTGACCGCGCTGCTGAATCCAATTTTAGGCATATCAGCAAGGGGCCTTGTGCACATTCTCAACGAAATGGTGAAGCCAATGGTAGAGAAGCGCCTCGCGGTTGGCGAACGGCCGGATCTCATTAACCCTCTCGTGCGCCTTCAAAATGGCGGCGTAAGTATCCTAACTACCACAAACCCATACAATAGGCACTGTTAACCAGATATTCCAAAGGAATCTTCGATGTCCGACCTTATCATCAACACTAATGTCATCGTGGGCGCTGGCGCAGAGACGAGTGCTGGAGCCCTAACTGCCGTCGCATCGCTGCTCATCGACAACCCCGACAGACTCGCGAAGCTCCAGTCGGAGGTCCGTTCCGCGTTCGAGGACGAGAGCCAGATCACAGCCGAAGCCGTCTCCCGCCTACCGTACCTCGTGGCTTGTTTAGACGAAGCGATGAGGCTATTTCCTCAGACTGGCTCTCCATCGCTGCGACTAACAGACAGGGACACTATTATCGCTGGAGTACACGTCCCGAAGAACGTTAGTAAAATACTACACCCCACGAAAGATGGCCAAACTGGGCCGGCTGATTCAAGGCGCAGACTGTCGTTGGCGTCTGGCCTTGGGCCATGTATCGCACCCCCACCCTGTGGACGGAACCCAATGAGTTTCGACCGGAACGGTTCACGGGGGATCCGAAATACGCGAACGATGTACGCGAAGCGTTCAAGCCTTTCTTCACCGGATCGAGAGACTGCATCGGGCAGAAGTACGTGCTAAGACGCCTCCCTCTGTCACGCCGGTGTACTAATGCTAGTGCGCAGCCTGGCCCTCATCGAAATGCGCCTCATTCTGGCTCGTATGGTGTTCAATTTCAATATGAAGAGGTCCAACGATCCAAATAGTCATAACTGGATCAGCAAGCAGAAGAATGCTTTCATCGTCTGGGATAAGACACCACTTCCGGTTCAACTCACGCCGGTTCGACAATGATAGTGCTTGGCGATTACAACGGGAGCCCGCTTCCACGAATTGTACCTAATCTACCTAACACCTGTTAATGAGGGATTTGAGGTATACCTTTTCCGGTAGCTCAGAGACATTCCTCTAGTTGCGTACAGCAGGGGGTTTCCAGCAGCCTATCTCATCTCGAGAGATAACAATTTGACGTAGAGCATAATATCGTCGTGCGCTGGGGCCAAGGCATCGATTGAATGAACTTCCACGTGAAACGTCTTCAACAATGCTTGTTCCGGAAATAGAATATACCGAGCCTACTCTTAGATCTACGTACCTAAATTCCCGTTATTTCTGCATCGATACATCACGCTATATTCCTCGGACCGATGATAACTCGCACCCAGGTCGACGGAGAGATTCCTCACCCCAGTACTTCAAGCAGCTTCGCGAAGTCGCCTATGGAACCAAGACCTGTCACGCAATCGTACCCCTTTACGCTCTGCCATCCGCGCACCCTATCCCTACCAAACACACAGTCTTGGCTCACACCCGCAGCCACGTCCACCAGCGCTTCACGCACGGGGTCCGAGTAAAGCGTCGGGTTGAGCCAGCCGGTGCTGTTCTTGCCGGCATTGAGCCGAGCGTCGTTGATCAACGCGACGAGAGCTGCGACGACGGGCGTGCTAGCGCTTGTACCGAGGACATCGGTCTCGTAGCCGCCGACCTCGATGACGTACCCCGTGCCGGCCGCGCTGACGTCGGGGAACGCGCGGCCGCTCGCGTTGTACAAGCCGCGGTGCGAGCCGTTGATGGCGGTGAGGTAGCCGTCGACGGCGGCTTGCTGCCACGCCGGCCGCGCGAAATAGTTGCTGAAGCCACCGGTGCTGAAGACGGCACCTTCGAAGGGCAGCCGGTTCCCTGTCGCGCCCACCGACGTCACGTACGGGCAGCTGGCCGGGAACGTCGGTAGGAACATGCGTCGCCTCTGCCCGTCGTTGCTGTAGCACTCGTTCTGCCCGATGCCGCTGGCGCCACCGTCGCCCGACCCCGAGAAGAAAGACACCCCACGCGCGGCCACGAGGGCAAACAGGTCGCACACGCGAAGAGCGTATGGGAGCGGCACGGACTGCTCGTCATCCGCATACGAGATGCTGACCACGTGGGGCAGGTCGTCGTCTCCGAGGTTGAGCAGGTACTGCAGGAACTCGAGATAGGGCTCGTTGTCGCTGCGGTTAGCCGGGATTGGATGGCCATTGTAGTCGATCTTCTCGCCGCGACCGCCGGTCGAGTAGTAGATGACGTTGGTTGGGTGGCCGATGGCGACGCCGTACTCGACGTCGAGGCTCGCCTCGAGCCCGGCACGCGAGGTCGGCGTGTTCGGCTGCGGGTTCGTCCCGTTGTTGACCGTGGCGACTGTGAAATTGTAGCCCTGCGCCGCGACCTCGGGCGCGTACCGGCCGATGAACGCGGCCACGTCGTCATACTTGATCCACTGCTCCAGGAATCCGGCAATGCCAAATCGGACACGCGATGAGGCGGGTGCCGTCGTGCCAGCGTACGTCACATTGTAGAGTTTCTTCAGGCACGCCGGGTTGACACCGGTCGGGCAGGGCTGCTCTTCTTCGTTCGCTGCCATGGCCGCCTTCCCTACGGGGAGGGTTTTCAACCTGTTCTGAGACGGTTGCATAAAGTTGGAGATGGGATAGACAAAGTCAACATGCCCCTCGAGGACTCGGGGTAACGAGTACGACAGTGCGCGCAGGACCGTGTGGGATCCCTGAAAGGAATACCGACCCAGGGAGGTGTTAAGGATCCTATTCACCTCGGCGACCGTCGCGGTAATGGTCACGATCGAGCCGTCAGCGATTACATTCCCAATCTTATTGGATCTGAGCCACTGCTGGACTAGATACTGGGACTTTTGATCGGGGGCTTCGTATGCCTTCGCCTCTTCCCTTGTCAAATGGTGGCCGTATTGGGCGTTGCTGGGATCACTGATTCGGTTGAGCCTGTCTTTCAGCTCGTTGATCCTGGGCTGCTTGAGCACAAGTGATAGTCGTATCGGCTCGCCCGCCTTTGCCGGTTCCTCGAATCTCCATCCCGACGGGAGCTCATGAACTACCTCGCGGGTAACCAGCGTCTCCGCGGCGGCGTGATATGACCATGCTCCAAGAAGAGCGCCCAGAAGCGCTAATCTCATAATGCGCGTTAGATCTGAGCCCCCAGGGCCCGCTCAAAGCAACAGAATAGAACAGCAGCCTTTGAGCCAGATAAACCGCGGACAGTCGTGTTCTATCTGTAACAGAGAATGCGCGAGCGCCATCAGAACCCCGGGCGAAGATGAAATATCCAGATGAGATAGAATCTTGCTCATCTACTCTGTCTTATTAAATAGGCTCTGAGGCATGGACTTCGGCACAGCTCGTCCAGGAGCAGCAGCGCTCGCATATACAACCGGTTTAGCCGGGGTTGGAAGTATACAAGCACTATCGATTCGGCGAACGATCTAGGCATCCTCGTGTGATTTTCAGCCTGGGATATACACGTTCCTGTGTAGTATCCGGAACTTACAAACAGCGCGGCGTGGTATCTGGCCTTGAAATTAGAAAGGTGGCGACGGAGCTACCACGAGATATCGACCGCTTCGGGAGATCCGATCTATAAATACGGCTGCCCAGAAGGCCAGAACTGTGCCATCGTGTACAAGCCAAGAGATGTGCCACCGTCTCGCTGTGGGTTGCTTTGCGCAAACAAAAAAAAAAATCAATTCGGCCCTATCGCGTTGGGTCGCGATGAGTGTTCGTCTGATCTCGAACGGAATCCGTTTTCGCAGCCTACCCTGTTCGCTAAAATGCTACGGACGCTCTCATCCCAGATCGAACTTCTCTCTGATCAATTCCTCGCTGAGCTTCCAGAGCCGCTCAGCTATCTTCGGGTCACGGGCGTGCTCCGCGGCAGGGAAAAATTGACAATCGGCTAAGTAAAGACCAGCGCGTTCTGGGACCATCATGAGCGACAGTTGCTAAAAGGAAAAAGCGACATATGAACCGACTTACCGTTGAGCGCTGGGTCTAGTGCGGCGACAAGACTTGTCGAAGCGCCCTCGTCAGGGGTTTTCCAGTATTTGGCTGTTTTCGCAATAGCTTCGGCCATCTCTGGATCGTGGTCTCGACCGAGATTGGTACTAACACCTATGACACTCCCCAAAATATCGCGTCAGAGAACGATTCGTATTCCAACTCTAAGCCGTGGTGCAAGAAAACACAATTCAAAGCGGCATTCATACTTCCCGGATGGACAGCATAGGACATGATCCCTTTGCTCTTCAAGTGCTCCTGAAGATAGAGAGTGAAAAGGATATTGGCCGTCTTGCTCTGCGCATAGGCAACGGTAGGCATATAACCGTCCTCGCAGACCCGCGAAAACGCAGGCGGCATGGGGGAGAATGGCTTCTCCTCGGGGGGTACCTCCTTGTTCTCGATATTATAGTCGTGGAAACGAATCGTAGACAGGCGATGGCCGTGGCTGGCGAGATTGACTATGCGAGTTGCCCCAGCGGGCTGGTCTTTGGCTGCTTTCTCTAGCAGCGGTAACAGCAGCTTCGTGAAGAGGAATGGGCCGATATGATTGGCGCCGAATTGCATCTCGATGCCCTCTACGGTCCAGCGGCGCGTATCATAAGTCACTCCAGCATTGTTTACCAGAATGTCCAGCTTCGAGATCAGGCCGGCAACCTCGACGGCCGCCTTGCGGATTGTCGCCTGAGAGGCTAAGTCTACCGTGACCGTCCGCACATCAACTCCCGGGTAGGATGCGCGAATCGACGACGCCACAGCCTCGAGCTTTTCCTTTGTCCTCGACGCCAAGATTAGGATGGCCGGCTTCTGGGATGCGAAGGCGAGAGCCGTGCCTGAGCCCACACCCTCGGGCGCGACACCTGTAACTAAGACTGCCGCGTAGTGTTATTGTTAGAGCGGAGAGAGCAGGATATCCGCGAGGGGCCAGCTGCTCACCGTTTTTGCCCTCAATTCCTTGTGCGTAGGCCTTGGCGACCTCGAGCGCGGAAGTGCTCTCGCCCCACGCTGGGTTCGAAGTCATACCGGATCGTGCGATGGCCGTGAGCTCATCAATGGAGTGGTTATGTGGCGTCCCGTCACGGGCTTACATAGACGTCGAACGACCGAAACGAGGGTGCGCAGCTATGATGCGCGGCTGGTTACTACCCGATCCTGACTCCCGCTACATCATTGCCGGGACACGCCTGTGACGAATTCGGGATCGTCGAGGCCATCGGCATCGCTGACAGCTCGCTTCGGGCATTCTGGGCCGAGGCTTGTCTCTCCAGTATAGCCTAAGGTCAATGAGCGAGGACAACGACGCAGAGCTTCCGCAGCAGCGCTCTCTCTCTACCCACTCCTGCTCGGCCAAACTATTGGGCGCTACCCCAACTCCATACGCTCCCACGATTGCCGGTGCCCCCCTGGTGCCTTGGCCCCGGATTCGGAAACGTGACGAGCGATAGTCTCTCCTCCGCTGCTTATAAAGATGGATCAAATCACCAATGTGAGCGCCCCCGCCCCCGCATCCAGAATGGGGTTGTCCTGGATAGAGCCGCTGGCTGGGCTTGGGTCGCAGCCCGGCATATTCAACTGTAGACGGCATCAAGACCCTATTGGTCGTCGGTTCACCCCTAAAGTAGCCCTCTCATCCAGTCGCGACTCTGGTATTCTAAGCCCTCTCTAACGACGGGACTCTCCATCATATCCTCGCACGCTCCGGGCCATTATTGCGCGGTATCTCGAATATCAAGATGGCAACCAACGGTCACACCGACGGCACGAACGGTGCATCGGAGCGACCTAAGACGGGCGTGAAGGTCATCGTCGTCGGAGCCGGTATGTATGGCACGAGCGTCGCATAAAACCCTCCGACACCATCTTCCAGCTCCTGGCCTCTCTAACCTTTCTTACCCCCTCCTCTCTTGCCAGGCTTCGGTGGTCTCGGAGCGGCGATAGAATGCCGCCGCCAAGGACACGATGTCGAGATCTACGAGGCCTTCCCTGAGCTTAAGGTACTCGGCGATATCATATCGTTCGGCCCCAACGCGGGCAGGATATTCCACCGCTGGTCCAACGGCGATGTAGCCCGGCGCATGCGGCCCCTGAGCATCGATCTGAGGCGGTACGGCTTCAACATCCACAAGTACGACACCGGCGAGATCGTCATCAATCAGAAGACGCCAGAGTACGCCGAGGACGCGCCGAACTTCAACGGCCACAGGGGCGAGCTGCACGAGGTAGTCTTCAACTACGCGAGAGACGATCTTAAAATACCGATCCACCTCGGCAACAAGATCTCGACGTACTTCGAGGACGAGAAAGAGTCGGGAATCGTGCTGGAAAGCGGGGAGAGAGTGAGTGCTCTGCGTAACCACGCGCAATTTTGGCGAGCGCCGTCCGCTGACAAAACGATGAGATTACCGCCGATGTAGTGATCGCGTCGGATGGGGTGCGGTCCAGGGCACGAAAGTCGGTCCTCGGCTACGAAGACAAGCCGAAGAGCAGCGGCTATGCCGTCTGGCGATCATGGTAATTGCGCATCCTCCGCTTGATTTCCTCGGACAACGGCGCAGTGTCTAATATGGCAATACCAGGTTCCCGAACAAGGACATGCTCGCGGATCCGGAGACTGCTCACTTCTGCAACAACGGCGACACGTTCAACGGCTGGATAGGGCCGGACATGCATTTCCTATTCAGCACGATCAAGAACGGCTCCGACTGCTGCTGGGTGCTGACGCACCCGGACTCGCACGACATCGACGAGTCGTGGAGCTTCCCGGGGAAGCTGTCGGAGGTGCAGGAGGCGGTTCGGGGCTGGGACCCGATGTGCGGCCGCATCATCGCGAAGACGCCGGAGGAGCGGCTGGTGGACTGGAAGCTGGTGTACCGCGACCCGCTGCCGACGTGGGTGAGCGCGGCGGGGCGGATCGTGCTGCTGGGCGACGCGGCGCACCCGTTCCTGCCGACGAGCGCGCAGGGGGCGGCGCAGGCGCTCGAGGACGGCGTGGCGATCGCGGTGTGCCTGCGGCGCGGCGGGCGGGCCGCCGTGCCGACGGCGGTGCGCGCGCACGAGCGCATCCGGTACGAGCGCGTGCGCCGCGTCCAGAAGACGGGCGAGACCACGCGCGAGATGTGGCACAAGACCGACTGGGACGCCGTCAGGGAGAACCCCGAGATCGTCCAGCTCCCGCGCCAGGCCTGGATCTTCGACTTCGACGTCGAGAAGGACGCCGAGGAGACGTACGACGACGTCGTCAAGGAGATCCTCGCCAAGGCGTAGATGTACCCGCTTAAGTATACTTGCAGACGCGCGTTAGATACAGGGGAAGTAAATTTCTCGTCCTTTTGCTCACTTGTTGCGAACCTGTAGAGTGTGATATTATCTGTCTATATGCTCCCAGCCTGCGCGGATTTCTAAGTGGCACTGAAAAGGGACATAATAGAAGCCCAGATCGTCTCGCACGGAGATACGCACAGAGGTGCGTGGTGTATGCGACAATGTTGGTGTTTTTAAACCGAGTATGATTTATAAAATCACTTCGAGGCTATCCTGGTGGTCGAATCGCTACGACTCGACTGGTAACCAGTCTCCTTCCACCCCTTCCCCCTTTCTCATCCCCCCTTTTCCCCGCGTAACACGCGCTGTCACGGAGCATAGCGTAACGTAAATAGAGAGACAGCTGCGAGCTTGGCCTTCCGGTGGAACAACGCCATTGTATGCCCAAACAGCGTCTACTCCTTCGCGCCTTTCTCGGCGCCGCCGTCGGCCTCCTCGTCGACGTCCTCGGGCAAGGGCTTCTCGCCGCTGACGTGCGCGCCCGTGCAGCGATACTTGGCGAACTTGCGGGCGGGGACGCGGGCTTCGAACTGCGGCGGAAGGGCGGTGGTTAGCGAGGCGGTCCTGTCGCCCGTCCGCGGGCCGACTTACCATCTCGTCGATCTCCTCCAGCGACCGGTCTTTGACCTCGGGCAGGTAGAAGTAGACCCAGAACGCGGTGACGAAGCACGCGCCCGTCCAGATGTACCCGTACTTGGGCCCCCAGTTGAGCGAGTCGGGGTTGATGAAGTAGGGTGCCGTGAATGCTGCGTTGTGTTATTCAGTGCTTCCAACGGTGGGGATTCTTGGGGGGGGGAGAAACTACTAAAGTCATGGAAAGGGGGGGAGAGTAAGCATACTGGTGAGCCACTGCGACTAGTTAGCTACCGATTCCCGAAAGGCGGCAAGAGTGGAAAATAGTAAGGGGGGAGGGGGGGGAGCTCACAGCAGAGAAGAAGCCGAGGCCGGTAGCGAGGCCGAAGGTGTGGGAGCGGAGGCGCTGGGAGGAGAGCTCGCCGCCGCAGAGCCAGGCGTAGGGGGCGATCAGGGAGTTGTAGGCGAAGAGGTAGACGACGCTGAGGCCGACGAGGGCCCTGCCGGAGCTCTGGGCGTTGGGGCGGACGGTGTAGACGATGGCGATGGCGAGCTGCGCGGCGCCGCACAGCGCGAAGCCGGCGATCATCATGCGCCGCCGCCGGCCGAACTTGGTGATGAGCAACGACGTCGCGAGCAGCGCCGCCGCCCCGACCCCCACCAGGATGCACGTGTTCTCGAACGCGTTGCCCACGTGCGCCATCTCGAAGAAGTACGTCCCGTACGCTGCGGCGCGCGCGCGGCGGGTCAGCGCAAAAAAAACAAGGGGGGTTAGAGGAGGGACTGCGGACATAAGATGAATATGGCGCCGGAGGCGGCCTGGCTGGTGAGGGCAGAGACGGCGATGATGGTGCGGCGGCGGTCGACGGGGGTCTTGAAGAGGCTGGCGTAGCCGAGGCCGGAGCCGAGGCTGGCCTCGGCGTCGAGGGCGGCCTGCATGTCGGCGAGCTCGCGGTCGACGGGCCAGGCGGCGGGGCGCAGCCAGCGCAGGGCGGTGGCGGCCTTGACGAGGTCGCCGCGGGCGGCGAGCCAGCGCGGCGACTCCGGCACGAAGAACAGCCCGATGCTCATCAACCCCGGCACGATGTGTACGATCCCCAGCGGAATCACGTACGCGCGCCGGTCCGGCAGCTTCGCCCCGAAGTTGTCCACGATCGTCCCGATGAGCGAGCCTGGGGCGTTAGCGGGACGAGGAGGAGCAGGAGGAGGGCGGTGGTGGTAGCCAGCCGGGGAAAGGAGTCGCCAGCCCGCTTACCGAAGGAAGTGCAGTACGTGACAAAGGAGATGCCTAGGCCTCGGTACCGGCTAGGGAGACTTTCCTATGGTATAGTGAGTAACTACCGGGGAGAAGACGGCCGTGAGCGGCGGCGGCGTAGTTTACCTGGATCTGTTTTGTGTGTTAGTTACTCTATACGTAGCGAGGAATGGACTGCGCGCGTTGCGAGAATGCGTCTTCTTTTTTTCTTGCTTCTATTTTCTTATGTCCTGCGAGAGGGAGAATAGACATGTTTGACAACCGTGTCTGCCTTGTAATAGTGAAAATCTAGATAGATATCCACAATGCTGGCGCGATCGGCTCTCGAGAAAGGGGGTTTGAAGGCGTTCGCGACTTACTACCCAGGAATTATCAGCATTTGCCAAGTAGTACCGCAGAGGGCTTGTTCAACGTACCATAGAGCTGGGAATGTGTCATCAGCAGGCCGTTCGCGAGTCCGATGATGACTCTTCCCGCGTACAGGCCTCCGATGTCCGTGCTGGTTTGCATGAGCGCGGTCGACGCGAAGACGGCGACCGCTGCTATCCACAGGGACAGCTTGCGGCCCACCCACTTCGCCGTGAAGCCGGCAGACGACGACGAGATGAAGGCGCCGAGGACCATCAGGGACGCGATGAGCTGCTGCCGGTCTGGCGGTATGTTGTAGCCTAGAGGCGTCGACGGGTCTTCGACTCCGAAGACCTTCACGCGCACGTGTAAGCGGAAGGGCGCTTGCTGGGCTCTTCGGGCACGCACGTCCGCCTCACCTGCAGGAACGGGACCATGGCCTGGAGACCGCCGATGATGCCAAAGTCGATGCCGTATTGGAAGGCGCCGAGGGACACGACGGCCATGGCGATCATGGCCTTCCAGTGGTCTTTCCACCCCAACGCCTGGTGCGGCTCATCCGACGACGGCGACATCTTGATCGTAAAGGGGGATATCGCACTGCTGTCTTCGGCAATGAGAAATGTGTTGTCTCTGAGGAGCAGGTGTTGAGGAAACCCAGTGCAAGACACCTCCGGCTTATGAAGAGAGAGACCGCGATCGACGTCCTTGGCCCCTTATCTGCCGTTGTGCATATGTCTACTCCCTGCTGCTCCCTGCCTCTCCCTCCTTCTCTCCCTCTCTCTCTCTCCCTATCTCTCCTTATCCTTCTCTATCTCTTCCTCTCTATCTATCCTAGTCGCCTTCTAGCAAAGTCAGCAACAGTACTATGCTATTCTGGAAGTTATCCCGCCCCCTGCCGTCCCCTACCGCGCCAGCACCGGGATGACTTATCAAGACCAGACACTAAAAACGCTGCGTTCCAACCCGAAAATCCGTTTTTTTTCCTCATCGAGCCATGCCACTCCCGTACCGTACCAGACCAGGCCCCCTTGCACTACCCGGAAAGTCCATAAGAACCATGTGGGATGCAGTATTGCCGGTCACTCTGCCGCAACCTCATCTTGGCGTAACACCATATCGGTTATCTACGATAGCGGACGTGAGGGGCCGCTCCCACATCGGCGCATTCTGATAACCGCGCGGAGATTATACGTGGCTGGAATCGATCTGACATCCCTGCTCTGTGTCATTATGCGTAATTCACGGTACGGTAGAGAGATAAGGCATAACAGTGGAGCGAGATGTTTACGAGAACTCTGGATGAGATCCGGTTATAGTCGCGATTATAGATCTAAGAGTAGCTAGTGCTGTATGACACTGTATAGGGTGTTAGTTGACACAATTAGTCATTCTCTTCACCTATTACTACTATATCGCCCTCTGTCGCTATAAGAGAGGACTAGCCGGCGCAGAGACGGTGTACGATGCGATGGCATAGGTATAATGGGGGGCAATATGCCGTGGCCATTTCCGCTCAGATAGGAATTAGGTAATAGTATATCGAAGGTCTTCACACTTGTGTCAACATATGTATGTGGTCATCCTTTTTCTGCTTCACTTCCAAGTCACTATTGATTGCCAAGTTTTGCGTTAGGTAGATACCTACAGAAACAGGACTAATTCTCATAATACGACACCGTATAGCCGTCGCCAGGGGGGACCCCTCCGCCTCCTCACAAGGCCGTTGGAAGGTGGTCTCCAATCACCTCTGGCTCATTTCGCGCGCTCGGCGCAACTACCGAGGGGATATCCTCTACGCCGTACAGATCCTCTTCCTCCTCGTGACGGCCAGCGCCCTGGGGAGGCGACTGCTCAGCTTGGACGTCGTCTTGGCCCGCAGCGTGCTCTGGGGACGGTGGAGCCTCCACAGCTGAGACACGAGGAGCTGGCCTGGGGTCTGCGTCCGGGGGAGGGGCCCCAGCTGGCTCCCCTCCCACGTCAGACTCCTCCTCCCTCTGGGCGTGATGTTCGGCTTTTTCGCGACGCAGCTTATGACCTATCCGGCTGAGCTTCCTGCGAACCCAGTCTCTAATCTTGTTGCCTTCGTCGAAAAACGAGGAGGCCATGGTGCCACTTTCCGAGCTCTTGTGGCTTTTAGGCTCGCTCAGGGGCCACGTCGACGGTGGCGCCTCCTGCTCCCCTTCGCCCCCTTCCGACCGAGTAGGAGTATCTCTACTGAGAGTGTCCTCGCTGCCGCTACCGCGACGAAGGTCGTCACCATTCTCCTTGTCTTTGGGTGCGCAATCCCCCATCTCGATATCGCATTCGGCGTGCTTTCTCAGGAACAGGATCTCCTTCACGACGAGTGCGCAGGCTACGCCTATGCTGACGAATAAGAGGGTGAGGAAAACGGCAACGGCTACGAGGCCCTGGGCCTTGACGTCCCCCTCACTTCCCGTTGCGCCACCGTCGATGCGTGCTCGGAGGTGCTCCATCGTTGCTAGACAATGACCACTCACCCTCCGGGCGAGAGGCGGTTCTAGTGTAGAAAGGTTCGGATAATCAGAATCTATGATGCGCGGCAGGGGGGGCGAGATTGCTGTAATTAATGGTTTTCTTCCGGCGCGGTTCCAGGGAGTGGCCTCCTAGTCGACAATGCTATTGATTGCGCACAGCTCCTCAATTTCTTTGTGGGAGCACGGCCTATCACCACGGATGAGCAACTGAAAGGACATGATAGATGCCCCATCGCCTAGACTGTTTCCAGACGCAGATGGCGATTGTTTTGTAGAACAAGACAACCAGCATTGGCCTTATGGCATCCGTGAAGATCCCCTTGCTATGTTTTGGCACTTGCCAGCCTGTACGAGGGGTGACAACGCGATCGCTACGAGTCAGGCTACGGTGCGAATAAGACATAAGCAAGACCACCGAGACAGGAGGCCTCGACGTACATTTGCACTGCACCGCACAGCACAGTTGGATGCCATCGTAGCTTCGTGGCGTACCTATACTCGAAATACCCAGGCATAACGGAGATACCCAGAGATGCTCAGAATAGACCGCAGGTCTTCCCCACCAACCCCGGATGGTATTACACCGCCTGTCCGCTTCCGCCTCGCTGCCCCTTCGTTTCTCGCTAGCATAGGGCGGTTGGGGTTATCTGCGGGTGCCGTGTGAGATATGGGGTCGTCTAACCGAAGTGAGGACGGAAAGAGACAGGGCTGCGTTAGGGGCCTGAGATGGAGGATCCCTCGCACACGGAAATCCGGGGGTCCGTGAAGCTGGTTTGGCCGGGATGGGGAGGCAAGCGTGTCGGCTCTTGCTAAGCCACTGCCTAGAGAATACCGCGAGGGTATGTCTGCCGTGCGCGAAGACGCCCTCGATGCCCTCGCGGCGTGACGCTTGGTGACGGAAAAGGGACGGAGACGGTTGGAAAGACGTTGCCGTGGCGGTCTTTAGTGGGCTCAGGTACTGGCTTAGCGCTATGTGTGATTCCTACAGAGAGCCCGGCGGCGCCCGAGCGCGGGGATGAGCCATGCCTTAGTAGGCAGCTATGCTGGGGGCTTCCTCGGCAAGAGAGACGAGGGTGTGTGTGTGTCCTACCTGTTATCGCTCGAAATTAATGCCTGAGGCACTCAGCTCGTTGGCGCAAAATCTCTCTCTCTACGTAGGCACCACCTATTCCTAGAGACGGGAGACAGGGGAAGAATAGAGAGAAAAAAACACCGAAGCTGGCTAAGACAGGATCCAGACCTGAGAGTGTAAAAGAGGATATAGGAGGTCATCGAGTGAATCGGACGGTAGGCTATTTGCAACCCTGGGTACAGGGACTTCCAGAGGTGGTATCTACCTAGATCTACCTAGGTACTCCAACAGAATATTCGTAGGTATATGTACTAGTAGGTACACGCGGTTTATACTTCACCTTCGAATCCGGCTTGCCTTATCGATAAGCCGAAGCTCAGTTTGGGGAATCCGTCTTCGGCAGCGACGTCAAACTCAATGGAAGCCACGAGCAAGCTGGAAGAGGAATCCAACCGAAATCATCAACGGCTCAACCTCCTCCTCCTCCTCCTCCTCCTCCTCCTCCTCCTAACCCATCTCCCAACCATCTCCTGTCTTCAGCAATAAATACGCTCGCCCACAGTCTCTACAAATACGCGCGTCGCCATCTTCCGTCCTCGCTGCCATCACCCGCCCCTCCTCAGCAAGGCACGCCCCGCCTCCCCGGGCCACTCCGCCCTGCGAACCACATTCGGCACATGTTCCGTCCCGCCGCTAGGATGGCTTCCCACTCGGTTTCCGAGATGCTGCCGGTCAGCCTCCTCTACAAGCAGGGAGAGCTCCGCCCTTCCCGACTCCCACCCATCCCAGGCGCATCGTCGGCGCATAACCACCGCATCAGTCTGCACCGCGGCGACATTACCAAGTTGTCTGTCGACGCCATCGTGAACGCCGCCAATAGCTCTCTCCTCGGCGGCGGCGGCGTCGACGGTGCCATCCATCGCGCCGCCGGCCCCGAGTTGCGCCAGGAGTGCCAGACCCTCGGCGGTTGCCGCACCGGATCGGCCAAGATCACCGGCGCCTACCAACTACCGTGCAAGAAGGTCATCCATGCCGTCGGGCCCATCTACAACCAGCAGGACCCCGCCGGCAGCGAGGCCTACCTCCGGAGCTGCTACGATACCAGCCTCCGGATCGCCGTCGAGAACAACCTCGAGACCATCGCCTTCAGCGCCATCAGCACCGGCGTCTACGGCTACCCCAGCATGGACGCCGCGCATATCGCATGCGACACCGTCCGGAAGTTCCTGGATAGCGACGCTGGCGCGACGCTACAAACGATCGTCTTCGTCACCTTTGAGCGGAAGGATGTGGATGCTTACCGTATTATCATACCGTGAGTTTCTACTACTCCTGCCCCCTTTTTTCTCACCACCGCTTGCTCGCTTTCACTTCTCATCGCGTCTCCGTGAATGACTTTTTCCCCCGCCTGCTAACCGATTGCCCTCATTTGATATAGCCGACATTTCACTCCTGCGACTGACGGCGCATAATCCCCTTAAGCGCGCGACAGAAGGTGAGACCCAGGATCTGAGGCGCTTCTAAAAAAGGTTGCACGCTTTTTTTCATTCCGAGGTAGCAGTGCTTTTATATTACTAGCAAGGAGTAGGCAGGCATTCGGGCGCATTTACGTACACGCACGTCTCCGTGCCACTCCTTGCCTAGCTACCTAACGCTAAACACCATTCTACTGCTTTGTAATTTGCTACACCTATACGGTCGTTCCATGCTTGTGAGCCAAGAGGATCGAGTGCAGTAGCAATGGTTAGGACATGGCTTTCCTGGGGGGGGTTTATAAAATAAAATAGACGATGGGAGCTGTCTCAGAACAGATGGCTATGACGTGGTACAATATTACTAAGAGTTCATCCATTGCCACACACAAAAAATGCATACCGATCCCGATCACTTGCTATCGGGCCCGAAGAGTGCCTTCTCGGTGTCGTAGCCGTAGACCATCGGCATCTGCCAGTAGGGCTCCATGTCGCCCTTGGACGCCCCCCACGCGCCCTCGAGCACCTCGACGATCTCGTCGTCGAGCGGGCCCTTCTCGAGGTAGCTGAGGTTGTCGGTGAGCTGGTGGAGGTTCGAGAAGCCGATGGCGACGCCGGAGGCCGCGCCCAGTCGTGCCGCGCGCACGTCGTCGCGATCTCGGCCACCTCGAACGCCGCATAGCTGCCGAGAGCGTCCGCGCGAACGGCACCGAACGGTCCTAACCCGGTCCGACGGTCGCTGCCACGTTAGCGGTGGCGGGAAGGGGGGACTAGACCCCCTCTCCCTTTCCATCAAGAGAATGAGAGGCAAAAAATAGAAACGCAAGGATGAAAACGAAAGAAACTCCTCATGGAACGCCTGTCTTATCTTACAGGCGAGTAGAGGTAAAATATCTGCGCTCGCGCGTCGGCCAGTAGCATCGAAGCCGCTCCTCAGCCCGGGGGTCCCAAGTACGTCTACGGAGTCGGCACCCAACACCCTGAGGCTGGTCTCGAACGCGCGCGTCAGCGCCTCGTGCTCTTGGGAGCCGGCGGGGAGCGGCCAGACTTTGGTGACGATGGAGAGCCCGCGCTCCTTCCAGACAGCCTGGCGCGTGAAGCCCTCCTGCTGGCCGCCGACGTACAAGCGCGCCGTGTCGGACTCGCGGAAGCGGAGGACCCAGAGGTTGTATAGACACGACCAGTTTGAATAGTAGCCGAGTGGGGAGGGGAGAGGAGAGGAGACGCCAGCATAACTAAGCACATAGTAAGCATGGCAATGCGCTGTGTGGCTCTAGAGCCGCCGTGACCTGTATAGCCAGTTTGTTTAGGGTGTGGACAAAATCGATTCTAATGACTCATTCTCTAAACATAGGCTGGAGGCCTCTAGCGTTACAGTTGATTCTGCGTTCTCGGGTGTGCTGCTGTCATACCTATTTGGTATTAATAGGAGGGCCATTCGGGTTGAATCCATACCGAGTAATTTCCCATCTGCTATGACTTCGGTACTTAGCTGCAAGTTCCGGCAGTATTGCGAACTAGGGAAGTTTCGAGAGATAATATTTGGAAAACTAGGAGACAATGACAACTCGCTGTCATTGGCATTTTAATGAAGGGCGAACATCATAGGTCACCGTTTAATACTCTTAGGTAGGCCTAAATATCAAGATCTCTTTATTTAAAACAGATATGTATTATGAAGATTAGGAGCAGTTACCGGTAACGTCGTTAACAGGGCGTGGCAAGGAGGTGTTGAGGTTGTACGGTTTCATAGTGGTGAGTTACCAACGAATAAAGTCATACCTACGACAAATGCTACCTCATTCACTGGTTGATATGCTCGTTGAGCCACACAATTGACATAATTTCTCTTCACGTCCTATGTGAATATGCGGCTTACGTTACTCGTAGACCACCACGGGAGAGTATGAGAGATCAGGCCAGGATCTAGTCACCGCTGCAGTTGAACTCTGTCTATCAAGGTAAATATTGGGATAAAAGTGCGGTAGAGGCTGCGAGCTGCGTGACCTATTGAGGCAAAAAACCAAGAGGAATGAACGGGATAGGAAATTGAATCGTGCCTATATGACAATGTGAATGTGAGCTAGGACGGACGAAGGCGTTATGAAACACTATATAAGAGTCTTGACCCCTCGACGATTATCCCATCTCTTCTAACCAACAGTCCCGAGATCCAGACCGTCTGAGCATCTTCTTACCAACAAAACTCCCACCAATAGTACCGATAACGCCTGGGCATCTCCCTACAACAAATCCACGGAATTATGGCAGCTCCACAGAATCACCGCAATCAGTCCCAGACCATGGATACGCTAGATATTCAGGGGGCTATCGACGCCTACCGATACTGCGAATACGCACACCGGAAATACCTGGAGTTCGACATACCCGACCTCGAGGCGCATATCGAGGTCATAATCTACGCCCTCGCCAAATGCCTCAGGAACATATCGGGATTCGAGGATCGCGAAGAGGTCGGCTTCTACATCACGGAACTCGGAGGCTTCATGGGCCAGGCCAAGGCCGTGCTCATGCTGCTGCAGATAGTCACGGAACAGGAGAGGGAGAGGGAGGAGGAGGAGAGACGAGCACGGCCAGCCAACGGCAGTGGCCGGTCCAGGAGCCGACAGCCCACGAACCGACAGTCGGGCAGACAGCATTACAGTGGACGGCGTTCCGGGAATCTACGGTTTGGGAGACATTAGAGGAACAAATGGCTCTAGTTCCCCCGGCTATTAACCTCGACGAATCGCACCGTCCTGAGCCGCCGTCGTCGCCCGAGCCCACTATTACAGTACGGTGCGACGGGCTTGAGGGGCCACGACAACGCTTCTCTGGGCCGTAGCCGCAGCTTGCGTTGCTGCTACTCGTCACCACCGAACTGGTTAAACGTGATTTAAATTACTTACCGCTTGTGACGAAGCTTGGGTGGAGGAGAATCTGCTGCCCAAACCGACTGCTAGTTTTTGACTGCGAGACTAGCTAACACATAGAGCTCCCCGTTAGGATGAATCGAGCGTAGTTACCCCCGTCTGTGACTTATACGCATAGTAGATTGTGAATGTGATATGTCGTAACAGGTTGCATTATGATATGCTCCGAGATAGGCTGGTTGTGCCGGGACGGCCTACATCCGGAGGTCGATCTGCTTCCCGAGAAATACCGTAGGGAGCTCAAAGCGATGTCCCCCTAGCCTTGGCTAACAGTTAGGGTCATTTTCATTCTGTAGGCGTCGATATCGGAGTTGTGCATGGTGCACCGATATTCGTCTACGCCCTTCTGAGCTTGGCTTCGAGGGCTTCGCGGCGCGTAAATTGCATCAATGGACCCCTAGCCCTAATTATTATCCCCTATCCACTCTATAGTATGTGACTCAATAATCCCCGATGCTACCCGAAGACGCTCCACCGACCATACATACTGTGATCGCCGATGATAGCTCAGACAGAACGGTCCGAGTTCCACCAGAGAAATCTTTGATTTTCTAGGAATATATAACACACCCGAGCGCTCTGGCTGTAGTCGAGGCCGTTATTATCTAGTTACCTCTGTAAATCCATCCCCCGACTTTAGGATCGGTCACCGGAGCTGAGCATCAGCGACCGCGAGAGAAGCATGGATCAACGAAGCTGCGGCCCGCCCGCGTTCGGCCAGCGAATGCTGCAGCATTTCGACTTCCACCCGGGGTACCGCAACCTGAATCACGGTAGGTCGGCCCGTGCGCGGCGCTCTGGCGGCCGGCGAGCAGAGCGCAGTTTAACCGCGCGTACGTAGGCTCCTTCGGGGCGAGCCCGCGCGCCGTCCGGCAGCGGCTGCGCCACTACCAGGACCTGGCCGAGGCGCGGCCGGACCAGTTCATCCGGTACGACGCGCCGGACCTGCTCAACGAGTGCCGCGAGGCGCTGGCCCGCTTCGTCCACGCGCCGACGCCGACCGTCGTGCTCGTCCAGAACGCCACCACCGGCGTCAACGCCGTCCTGCGCGGCATCCCCTGGAGCGACGACGGCAGGGACGTCATCCTCTACTTCAACACCGTGTACGGCGCCTGCGGCAAGACCGTCGACTACATCGTCGACTCCGGCCGCGGCCACGTCTCCTCGCACGCGATACAGGTGACGTACCCGTGCGAGGACGGCGAGATCGTGGCCGCGCTGCGGGCGGCGGTGCAGGACTGCGCGGCGGCCGGGAAGCGCGCCCGGGTCTGCATGTTCGACACGGTGTCGAGCCTGCCGGGGGTGCGCTTCCCGTTCGAGGCGCTGGTGCAGGCCTGCCGGGAGGCGGGGGTGCTGAGCCTGGTGGACGGCGCGCAGGGCGTGGGGATGATCGAGATCGACCTGGCGGCGCTGGACCCGGACTTCTTCGTGTCGAACTGCCACAAGTGGTTGTTCGTGCCGCGGAGCTGCGCCGTGCTCTACGTGCCGCTGCGCAACCAGGCCCTCGTCGCCTCCTCCGTGCCCACCTCGCACGGCTACGTGCCCAAGGCCGGCGCCCGCTTCAACCCCCTGCCCAAGAGCAACCCGTCCGCCTTCGTCAACAACTTCCAATTCCTCGGCACCCTCGACACCAGCGCCTACTTCTGCGTCCGCGACGCCCTCCTCTGGCGCGAGCAGGTCCTCGGCGGCGAGGGCAGGATCCGAGAGTACACGCAGACGCTGGCCTGCGAGGGCGGCAAGAAGATAGCGCAGATCCTCGGGACCGAGGTCATGGAAAACCAGTCTGGCACCTTGTCGCGGTGCGCGATGACGAACGTCGCTCTGCCCCTCAGCCTGGAAGAAGCGTCCGAGGCGTCGGAGTGGATGCAGGAGAGGATGGGCGAAGACTACGGCACGTTCATCCCGCTATTCGTGCATGGCGGCCGTCCGTGGGCGAGGGTGAGCGCCCAAGTTTACCTAGACCTCGACGACTTCGAGTGGGGTGGGCGGGTGCTTCTCGACCTTTGCGAAAGGGTCAAGAAAGGAGAGCATAAGAACACTCAAGCTGTAGAAGTGGGACCGTAGAAGAACTTGTTCCCCTATTTCTTTTGGCAATCGCGGGGTCTACGAGGCGAACTACCTAGGTAGCTAGTAGGAGGTGATATACAAGATGCCGACAAAGGTTAGAGAAACCCAGGTTCGACTGCCAAAAATAATACGGCCCAGTTTAGGTAGCGTTACCCCTATAGATATTTGTCGAAGAAGTCGGCGACCTGGTTGTAGCCTCTCTCGTACTCGGCCTTGTTCTTCTCGTCCGCCAAGTTGGAACGCGCCCCCATCCAACCGTGGAACATGGTCCCGTACGTCTCGACGACGCCGGTCTTCCCAAGCCTCGCGTAGATCTCCTTGTACTGCGCGACAACGTCGGCGGGCTCGTCGGACGAAGGGAGGCATATGTGCGGGGTGGTCAGGGCCTCGGCGTCCTCGGCCGCGAGGAGCCCGGGGTGGGCAGCGCCGGTAGCCTTGAAGAGGCGGCTGGGACCCTCGTTGGCCTTGCCGGAGACCAGCACGGCGACCTTGCCGCCCCAGCACAGGCCGAAGGCGCCCCAACGGTCGGTGGTGGAGGGCCAGCGCTCGGCGGCGGCGCGGCGCACGGCTAACAGCTTCTCGACGTTCTTGGGGAGAGCGGCCTGCTCGGCGCGGAACCGCGCGAAGGCCTCCTTCTTCTCGTCGGTGTCGGGCGGCAGCCACTCGTGCTGCGCGTACACGCCGGCGAAGAAGTCGGGCACGATGACCAGCGCGTCGAGCGCTGCCGACAGCCGGTCCGCCCCCTGCAGCGTCTGCGGCGACAGGCCGAACACGTCGTACAGGTCGATGATGGCGCGGGTAGCGGACGGCGGGCCGATGACGTCTGCGCGAGGGGTGAGCACTCTGCGGATTTATGTGTAGAGAGATGTATATATATAGATAGATCGATACAGATATAGATATAGATGTTTCCGTGCTTACAAGTTTTCAGGCCACCGACGGTTTCGTAGGTCCCCTTCGGGACGTAGTCCGAGGAGACGGGCGGGATTTCCGCGCACGCATCTCGAGACATGGTGCGTATCTCGGCACAGCGTGACTATTGTCGGGGTACTCGCAGCAAGTTTTAGGGGAGAGTTCTAGAAGGAAGCCCACGATCCGCCGGAGCCGATGGTGGTTTGGGGTTAGGTATATATCATGGTCGGCCTCGGTGCCATTCCCCGCCCTAGTGTCGTGATTGCGACTATCCTATCGCCGAGCCGGCGCGGCGAGACTTGCAGATAAGCGGTTTCGGCTCCGAACAAGTGGTCGCGGATCTAAGCTAGCCTGCCTCGACACTTCGAGAATGACGTTAGGCATGTAGATACAATGAAACAGCTTCGCTCAGCATTGAAATCCCTGCGGAGACAAGCTCGCGACGGTTTTCGTTTGTGTTTGCCTGTGTTTGGTTTGTGCCATTATTGTTGTTGGCGAGTCTCCGGGTCTGCCCACCACGGGCTAATATCAGCGACCGACGAGGTATTAACTCGGGATTTTAGCCCAGCAAGCGCCTCTACTCTACAGACAACGTGTAGAAGTGAGGACAAGTTGGCGGTGATGTCAGCTCTGTTACCTGTTGCCTGCTATTACCTATCTGTTATTACCTTAGGTACCTGCCTGTAAGTACCTAATACCTATAATTGGCATGGCGTCACCTGCCTCTTACGCAGGTTGGCAGTTGGCGGCGGGCCTCGCGCGCGGCGTTACACTTTCCCTATAACCATTGGCTGCGGAGGAGGGAGGATCGCGGTTCCAGCGCCTGTTGTAAACGCCCCAAGAGGTCGTGGCTTTCGTCCATGGCTGTGGTTACGTAGGTCCCTACCTGCCGTCTCGTCATATGGCAGGGACGTCGCGGACAGGAAAGCACCGCCGCAGAGTAAGAAGGAAGGAAGGAGACTGAAAACTGCCTGCCTTCGGTAGTTGAATCCTCGCGGGCAGAGGCAGGCAATACCTGCCTCTGCAGAATATCACCCAGCAACTGCCTGCCTGGCCTAACCTCATACTACCTCAGGCAGGTATCATCACATTATTATAGGATAGCTCGCGGGCGAGTAAATATTATCTCTCTATCGGTGGCCTGGCCAATATTGCCCCAACGGCGCGACAAACATGCACATAAAAATTCGTCGTGGGTTCGGGCCCCGTTGCTCACCTAGATATCAGAGTGCACACCCCTCTCCTCTCGCTCCCGTCAGGAACACACTCCTCCCCTCACTCTAGAAAGAAACACTCTCCTCTTCCCTCCTAGCTACCGTCAAGCCTCAGCTCCATCGCCACACGTTTCTCACCTCGAAAGGTCGTGTGCCAAGATGCTGGTTACGAAAGTAGTAGCCGCCGTCGCTGCCCTGCTCCCTACCGGTAAGCCCCCCAGAGACGCCACGCCTCCCAACATCTCGAGGGACCTGGTTATCTCTAACTCGGAGCGCCTAGCTGCGCATGCGGAGGGCCCCCTCTCGTCCTGTCCCAATGTACCGCCCATTCGCTACCCCTTTAATCTCGCCCCAGGTTGGTCCGCGACCAAGGTACTGGGCAAATTGACCTCGCCTCGAAGCTTGGTTGTTGATAGTGCTGGACGCCTCTTGATAGTTGAGCAGGGAGTTGGCGTCAGTCAGCACCTTGTAGACCCCGATGGCTGCGTGGCCGGCTCTCGAAATCTGATCTCGCTGCCTGCCCTGAGCCATGCGATCTATCTCGCCACGGATCAGAAGGTTCTATACGCAAGCTCGCCGACTACCGTATTCGCCTGGACCTATGACCCGACCTCGGGCGACGTAGGCGGATCCCCGCAGGTTGTTGTCAGGAGCATGAGCAAGGACGGGCACCAGTCTCGGTCGCTGATTATCCCGCCGGACCACCCGGAAATCCTGGTTGTGTCCCACGGCTCCGACAATAACATCGATCCCACCACCTCCAACCCTCTGACCGGACGCGCCATCGTCAAAGCCTTCAACATCACAACCTCCCCAAGCACTGGTTACAACTTTGTGTACGATGGCTGGTGGGTCGGGTACGGCCTACGAAATTCCCTCGGGCTGGCTTTAGACCGTAACAATATGTATGTGGCCCAAGCTAAGTAGCCAGCCTCACTCCGGCGCTATCCTCGTGGAGAAAACAAGACCTGCTAACTCGGAGTCCTAGGCTTTGGGCCGTAGAGAATAGCGCTAGACACCTTACTCGCGAGGTTCAGGGCAACGTGTCCGACATCAACCAGGGAAACCCAGCAGAGGAAATCAATTTTCTGGGCGACGTTTCCGTACTCCAGTACACGTGGTTTGGTTTCCCCGTGTGCTATACAGTCTGGACACCCAGTAAAGCCATCATGCGGAACGAGACAACCGAGTATGAAGTCGGCGATCAGTTCGTGCTAGCGCCCAACCCGTCGTTCCAAGACGATACATGCATCCAGATGTCTACGCCGCCAAAGCTGGGCCTTCCAGCGCATTCGGAGCCATATGATGCCAAGTTCGACGCCCCGAAATATGACAATCTATTCGTCACACTGCACGGAAGCTGGGATGTCTTTCCCTCTGTTGGGTACAAGCTCGTAGCTGTACCGTTCGGCTCCGGAGCAGGCGGCTTTTCTCCGGTGGCGCAGGTCACCAACACTTCGGGATATGTGGATATACTCTACCCATACAATGAAGGAAACTGCTCTTCCGGAAACTGTACGCGGCCTACGAGCATAGTCTTCGACGCAGCTGGGCGCCTGTACCTGACGAGCGATACTTCTGGGGAAGTATTCGTCCTCAAAGGTCCCGAGTAACGCCTCTCACCCATATCGCTCCGATAGCAAACTACCTTGTAACCTCGGATGGATCTACAGCAGGGACCGGGGGAAAGCAGGCTGAATCTAGCTAGCACTCTGGGTGTCCACGTATGTCTAGCACGCTTCCCGTGTAGTGTTCCATCACAGTCCATCTGTGTGGGGGATCAAATGAAATAAGTTAGTATGTCTTTCGACGAGGAAGAGCATAAGTATTAATTGGCAGATGAGGTTGAATCTTGTGATGGGGTTGTTTCGACGAACGTTCGCTGCTCGAGTTTCATGTACTTGCCAATTGTGGAGGCCTCGAAGTTCCTTAGGGGCAGTATAGTTAAGACGTCATAGAGAAATCAACTCCCATGTGGTATCAGTTGAACTAGCCTTCTCCATGCGAAAACGACCCGGTACAAGCTAGAAATCATGGAGTGGCTGACGTGACACTCTATATCTTCGGACATTCGGTCTTTGGTGCATTTGCTAGAACGAATATTCGCGTTCGCAATGGACGAGACAACAAAAAGCGTTGGGTCGAGTTCAAAGATTCGCTTGTATGTTAGCGATGGATTCCCGAACAGCCTCAAACTCTCTCCGGCGGTAATATGTGACTCTGGTTACAAGTTCTACGCACGGTTATCCCCGCGAGCCTTATCATCGACTCTGTCAATCTGCTCCACCTCTCCAAACGGTTCACCCTCCTTCCTGGTAATCGCCTCATCGAGCCTTTGAGCATCCTCGTTTCCGTGTAGCCCTATCTTGTACCATGGGAGCTCGAACAGGCGGTTCATGCTCTCGAGGGAGCGACCGGCGGTCTCGGGTACAAAGAACCAGACCCATATCCCACCGACAATAGTGGCGGCGGCGAAGAACCAGAACGTGCCCATCGGTGAGATGCCACCGTCTGCTCTCGGTAGGAGCATATTGGGCACGGCGCGCGCGTTGCCATACTGGTTCGCGAAGTGCAGCGTCATCGCGAACGAGGTTGCCAACGCGCGGATCCGCAACGGGAACAGCTCGGCGGTGAGGAGATACTGCATCGAGTTCCAACCCAGCGCCCAGCCGAAGCCCGAGACATAGATCATGGCGATAGCGCCACGGCTAGCTCCGGCTTCGGCGTCCGGTAGCACGTAGTCGTCCACCACGCCCAGTTCCGGCACCGCCGTGAGGAAACCGGCGACATAGACCATGGATAGAGCCTGGAGAGTGATGCCAAGGAGAAGAGCGCGCTTGCGCCCGATGACGTCGACGAGGAATAGGGCGCAAAGGATGGCCGCGACAAACTTGACGATTCCGAACACGGCGGTGATGAGAAGAGACTCGTTCTGGCCCGTGATGCCGAGGATCTTGAAAAGGTCGGGGGCGTACAGGGTGATAGACCCAGCGCCGGACCACTGGGACAAAAACTGCACCATCGCAGTGAGGTATAGACGGTAGAGGTTGCTAGGAATCAAGAGCGCCTCCTTGATAACCCCGTGCCAGCTGGTGCCCCTGGTGGCCTCGAGCTCTTCCTCGTGCGAAGCCCTGATGGCTGCGATCTCGGAAACGACGTAGGGGTCGTCGACGGGGAGATGGCGGATGTGAGCCATGGTCTCGACCGCCTGCTCGTGTTTGCCTTGCTTGATGAGGTAACGGGGCGACTCGTACTGGAAGAAGCTGAGGATGAAGATGATCCCCGAGAACATGATGTGCAGGCTCGTTGGCGCCAGCTAATAGATTGCCACAGAGTTAGCGGAGCCTCCCCGGCGAGGAATCAACTGGAGGCGACAACGTACCCATCGGACGTGAGTTTGGTCACCAAGGTTGATCTCGGCGCCGTAATTGGTAAAGTAGGCGAGGACGATGCCGACATACACGAAGCCCGTGAAGATGCACGTGCAGAGACCTCGGACGGAAGCTGGCGCAATCTCGGCGATCTAGAGACCCACGTACGTTAGCAACCCGCACGAACACCGAAACTCGAGATTTCTAATCTCTAGAGAAGCATAGACTCGAAGGATAGCTGCATACTACAAGTGCGTCAGCATTAACCGGCATCGGCGGAGGGCAGCATGAGAGACGTACCATAAACGGGGCCGACGACGGGGGTCTGGCCGACACCGAGACCGGCAATAAATCGACCGGCGTAAACAGCACCGAGATTTCCGCCATTCCCCATGAAGATAGCGATGCCCAGGATCCACAGAACGCACAGCTGCCGGGTGGCCCAGATTCTCCCGATGCGGTCGCAGATGAGGAAAGCGAAGAGAGCGCCGCCGACAGAGCCGATCTGGACCATGGCAGACACGTTGGCCTTGATGTTGGTCTGGTCGATCAGACTATAGGAGTCATAGTGGATGGTCCTCTGGAAGTCTCGAGAGTTGAACGCGCCGGAAATGAGGCCCTCATCGACGCCACGAGCGGCGCCAAGGAGGCCAAAAGAGATGACGGCGAACCATAGTCGCCAGTTGAAGACGTTCTTGGGCTCACCTAGGTCCTTGAGCTTGAAAATGTTGACGGGTTTCTTGACGCCTCCAGCCATTTTCGGTCCCTACGAGACAGACAGACAACCTGGGGAAGTACGGGGACCTAGAGAAGTTGAGCTCGAGAGAGAGACGAGACGTGGCTACGGATCTGTGAAACAAAGAGGTGGGCAGTGGCGCCTTAAATACAACGCCCTTGTCCGTTGTATCGTTCGTCCGCTCTCCGCCTCAAGCAGCACAACTTGGAGCGGCCAACGACAGACACAGACAGAGCCCATCAGAACGACCCTCAGGATAGAGCAAAGCCATAGGGCGCGCATGTGACTGAGACTCTTCAGTAAGCGGGTGAGCCCAGCAGGGATCAACATCCTGGATACCAGGTACGTGGGGACCCCGCGTCTTCCCGTCATTTTCCTTCTGTCCGTATCCCCGTCCTCTTCGGGCGGTGGCGTATAATAGGCAATACTTCCCCAGGAAATCATGCCTGGGTTAGGTACTCGGGGAGGGCAGCGCGTGCTAAGCCAGCCCTTGCCGAACGGACTTGGCCCGCCAACAACAGGCGACCAGAATGCCTACCTACCTACCTGCGGTAGGGATGATTGGGCACGCTGTCCCCGGTTGCGGGACACCTCAGGTATACTCAGGCGCCTGTGCGCTGTCAACTTACCCGAATTGTAAGGAGGTTAAGGACAGATGCCGGGGTTATCTCTTCTTCTGCTCCCCCACCAGCCGGGTCTCCTCCCCCGTCGCTAACCTAGACGGGGGGACGATATTAGGGCACGGCGTCCGCGACCACATACCTACCAAACTTGGGCCGGCTGCGCGTGCGCGTGCCTCCTCCCTCCTCCCCTGGGCGGAGATAGGATCGGGTGTCTACGGACGATCTAGACCAATGGTGAACAGAAACAAGCAAGAAGTCATACGAGCCGCATCAGCCGCCCTGTCGGGGTAATGTACCCGGAAGCAGTGATGTGGGTAGCGATGCAGCGAGAGAATCGCAACTCGAGCAGACGGAGGATTGGGGCTTGACACCTTCTTTCGCTGTCGGTGGCTGGTTGCTGGCAGCCGGTATTCGGTCTCCTCGACAGGGTCTCTCTCTCTCGGTTTGGTCCCCTCTCCCAGTGCCCCCTGGACCTCCTCCACCAGGGACGCGCGTGTGAGCGTGCCGTCGACCCGTTACAGGTAGTTACGCATACCTAAACAAACACGAACTACACGTACACACGATCGTCGCCAGACTCCTTACAGCTGAGATCCCAAAATCCGTCAATTGGCCTACCTAACTCGCGTCGCGGGGTAATAGCCCGAGGGCGAGTGCACGCGCGCAACACGTTTTTCCGGACAAGGAATCCCCTACCAGATCCAGCGACAACTCCTCCTCCTCCTCGAGAACGGTTGGTTCGCAAAAGGGGATTTGGGACCACGTCGCATCCCTGTTATATAAAAAATTGGCAATGCTTTAGCTGGACTTGGCCGTCGGGTTTACCTCGGGGTAAGCTTTGCTGGCCGGCACTCATCAGCAACGGCGGCTTGGTGTTTCTTGGTGTCTCTCGGCGCTTCTTGGTGCCAAGCTCCACGGGATCTCATGACGGGTAAAAATGTGTAAGAGGCGCGAGGACTTTGATCCCGAGAAGATGATGATGAAAATTGCTAAGACGGTTTTATCGGAGTACCCAGATGCGAGCTAGCGCATGAGCATCTACTGATGCGACAGCCAGCTGGATGCTCGCTCATATAATATGTACCTGCCTACCTACATATCGCCGTGCACGCGGCTCACCCATGTCATCCAGGATCAGGATATTTGCGTGCTTGGAGGGGAGGAGGTGCAAAAGTCTGGGCGTGAAATCACAGGACCGGGAAATGGCGATATTCTACCAGGAATCTGACGGGATATTCGATAGCTACCTGCCTACGTCTTACATGGAGGGACGCTGTCGCATCTCCCTTGGGCAATCGGGTCCAATGGCAAAGAGGGGGAAGTTTGGAGACGAGCCCACGAGGGGAACCCCTCCACGACGTTGCTCCGGGATCTAGCAGTGAGATCTCGAACAATGGTGTCATCTCGAGATAGCCGCAATGAGGTCAGGCTATTCCAGTCGTTGGATGGCCGCAACATTCGCACGGTAAGCTCTCTCTCTCCGTGTCTTTCTCTCTCTCTACCTCTGTCCTCTGACGCAACGCTGGCCCTCGCATCTTATCCCCTAAAACCGACGACAGCTCCGAGGATAGTCCGATATCAGGGTGAGGAGACAAAGGAAAAAAGCCAGAAAAGAGCAAGGATTCTTCGCTCGGCGCGTAGTATTTGCACGTACCTAACGCACACACTCGCTCACCTGGTCTGCGTGCTGAATTCCTTGTCAGGCATCCTGTCCTCACCTTTGCCACTATCACCAGCACCGCGGCCCCTCTCACCCCCGCAAGGCATCGGTAAGGGCGTGCTTTACGTCGTGCATAGGCAGGCAGATAATTAGCTGCCGTGCACGCCCAGACAGAAGGCATATAGCCTAGACGGGAACATCGACGATTCATTTCATCGCCGGCGTAACTCTCTCGTCCCATCACCGTCTAGAAATATCGCCTACGTATCCTCCCTTATTTCGTACCCCGCCAAACCCCAGATTCCCCGTCGAGTTATGTTCCACCGCATACCGCCAACATCGCAACTCTTGTATTTATTACCCTCTCGGGAGGAGACGAGACGATCTGGGGTATTGCGTTGGTTGTGGCGAATCGTGACACGAAATTAGTCCGTCTCTTCTCTCCCTTGCTTCGGCCGGCCTAGTCCAGAGTCTTGGGAGGTCTTGGCAGCCAAGCGGTGGCTGCAGAGCTCGTCCTCCGCACACTGCCCGCGAATAGCTATCTATCTGGCTACCTATTTGTGCCGTGGGAGACGGCACAAAGTAGGCCGCCATTTCGCATCGAGTTCGAGGCAGACAAGTAGGTAGGCGGGTAGATCGGCATGTTGGGTGGTGACCTGGAGAAACGATGCTTGTCCGCGTACGCAATTGTGGGTAGGTAATTATCTCGGGAAAAAGCGACAACACGCCTTTGCGGGCCAAGCGACCTTTTATCTCTGCGTTTCCGAGCGACAGGGACTTCTCTGCGCGTCCAAAAACCCATTGGCGGGCCCTACACACACCTAACACGGCACGCGGCGCACCCGTTGACAAGCCGGCTGTTGACAACTTGGCAAAAGCTTGCCTGCGGCGACTCCTCTTGGCGTGGGCCTCTAATTCTCCAAGGGATATATATATAACCGCAGACGGCGGGAGTCTAGCGTAGCGAAGACCACAGGATTCGAACTCGACGTTCCTCTCGTTCCTAACTTGTGGTTCTGTCTCGGATATCCCAGGCTTACACAAGAACACACACACCCACACGAGAAAGAAAGAAAAAGAAAAACAAGCAGAAGGGAAAGAGCACTGCGATGGCGGAGGGGCGAGGAGGTGCCCCGGGAAGAAGAGAATAGGTGAGAGAAATATCGTAGTTTAGAAAAGGCGTCATCGCATTCCAGCTCCATGCGAGTCGTAGGTAATCCTGGATGGCAATTCCACTCTCCCCCTGGTCTGCTGGTCCCAGCTGCCAAAGAAGGGACCTGCGCCGACCCAAATGCCACTCTGGTGCGGCTGGCCAGTCGGCTCCCGTTCGGTATGTTCTCGTTGCCGTCGCATGCGGCTGGGCCAACGGTCTCGTGAACGAAACACGAGCCCGTTGCGTGCATTGCGAGCGCGAGAGGGCCGGTGCTGCTACCGAACAGGTTAGACCTGTTCCAAATGCCGAGCCGGAATCGAGGCGTCGGCGGGTCTGAGTCGTCACCAGCCGCGACAGCATCCAGGGTCAGACATGAGGGAAGAGAAAATAAATAAATAAAAGGGATTGGAGGAGGGAAGAAAAAAAAGGGACAAAGGTGACGAATGTAATGGGAAGTACCTAAGGTATATCGTCCCGAGAGAGATACAGGTAGAGAGAGAGAGAGAGAGAGAGAGATGTCAGGCGGGCCGACTCTCTTCTCGCATCCCGCCCTTCCTCTTTGTCATCGGGCTGAAGAGTAGCATTGCTCGTTGTCCGAGTCTCGCTTACCAGCGTCATTGCTTGCCCCTCCCCTCCCTCTCTTTCTAGCTCGTCCTCGACCTCCTCCTCAGACGTGAGGTCCAGCGCGACAACATCCAGCAAACACAGCTACGATGGCTGTAACTTGGTGCCACCAGCGCAAGGACCCAGGGTTAGGACCCGATGACCATCTGTCTCGATTTGGAATGGGCAAGCGTCAGCTTAGCGATAGGCGTGTTTTCATCCGTTGCTTACCTCCACGGACGAGCTCTGGAGTATTATAGATGTGCGTGATGTAACCTAGCAAACCGGTGGGCATGCGGGTCGTGTTGGCGGGTAAGGACGCCTTTCTTGATTGTAGGCGGGCCAGAGAGAGAGAGAGAGGGAGGGAGAGGGGGAGAGGAAGAGGTGGAGAGATTCCCATGTGGCGTCGAATCACGGGCTTTCTTTTTCTTTCTCTTCTCTCGTTTTTTTTCTTCTTATTTTCCCTCCTCCTGCTCGTCTTATTTTCTCCCAGACGGCGGCTTTCACCTCCACTGCGATATTCCACGCCCCCATCTCCGAGACCCTCTACTGGCCCAATCACCATCGACGGAGCTTGCACAACTTGATCCCGGTGGCTCCATGGATGAGCTTCCTTTCCCCCGCAGCATCCAGTCATTATTATTCCTTGACCGCCCAGGGTATCCGAGGTTGCCCCAGACGTCGTCGAGATTGGGCACGAGGTTAGAGGAGGCAGAGGGCGGACCACATTGTATGGGACTGTACGATGGCACGCATGTATCAATGCGACGCGCGATGACCCGGACTCGGACCGGTTAACGAGCTGGGAGACACACTGCCTATAAACCGGAGTGATAGCCTGTTGTCGCTCCGCCATTTTGGTCCTCTCGACGCTGCCGTATTTCTTTCGAATCCATCCCCGGATTTGTTTATATACGGGGCGCCCCCCCCTCTCCCCTCGCTCCTCTCCGATCCGGTTCTTTGTGTGTTCTTCTTGAACGGGAGTACCCTTAGACTTGGACTTAGACCTACATTGACTCACACTGGGGAATTCGCTTGGGAGCACGCTTACCTACACCTCCCACACGCATACCTACCGATCTATAATACCATCCATCCTCACCACCACGATCTCCACCTGCCCCTTCGTCGTCAACCACATCGTATCCCTCTCCCATCCTGCCTGCGCCTTTCGATACGGTAGCCCTCGCCATTCTCAATGGCGACACACGTCGCCAACCAGGACGCGCCAGCGTCAGCTGGCGACTTCGACCCTAATTTCTACCCTCCATACCATGGAATGTCGGTTGGCCGGTACCTGGCAACACGCATCAGCTCGCTGAAGCCGCCGATGGGGAGAGCGCCCAACCCCATTCGCCTGCTTCGGATGGTGACTGCGCGCCAATGGTCTTTCTTTGGTGTCGCTTTCTTTGCCTGGGTATGTGAACAGCGGCATGGATACACCATTTCCGTGCTACAGAGCTTACCCCTCGTCTTCTCTCTCTGTCTCTCTGCCTGCCTACGATCTGTCATTTCTTCACTCTCACTCTCACCAAGTGTATCCCCGACATTGCGCTGAACGGCTGCTGACCATTTGGAAATAATAGACCTGGGACGCTTTCGATTTCTTCACCGTCTCGTTGACCGTTCGCGACTTGGCCGAGACCTTTGACAAGACCAATACCGATATCACCTGGGGCATCACTCTGGTGCTGATGTTCCGATCTGTCGGTTCCATTCTCTTCGGCATTGCGGCAGATCGCTACGGTCGGAAGTGGCCCTTTATCGTAAATAATATCCTCTTCATCGCGCTTGAATTGGTGAGTCCAGAAAGACAATATATGCGACTGCTCGATTTCATCCAATTTGATTTCCCAGAACTCATACCACACCATCTCAATCCACCTCATATACAGGCACCATCGCTTCGCAGAATAATCACATCACAGTCGCGTCGTGCCCAGCCTCTGTCTTGGATCTCTCAGATGGGAGTTGATTGGGGGACTCAACCGTCCCCCAAGACTTTAAGCCGCATCCACAGATCGGGCTGCGGATGCCATGCCAATGCCAATACCGATTCCCGCACTTGGCGATGCTTGGCGCAGTGTTGGCGAAAGCTTCGCCTGTCCCCTTCCCGGTCCCTCGTCTCCCCCGTCTACCCCCCTTCCCTCGCACATGCCACATGCATCCCTATATACCTATATATATATATATATATATAGCCTTATTGCCCCCTGGTATTATGTAGTGATACACTCCTCTCCCACCCCTCCACGCCGATTCCCGCTCGGTATCGTTTCGGCCTGCTGACGTCGTGAATGCAACAGGGAACCGGGTTTTGTAACACGTACGGCCAATTCCTCGCCTGTCGCGCCCTATTCGGCGTCGCGATGGGCGGCCTATACGGGAACGCCGCCGCGACCGCCCTCGAAGACCTCCCCAGCGAAACCAGGGGCCTCATGAGCGGCATCCTCCAGCAGGGTTACGCATTCGGCTATCTGCTTGCGACTGCATTCGCCCGCGGACTCGTCGACACCACGTCCCATGGGTGGCGCCCCTTGTTCTGGTTTGGCGCCTGCCCGCCTGTCATCTTCATCCTGTGGCGCCTGACGCTGCCCGAGACGGAGATGTACGAGCAGCAGCGGGAGTTGCGGCGCGCCAGCGGGAACGTCGGTAAGACCTTTCTTGAGGAGGGCAAGGTCGCGCTTAAGCACCACTGGCTGCTGCTCACGTACCTGGTGCTGCTCATGGCCGGCTTCAACTTCATGTCGCACGGCTCGCAGGATCTGTACCCGACGCTGCTGGAGAACCAGTTCAACTTCACGGCCAACCAGGTCACGGTCACGCAGGTGGTGGCGAACCTGGGCGCGATGACGGGCGGCGCCGCCGTTGGTTTCTACTCGCAGGTGGTGGGGCGGCGCTTCAGCATCATCGTGATGTGCGTCGTGGGCGGGGCGCTGCTGTACCCGTACACGTTCGTGTCGAACGAGCGGATCATCGCGGCGGCCTTCTTCGAGCAGTTCTGCGTGCAGGGGGCGTGGGGGGTGATCCCGGTGCACCTGATGGAGCTGTCGCCGGGGGCGTTCCGGACGTTCGTGGTGGGGACGAGCTACCAGCTGGGCAACCTGGTGTCGTCGGCGAGCTCGACGATCGAGGCGACGATCGGCGAGCGGTTCCCGCTGCCGCCGACGGAGCGCGGCGTCCGGCGCTACGACTACGGCACCGTCATCTGCATCTTCATGGGCTGCGTCTACGCCTACGTCATCCTGCTCACCCTGCTCGGCCCCGAGTACCGCGGCCGCGACATGGACGTGGCCCACGACGCCGACGCCGTCGAGGCCGCCGGCCGCCGCAACGCCGACAAGGTGGTGTCTGACTACGCGCACGAGCACGAGCACGAGCACGGGAACGGGCCCGACGCCGAGAAGGGGACCGCGAGTCACCTCCCGTAGGGCCGGGGTCGCCTTGGGCCTCGACGAGGTTGTGCGCTGGTCGTGGGGCCACTGGTCTTGCTATTGTCGGAGTCGGGAGTGTGTGCGGGGATCTGCTGTTACTTAGCGGGCTACTAGAGTGATGAGGAAGGGAAATGAGAGGAACGAAATTCCTAGCCCGTCCAATAGTCTTCGCATCCCACCCGTTCTTCTTGTGTTCGCTGTCGCTGTCAATGCCATTGTCGTAGTAGCAGTTGTTGCTGCTGGCTCCCCATCGAGTAGTTCACTTGGCTAGGTGTGCTTATCTCCCTGTGTAGTATCTCTCTGCGAGATCGCACGCGGCAATTGGGGCCACTTCTCTTGTACGATTACCCGGGAATGTCGAGAGTACGCGGACGCGGAGCAGCGAGAAAGGGAGACAGAGGCCGAAGTAGGACGGCGGCCCCGTTCGCGTCTGCGACACGGTGGACCGGCGACCGCGATCGAAGCTACGAGCGGCACTCGGGGCGGCCAGGCCTTGGTAGCGACGGCGAGGGCAAGTCGTCGCGATGTGTGAGCTACCATATATATATATATATATACATATACACAATATCTTGCCCGCATACCTACGAATTACAAACTAAGCCGCTCGCCTCACGGCTGTGAGGCTCATCTATGCAAGCCACTGGGACCAAGGGATAATCACCGAACGCGCGACCCTAGTACCCCTATTGCCCGTAGTAGGTGGTCGAGGCGTCAGGTAGGCGAGACACGTCTCCCGCGTCCTGCGAACTCCGTCTACGGAGGTTTCTCACCGTGTCGAGCCGTATCATAGGTATGCCGGTATTATCTACGACCAGTAGGTATCTCGACCCTTACCTACTATCCCTCGGTGTGCGTGTGCTGTTATCCCTTTCTGCTCCCGCCCGCGAAGCTACACCGTTGGGACGCCTGCTGCTCATTCTGCACAGCTGTTACCAGACCAGAGGAATCTGACTTCTACTTCTCATACATATATATCGTCGCACTAAATAACACGGTGTATTGTTGTTGCTCTACTCCCCATCCCACACCCGCACCTCACTCCCCTCCTCGGGTGGCGCACCACTGTGCTCCCTGGCTGTGTAATGCAAGCAACCTAGCCTCTCCCCCCCACTGGCCACCGCAGACAGATACCGCTCTGCGATTGGCCTCCGCCGCATACCGTATCCCGTGTCTCCAACAGCGCGGCACTCCATTATTCATGCGCGAGGGGGGGAGGATCGTCGGCAGCGCAGGGCTTCGTGCTCTGGCCTGACGTCACGCCAACTTCGCCCCGATGCCGTCATGGAGTCGTCTGCGTCCTGCTAATACTGTCGCTGGTGATGGCGCCGCGAATGCTCTCCTCTGTTCGATCCCTACTACACCTAACGCATGGATTGTTTCTTTCTTACTCTGTAGTTTGACCCAACTTTCATTACATCTGTAGATACATCGAAAACCCGGCGTTAAGCCAGCGAGAAAATCAATACCCATCACTTCCTCTGCGCCGGCACTATCAGCGGCGATGGACCTGCACATCCCGGGCCTGTTCGGCGGCTCCGCGCCCGGCCGCGGGCAGTGGACCTTGGAAGCGCCCGCGTCCGGCGGCGCGGCGACCCGCAACGACCCTGGGTTCCTGTCGAGCGACTTCCCGCGCGCGCCCCCGAGGCTGTACGTCACGGCCGAGAGCGACGACTTCGACCTGGCCGCCCTCGGCGACTGGCGCGGCGAGGGCTTCGACGTCGAGTACGTCCCCATGGGCCCCAGCGAGAACGCGTACCGCGAGACGGTGGAGGCGCTCAGTAAAAAGAAAATGGGTCCCTGCGAGACCTTCGGCATCGTCGGTGCGCGCCCCTTCTTCCTTTCTCTCCCTCTCTCACTCTGTCCCTCTCTTCTACGATCATACTGATTAACCCTCGACAGCCTACGGCGACGCCGCGAGCTTCTGCCTCGAGCACTTCCACGCGACCGCGGCGCGCAACCCGGAGTTCCGGCTGGCGTGCCTGATCGCGTACTATCCGGGGCGCATCCCGGACCCGCGCGCGGCGTTCCCGGGCGGCGTGCGGGCGCTCGTGCACCTGGCGGCGGGGAGCGAGGTGGACGTCGCGCGGCGCGGGCGCGCGCTGGGGCTCGAGGGCCCGCCGCGCGTCGTCCGCCGCGCCGTCGGCCGCGGGCTCGGCGCCGCCGGCGCCCTCCCCGACCACGCCTACCCCGCCTACGCCTACGCCGACGCCGCCCCCGGCTTCGCCGAGCGCGACCTCCCCCAGTTCGACCGCGTCGCCGCCGACCTCGCCTGGTCGCGCAGCCTGGCCGCCGCCCGCCGCGCCTTCCGCCTCGACGTTGATGTCGAGGAAGTCGTCGACCGGAATATCGAGGGTGAGCGCTGCGTCCCCCCTATCCCCCAACCTGCCTTCAATACTCTTACCTGTACCTTATATCTGTATGCCTATGTCTACGTTTTACCATGCTGACGCGGACCGTGATGCAGCCAAGTTCTTCCAACGGGACGCGGCGCAGACGATGGCGACGTACGGCGCGGGCGGGGTGCACGCAACGTATGTGCCGACGCTGACGGGGGGCGTGGGGCGGGGGGAGCTGGAGCGGTTCTACGGGGAGTTCTGGGCGGGGCGGGGCGGGACGCCGGGGTCGCTGCGGCTGCGGCTCCTGTCGCGGACGGCGTCGGCGGGCGGGCGCGTGGTCGACGAGACGCACGTGGCGCTGCGGCACACGGAGCCGGTGCCGTGGCTGCTGCCAGGCGTGCCGTCGACGGGGCGCCGCGTCGAGCTGGTCGTGGTGACCGTGGCCGCTGTGCGCGCCGGCCGCCTCTGCCACGAGCACGCCTACTGGGACCAGGCCAGCGTGCTCGCCCAGGTCGGCCTGCTCGACCCGCGCGCCGTGCCCGCGGCCTTCCGCGCCCGCGGCGTCGAGAGGCTGCCCGTCGTCGGCCGCCGCGCCGCGCGCAGCCTGCTGCGCGGTTATTGCGAGGGTGAGGAGGGCGGCGACGAGGGCGAGGCGACGAATGAGTTGATTGCGGAGTGGGATGACGATTTTGAGGAGGTGGAGGGGGAGGAGGAGAAAGAAGGGCGGGGTGAACAAGGCGGGGGTGAGGAGGGCGGGGAGGGCGAAGCCAAGGACGTTAATGGTCAGGCGGGGGAAGAGAGGATGCCGGAGGAGGCCCCGACGAAGGAGCTGAAAGGCAAGGAGCCCGAGAGGCTGAGGTCTCATCAAGCCCGAGTCGATGATGAGGAGGATGGAAGCAAGTAGCCCCTCCCTCTCGGCTCGTGTACCTATCTGGTCGTATGAATCCCTGTCGACGCAGGCTGCCATTACTACGCCGTGCTGCCCCCCTCTGGCCCTTGGAGGTGACACTCGAGGACACCAGCACCAGCCGCACCCACTTCAGCCCACTAGCTGTGGGGGGAAGGTAAACCCGCCCTCCCACATGGGATGGTGGACGAGAAGACGACAAGGGGGGGGGCGAAGTTGGCAGAAAGCCAAGACCCGCTGTCCCGGATAAAAATATCTACTCACTTCTCGTTTCGGACGACGTCTGCGCGTGCTGGCAGGGGAGAGCAGACGAAACGTGGTTGACAATGCCACGATGGGTCGCTTTCGAGGGCCACCCCTGCTGCCATCGTCGCCCTCATTCATGCACGCTTTCCACGCCCTGTTACAGACCGGGCAAGTGTGCTCAACTCTTGCTCGCACGCATTCGCTCAATAATCTCGCTAGCTTCGACGTCTCGCGCGCGTTGAGATGCGCGCGTTGAGCTCTTTGTCGTCTCGCGTGTCGGTACGCAGGCGAGCCGGTGCGGATAGGCGTCGCCGTGAAACCAGCGAGATGAGACTCTCGGGTATTACACGGCGGAGTCGCTGCGGTGTTCTCGACGATATAGGTATTATATATTTACAAATCAATCCCATCACGTCTCAGAGAGATGTCGTTGCTTATGTGCCTCTTGTCTTAGCCAATTGGTGGGCGAGACGAGACGGCCGACCCGTGCGTGTTTCCGCGCCGCGCATCAGATACCACGCCAAGGCTCGAGAATCCGAGGTCGCGAAACACACTCTACTTCATGCTACGAATCGAGTTCTGGTTGCTTCCCATGGTTGTCAATCAATCAATGTTGCGGTCAGTGTGGCCTGCTCAGTGAACCGAAATCGCAGGCAAGTGGTCTCTGGCTCTAGGAACCCGTTTCTGTAAATTCTGGTTTCTGAGAAGCTCAAGCTTTCAGTACCAGTCAAGTGTTTTGATAGAAACAACCCCCATACCTCGGCGTTAGGCCGTTTGATTTGCCTTGCCTCAAGGACCTGCGTTATCTTGGACGTGACGATTGCTGATATCATGCGCGAGATAGCTCTCGAAACCACGTCCGTGCCCTGATCAGGCCGCCCACGGCCTAACCGACAAGCTGCTCTTATGACGTTGCGAAAGCGCGAATAAATTTGGCAAGCTTCTCTGCACCCTCAAAAGGTACCGAGTTGTAGTTGCTTGCGCGCACTCCACCTTGCGAACGATGTCCCTTTAACCCAGTCAGCCCTAGGGCGATACCCTCCTCCAGAAAGGCTCTCTCTGCGGCCTCGATATCGTCACCCTTGGTAACCCTGAAGCAGATATTGACACGCGACCGCACTGCCTTGTTGGGAATGACCTGGTAGATCTCGGGAAAGTCCTCAATGGCATCATAAATAAGTTGAGCCTTCTTGTCAGATATAGCTTGCTGTCCTTCAACCTTGTTTGGGTATGTCTGCAGTAACTTTCGGAGAACCTGGCCTATAACGTACACACTAGTAATAGACTTAGTATTATCTCGGTTAGAAATATTAAATTAATCGTAACTTACTCGAAGATGCTTAATGTATTGTAAAGGCTATTATGTTTTGCAATAGTCTCGTATTGAAAGATGATCGGTGGAATTGGCAGACCCAGTTGTCTCATTAGACTTGCAGACGGTTGAGATGTGATAGGTGGTAAAAAGCTTCGCTTAATAACCACAACGGTAACACCGGTTGGACCGAGGTTCTTTTGGGCGCCAAAGAAGATAGCTGAGAAGTTCTTTACCGGAATCTTTTTCGTAAGGATATTCGAGCTCATGTCGGCAACAACAATTGGGCCCTTTCCATCAGGTCCCGGCTGAAGAGACTTAGGAAATTCAGGAAACTCAACCCCATCAACCGTCTCATTGGAGCAGAAATACACCAAGGCAGCATCCTTAGACAGCTTCCAGGTGCTCTCGTCCGGAATAGTTCCAAACTTACCGCCGTTTGTCTCACGGCTATCTGCCGCAATATTGACATGCTCTGGGCCAAAAAGCCGCTCGCCCTCAGCTGATGCTCTCTGTGACCAGCGGCCGGTAATCAGGTAATCGATCTTGAGATCCTTGTCCACGGCATCCTTGAGTTGCTGGATCGCTTTAGGGTCGGTGGGATCGCCTTCGATATCCCCAAAGATCTCTTGCTGCTTGCGGGAAACCCAGGCGCCAACAAAGTTATACGCTGTGGCAGAGAATTGTCCTGTGCCGCCGCCTTGCGTAAAGAGGATCTCGTAGTCGTCCGGGATATCAAGACAGGAGGCCAGATCAGCTTTAGCCCGACTGATTATATCGGCTGCGAGCTGCGAGCGGTGAGAGTGCTCGGCGAGGCCCAGGCCGGTGTCTTGATAGTTAAGGAGAGCCTTGGCAGCTTCCTCGAGGACATCGGTAGGTAGCAGAGCCGGACCTGCACCGAAAAAGGTGATATCTGATCTGGAGGGCATGACGGCTCTGCAGTATCTGGACTTGGATGTATCGTCGGGGTCCACGTTTTGGGGGGTGAGGGGTTTAAGGGTCTGTCGACCGAAGCTTGGAATTTTTCCTCCGACTGATGTTTTATTACTCGGCGCGGTTTCCGGCTGCGCTGTCGGACTTTCCCACGCGCCGCGTCTATTCCGCCATCGGATGTGCTTGTGCGCTAGCGCGGGACAGGTGGCGCCAGGTGCTGTCAGCTGTCTTAGTCATCGCCAACCGCTGGGTGCAAATCGTGCATCGTCCGCTAATCAGAACCAACAAGAATCAACAATCGTCCCAACAAGAACCAGACCCGCAATCCAACAGATTCGTTGCTGACCTCCTTGGATGGTGGCTGTTTTCCGACCTCCCCCTCACCGGGGATGGTGGCTGTTTGTAGCGCGCCCTCGGCTAGAGTTGAAGCTATTCAAAATGCAGCTGTGGGCGCAGTGCACACACTGGGTGCTAGCGCCTGGGCAAAGGTGTGCTTATGAGAGTGCTAATTCTGTGTAGGATCACGTGATAACAACACGGGCAGGCGGATTAGTCAGGAATACTCGATTCGTCTCCTGTAACACCGTCCTGTAACACCTGTCTCGGAGTCGGTAGCGTGTGCTGCGCGCTGCGACGGCGATCCTGAGGAGCTTGGCGCGACGTTAGGCGAAATCGAAACGCGAGTCCCGTCCGTCCATGTCCGTAATACCCGCCGACCCAGAAACTTCGCCGGGGTGTTCTCAGCTGGGTCTGGCCAGGCCAAGCCTTCCTCGACGGCACCCCCGTGCGCGATCTCGAGAGGCGACGTAGGCTTGCCAGCTCCGCAGAGAAACATCCCCATGTCTGCGAGGATGGCTGCATAGATCGGGCGCCAACAGATGCCAGACTAACTGCCGCGCGTGGTCCCGTGGGGAGAGGACCGGCGAGCCGAAGCCGGATCTGCAGGAGTTGACGTTTTACCACCCCTGACGATCGACGGCGCGAGGTCCAAGGCGGTGGAGCGTACGTGCGTTCATCGACTGATGGACCAGGCTCACATAGCCGCGACGGGAGTGCTAGTGCTGAAGATCGGTGATGATGATGCACGCTTGAGTCCTCGGCGGTTTGTGTGGAACAATGCGTGCAACCGCCTCTTCTCTCTTTTCTCTTGTATACCGAACCTAACGTACGCTTCTGCCCTGCGCGACCCAGTGCCGACCCTGCCGGATACGGCTCCGGGGTCTTTTTTCGGGTAACCTGTGAATTCGCAGACGGGTCGCCACTCTTGCATGGCAGATGGCATGGTGGATGGGGATGTATAATCATGGTGAGTTTACCGGTATTCGAGATGATCGCCTCCCACCCCCCATCCCTCTCCCTTCGCTTGGCCCTGCAATTATCTCTCCATGATCGACCAGCTTTGACACGGGGATTGCCTGGTGGCACTATGTATGTAAAAGACGGCCGTGCTACGGTAGAACCATCCAGTATCCATATGAGATGATTATCGCCAAGGGACGTAGATAAGTATTACAGCAGTGACCGAGAGTTACGCCTCGTTTTTTTTCTCCTCTTCTCTCACCACGTTCTTTTCTTCTCTGCTCGACGTCGACCGTCTAACTAGACACTGCCGGCAGTGTTGTCCTTTCTCTTTACTTCTTGTAATAGCCTTCAATCTCGTCGTTCTATTCGCATTATTACACTCGTTATTCTTTTGATTTAATTTCGATTTCATCTCGTTTACCGTCCCTCACATTCCGCCGTCACGATGGGTTTCTGGGTATTGGAAGATGTATACATGGACAGGCCGCCAGGGACCTCGAAGCTGGGCGAGGAGCAAGGGCCGTCCTTCGACGCAGGTCAGTTTGTCGCTATAGATCCGTTGTCTCGTAGCTAAAACACGGGCCTATAGCAAGCACTAGCGATTTGAAGAGAGATGGCGATATCATTCTCGTCCCGCAGCCGAGCGATTCGCCAAACGATCCGCTGAATGTCAGTGTCTTCCCTTCGCGTCGGACGCAGCAGGCGGTGGCCGGGGCTAATAATCGTGGCACGAGAGTAGTGGTCTCCAATGTGGAAGAATTCGATCTTGCTGATCTTGGCCTTCAGCTCCGGCGTTACGACTTCGTAAGTTGCTGTGCGTAGCGAAATCAACTCATCCGCAGATGGTCTAATAGTTAAATGCAGGCTCGGTCCCATGATCTCCCCCGGACTGATTCTCATCAGCGAGCAGTTCAATATCGACCCGGATACTGCGTCCACGTTCATGGTCGGGTCTATTCTGCTCTTTACTGGGTCTGCAACGTTCTTTACGGCCTCCGGTGCCAATGTCTGGGGAAAGCGGCCGTTCTTCGTCATCTCCACCTTATTGCTCCTTATCTCCAACATCTGGGGCACGTTTGCGGATGTAAGTCGAGTCACGGAGAGTTTTGCCCTCGCTTCCGCCAATGCTAACGATCGATATAATAGAGCTTCCCCTCGTTGGCAGCGATGCGCATCTTCCAGGGCATGGCCGCGGCCCCCTTGGAGACTCTAGTCACGTCTACGGTGTCTGACTTGTTCTTCGTCCATCAAAGAGGATTTCGTCTCTCCTTATGGGGTGTCATGCTGGGGGCTGGCGTGCTGATAGGGTACTTGCAATCGGATGAATCCCGCTTCCATTCCTGCTCGCTAACGTCGACGCAGCCAAATTATCGCCGGATTCATCATCGAGTCGCTTGGCGTCTCTGGAACGTTCGCGATCACAGCGCTCGTCTTCTGCTTGATCCTCCCCGCTATGTATTTCGTCGTCCTCGAGACGACTTATACGAAGCCGCGCGGCAACTTCGACAAACGCCCCGAGTCTCGCGCATCGTCGGTGGCTGACCTTAAGGGTGATGACCCAGCGAAAGAGCCCAGGGAGAGCTACAAGAGCCAGCTCCAAATCTACCGCGGTCGTCTGTCTGACGAGTCGTTCTGGAAGGGTGTGATCAAGCCATTCCCCCTAATATGCTTCCCCGCCGTCATCTTCTCGACCCTCGTCTACGGCTCTTTTTTCTGCTGGCTCCTGATGATCGGCGTTCTGTCTGTCACCGTCTTCTCGGCACCTCCGTACAGCCTCACGCCAGCCCAGATAGGGCTCACCAACGTCCCCCTGGCCATCGGTGCGCTCATCTTCTCGCCCCTCTCTGGGTGGATGTCAGACGCGATTCCGGTCTGGATGGCTAAGCGCAATAATGGGATCTACGAGCCCGAGTTCCGTCTTGTCCTGATGCTCATCGCCGTGCCCCTTTCCACGGCCGGCTTTATCGGATTCGGCGTCGCCGCTCAAGAGGGGTTGTCCCTGGTCTGGTGCTTAGTATGGATCACGATGCACTCCGTCGCAGTCCCGTTCGCCACGCAAGCCTCGATCAGTTACGTGATAGATTGCCACACCAAGGATGCTAACCAAGCCTTCGTCACCATCAATTTCGTGAAGGCGGTTATAAGCTTCGTCGCCTCCACCATCGGGAATGGACTAATGGCGAAAATGGGGCCGAGGAACTTATTTATAGGCATTGCCGGCTTGAATCTGGTGATCAGCCTCCTTACCATTCCGAGCTACGTTTTCGGTAAGAGGCTTAGAAGCTGGGTAAGTATCGTCTTCATGTATTCGATATGCTCGGGACTTTTTCTAACTCACTCTAGGTGGCACGGAGCGAATGGGCCAAAAAGATTTGAGAGTTTGACGATAAGAGTGCTCGGGTCGAGGTGGTTAGGTGTTTCTTGTCCATCGAGGGCAGGGCCCTGCGCTCGAATCGGTATGAAAATTGTGGAGGGTATTGTTAACAAGGGTTAATATGTCTCATCGGGTATATAATACATTAGACCGTCACTCGCCGTACCATACGGGAACCCTTGAAGTTGCAGGCCATGGCGTTCGTTTCTAAGCAGTGCACCTCATGCCTCCTCCTTAGAGCGCGAACTACCGACACAACCTTCCACATGGCGCGAAAATAAACACCGGAATCTAAGGACAAGATGACTAGTTACCATTCACTATGGGTACTAATATTTTACATGGACAGTGTTACTAGAAAAAGTCGAAACGACTTTCTTAGTCTCGTAATGAAGGGCTGTGGCGGTTCGCTACCCATAGGGAATCGCCCTAAGGCATATCGTACTAGGAGGTTGAATAATAAGAGGTAAGAATGTTTAAGTCCTTACTCAGCATAGGTTCTATAAGGCGCGATTACCGCCACTACCACTCCGACTTATATAATAACTAGAGATTCTTGTTCCGCCTTAGCTAGTTCGTCGAGAAGTAAACCCCAAGGTTTATAGAGCAGGGGGGCGATGATAGCAACCTCAGACGCGCGGCCGAAAAGGGGCCAGATGAGACACATCAGCCAGAAGTTCAGAGTGTTTGACCTGAGTGATTGCACCGCCCCCTCGAGTTTCCGGGCCTATCCCATCTTCTTTCACGGCTCGCTACACGCAATCAGACTCAACTCCATATCCACAACCGCCAACTGACCCAGACTCTTCCCGCCCGCATTCTCTTTGTGCTATATTGGGTTGTCTTCCTTGACCTGTAGGTGAGGGCGACACCAGACAATGCTTAGTCTCTCTACCGCCCCTTCAAAGCGCCCTTTGACGCGGGTATAGCGAGAGAATAGTATTATAGAACCATAACCATTGTGCTCTCTGCTTCGAGCTAGCCATCTTCGCAAATACACCTCACACGATCTCCTTTACGCATCCTCGCCCCTATATCAACCCCTCCACCGACCACCCACCTCTTATCCACCCAACCAACTCCACGGCATACCTCAGTCTTGAACACTTTCTTCGCTCAACGGCCGAGAAGACCACCTGCTATCCCCCCAGCCTCGCACCTCTCGGAAATGCTTTCTCTCCAGCACCCCGAGCAGCGCCACCGCTGCGCCTGCACCTACTGCCGGTGCCGAAACTTCGCGCAGGAGCCCGTGCTCTATTTCCCCGACGCCGGGATGCAGACGCCGTGTTCGTCTCCGACCACGACGACGCCGCCGCAGACGCCGGTGGCCAGCGCCTCCGTCTTCTCCCCGTGCCCCTGCTTTCCCCTCTCTGCCGCCGCGCTGTCGGCCGCCGCCCCCCCGCCGACCCTCTGCCTCGTGTGCGAGCGCGCCGCTCTCTGGGGCAAGACCAAGCCCTCCTACGCCGGCTGCCGCTGCACCTGTCGGTGCAAGCAGCGTCGCGCATTCCCCGATGCCGCCCTCTGCCACGACTGCGAGGTCCAGAACGACCTCAACCCGCGGCGCCACCGGCCCCACGGTGCGAAGGGGGCCAAGCGCCCGGCCAGGCGGAACTAGAGAAATTAGGGATTGTTACTAAATCGAGAAATGCCGTCGTTTTCATCGACAAGGTTTTCTTTTGAGGGGTAAAGCTCTCGCGAGCCACATTAGTTATAGCCTAGGAGCTATGTGTACATATATGCAATTGTATCTGATGAAAACCTCTAGACTCGAGTGTGTTCCGACACTTTTATGAAGTGAAAGTTAGTCCTGAGTAGCAACGGGGGGCAGCTCTGATCTAGGCTAGGCCCTAACTCTCAGCTCTGGCTTCAAGAGTCTTGGTCAAGTTCTCGAGAAGCGCCCTGAGCTCTCCTACCTCGCCTCTCAGTTTCTTGACTTCGAGCACGGCGGGGTGCTCCTCGATGTTGGCCTTGCTGTCGGCCACCTTCTTGGTCCAGCCTTCGCCTTCGAAGTCGACTTCGTGCGCCATCTGCTCCCACTCTTGCTCCGTGTCTTCGTCGTCCTCGCCCCGTCTCCTATTGCGTTGGATTTCCCGGGCGATCCTGACCTCGAACAAGGCGGAACAGCAAAGCAGGGGTGAGTATATAATCCCCATCACGATGTCGTTAAGGTGCTCGTACTGCGTCCTAGGCATCCACCACTCGAAAGGAATGGCTACGAGGAATATCTCGATCAGGTTGAACGGAGCGATGTAGACATTTTCGTCGGGAGCGCGAACAAACTGCATGGTCTTCTGCGAGAAGAGGGCAAGGTACTCGTCATTGGCGTTATCATAAATATCCTCGTACGCGCTGTTGTAAAGTGCAATAAGGACATTCAGCAAGATAACCTAGTGGTTGTAGCACGTTAGCTTCCTATTATCCGGACAACCAAGCGGCACTCGACTACGAGCAGCCACGGTTTCAGTAGGCACTAGGAGTCGGCGTACCATGACAACAAAGGTGAAGAGATAATACAAGATGATTCCAAAAGGGGGACTAAAGCGCTCGAAGGCACTGAAGTCGGGAGATTGCATAATCGCGTTTGCCATGGCCTGAAGAATAAAAATGGTCCTTTCTCCGGTCATATCTTCGGCAAAGTCCATCCCGACGAAAGCCTGGAGGAAACCGAGAAGGACGGCTACAAGCAAAGCGAAGAAGATAATGCTCTCCTTCATCATCACCTTGAGAACAACAAGCATGGCGCCGAAAAAGCGGAACGAGTCCAGGTAGAGCAACAATCGAAGCCAGAACATGGGCGCGGTAAAGGCGAGGAAGTTGTACGACAATTGGTTATATTTTTCGCGGGAGTGGCCATCGTCCCAAGGATGAGTGAAGGCGACGATGCGCATCACGAGCGAAACCATCAACAACGTGTATAGGACATTGTTAAACGCGTTCCAAAAACCGAGGATGTGGTACCCGGCCTTATAGAACTTGGTGAGCTCGTCAAAGACGAATCCAAATGTGAAGAGGTAGAGAAGGATTTCGACGAAGTCCAGGTGGCCAGTGGGGTTGATTGTGCTGAGAGCACCAGTATACAGGGCAAGGTATATGATGGATATAACCAGTTGCAGGCCATTCTGGTACACGGGCGCACGCATGCGATCCGGGTCCAGATGCGCCAGGAAAGAGGTGTTGTCGCGGTCTCGGTAATCGACGAAATTTGAGGGGTCGTCCTCATCCTGGACGAGCCAGCCCTTCCACAGGTAGCTGATGCATTTCTGATAGCCCGAAGAGCCGATCACGAGCAGCGCGTGGAGGTCTACCGCCTTCTCGATCACGTTGACGGGATGTGTAGCTTCGCCGTCAATGATGATCGAGTACCGTTTCAGGAGGACAGAATGCAGCAGATAGCCCATATCCTCCTCGGCTTCGATGATCTGCTTCGCGATAATCTCGCAAGCGACGGCGCGAGCTTGATGAAGCTGCGCGTCCCACAGTTCGACGAGCGACTGACGGTGGAACCAGTTCTGGACAACGAGGAGACAATAGACGACACATGATCGATTTTCCTGCCCACCAGCTTCCTTCGCCGCCCGAACGACCTTCGGCGTAATGATCCTACTATGGGCCTTGGTGATTTGCCGTTCTTCAACCTCGTACGGCACGCATTGCTCGATGAGATAGCGGAGACGCAGCGCGATCTTGGTTACCTCGGGGGCGGCGATGGCGGACTCGACGGACTCGTGTCGGTGGGTAGGGAGGACTTGGGATCGACATGCCCGGCAGCGGTTAGTCATAGGAACCGGCAGCTCCATCTACAATAGGGATGGGAGAATTAACTCACGTTCACGGCGAGACTCATGGATTGACCAGTCGTGATGGTTTCGCGTAACGTGATGATCCCACCTGAGAAGCTGTCTCCAGCTAAACCGCGCCATATTCGCGTCCTATGTCGAGTGTGCGTACAGTCAAGAGCGCCGTCGAGCAGCTCCCTAGGTAGCGATTAAGGTCGTGTCGCCGCGGGTGGACTCGCGGCAGTGGTGGTGCCGGGAGGAAGTTTGGGAGATGAAGAAAAAAGACGGAGCACCGCACTCTGGGCAGCTCAAAGAGAGAAATGTCTTAACCCCATGTAGAGGAGATCCAACTGTCGGCGGACACTACCCCGCCCCTTTCTGCTGCGTCTCCTACGACAAGATGGGAATTCTCGGCATTCTCCTTTGATTGATCGTTCCCTCGACGGCGGGATTGTCTAGTTGGACTAGAGGATGGGATTTTAGGGAGGTTTGTGATAGTTATGGCATTATGACGTAGGCAGGCATCCCTGACCAGCAGCGATAAGTACGTTAGATGCATATAGGTAGGGAAGTTCGTCATCTGCATTAGGTAATACGTGGGCGGAGGTAGGTTTTGCCTGTCTTGGGCGGGCGAGCCGGAGCTCGTGTAATGGAATACCACCCGTTCATGAGCGGTCGCCTATATGCATAGTAACCGTGGGTCGCGTTAGGTACCTAGATACCTCTACCTAGTAGGTACCTGCACCTAGGTACGTGCCTCCCAACGTCGGGCACGTCAAGGCTACCCCCTTAGAGAGATGAACAGGTGAGGAGGTACCTAATGTAAGTGCCTAAAGCTCCTACTGGTGGCATTGTACAGTACAATTACGTACCTACATACCTACCTGCCTAGGGCCCATGGCACCGCATAAGGTAGGCAGGCATAGGCTTCAATGCCGTCATCCATACAAATTCCGTCCGTCTCGACGCGCGGCGCGGAGCCTCGCACCTTTTCTGTCTTCTCTTCTTTTCCTTGCTCAACGCCATCTAACGACGTTTGATCTAACGACATTCGACATCTGTACAGGCAAATGCACATCCTGCATGAATTTCAGGCATTGCCGCAAATTCTACCACTTACACAGGCTCATCGGACAGGCTTACCCCATCGTCGCACCAACTGGACTGGACTGGCCGATTGACGGGAGTAAGCTAGGCTGACCGATGATTCATTACCGCGCCCGAATCCTTTGCTGAGTTCCAACCTACCTAGCGGTCGTGACGTTGACTGAAATGCAGGCGCTACGGTATGATCTCTCTCCTCCTCCTCCGAGCTACCCAGCGTGCCGCTCGTTTTCCATTCACTCGGCAAGGGACAGTTACACATAGGTATACACGTCGGCAGAGGCGCATTCCCTCGAGCCGTGGACTGACTAAGAGGTCGATGGTATTTACGGCCATGGAGAGCCTGCCAATAGAGTCTTCCGGCCCACGCGACAGATGCGTATCTCCGTCTCCAGATTCGGTCTCACGGGTCCAAGATTAAGCACTTGAGCCAACGGGAAATGGGCTGCGCCGGGTGCTGTGCGTTCGTCTACGCTGACCGACAAACCCCCCCTTTCTCCCCTCTCTCTCCGTCTCTGCCTGCCCCCTGCAAACTCCCGGTCCAACAAGGAATGATGCGGTTTGTCTATTCTCTCAGTGCGGGAAAATCCCTCAGGCCAACTACGTGTGCGCTCTCAAGGGTGGCTTTCCGGCAATCTGGGGGGTTGCAAACATGTCGCAATCATGGTGACATGTTCCCGCAAAGGGCGAGCGCTTGGCATGTGTAGGTTTCCACCGACTTGGGTCAGTTTATTAAACGCGAGGCTTCATAGGGATACCCGATTGATTGGATGAGAATGGCGATGCAGCGTTGCAGATAACCATGTAGACGAACGACCAAGGTCCTTCGCCGCCGGTGCGTCGCATATATTATACCCCGTGGCATTGCTGATAGATGGCGATACGTGGGACCGCGAGGGACAATTTCTTCCACCACGCAGAAGGCGCCTCTCCGGCGCCGTCATTCGCTCGGGGCGCGAGAGGGCGAGGGGACGAGGTCAGTTTCTGCGAACGAGGCATCGGGCGTAACAGCGGCATCTCATCCCGGAGCCTATTCAATCGCGATACACCCACGTACCCCGCAAGATGAGCTTCGTGAGGAAGTGAAGATGGTAGAATCATTACAGCACGCCCGCGTAATCTCTCGTGGCCAGTCGGATCTCGCTCTCGCCACGGCAGCAGCATTGCCTTCAGCCTCGACTCCGGCAACCTATCTTTTCGAGATGCAGGCAGGGATGAAATTGGTTGCCTTGTAGGTACCCGCGCATTCCGCCCGGGGAAGGGGGGGCACGCGGCACAGTGGTCGGCATCACCGCACAACCAACAAAAGCCATCGTGACTCTCTCGCTCTCTCGTAGGCTATCGGGGGCGCAGCACAACACAACACAACATAACATTTCCCTGCATTGCATAGAAGTCGAGCAAATGGTGTGCCGGATCACCCGCTGATCGAATGGCCTCCGCCGCATAATACCAAATCATATAGCAGTGCCCAATCCACGAGACCCGTACAGGCTTACCTATAGACGGACTGGTTTCTGTGTTGATGCGGTCTGGCATTAGACCTGTTGGGTACCGCAGCTTCGTTTTTTTTCTTTCTTCCTTCTTGCCCGCCGTTCTGGGGAAGGAGGGCGGGAGTAAAGCAAATCGACAGCGCCAACTTCGCAGGGTGAGCCTGGCAAGACATGGCCCTCATTGGCGCCGCCCGCTTTTCGAATCTGGTCAGGTGGCAGTGCGGTAGGCGCGAGAGAGGGCTGACTATTGGATCGGGGATCGTGGCTGGATGTAGGCGCACGATAGCATCGAGCGGCGGACGATGTCAGCGACCGACAGAACAGGGCGGGTGGTCCAAATGGGGCCGTCGAGAGGCATGGAGGACGACCACGCAACCAGGCCTGCGACTGGTGATTCGGCCGACGCTTGGCTCGGGCGCTGTGCTACACACGACGGTTATAGCGGAGACGGCAAGGTGTGCGTTGTAAAGCACGTAGATGCATAGATACCCGTGTGCTGCACCCTAGCCGCATATGCAGATGCAAAGGTCGCCTCTCAGCTAAGTAGGGTAGCGAGAGGGCAATAGGGACAGGATGGAACATGCTACTTATCGCTCCGTGTTGGGAAAGGATCCCTCGGAGACGACGTGGGTAGAGAGCGAGGACGGGCAGGTCGGCTAGCGGGGTTGGCGGCGGGAGTCCAGACAACTCGATTTGGATCTGCACGGGCACTGGCCGACATATCATATATTAGGCGTATTAATACCTGTCATACGAAAACATACCTAACCCAACCAACCTACCCGTGTTCGGGTGTTGATAGCCATAGGTATATACACGTATATATACTCATATATATAGGTAGGTATGTTCGTGGTGGGTTGTGGGAAGAGGGAGGTGTGTGTGAACTCGGACAACCCTACCTACCTTACCTCGTACATAGCGACGCTTGATACCTCATACATCGCCATCATGCGTATGCACATACATACGGGCGTCCAGACATGCATGTGTGCGTATGGATACCTCCGGCACCAGAGGCTGGAATCCTGGATGTGGGTGGTTAGAGCCGATGGAACCTTGATTTGTTCTTGCATCCGCCGCACGCACTTCACCTGCGTCCCCATAGGCGGGTTCACGCCCTGGCGAGAATAGGAACAGCGCACAGCGAATGCTCCGGAGGAAATCAACGCATAGTCTGTGTCTTGTTCTTGTAGGTAGTAGCTATATGCTGTGCCCTCCCTCCTCGCAATGGCGGGCAGGGTATAGAGAGAACACGGGACTATAGGAACTGATTGGATGTTGTTATTGCACGCATTAGTAAGGGTAGACGGGCGATTGGAGCCTGGTGGGACAACAAGGACAATCCCCGACGACCGCTAGCCCCCGGTTAAGCCTCTTGAGTCACCAAGTAAACGGGACCAATCGATCGAAGCAGCGGGCCCCGGTCGAGGAGATACCGGCAGCACCTGAGGGCATCGCGCAGTTTCTAATGAAGCGGCGGCGTAGGAGGGTGGCGCTGGTGCCCTCTCCCAACGCAGAGCATGCTCCCATATCAGCACATAAGCGCCTAATTGCCTGTTCGTCTGCCTGCTTGCCTGCTTGCCTTGCCTGCTTGCCTCTACCAACCTACCTCCCTGCCTGATTAATTCCTGGACCTACCCGCTCCCAAGTCCGCCGCTTGCTGACTTGGTTGGAGAGCTGCCTATGTTCTTACTTACACGGGCTAGATACATTTCTGTCCGGTGCATCGCGGGTTCGACGCTACATCAGCTGGGCTGCGGTGGGAGCCGGAAGTTACCTGGAGCGAGGAGTGCCCAAGTACCTAGCCAAAGGAGGTAGGTATCTAGGTACTTGGATACCCGTGTGATTACAGCCTGGGGGTGCTTGCAGTTAGGTACCTGTCCTAGCATAGGGAGGTAACTAGGTACATATCTTGTGCGCCCCGGCCAAGAGGTAGCACAACCGCAGGCCCTAAACTTGCGGACGCATCAGTCTCTTGCGCTAGGTACCGACCTACCTCCTAATAATCCCAACCAGCCTACGCGGGCGTATGAGTATGAGCACCTACCTAGGTACCTAATAGTAGGAGGTACCTAGGCTCTTACCTACCTAGGTTAGGCTAGGTACCCAACATTTATCTAGGTAACATAGGTACCTAGCTAGGTACCCGATCCGTGCGGGTTGTCAGGTACCTATAGATACCTAGGTATCTTACAGCACGCTCACACATATAACGTAGGTAGGCATAGTTACCTATATTATGTATGTATATATATATATATATAGCAACTTTCTCTGGAGGGAAATGCATAGGTAGGCAGAGTATAACTCACAGCATCGGTGAAGTGGGCTCGCTTGGCATCGCTGGCGGCCTGGGTTACCATGCTGCGACTGTCGTGTCGAACCTATCTCGGCGCGTTACGTGCCTGGGCTGCCTGCCCTCGCCGCCCGTCATCTCGCATCCAACATCCAGCATCTAGCCAATTCTGAGACTGCCGGAGGTGCTTTCCCTTTGTTTGAATCTGCCTGCGCCGGCACAGCCAGGCAGGCACGTGTCGGTTTGCGACTTCCCAGCCCATCGGTCCCTGCCTCGTGTGGAAGAGGAAGTCGCTTCCTACCTAACCGGGCAGGCTTGGATCGATTTGGCAAGGCAGACTGTCGCCGCCGCCGTTTGTGTAGGGCTGCCCTGCCCGCTCTCCCCGTAACATCATTATCTGCGCTGTCCCTCCAGCCGGCATTCACCCTCCTACGCACATATAATCTCTCTGCCCTCTCTCTCTCTCCCTCTTCTGAGCCTGCTCGTCCGTCGACACCTCTTCTCTCTCGCCTTTCCCTCTCTCTCTCTCTCTCGACCACCTCCCCTCCCTCCTCTTCTTCTTCCTATCCTCTCCCCCAAGTGCCTCGCGTCCTCGCGTCCTCGTCATCGTTCCGTTCTGCGGCACGGCACCACCCACTGCCTACAACAGTGCATCACCGTCAGCCAGCTATAAAAAATCCCTCTAGCCCCTGGTGATCCTCCTACCTAGGTACCTACCTACCTACGTCTGCTCGATCGGTCTGTCTGCCCTTTCTCCCTCCCTCCATATCGCACACCTTCTCCCACCCTCCCCCCCAAGCTGCCATAGCCACAGGCCTGAACCCGTGTCGGCCTCCTAGGCAAGCCGTTGTCGCTAGGCATCCAGAGCATATTGACCTCCCGCCTTTCCCGCCTCGGTGGTCTTAAGAGAGCCTTGCAGTTCCTGCCATCCGCCCTTGTATGGGTACTGCTCTAGGTTGCTCTTCCTCCCTGACAGAAGACGGGCACGGTTCGGCATGTTCTCCTTCTTGTGCTAAGCCTCGTCTACGGAGCCATCCCGCCTCCGCGATCTCTTCTTTTTCTATTCTATTTTATCCGACCGTCACCGACCAGTGTCGACCATTACCGACTGTATCTCCAACTAACAGCCGCTAGCAGTTATAGCATATTTTGCACTTCGAGTTTTGATGCGAAAACAACCGCAAGCACCACCCGGTAAGCAACCCGCCAGGCATTTTTCCTCATGGTATTCGCCTCTTCTAGTATGCCAGCGTCTTTTCGTGAACGACGAGACCCGTATTGTTGTGTAACGCGTGGCAACCGCACCGGTCTCGATGCTATAGGCGAGGTGGTCCAAAGAGGATTCGACATCTGTCACCGCTTAAATTACACAACTGCCTATCCCTCAGCTTCCTTGCTTCCCTTTCGTTTTTCGCTCATCCGCCACTATTCTATCCATAATCGTTCCGTTTTGCTTACAAAGTAATGTTGAACTAGACTGGCCTGAAGCATACACGAGAGTTGATTACCTGATTCCCTGTGTCCGTATTGCACAGGGACACGTGAGCCCCTCGCCTATTGCCATTTGACTTTGGCCTCGGTGTTTTAACACCAATCCCTCCACCACTGCTTTCCCGTCTATTTATTCTTCATTTGAACCCTCCACCCCAACATACTTCCTTCAACCTCATTTTCCTAGGTGCCCGGCAGTGGCCTCCTTAGAACTTTCGGGCTGATATGGCGTCAAAAATCGACCTGAAAATGGAGTCGCAAGACGCAAAAACCACCCCTCCGACTGACCGCCGCGAGGGTGGTATTTCCAACGAAAACAGTGCAAAGACACGCCCGACTGAGGAGGGACCATCAACAGTACCCCTGGAGTCGGTAAAGAAGGATAAGGAGGCGAGAACGGATAAGAAAGCCGATAGGAAGGCTGACAAGGACAAAAAGTCAAAAAAGGGCAAGTCCAAGAAGGCACCGGCTGCGACTAGTGGGAGCTCCAGTGCCAGCGATAGTGATGTTGACAGCTCATCCTCGGACGAGTCGAGCAAGTCGGAGTCCAGTTCTAGTGTCGAAGAGAAGTTAAAGAAGAAGCGGCCTCAAAAAAAGCGTCAGGATAGCCGGAAGTCGAAGAGCAAATCAGCCAAGGCATCGAAAACATCTTCGAAGCAGCTAAAGGTCCAAGTTCAGGCTTCTGATGACGACACTAGTGACATCGACGAGGCCGACGACTCAGACCATCATGATAAGAAGGGCTCCAACAGCAACGCGTCTATGCAGGAAGAGCTTTCACATATGCGTCTCCAGGTGCAGAACCTGCAGCGCCAAATGGCATCTTTCGGTTTAGGGAATGGCGGAGCAGGCCTCCATCCCGGTCTGAACCCGGGTACCTTGGGTGGCGCCGGACATCTTCAGTCGGCTGCTTTGGGCAACCCGGGCCTGACTGGACAATATAATATGGGGGTCGACCCGTTACTAACCATGGCTAAGGCTCTCGGAGGTTACAAGGGTCCGCCAGGACGCGGAAGACGTTTCCCTTCAGGTGATGATGTGCTATGGAATCGCAGTGCAGGAAACGGCGCCAAGCCGGCCAGAACGAAAAACGGCCGTGGTGCTAAGACGGTTACGCGACGTCTCGAGTTCAAGCGTGTGGACCAGGTCTGGGATTCACAGATCCACAACTACAAGCTTCAGGATACGGCCGAGGACCCAAGCAATTCCCAGTACGACGAGTATCTCTTTCACGTGAGGAGGACTTTCGATTGGGAGGGCAAGTACAAGACCACGATAGTTGACGTCAAGAGCAAACAACTTCGGGAAGCCCTGCAGGATGTTATCGGAAACGTCAAAGGCGTGAGCCTCGTCGAAGAGACTCCGAAGCTGGATCCCAAGATGTTGTTTCTGTAGGTTCCCCCTCCGCTCTCGCTCGACCCTATTTCGTCATTATCGTCGCCGTTGGTTCGCCCCTAACCAGATGCCTAGGTACCTCGAGGATATGCGCGAACACATGAAAAACCTCAAGGATCTCGAGCCGGAGGGAGACACACGCAGGGACCGTAGGAAGGTTCAGAAGTGGATCGACGAGAAGCGACGACATCTTCGAGTTCTCATCAAATACCTTGACACAGATCATGCCGAGACGAAGAAGAGGTAAGTACATGTGTTTCCTCACCTGCGATACGGGTGTACGGGCAGCTTATTTCCCTACTAGCTTATACCCTATGCTAGAGAATGGCCTCATCACATTTGACCTCCTATGGGCTCTCTGGAAACCGAACACCCTCGCGTATACCACAACGTACGGTTCCGTCGACGAGCCGCGTATCTTCAAGGTCGAAGTCGCAGAGAAGCATTACAGCATCGTGAAAGGAGAATTCTACTACGTGGAAGGCAAGGTGAGTTCGGCACCGTATATTAGCTCCTAGTCACGCTCCTAATCAGGACATCCTCGCTCTGTAGTATTTCGAATTCGACGGCAAACAGTTTGGATACGGCAGCATGTCCGAGGAGATTTCCGAGTTTAGGGGCGCCCGCAAGATTACTAGCTTGGGATGCTACCCTCTGAAGTATCACAAAAACGAGGCCCAGTTACGGAAAGAGCTCATCGATCGCGGCAAGAAATTTGTCAGTCTCGGTGGGGTGCACTACAAGAGCCACCAAGGGATGGCCTATCACAAAAAGAAGAAGGCTGTGATCAAGGTCAACATTAACGGCCGGATCATGGTTGACCCAGCCATCCATCGCCGCATCAACCCGAACTATCCTGTTTCGCTTGTTAGGCCCAAAGATCACGACGTACTTAGTGACGACGAAGCTAGCGACGAGGATGGCGGCGGTTGCGGTTGCGAGTCGGACGAAGAAGGAGGCGGTGGTGGAGATCTCGAGCAGGCCGACGACGGAGATGACGGGAAGGTCAAATACGTAACTAAGGTATACAAAGACACGAAGGGAAACGTACGCAGCATACGCATCCCGAAGGACTTTGTCGAGACCGAGGCCCACGAAAAACTGGACAAGGTCGCCAGCCAGGGCGAAGAGAACGGAGACGAGGTTGCCAAGAGCGGTGGACCCGGAGAAGCTGGAGAAGATGAAAAGGACGACGACGCTCCCCCGGTCTTCACAGATGAAGAATATTTGATTGCCTCTCCAGTTGTCCTGGGCTTCGCCTTCGCTGAAAAGCTTTGGCTCGAGTTCACGGTCTCCGGAATCAAGGAGATATCTTGGAATGAGCATGCTTATGACTCTTTGGTTCTGCAGCCGAGCACAAAGGAAATCGTCAAGGCAAGTAGCGAAATCAAGGATTCCAACCTCGGGTATTTCTGCTAACATCGACTTTTCTAGGCTCTCGTAGAATCCCACAAGTACCATCCGGCTGAGAGTATCGACGATGTCATCCAGGGCAAAGGAAAAGGTCTCGTGGCTGTCCTGCATGGACCGCCAGGTACGGGCAAAACCTTGACTGCGGAGGGAATAAGCGAGCTGCTCAAATGTCCTCTCTACATGGTATCTGCTGGCGATCTTGGGACGGATTCACGCTACCTCGAGGCGGAGTTGCAGAAGATTCTGGACATATGTCATGCTTGGGGTGCTATCCTGCTTCTGGACGAAGCAGACGTATTCCTCGAGAAACGCAATATGCACGACATCCACCGCAACGCCCTCGTTAGCATATTCCTACGACAGCTGGAATATTTCCAGGGTATTCTGTTCTTAACGACAAACCGCGTCCAGGTACGTTTTGGGACCTTCCTAGTGTCCTTTCTCCCTCCTTGGATCTTGGGACGAAATTAGCTGACTCCGATTCTTCCCTTCGTTATAGACTTTTGATGACGCTTTCCAGTCGCGAATCCACATCGCATTACGATACGACGACTTGGATGTTAAGGCCAAGAGGGCGATTTTCAAGATATTCATCGAGAGGGCACGGGCAGTGGCCGGGGTCGATCTGATGCCGTTTGATGAAGAAGACTACACAACCCTCGCACGGCACAACCTCAACGGTCGCCAGATTAAGAACACGGTAGGCACTGCGCAAGCACTTGCTGTCAACAAGGGAGAACCCCTTAGTATGCGACATATTCGCGAGGTCCTCAACGTCCAACAGAACTTTGAACAGGACCTCAAAGGCGGTACCGGGTATCAAGACGCCATGCGTAGCTACTTTTAGATACGGTCTGGGCTATCTCATCCACCCCAAGATCGTTCTCAGCTATCCTGTCCGAGGCCGGCGAATGTAAAAGGACAACAGAGGTAGATAGATTATGAAGGGAAGGGGGGAAGACAAGTCTATTTCGCTGGATGGATCTCCTAGATTCATCCCACCATCTCTTTCCCCTCCCATTCTGAGATGTCCTGAACGTGTTTTTGCACCATCGGGCCAGGGAAAATAGGGAATCCAAGGGTAGCACTATACCGTGTCTCTTTCTCTGCATTTCTTCGTTTTGCTGGATTTGGGTGCAATGAGTTGACATAGTTGAATCTCGCTGATAGCGCGTTAAAAATGCCCATAAACTCTGCATGTCCCTCGTTTTCACTGGGTTTGAGCTTAGTATCAGTTGGGTTTATCGATATTTCATTTGCAAAGCATATATCGGTAATGTTAGCGAATGATGATGGAGTGAAAAGGGGGGGAGGGACGTCTCGGGAAGCGAGTGTTATTGCTAGCTTTGGGTCGAAGAATCATGGAGGATGGTGTAGCACGTATGAATCAACACGGACAGCTCGGTTGACCGTAATTACACTGGCAACACATCGCCAACGAATTAACGCGTAGGTATGTATGTGTGCAAATGTCAATAACCCTTCTGATATGTCTTAGGATAAGACTGTGATTCACTAAATTGTCCATTCATCCGTGTACCTATATCTATCAAGGGCGCCGATTCCATACGAGGGTAATAAGCCTTTGCTAACTAGGTAAGTCAGATAGGATCTGATGAGGAAAATGATAGCTCTCTATTCTTGCCAGGTGCGACAGTCCGTCCCTGCAATATTCTAACAGGGACGAGTGTAGTATTAGAAGGGGGTAGGGGAAAGTCGGGGGGGGGATCAGAAGTCCATAGCGCTCTCGCCAACGCCCTCCTCCTCGCCGAAGTCGTCGTCGGCGCCGTCGTCGAAGTAGGCCTCGGCGTTGTAGTCACCATCGTAGTCATCGTCGTCGTCGGCGTAGTCGTCGTCCTCCTGGGAGCCGAGGGCCTCCTCATCCTCGTCGTCGACATTGTTACCGTCGGCGCCGGCTTCGCCGGGGGCGGCGTCCTGATCGCCGTCCTTGAGCGCGGCGTCGACGCGCGCCTTGCGCTGCTCCTCGGTCTCGTCGTCGAAGGCGTGGCCGTTGAGGCGGCGGGGGCGATGGCCGCCGCTAGCGGGGTGCGGACGTCGGCGGCCGCGCGAGCTCGCGCCGTCCGGGGGCGATGGCCGCGCGGCTAGGAAGCCGCCCCGGAAGCCGCCGGCGTCGCGGCCCTCGAGCGTGGCGCGGACCTCGTCGGGGAAAAAATCGACGATGTAGTTGGCGCGACGGGGGCGGGCGGCGGAGGAGGAGGTCGGCTTGAGGTCGGGGAGCACGCGCGCCTCGTCGGTGAAGCGGTTGCTCCACAGCGGCACGGCGGTGAAAGGGTCGAGGGTGGCGCGGCTGCGGACGCTGAAGCGCGCGTTGATCTGGGCCTGGCCGTAGGCGCGCTGGACGGGGCGGGAGGCGCCGTCGCTCCCGGGCGGGACTGGCCTCCCGGACGCGGCGGCGGTGGCAGCGCAAGATTCGGTAAGAGAAGGGCCGGCGGCGGGGTGAGACGGGGCCGAGGACGAGGAAGGGTTGCTGGCGAGCTGTCGGTGGGTGTAGAAGGGCGTGCCGTGGAAGGCCCGGCGGAAGGCGACGAAGGACGCGACGGCACGATCCTCCGAGGGGGAGAGCGGCGGGGCGACGGGGACTTTGTATTTCTGCACCGGAGCTGCGTTAGCGATGATGCCTCTCTCATCCCGGTTCCGCGTAGATGCGCGCGCGCGGGCGTGGGACGGCACGGGTGGGCAGGGGGCGCGGGAATGCTCGTACCGGATACGTGCCCTGCGGCTCGCCGTTGAACATGAGGCCCGGCTCGTCGCCGCCGGGCATGCCCTGGGGCGCGGCCTTGCGGCCCCCGCCGAAGCCGCCGCGGCCACCTCTGCCTCTGCCGCGCCCGGACATGGCGGTGCGAGGTTGGCCCTTGTGCTGCGGTCTGCTCCTCCTCTCCTCGCTGATGTTGATTTGGAGAATCGGTCTCGGCGGGTCGCGTGGAAACGTGGTGGGACGGATGGGTGGGACAAGTCGGCGGGGATGTGAGCTCGGGCTGTGCTTCCACGCGTCGGGTAAGGATGTGTCCAGCGGGAGAAAAAAGAGGGAGGCGAGTTGGAGGAGTCAGAAGTGGAATGGGATGACGGGCTGCTAATAATTGCGGCGGAACTCCCCTGGCACAAAATAGAGAGGTACCCGGCCTCCTCTACCTAGAGGTAGTACCTGGCTAAGTACTTACCCCACAGTCCGGTACCTACCCCCAGAAGGTACCTGAACCATCCAGCGGCCGACGCAGGGCGGAGCAGGTACCGATTGCGGGGCACCAGCCACAAAATACTTGTCTGCCCCGCACTCGCGGTGGCAACGGTGAAGCGAAGCAGCACCCCGCGGGCCCCACCACAGCTACGATAGGGACGTCGCGATCCACCACGCGTCCCCCTCTGCCTGCCTCCTGGCTATTATCGTGCTCGGGACGGAAGTCGGTACGGCGGTACGTAGCCAAAAGCCATCTGTCCGTCGATCCCGCCTCCTCGACAGTAGCTTAGGTAGGGGGTAGCTCTAAGGCAACCAAAAGTACATATACTCTTCCCCCCTTCTCGTCCTCCCTCTTCTACTCTCGTCTACTCTCGTCTACTCTCCTATTTCCGACTCTTTCTCTCTCTCTCTCTCTCTCCGTCTTTCCAGATCGCCACCTCCCCAATCCTCATCGATCGAAGAGCATCGATCTCCTCGGCCCGGACAGCCGAGGAACCGAGCTCGGAACGAGCTCATAGCACCACCACCGCACCACCACCACCACTACTACTACTGCCACTACTACACCGCCCTCTCTCCTCCCGATGAGTCGGATCGCCGTCAAGATGGACGTCGACACGATACCTGTCACCGGGGTTGACGAGTTGGAGAAGCATCTCGACGAGCTGCTCGCCGATCCTACTCTGGAGCCGACTCTCAAATTGTTCGACGACGTAGAGCTGCAGCTGACAGGTAAGTCCAGCGGAGTGCGCCCTGAGCGGTTATGGCATATATACCTATAGACTGTGTGCACTGCCGGGCGACGCTGGCAAGACGCTTGCTTACCTCTCACCTAGACGCCAACATCCCATCCCTGATTCCCCGTCTACTCCCCAAGATCACCGATATCCTCAAGCAGTACCAGCAGGACCCGGCCATCTTGTGTAGCCTAGCCATCAAGCTCCTCGCCCCCCTCGGCTTCACCCAGATCCTATCCATAGCACCCGAAGAATCTCTCATACAAGCCTTGCGCTCTCCCGCGCCGTCTGCCAACATCTTGGCCATGTCGATTCTTGAGAAGGCGGCGCGGTCCCCGAGCGACGCTGCTATATTGGCCATGATGAGCAATGTCGTGGCCGAGTTCGTGACCAGGTGGCTGAGCGCGCCCCAGGTCGAAGTCGGCGAGAAGGGATCGAGAGTCTTGGGGGATCTGCTCGACGTCGACTGCGATACTCGACCGCCAGACGGTCTATCCGTGAACGGGACCGAGATTACCGTGAGAAGGCCCCCAGGGCAGGGGCTGATGTGGCGGCGAATATTTCAAGACCGCGATATATACGGCCTCGTACTGTCGCTCAACAGCCGTGGGCCGCACCAGAATGCCGAGGGCGGCCTCAGCACCAAGCAACTAACCCTCGCGCAAGGCCGCCTGCTGAGGGTCTTACCGAGGCTGGCGGCTCTCAACTTCGGCGCCGTGGCTCGGACAGATTTTGCCGACCTGAATCAGCGGTACGCCGGCTTCGAGGGCGACGGCGGGCTGTTGCACTTCGCTACTTTGCATATGGTCGACAGGGAGGACATGCTGATGCACCTGAACCTCATCGACTTCCTCGAGACGTTTCTCAGCATCCAGCGGATCACCCCGTTCTCCACATATAAGATGGAAACCCTCACGAAGCTGCTGGGAGATGCGACCTCGCGAGACAACGTCCTAAAAGCCGCAATTCTCTCCCTACCTGAGCGTACAGTGCCTGAAGAGGCCGATGACCTCGGCCGATTCATACAAGAGGTTCTAGGTTCTCAGTAAGGGTCTAGGCATAGTCACACCCAGCCCCGAGTGCTAGCGAGGCGATTCCGCCGGTGACTTCAATGTATCCCTGCTGCGAACAGCCAAACCATGTCGACCTGCCAGTCTAGGCGACCGTTTCGCGCAAACCTGCGTCGGATAGAATGTCAGTACCACCCCACAGCGTATCCTTCCCCGAAGAAAGGGAGATTGGGTGTTTACACATGGAATAAAAAATAATACATGGTACGCTGGCTGTATCCGTCTTTAAGACTATATCCATTTCGGTTCAATAGATGAGTCTACTCTTTCGCCCGTAATTGCAGACTAGGTGCCCCCTCTCGACATAAAACATAAGCATCCGTTGCAGTTACAGTCTCGCTTGTCTCTTACGATCGATCCGCAACGGCGGCCCAATCGACCCAGCTCGACGCTAATGTCTTGAGTCTTTATAAACGGCGTACAGACCCCTTGACGCTCGCCATAATCGTGGCTTCTATCCATTGCCCTATCACGTCAGCGTCGGCCGCACAGCCATCTCAACCCAAAGCCGATACGTCGCCCGGACCGCGGGCCGGAGGCTTCTGCTAGTGTCGTCGATCGCCCGCGTGAGGGCTGCACGCCAGTCATGTTCCGCAAATACGCTGTCGCGCCCAAGCCGTACGTCCACCTGCAGCTATGTCGTATCGTGATACCGTTAGCGGGCATGATTTGTAATGTGTAGGCGCCTTCACCGGCCATTCTTCTCGTTGGATGAGGGGCGTGATGCTGTCTGTCTGCTTATTATGTTGTAAAAGCTGCCAAACATGAGGAAGAACTTGAAGTCGTTCAACGTCTGCGAGTGGCCCCCTCGACTTGTCGCGGCCTTGAGACCGGCGGCATGGTTCTCCTGATTTGCGCCGCGCGTCAAGCGCCATGTCAACTGGGCAGTTCAACCCCTCCCTTCTAAGCCTCAGCCAGTCCGGTCTGAAAAATTCTCGTGACACCGACTGACAGTTGGGAATTCGTTGCTCATCTCTGCCTACCTTCTGGAGTAAGGCCTGCGCGGCAAGCGCCTCGCAGTTGCCGCTGTCGCCACCATCGCCGGACTTCGCCTCCCAAAGTGCCTGCCGCACGCTTCTCAGCACCGATGTATACGGTCGCAGGCAGGCCAATTCTCATCACACTGCTATACGTTAGAAGCGACGCTGAAGATGAAGAGGAGGAAAAGGATATGAAAGGTGTGGCAGACGAGGCTTCTCATCTTGGCCTTGCGCAACTTGCAGAACGAACGGCGGTTGCTCTTCAGTACCACGACCGTCCTCGACTCGGTAAAGAGGTGCGTGGGTGCACAGGTGGGATAGCGGGCTATATTACGTCTGTATACCTATGTCAGAGAGTGTGATTGGGATGACCGTATGCCTTCCTTACGTCTGGGCGAGGTGATGTTAGTTTGTCTGGGTTATTAGGCCAATATTTCATGCGCTGTCCGTACCCAGGCCCTCTAGGATATATGGAGAGAAAAGGGGAGGAGTGTATGTGCGCCTGATCCCGCCGCACTTCCAAGCCAGAGCCCTTCCCAGATGTTTCTTACCTAGGTATAGGCAGGCTAAACGACCAACAAGTAAAGCCACCCTCCCGACGCCGCAGAAACCCCGCAACGACTCCACGCTCCGTAGACGCGGCCAGGGGCTGGAGTTTAGGCTCTGGTTCCTCCCCCTCGCGTTCCGCAGTCGCTATCCTTACTACTGCTGCCGTCGGGCCTGGGTAGGACGGGTAGGGTAATGGTAAGGGGGTAAGTAAGCAAGCATGCACGCGTGGGTAGGTGTGCGCATCTTGGCCCGTTTCAATCTCGACGGTCTACGCGTAGTTACGAAGACGGCCGCGGATGAACCAGCGCAGTGGCGAGGTGCGGCGGTCTACCTGCCCGTCTTTGCACCCCGTTCGAACCTGCTCGGTCGGGGTCTTAGTAAACGCGAGTTGGAGTTGGAAATGTAGTACTCCTATTACGTATAGTATTGGGGGGGGGTGGATGTCTGCGGGGCGTCTTTGTTGTCCGGTATAAGGGGTATCATCGGGGTTAGCGGTAGTAAGGGTTAAAGACGAAGACATTAACGAGCCTTGACTCACGAATCCACGTAGGGGGCGAGGCCGTCCGCTTTTCGACATCGTCGCGGAGGATGAGATGCGTGACGGATGGGAGAGGCAAGCATGTCTGTCGTCTCCGTTCCGTTGCCCCTCTCCCCCGCGGTGTGCAGCGAGGCTCACCTCACCCTAGCATATGTCTTCATACACACGCCCGCCGCCCCTTTTCTCTCTCCTCTTGCTACCGCCACGTCCCCCTACCCACCATCCCGAGACGAGGTAGTCATAAGACGGGCATCGTAACGCGTCGCCTGGAATTGCACGGGTAGAGTATATGTGTATAATATGTGCGTGTGTGTTAATATCGGTACCTATATACCGCAGCAGCGTATCGTACAGACGACACGAGGCAGCCCCTCGGCGGCCGAGTCCACGTCGCCTCCCCCGCAGGGCGACACGCAGCAACCGGACCTACATACCATACCGTACCCCAGACACGTCCCCACGTCCCTGCACACGCATACACACGTGGACAACATACCTACCCTCCCCCCCCCCCCCCTCCGACCCGCAGCGCGGAACACGCGCCGGATACGGCGAGCGGGCGAGGGTGGGCAAGGGGAAGTGCGTAGCCGTCGTCGCCGCCGCCGGCAGTTCTTCGTTAGACGAGCCGCGACGGGCGAGAGAAAGAAGCGAGAAGAAGAAGAGGAGGAAACGACAGGGGAAAGAAAAAATAAGATATTCCCCTAATCCGCCTCCCTACCCACCCGCCCCGAACACCAAACGGGACCGCAGTCTATCTGCCGCTCCGGCTTTTTCTAGTTCCAGTATGAGTATACATACACACGCGCACCCTCCCGGGTGCGGTCGTAAAAAGAAAAAAAAAGGGGGAACAGAGAGGAAGAAACTAGCAAAAGAGCCGAAAAATGGCCGAGACATTATTCCATCCTCCGCGGGACAGCTTCGCTCCTTCTATTCTGGCGAGACGGAAGCAGCGACGTAGTACGAGTATACCATACCCCCTTTCCCCTCAGGTCACCACTCTCACGCCTTCAGGCCCCCCATGCCGACCTCGCCGACCTCGAGCTCGGCGGTGTGGACGCCACCGGCGGCGGCGTTGGCGTTGACGCTGAGGACGCTGTCCCTGCGCCCGCTCGCCGCCATGCCCTCGATGCCGAGCTCGACCTCGCCGACCTTGCGCAGCACCGCGAGCAGCGCCCCCCGCAGGTCCGGGCTGAGCTCCTTGCCCAGCAGCTCGACGGCGAGCGGGTAGAAGGCGCGCACGTGCTCGCTGAACTCCTTGTCCGGCCACGTCGAGTAGCCCTCGAGCACGTCCACCACCACCGGCCGCCACGCCGCGATGTTGCGCTGCTGCGACTCCTCCTCGAGCGCGAGGTAGCCCCGGATCACGTCCTTGCACAGTGGCACCAGCGCCTTCTCCACCTCCGGCCGGCTCTCCGCCCGCGACGGCGACGTGTCCGCGAACATCCGGAACAGGATTTGGATGTACGTCGCCGCCGAGCCGCTCTCCTGCTTGAGCAGGTTTGGCGGCTGTTTCATGAACCCCTCGCGCCACAGCCGCATGCGCAGGTCCTTGTCCTCGTTGAATCGCCGGGCAAAGAGGAACGACTTCTTGAAGAGCGCCATCAGGCGCAGCAGCTGCGCCGACGGGATCTGGGCGTATACCGAGTCGTTGGAGAAGAGCTCGTTGACGGTCTCGATCATGAGAAGCTGTAGCACGCAACGGGATATTATGCGGTTGAAGAAGCGTCGCCGGGCCGCCGTAACCACGACGGGCTGTTGCTGTAGCGAGGATGTAGGCTTGTAGTCTTCGAGGCGGGATGGAACCGTGCCGTTTGTCGGCGTGCGCAGGGAATCTTCCGTATCGGTATTGTCGGGAGCTGCGGCAGAGGTTAAGTCTGCTTTAGGAAGAGTCCCTTGTTTGTCGCTGCTGGTGATCTTCAACGACCTTTCGTCCGTCGGCGATTCTTCTGTTGGAGTGAGAGGCACCTCAAACCCTAGGCTGGCCGGCGGTGGCGACAGTGCAGACGGGGCGTTTATCGTAGTGGCGGAGAAGAGTTGGTAGGCCGTTGTCCTCTCGAACAGCTCGCAGAACTCGCCGACGATGAGGGCCCAGTGAGCATCGTTGAATTTCGTCACATTCTGCAAGATCAGCTGCTGCAGGCAGTTGCTGCCTATCCTGGAGATGGTATCGTTTTCCTGGCAGATGCAAAGCGCAAGCAGCTCGAGGAACCGATCGAGCATGTACTCCAGGGCGTCGAAATAGTGGGTGAAGAGAACGATCATGTTTCGTAGAGCTTGAATCATGGTGGTGGAAAGCCACACGGATAGCTCCTCGTGATTGAGGGCGTTGGTTAACTCGGGCCGCGAACGTAGGACCATGAAGATGGGATAGAGCTGCTGCCTCCATAAGATGTCCCAGAAGTCCGACGCGAAGTCGCCGCCATAGCGGAGGAGGGCTTCGAAGAAATAGTTCAATGCGTTAGATCGGACTTCCAGGTCCTCTCCCGTCATCAGCACGTCATGGAACGCGAAGAGAATCGGGAACCAGAATCCCTCCTCGATGGAGGTACCTCTCTGCTGTCTCGGCGGCCCGTCGGCTGGGTTTACCCCGTTGGGCTCCGGCGCGGGGGCTGGACTGGGCTTGTGGGACAGCGGGCATTCGGGAGTCTTGAGCATCTTCGGTATTATGGACTTGAGCGTCTCCATGGCTTGCAAACTCTTCTTCTGGAATCGGATGTTCTTAGAGAATTCGGTCAGGCAGACGATCAAGTCCGTAAATGCGCCTTGTGAGATGACAACGCCGAAGCGCGTCTTGTAAACTAGGGTCACGTTTTCGTAGGCCAAGTTCACGATAGTCTCGTTGGGATCGCGCGCCGCCACAGTAAACACGCCAAACATCGTCCTCCAACCAGATCGAATATTCTCGCCGCGGGCCTGGATCATCTGGACTAGACACCGCAAGGCCATGTCCTTGACGGTCAGATTGCTCGAGTTCGCGATGACGTGCTCGAACGGCTTCAAAAAGTCCTTTTGGAATTTGAAACCCGGAAGCTCCTCGATTTCCATGAAGCGCATCGACAGTTGCCGCAACGAGTCGAGCGCGAAGTACACGATCGCGGTATTGTTGTGACATCCTACTTTGTTGAAGTGCTCGCCGAGCACAGCCCAGATGTTGGTCCACTCGAAACGGACACGCGTCATGTTGTAGTAACTGATTTCGACGATCTTTTGCAAGCTATACGTACGAGGGGAGTCGTTCGATCCTGACACTTTGATCTCGTCCCAGCTCACCTCGGTCAGGGCTTTCGCAAAGTGCACGATGGCTTCGCCCGTGAGATTTGCCGTGTTGCTGAAGATCCGGTCTACACCCTTTATAACTTCGTCAGACCTGCTCTCCAGCGCAATCTCCGTGGAGAAACCCCTTGACCCGGAGCTGGACCGATTTCTTCGTCGCGCAGGGGCAGCGGCAGACTTTCGAGAATCATTTGTGCTCGATCTCTCCGGCGGTATGAAGCGCGCTTTGGAGACGTCGGGAATGGCCCCTTCGTCCACACCGCCGGTGATCAGCTGCAGCCGGTCAAGCTGGCTAATACACATGAGGATGTCCTTCCACGACTCTTGTAAGTAATTTCCCTCGGTCTGGCCCAGTTCCAATATGACCCGCAAAGCCTCGACGTTTTTGGCGAGTATTTGCTGAGGGTTGTTGAGGTTTGTCGCATTTTTAAGGGCGGACATGAATGCTTCTCGTGGGGTGGCCAAGTCAAAGAGGCAGGCGATTCTGATGGCTTGCTTCATCCCCTCTAGACACAGCTTATTCACTTCCAGGTTCTGCGCCTTCTGCATCTGGCTTGAAAACGCGGAAAAGAACGACATCCAGGTCACGTCGAACATAGGGCCGACGTGCCTGAAAGAGGTCGCCGGGATGAACTTGATCCCGGCCTTGGCTGCGTTTCTCCGCTGGTTCTTGAATAGGTTCTTAAAGAGCTGCTCCGAACGAAGGGCAATTTCCTCCGATTGTTGCACATACGCTTCGCGCTGCAAGTCCCTACCGACGTTTGAGAGGGCTTGCCCGAGTCCGGCGGCGAAGCCCGACGGCTGCGCCGGCAAATTGCCTGCGGCGGCAGCGGCGTCCCTCTCGCTCTTCAGGACGATCTCATTACTGGCGATCTCCTCGTAAATACCGATGAGGTACTCGTCTGGTAGATCGGCGTTGTCATTGATACCTCGGTTGTTCTTGATGAAATCCTCTTTACTCATGCGCTTGGCAATCTTACTGCTATGCAAGTCGGTATTCAGCAGGATAACGGAATAAGCTAAAACGTAGGCCGTGTCGGCGTTGGCGAAAGCATTCGGATTGCCCGTCACGTAACGATTGGCGAACTTGAGCATGAAACGATCGATCTTCTGGGCTTCGCCGGGTAGGCGGAAGGACTGAAGAAATTGTCGCAAGGCGTCGACAAATCGCCTCCTGGCGAAGTCCATGGTGTCGACGAAAGCATGCATAATCTCAATGTTCTTCGCATCGCCCTCGCCTAGATATTCGCCTATTTGCGTCTTGTCGAGCCGTTCATCTGATATCAAAAACCTGCCTATATCCTCGGGGCTGTCGCTCGGGATGAACCCTGACTGGAGCAGAAGCTTGATTCCCTTCTTCGGCTTGAAATTGAATTGGCGGATGGCGTTGTGCAGGGCGGTTTTACGGGCCTTCTCTTTCTCCAATTGAGCCGGGTCGTCGTCGAGAATGGGGGTGGGCGGAGGTATGGGCGACTCAAAGCGAGGATTACTATCGGTGGCTGAAGGGTCAATCGACTCTCGAACGTCCTCCGATGCCCTTATGTCACTATCACGCGACAAGCTACCGACGTCTGGACGCCCAACGACAGACCAGTTAACAAGGGACCGCAAAGCCTCGACGAGCGAGTCCAAAGCTGTTCTCTTGATCGTGTACTCCTTGGGCACTTCGGATTCCACCTCACTAGGGGGCATGATATCTCTCACGTTTAACGGAGGGGGTAGCATTCCTTTGAGTTGCCAATCTGAGCCGCTATTCGAATTCGAGTTCCTCTCTTCGTATAGTTGCTCTTGTAAGGGGGTGATCGGTACGGGCGCGATGGCTAACTTTGATAAATCTTCGATGATGGTTTGAAATAGGTTATCGACATGGGAATCGCAATCGTAGTTGAGGTACGTCTCCACGAGCGCGCGAGGATCACCACAAAATCTGGTCAGGATGTTGATGAAATACGCCTTCTGAGAGGGAGGTGCCGTTCGACGGGCTAGAAGCGCAAGGTATATCTCGTTGAGAAAGACTTCTATTTCTTTCTATAATCGCGCTGTTAGATAGCCGAAATTCCCGGATGGATGGATGGAATGCGCTCTCACGTACCTTGAACGGCGCTCGCATGAATTTCAACATCAACCAGAAGATCTCGCAGCACACCTCAAATACTCTATCTATAGAGCTAGCTCCATTCCTAGTGATACTAAGGCAGAGGTAGAACTTGATCGCCTGGAGGAATCCGATGGACTCGTTGTTTTTCGTGTTGGTAATGGTACATAGGGGCGAGGTAAAAACGAGCATGTGGTTGTTGAGAAGGGTGCGAATCAGGTGGAGGGATATGAGTTTGGATCGCATATGCTGTCCTCGGTGATCGTACAGCTGGTCGGGGCCCAGAATCTTGGTCGACAGGTTGCAGAACGATCGGAAAACGAGATAGGCATCTCGGATGTAGACCTCGTCCTCGGCATCTAGAGAGTCGGTGGTTTCGTCTGCTTCGGTTGCCGAATCGCTCTGCGTGTGCTCCGAAGCCCTTCCCGGCGACTTTTGGGGGGGGATTAACTGCGTGACCATAGTCGGACCATCGCCTAGGTTGGAATCGTCGAAGCTCTTCCGGCTCTCCAGGTCCTTCAGGGTCAACTTGCCACCCACTTCCTTCGTTGACCCAGACAGCGCGACCTCGGAGGCTGTATCCGTCGCGGTCTCGTCAGGTGTCACGTCGCCATCGCCGGCGGCGCCGCTTCCGTTGAGGGCGGATTCGGTTTGCTCGAAGGTGACGTTGCTGGAACTGCGCTTCTCCAGCTTTCTCAGGTTCGTGCGGGCTTCCTTCATGTGCAGCCTTGTCTTGACCCTCTCAAACACCATGCCAACCATTTGCGTCAGAGTCCCCTGGGCAGCTTGCTGGTTCTCTGGGCTCCTGGACAGCAAGAAGACATTATAAACCTGGCGCACCGCCTTGAGCAATCCAGCGCCGTGGACGACTATCTTGTCATTTAACACGGCGGCTAGGAGGGCCTGCACGATATGCCGCTGGACATCGACGGGGGTAGTTTCGCCTTGAAAACAGTCGCATATCGTGTCGATAGCTCGGTCGATCATGGGGACCTGCTCGGCGCCATCTTCCCCCTGCGGCGCGGTCGCGGCCACAGTCAACGAAAAATAAGACGAGGAGATTAGCTTCTGTATGCAATCGAGGGCGGTATTGATCAACTGGCTGCTGCCAGTCTTAGTAGCTAGCTGTAGGGGAGCGAAAACGACGTCGAGTTCGGGCAGTCGGGAACCCTCTTCCTTGATGGCCTTGAGGGCAGTCTCGGCAAGCTCGGCGAGCTGCTTGTTCCTCTGCGCATCCTTGGACGCGGCGATGGCCTCGAGAGAGGACACGACGAAGACTAAAGAGCTCATTGTTGGCGCCGAGCTTAGGGAGACGGCGTAGGTGCCATTCGCGGAGGATCGGTCGGAGAAGGGCAGATAGCTCGGCGGATAGAGAGGGAGGCAGAGGACGAGGAAGCGTAAGCGTTCTCGGTTACGAGTCTACAATCGAATTCGCGGTAGTACGAGGGCCTTCCGACCAGGTATGCTTTCTCGTTCGCGTATTATTATGGAGTTTCGCTCTCGGGTCCCGTTCTTCGAAAAAAGAAAGAAAAAAAAAGGCGATCTCGACACTCGAGAATGCGATTCCAGTCGCCCCGTAGCTGCGTGGCTTCAGACAAAGGGCCCGAACCAATACCCGATACCAATACCTTCTACCATTAGGGGGGGTAGAAATAAGAAGGGGAAGGGTCCTGTAATGTTGAATGTCCTTCTCTCCCCGTCGGCTTCAGTCAGGCCAAGCTGGCAAATGGCGACGAAAAAAAAAGGAAACCCGGCTGCTCCACCGCGAATTGCAAATTGATGACAAGGGGAGGGCAGGTCGCTGGGTTTCGCGACCAGGGCTGGAAGGGGAGCGCTGGCTACCTGATCGCCTATATGGAGCAAGGCGGGTTGTACGGCATCGACGTAGGTAGGTAATGAATGGATGATTTGGATTGGCACCGTGGCAGGATACGGAGCGACGGATTTAATCAGGCCCCGGGCGGCCAAGATGGGTCAGAGGAGTACGTAATACGATAGCGTGCTGAGCTATTTACACAGCCACAGCTACCTCCATGAGTAAGCATACTCCCAGGTAGATGGTGTAGGTACATACCTCTCCTATGTCCAGACAGGCATTGCTCGCTTACGACATAAGTACCTCGCGAAGTCACCAAGCCAGGTTGAGAGGTACCTGTGTAATCGCGAAAGGGGAGGGTGCCCACTACGTCATCAGCCACATCGTCTCGGCGCGTTGGATCGAATTCTCTTGGGGCTTTCCATCATCGAGAACCCTTGAAGCTGAAGCTTGCGGATATTTCGATAGTCGTCTCTGAACCTACCGAAAGCTGGCCCCAAGCTGATACCCCCCCGCCCCCCTTTTTATTGAGCAATGCCATGTCGGAAATGCCACGTTCCCCGTCATGGCGGCAAGCAGACGCACGCGGGTTTTTCGATCGGGATGCTAGGAGCAGCCTTTTAAGGGCTCGACGGGTATTAAGGATACTTATACTTATCCAGGTGTAGGCGGACGCCGGCGAGGCCAGGACAGGGGAGGATACGTTCGCCCATAGTTAGCCCGACAATTCGGATTCCGTAGCAACCTGCGAAAAGTCGAGGTCCCTGAGCAGCACTCGGTGGTACAAGAGGCCGAAGCTGGTTCCCGGCGCTAATACATGCGCGTAGGTATACTGCGTGACGTTGTATGTAATACCTACACACCTATACCTCCCGAGTCCCAGCAACTTACCACCTGCACGTTGATCTTAGTATGTAAAGTAGGCGCGCAGATACCTCTCTGCGAGCACATGGGTACACGCCGTCGATCCAGCCCAGGTACCCCCCTCCGTACTGCGCAGTACCTGCAGCAGTCTCCACGGAGCCAATCACGGCGCCATCGCAGAACGGATTTCATTGGGGAGAACCCAACCTACACGTAGGACTCAGCCCAGCCCACGTGGTCCGCACACCGGAGTTTGGGGAAAATGTGTTGAGTGGAAGAGAGAATACGGATTCCAACCACATTCCGCAATGGGGCGTGTTGAGGATATTTATACCAATCGACCTTCCACACTCGATCGTGGGCGAGCACCTCTTGCGGACAGGTGTTCTCGGTAGGCACCTAACCTGGGATGTGCCCAGCCATATACGTAGAGGGGAGCGCGCTGGGGGACTGAGAGCTTAGGTACCTTAGGCAGGTAAGGCAGGACGTAACAGTATCTGGACAGGTACATTCAGCCCCCCCAGGCGTCCACTAAAGAAGGTACCGAGTTACGTACCAGACGGAAAGAAGGCGATGCGCTTATTATTGTCAACCTTCGTGCGTTATAAAAAAAAAAAGGAAGAGAGAGACGGAGAAGATAAAAAAATTAAAAAATTAAAAATCCCAGGGCCCTGATACACCTGTACTCGCCACCAATCAAGACGCCGCAACCCTTCAACCTCTGAGGTCCGATCTTTTCTTTCCCCCTTCCCTCACATCACCATTAGGCCTTTTGTCTCACTGTCCCGTCCTCTACCTTCACCTCGCTCCGGCCCTCTCTCCCTCCCTCCCTCCCTCTACGGCGCCATCCCCCAATTCAATTGGGCTCGGTCCATCTATTCTAACTGCCCGTAGTGCCTCCTCTCTGCCACGGTCTGGCCTATTCGTTCCTTTTCTACCTCACCTGTGGTCCCAACTAGTCCGGGCGGCGTCTTCTCGTTCGCAGCCGCTTCTCTTTTTTTTTTTTCCAACTCCCGGGGCCACGGTTTTCTTATCCCGCCACCGCAGCAACATGTTCGGCGCCTTGCTGAGGAGGCAAGGCCTTCTCCTCCGACCGTCGGCCCTCCGATCCGGCTTCGTCCCGCTAGCCAGATATTATGCCTCGTTCCCGCCTCACACCATTGTCAAGATGCCTGCCCTGTCCCCTACCATGACGGCAGGCAACATTGGCGCCTGGCAGAAGAAGGCAGGAGACTCCATCGCCCCCGGCGAGGTCCTGGTCGAGATCGAGACGGACAAGGCTCAGATGGACTTCGAGTTCCAGGAAGAGGGTGTCATCGCTAAGATTCTAAAAGATGCCGGCGAGAAAGACGTCCCTGTCGGCAACGTGCGTGACTTTTTCTCTCCCCCCTTCTTCTCTGTGCTTCCCCACTCCCGGTTCCGGAGGTGCTGACGGATGGTGGACTTGTAGCCGATCGCTGTCCTCGTCGAAGAAGGCACCGACGTCTCGGCCTTCCAGTCCTTCAGCTTAGCAGATGCCGGAGGGGACGCTGCGGCGCCCGCCTCCAAGGGAGAGAAGAAGGCAGATGCGCCGTCGGAAGCCGCATCCGCCCCGGCCCCCACACCCGCTCCCGAACCCGAACAGTACTCTCAAGGAGGCAGGCTCGAGACCGCCCTCGACAGGGAACCCAACATCAGCCCGGCCGCCAAGCGGTTGGCGAGGGAGAAGGGTGTTGTCATCTCCGCGCTCAAGGGTACCGGTCCCGGAGGTAAGATCACCGAAGACGACGTCAACAAGGCCGTCTCGGCCCCGGGGTCCGCGGCCTCGCCCGCTGCCTCTTACGAAGATACGCCCCTGTCCAATATGCGCAAGACTATCGCTAGGCGCCTGCAGGAATCCGTCAAGGAGAACCCCCACTTCTTCGTCACCAGCCAACTCTCCGTTACCAAGCTTCTCAAGCTCCGGCAAGCTCTGAACAGCTCTGCCGAGGGTAAGTATAAGCTGTCCGTCAACGACTTCCTTATCAAGGCCATCGCTGTCGCGTCCAAGAAGGTCCCCGCCGCCAACTCAGCCTGGATCGGCGACTCGATCCGCCAGTACAACACGGTCGACGTCTCCGTCGCCGTTGCCACCCCCAACGGCCTCATCACTCCCATCGTCACCGGTGTCGAGGCCCGCGGGTTGGAATCCATCTCTTCCCGGGTCAAGGAGCTCGCCAAGAGGGCGCGCGAGAACAAGTTGAAGCCCGAGGAGTTCCAAGGCGGCACCATCTCCATCTCCAACATGGGTATGAACCCGGCCGTCGACAGCTTCACCGCCGTCATCAACCCCCCGCAAGCCGCCATCCTGGCCGTCGGCACTACCAAGAAGGTCGCCGTCCCCGGTGGTGAAGACGGTGCCGGAGTCGAGTGGGACGACCAGATCACCGTTACGGCGAGCTTCGACCACAAGGTCGTCGACGGGGCGGTGGGTGCAGAGTGGATCAAGGAGTTCAAGAAGGTCGTGGAGAACCCTCTGGAGCTCCTGCTATGAAGAAAGAGTTCGTGAGAGTGCAGGGGCGGGCGTCGGGGCATGATAGGTCTATAGACCTTGACAGGGTGGATGAATCGCATGTGTAGCACTATGCCGAACGAAATGTAATAATAACTTCCTGCAGGGCAACGGAAGCCTCCGTAAAGGATGATGATTGAAGTTACGGCCTGTGCGGCGATTTTATTAGGGGCTCGGGGCGGGTGGGTAGGGGCAGGGTATACATGGCTACTATTAGATCTTGAACGAGACTTGTTGCTAGGCATATCGCCATCGCCTTGCGCACGAGTTACTTAGACAGTCCCGTACGAGCGAATCCCAATGATCTCTCTCTTCTGAACTCCCGGCCATCTAAACAAGACCCAGATCCTGCCTTCAAATCCCGACTCTTTGCATTACCTACCTACTACCTCCAGCACGGCCTCCCTCCCCGTCTTCATTCGACACCGACTCTTCCTCGCCGGACCCTTCTCCGCCCTCGGCCGCCTCCCCGTCACCCTCGTCGTCGCCGTCGCGAGAGGCGGGCAACTGGCTCCGGAGGCCCGCCAGCACGGCCGCGAGGCCGGCACGCAGCTGGGGCGTCGGCGCCGCCGCCACACGCAGCTCGAGCTCGCGCACCTTGGCGCGGAGCTCGGCCACCTCGGCGCCGCCCTCGCCCTCGTCCTCGCTGCTCGCGCGGGGGCTGCACGCAGGCGGGCCGGGCCGCACGTCACACGGGTCCAGCAGCGCCGGCCCGAACGCGGCCGCGAACGCACGCGCCATCCGCGCATCCTGGATCGCGAAGACGACATGCTCGATCGCGCCCCACGCGCCGGCATCGTCGCGGGTTTTCGCCCGCGCTCTGCCGCGGTGCTTCCCCTTCTGCTTCCCGGCGCTCTGCTCCTCCTCGCGGCCTACGTCCCCCTCCGCATCGGCGGTGCCGCCCGGGCGCAGGACGCGCCTCCACGCGCGCGCGATCTCGGCGACCGGGTTGCCGTAGGCGCCGCAGCCCCAGGCGCCGAGGACGCGGAGCACGGCGCGCATCTTGCGCGCGGCGAGGTCGCGGTCCGCGGGCGCCGCGTACGCCGCGCGCCCCGTCGCCGCGTCGGCGGCGACCTCGGGCATGCGCAGCATGGCGGCCGACGCGACGTCGACGAACCAGCGGCGGGGCTTCGGCAGCGCCGCGCCGTCGCCGCCGCGGAACACCAGCACGTCCGGCGTGAACACGACGCCGAGCTCCGGCAGCCGGTAGAATTCGTCGCGCAGCGCGGGCAGCAGCGCCGTGCGCGCGCACAGCGACTCCTCCTGCGCCGTCGCCCCGCTGCGGAACCCGCCCCCGCCGCCCAGCGGCGACGCCATGTTCAGCACCGCGACGCGCGCCGACGTGTTCGCCAGGTCGCGCCGCTGCGGCCGCCCCTCTCGCCCGGCGTCTTCTTCTCCACCGGTCTGCCCCGCCGGCCCGTTGCTGGCCCCGGGCGGCGCGCCCACGAGGAGCAGCTCGTACGCCGCCGCCAGCGTGTCCGCGACGCGCAGCGAGACGCGGGGGCCGGGACGAGGCGCAGCGCCGACGCTGCCCTGGTCTTCGCAGTCCTGGGGCCCGTCGCCCGCGCCGTTGCCGGCGCTCGGCGCGGCTTCGTCGCCGTGAGCACGGCGCGGGGGCCGGCGGTGGGTCGACGATGAGCTCCGAGGCGTCGACGCCGCGGCGCGCGCGCGGATGCGCGGCCAGCATCGCCGGGATCACCTTGTTGAGGGTGGCGCGGGCCTGCTTGGCGCGGGCGTCGCGGCGGACGCTGGCGGGTGGGCGGCCAACCGAGGGCTCTGTGCGGCCCATGGTTGGTAGGTACGAACTGCGCGGGGTAAATGGGTGGGATATGTGCTGGTGTGAGGGTGTGGATGAGAGAAAGTGGGAATACGTGGAAAGAGAGGGGGGGTTGGAAGAGAAAAGAGAAGGATAGAAAAGCCTGCGATGCGGAGGGGTTCGTAGTGTAGTGCCGAGGGCTGCGGGCATCCGGTCAGCCATCCGGGTGTTTATAGGCGGGAGCAATAGGGGATGAACTCGGATCTCACCACCAATACTCATACCAGAAACAATGGGTATATCTTCGGTTAACGCCGCGGACTTATTATCGTAAAGTCCTCTTGATTCATTTAAGCAGGACCGATATAATATCTATCACTTTACGAGTTGATAACCCATGGGCACCTATATACACTTAAGGGGAAATCCCTTCTGTAGGTATCCTGATCAACGGCGGCGCCTACGCTGGCACGTCGTTCAATATTTCCCGCAAGAGAAGCACACACAGTCTAGTTAAGTATGCTCTACCAGTATTCACATCCCAAATAGATAAACCTCTCTCTCCTGGAATCCCCCCTATAACAGATACCTGAACCCCCTCCGCATCCGCAGCGCCTCGTCGGGGCTCTCGAGGCGCTCCATCTGGGCTGTGCGCTCTCCGACGTCGGGGCGGGCGTCCCACGCGCGCTCGCGGTTGGCCAGGCGGCGGTTGAGGCGGGCGAGGACGGCGCGGAAGAGGGCGGCGCCGGCGACGGTGAGGCCGAACATGGCGGTGACGACGCCGTAGCTGCGGCGGAAGCCGTCGTCGCCCATGTCCCAGACGTAGCTGCCGGCGACGTTGCCGAGCTGCGAGACGGCGTTGATCAGCGCGATGGCCACCGCCCGCTTCGCCGGCGGCCGCGGGAACGACGCGCTGATCCACGAGTACGACACGATCAGCCCCGCGTACGCGCTCGCCTGCAGGAACAGCGCCACGTACCGCGCCGCCACGTCCGACGTCGCCATGCAGATCACGAAGCCCGCCGTCCCCGCGACGACCGGGCCGACGATGTGCCAGAACTGCGTAGGGAGTTAGCTCGGCCTTGCGAGCATGTCGCGCCGCGGGGTTCTTCCCCCTCCTCAACCGTAGGTCTCTTCGACAAAGGGGGATGGTGACGAACCTTCTCTTGCGTCCGGTCGGCGTGCCAGGCGTTGATCAGCGAGACGACGCACGCGAGGACCCACGGGGGGGAGGACATCAGCAGCGTTGGAACGTAATCGAACCCGAGCGTCCCAGTAAGAGTTGGCTGCAAGGATCGGTTAGCCTATGACCGCTTACATGCGACTCTCTCTTACGGGACCCCTACGAAGAAGGCATTGAACGTAAGGCCGAGCGTTAATGTCGTTTGGAAGAGCGTAAAGATGTAGATCTTGGGGTCCCTGACGGCCATAACAAGGCCTTCAAACAGGCCCTGGCCGGCGCCATCGACGTCAGCTTCGCCGACATCCTCGACCATTCTCAGCTGTGCGACCTCGAGTTCTTCAGCCGTGAAGCCGCGCGAATTATGCGGTAGGTCCGGGAGGATAAACGCTGCGCAGATAGCGACGGTCATGGTAGCTGCGCCCTCAACTGTAGCAAGACGTCAGCTAGAGTAATAAGTCATCGCGAAGCTCCCGTAGCTACCCACTCCAGAAGAGCCATCGCCAAGCAGCATGGCCCAGAACGCCCCTGCGAGTGTTGGCGTTAGCTAGTATTCCTTGCTGCTCGTCACCGCAAACACAGCTGGCGGATTCCGGGACAACCTTACTGCATATTCGATAAGACACCGGCGCCGACGAGGGCCGAAAACGCGTTCGAGATGATGTTTCCGCAGAAGAGAACCGCATTCCTCGTCGCAAGCTCCCTCCGCGTGTACCACTTCGATTGGATGAGGAGCGCTCCGGGCAGGAAAGCGGCCTCGACGAAGCCGAGGAAGAACCGCACGATAACCATCTCGGTGAAGTTGTTGGTATTTCCGGTCAGCGTAGATATGAGCCCCCAGAGCAGCATGGCGGACGAGATGTAGAGGGACGGCCGTTCGATCCGGTTGATCAGAATGTTCGATGGGACTTGCATAAGTATGTACCCGATATAAAGGATACTTAGGCATGTCGAGTATTGTGTCTATCGCGCATCAGTTTCGAGAGATTATAAAATCCTAGAATATTCTCTCAAGGTGAGAACGTACATCGTCGATGTTTAGATCTTATCCCGTATTATTCATATTAGCATTAGCATGCAGGCAGTTGACCGGCTCGTGCATGTATATGTGCTAAAGAGACCAAGCGTATTCAGGGGGCAAGATAATATCTCTCCTTTGTTACCAGGCGGACCCAGAGCTGAGAGCAGGTATGTACTAACCTGTCTGAAGGCCCCTAAGCCTCGCACTTGCGATGTTGTTTCGGTCTAGGTAGTTGAGGATGTAAATCAATATGAAGAGCGAACAGCGCCAGTCCAACTTTCTCTTCAGCGATTTCTCCACGCGGGCGCGATGAGCGGGATCCACCGAGACAGCAGTCGGCTTCCCAAGATCTTCGCATTGTATAGAAGTCTCAGATGCCCCCATCTTACGTTCGGCGGTGGTGGTCTCTGGGGCCTGTGCGGCCCGGGTTATCTCTTCCCTCATATCGTGAGACTCGGCACAATTATTACCTTCAAAGCACAGATTGGTATCGCAAGCTATCTAGCTATATAAACAGACGGAATGGCGTTCAAGTGAGTGGAAAATTCAAGAATGTCATGAATAGTGAGTAGGGTAACGCTGACGCTTTTATAATACCGGCATTCATCTTCCCTCCCCACCGTCCTCATCAAGAAGGACCTCTACCGGCGATCTATGTAACCATGTGAGCAGCAGATATTGCTTATCTAGAGGCTGATGCAGCGGAAGTATATGCGGCTTGGTTTGCCACACTCTAGCCCTCCCTATCACCATATGGGGTCCCATTTAAAGGAGGGTAGGGGTGTGGAGGGAACCGTATTCCGTGCGTGGGCGAGGCTCTTCCTCGGCGCCTTGGCACATACCTACGGTTCCGGGCATGCTGGATGCCACAGAGAGTGTCCAAGGAGTGCTACGTGAGGTCTGGGTTCCTCCTACGCAAACAGCAAAGACAAGCATACAATTGTAGCAAAATTTCGCTATTAACGGAGACCAATCTCACGAGGTTAGTGGCGAGAGAAGGGCATAGAACCATCGAGTCTACTCGTCCTTCCTCGATTCCTAGTGATATGTTGTGCAATGGAGAATACTACCCGGGCCTCGTCATCCACGGATACCCGGGATCTTCGGGTATATTCCAGTCCAGCCAAATGCTTGGGATCCACGCCGGTTACCCCAGTGTGGTAGTGATGCGACCCAGTCAGAGGGATATTATAAATCCGGCCAAATGAGCTTGAATATTCGAAAGGGATTTCTCGCTCCCATCTGGGATTGTCCCTTCGGGTGGTGCCCAGAGCCTTGGATTATCTCAGGTTTCCCCGCCCGTTCGAGCTGCCTCGCAAGAAGTCGCCCAGACGTCTTCTCTATGCCATCCTCGTGTCGCGGGCATGCCATATCTACACTGATAGCGCACACTTAAGACTGTAATATTTGACGTACAGCACACTAACTCGGAGGCGAGGTGTAACATGTTTCCCATTTGCTCGCGAGTGAAGAGCAAGCATATCCCGAGAGAAGGCTGACATGGTGAAATTAGGTAAAATACACTTATTCGCCGGCTTCGTGGCTATAGGGAAAACAGAGAAGTAATCAATAGTGGTACTAGCACTTATTTCAAAGGCTGGATGTTTAATGATGATGATGGTAGGTAGTTGTGTTGACGTTGTGGAGCATTACACCCAGTTGTACGATGCAATAAACCCTATCGAACAACGTTGCTTCTTGTCCCACCCCGTACTAAACCTGTACACTGTTACTCAAATCCCCCCTTCGTAGATTTCAACTTGATCATATTATCGTCAGACTCGCCCTCACATCGACTCTGTTTCGTCGGTCTTACACGGGTAGTCACGGAGTGCATCACGCTAGATACCGTCGAGTTGTTCCGTGGCTCCACGTATTTAGCCCAACGGCACCGGTAATACCCGTTTCTGTTGCACTTAGACACTAGTTTCATGATTGGAAGCACTAGCACGATGGTATTTTGGGGTGTTACGTATGGTTCGCATGGGCCATTTTTGTGAATCAGTTTGACAGCGTTGGAGAGGTGCGAAACACTACAGGATACGATGTAATTTAGTTTTTATATAGTCACCCGGCTCTACAGCTAGTTAGTCAAGGTAAAAAAGCTTAACTTGACTTCGAATGTGAGATGAAACGAATGCCAATTGGGCCCAGGATCGTGAGCTTTGAGAAGATATTCTAACCGCCTCGTAGGGTTTCCAGCCAGCTCCGTCTGTATTTTCCCGGAGCACCCAACCGCTATGAATTTGGTCAGTTAGGTCGAAGCATTAGGGACGATGACGATGGATATCTAATGCCGATAGCGTCGTTATAGATAATTGTAGTATTACTTAACACGTACAAGCTAATAGAATATATAGGTAATATGTCTGGTCTTTGTATTTTCCCGGTTCCATCCGGATGCGGTAAGTTCAAAGACCAGCGCGGCAAGCAGGCATGCCTTAAGATATACACTACAAGGACAGTTTACATATGCATATAGTGAGATTCGGGGAAATTAGTACTTCATAGATCTCACTAGTAGTTAACAGTACTACTAGGTGATGTAGGTACCGTGATTTTATGCCGGCAATGCAACATCATGATGCGTGAGAGCATGCCAATCTTCTAATTGCACGTGTCGTTATTTGCCGTTCTAGATGCCACAGCAACCCGCCAAGGGCAAGATACATGCGTACCCCGATGGCTTCCCCGCTCGGAGAATTTTGGAGGCAGTGAAGACGGGATGCAATTATCTCCGCGGGAAGGGATCTTGATGCACATTGGCGCAAAGCCTCTTATGCCGAAAGAACGGCTAACGGTATGTCAAGAAGAGCTGGTAAAGGGTGGGTGTAGACGATTGGATTGTGAAGATCGAGATCTCCGCGGGTATCCGGGATTCCCGTTCGTAAACATGGACGTAATTAGCCGCGGCTTTGTCCGTAGTTGTTGTATAGAGAGGAGGGCGTTAGGGCCTCTTCCCCTTCCTGAGCTTCTTTATGCTGAGTGCCAAACAGGTTACCGCCTGAAACGCCGTGAATAGCCACATCCCGTGATCCTCCGCTGACGCACTAGTTCCCTCAAACTGCCACTGGGGCAGTTAAATATTTAACTCGCCGGACCCGCGTTCCAATGCCGGGGGGGATTGCGGAGAAGTCGGGGTAACCCAGCTTGCGTCGGCACTGATCCCCGGATGTCGACGGCGTGGCATCCTCACACTAATATATGAGGCCCTACGCAGCGAGCTACACGCCCAACTTATGCAACCAGATAGATTAGCCTCTCTCCGATTATTATAGCCTGCCTCCTAATCTCTAGCTCTGTCATCTACTTTGCTACTCTGTCATCCCACCACCGTACAAACCGTATCGGCGTAGCCGCTCAGCGTTCTAGAACCCGTCATTGAGAAAAATAAATCCACATAATAATCGCCACAGACCGACAGCCGCAGCTATGCCTCACAAGGAAGAAGAAACTGTCGAGTTCACGCCGGACCTCTACCCCCCCTTCCCCACCGACGTCCCCACGGTCGAGCTCGAGACCATCTCGCTCTCCAAGCTCCTCGCCGGCGACGCGGCGGAGCAGGACCGCGTGTTCAAGGCCTGTGCGGGGCGCGGCTTCTTCTACCTCGCGCTGGCGGGCAACGAGACGGGCGATGCCCTGCTGCGCGGGTCTGAGGAGATCGCGCGGGTGGGCGAGCGGGTGTTCAAGCTGCCACTCGAGGAGAAGATGCAGCACCGCATGGGCAAGACGCTGTTCGGGTACAAGTACGCGGGATCGTCGGTCGCCGACCGCACCGGCGCGCGCGACACGGCCGAGTTCTTCAACGTGTCCAAGAACGACATGATCGTGCCCGAGGACCGCATGACCCGCGCCTGGCCCAGCCCCATCCTCGACGCCAGGCCCGCCTTCGCCTCCTACGTGCGGAGCGCCCACGCCATCGGCATGACCTTGCTGACTATAATCGCCGAGCACCTCGGCATCGACCCCGCCGAGCTCACCGGCCGCCACCGCATCGAGGAGCTCTCGGGCGACCACATCCGCATCACGCGCGGCCCGCCCCGCGAGACCGACGAGATGCCCGAGATCCAGACACCGTCGCATACCGACTTCGGGACGTAAGTGGATTGAACGAATCTCCCCTTGCTCTCTCTTCTTTGCTCATTTGCCCCTTTGCCCCTTTGAATCCTTCTCTGCCCGACCGTGACCTCGAGATGTAGATGACCCGACGCTAATCCCGACGCGAACTCGGCTTCCCGGGCCCGCACACAGTGTCACGGTGCTCATGAACTGGCTCGGCGGGCTGCAGGTGTGGTCGGAGTCGTCGCGGCGGGCGCAGCTGAGCGACGGGCAGCCGGACCAGCCGGGGGAGTGGCTGTGGGTGCGGCCGCAGCGGGGCAGCGCCATCATCAACCTGGGCGACGCGGCGGTCAAGTTCACCGACGGCGCCGTGTGCTCGGGGCGCCATCGCGTGATCCCGTCGCCGGGCTCCCAGGGCCGCTGGCCGCGCTACAGCCTCGTCTACTTCGTCCGCCCCGAGGACGAGTGCCTCATGCGCCGGCTCGACCAGAAGGGCGTCGCCGCCACCGACAAGCACGAGGCCGGCGACGGCCTCACGGCGAAGGAGTGGATCTACCAGCAGGCCCTGGCGCTGGGCAATAAACTCGATAACTAGCCCGGTGCCTTCCCGCGAGACCGAAGATGCTTGAACGAGTAGTGTAGGCTGGAACATGGTGTGTATTTGCAATCAGCAGACGAACTATACAGAAGTATCCTACGAGTAGCGACAAATTGAACAATCCCCTTTTCAAGGGTCTTGGAAAGTAAACGGAGCCGTAAGCCCATTGTCGCACGAATGCTTACCTACCATAGTAATCTCTCTTTGTGACGTCTCGTCTCGTAATGCCAGAGGAAATGTTCCCCCGTCTGTGCTGTCCACATCCGACAAAGTCATGACGACGACGCATGACAGAAGATCTCTCGGTTCTGCGTCCACGGAGCCGTCCCCATCATCATCACCGCGTGCGTCACCAGCCGCACTCGTCGGCAAAGAAAATGGACCTCTCATACCAGCTCCGTCCACAATATGCCGCATTTCATCACCCTCAATACCATGCGCTCTGGGGGAAGTTCACCACAGTGGTGATGCTGAACGACACCTGCTACCAGGAAGGTCGTCGTATCCCATCGGAGTCCTGCACCACAGCCGTAACGCCGGTGAGCAGGAACTGCTGAAACATGAACATGGAGGCGACAGTCGCTTTCCAGAGGCAGTGGCAGGCGCCGCTCCGGACCTTTGTCCCAGAACACAAGCTGAAGGATGGCAAGCGGACAGAGGAGGAATGCCTGACGATGCCAGGACACGAGGACGGCAGCGCCATCCCGGTGCCCGCCATCTTCATGCTCGTACCCGGTATGCCCGTCGTTGTCAACCAGAGTGTTAGATCCCAAGATTACGTCGAGACTCGCAATGGGAAAAAGCTTACATGTTTACATAAAGCTATCGATACTATCTCTTAAGCTAAGCTAATTACACATCGAAATCTATAAGGTTTGTATAAGCTCCATTGTCGGTATCGGAGGTCGGAGGATGCCGTGAATGCCGTGACAGTTGCCTGCCTCGTAGGCAGGAACGCCGCCGAGGAGGCCTGCCCGGTATTAGGCAGCTAATGACGTCAGGCAACAGGGAGACAGCAGGCACAACTACAACTAGCTTGTGCCTGCTGCAATAGATAGCAAGTAGATGGGGAGAAGAAGAAGTATATTTTACGCCACGCATTCGACACCGAAGGGGGGAGCGAAAGGCGTAAAAGGTCGGGTAATTCCAGCGGGGTCGGAAGAACCGCTTCCCCCTCGAGCGCGTCCTCTTAAGAGCCTTTCGTTCCTGAAGGCATTCGGCTGGCGACCTTCTAGACTTGATTCCTCCTCATCTCATTCAACCTTTCTCAGTTTTCATTCCGCGCCCCCCATTTGCCCCTAGGGTCTTGACAAATACGCAAGGCACAGACCGTGATCATTTGTTGGAGTCGTGTTGGAGTCGTGAGTTTTACTCTTCCTGGAGAAGGCACCCATCCGTAAATCACTCTGCGCTCTGCCCCGGCTCCCGTGAGAAGGCTCGTGCATTCCGGGCCACATTTGACATCACGACCTTACGATTCTCTCTCATTGTAAGCCTCAGAACCGTACATCTCCATGATGTTCCTGTCTCTCATGTCAACGCTCCGATCATTGACCCATCTCAGACTCTTATTGCCTTCCGGGAGACCGAGCCCGGCTCTAAACAATTCCACCTGCGGCTTCTGGAGCTTCTCGCTGTGTCATGTCACCAGATCGCGGTCTGCCTTTACAACGTCACTGGAAGAAACCATCACCACGCAGAGTACGATGAATGGAGAGACGAGCCCCGGGACATGAGCACGTGGGGCTCTTATCGGCCACCGATTGCTTTCACTCACGGGCCCTACAAGGCTATTGAGCAGTATCCCCACGGCCTCGCGGACGTTGCAGCATACTGGGTCGAGGCTAGGATCTTTGGGGGCATAATAGTATTTGACCGAGGGGAGACGGAAATTGAGGTAGGAGTACTACCTGGCGCTGTATTTTGGTCGACTTGGAGATAGATTCCTCTGACATTTCCATAGTGCCGGGAGCTGTATATTCACGCGTGCCGTGTATTCTCGCCTTATACTATCTTCCCTTTGATATAATAGTAGTTTGATCGGCTTATCCACTTCTTGCTCGCTAATGATTCCGATACTGCCGGTGGTACTGCCGCATTACGCCTGATTCCGTAGATAATCGCCTGCCCTCTACCTATTATCCCTACCCAGGAGAACCGTTGGCGGTGGGACCCGTGGGAGGTATTTGTGTACTTCTACATCTTCCGAGATAGGTACGAACGGAGGGTGAGTGATACTAACCCTCCAGATCTCAGACTTATATCCCCTGACTGGCCCGAGGTTGGAGACGAAGTACTCCTAGTCTATTGGGACATGCAGCGCCGTTGTGGAGAGCCTATCGATAGGGAATAAATTGCTAAGCTGCGGAGAATAATCGAGATGATTACTCCTACCTTTCTACTCTGGGGTAGGTAAAATAATTGGTCGCCGTTTGATGAGGAGTCTGCGGGTATCTAGGCCGAGAAGGCTTGGTCGGCGCCTGATGTGAAAAAGTGGCTGAGATTCTTAATCACTACGCGCCTTCTCTAGGTATACGGGTGGGTGGGCCCGGTCTTTGCCGGCTGTTGGTGATGAAGTCGCCTAGCCCGTAGACTAGCTTCGCGCCTAACGGCTTATTAACACTAGTGGAGGAGAATATACCGGAGTTCTCTGAGATTAGTAGGTTACTTAACGAAGGATAGGTTCGATTCCTAACAGCGCTACTTGGTAGACTTCGTTCTTTAGCTCATTTCTCTGGTGTAAGTTATTATTTAATGGAATCTACCGTCTGGTATTTCTCTTAAAGCTCTTTATTTGCTAATGTTCCCCGTTGTAGCTTGCCTTCTCTATCGCTGTTGCTCTTAGTATCCTAAATAAACCTTAAGGCTCGGAAGCCCTGCGTTCGGTAGGTGAGGTAGTCGTCTAGGAATCGGCTGCCGAGGAATAATTCCAATTCGGGGGCGATATTAACCAGATGCTAGCCTATGTTAATACGTTTCTTTGCGCTGTCTAGGTCGATTTCCCTTACATCTTGGTGGAGGACATTACTAACCCTGACATCGTCGCCTCTACCTCGCGCATGAACGGGTCGTGGAATGGTGACCTGGCCCACCTATAGCCGAAGAACCTTGGAGTAATTGCCTTCAAAGGATGTAAGGGTGTGGTCCACGCGGCTAGGTATGGTTATTCGCAGTTTAGGGACGTACTCGGGTCCTATTGTTCGCAGTTTATTATGGACTTGCACGGGTCTTGACGACGGCTGCAGTTTAGGGACTTGCCCAGGTCCTGTCTCGGAGGCTTGTGGCTAAAGGCTTACCGTCGAATAAGCGCTTCTACGTGTCTGGATTCCTTTTGCCATCCAGGTATTTACAGTTAGCGAGGATGCCGTTTCGGCGGCTCATGAAACAAGTACCTACCTCGATTTTTCTTTAGCGTCGATGGGACAGGGCCCGTCCGAGCGGCCAGCTATAGGCAAGTTGCGAGCCATGGCGACGAAATTATCAAGGGGCGATGTTGCGTGAAACGTAGACGCCCACATTATACGACTTGCAGACACAGGCTTACCTATATTAAGGGCTTGTTCCGTACGTACCCAACAAGCCAAAAGAAGCTTGATTTCTACGGACGTGAAGAGGTCCCGAAATGGAGCACGAACGGGGAGCGCGGTCAAGGATATCGAGTCTCATGAATGACACGGGCAGCGTGCAGAGGGTCGAACTTGCGAAGGAACAGACGCATGTTAAGATATGACCGCAGTTTTATCTACCCAGGCCAGCCGAGGTAAACAACCACTCCCAATGCTCCTTCGTGTGGGGGGGTTGGCGAGCGCGCACTAGCCGGCTGGTGCACCATGTCGTTGCTGCCGCTGCCGTTGTAGGTTGGATGGGAAGCAGACGGAGGTAACCGTGCGAAGAGAATCACGCTGTAGCGGCGGCTGCAACTGGCAGCCGGCTATGCGTAAAGGACGTAAACCAGATGCCTGTACAAACTTGAGAATATACAGCTCTGGTGGCCGAACGCATCTCTGGTGGTGGCCTGGTGCCTGGCTGCTAATAGGTGGCTAGGTGGATGATTCCGTCCCCCCTTTCGCTATACCTAATACCCTGCTTTCCCTCCTGGCAACTAGATAGGTACCTACCTACCTGTAATACTACCTACATGTAGGTATAAGGTGCATTTGTGCTAGGGCTTTTATTATGCGATAGTATACTGCCTGTTGTCGCCTTCCCACATGTCTTCCTCATCGTCGATCGCGGTGGGTTTGAGGGCAATCAACGTGCAAAGCAACAATTGCTCAAACACCTCTGTCCATCTTCATGTCCAGAACGGCCTACACGACATTCGCAGAGCATTGAAAAGACCGAAAGGCGGTAAACACGCCAAGCGGCCAAAAGACAAAAACGCCATTGAATCTGAGTACCAATATGTTGAATTAATGTGATGCTGTTTTTCGATTGCTTATGTACCTTGACAGTACCCTACGACCTTCACAGGTCAACAACAATATCCAGTGATCGTCACTTCAGAGTTGAGTTCTCATACATCGTGTTAGGGTCGTTCGAACCTCCCCCCGCCTAAACCCTGGTTGTAGCGCTGCCCATACCTAAACACCTACCTATTACCTGGTTGATTTTACATCGCTGTATATTACATGAATCTAAAGAAGGTTAACAATTAGCGCTCCAACTTCTAGCGATCCTTGCGGACTTACGTGATGGAGAGGAGAGAAAGCCCCCCTCCTCTCCCGCCCCCGCTCTTCACTACCATGAGGAAAAGTCCGGGCCCATCAAATCGTTTTCCGTGGTTCCATCGAATGCAGACTCGATAGTGGTGAAATCGAAGAGGACGTTCTGGGCCTGTGGTATTAATAAGTCAGCGGAAGACCTTGGCTGTTTGTTACACGGGGACTGATATTAGCTATCACTGACAGAGTTTTCCCAGTTGTCATCGATCGCCATCATGGGGTCCAGGTCAAATTGCGGATCGCCAGTAATGGCGCCCTCGTCCGGGTACTGTGCGGCTAGCTGCTTGAGCAGCTCGAAGCTCTCACGCACGGCCTCGTTGCCGGTCCTAATAATCACCGCCTCGTTCTCTGCCCCTCTCAAGCCGGCCATCAGCCCTTCTACTTGCGCCAGCAACACGTTGGTGAACAGGTAGCCCTTGACATTCGTCTCGCCGGCTTGGATGCGGTGGTGGCTCCAGGCCGCCGAGTCGCGCAGCACGTTGAGGAGGTCCGGCCGAGGTATGGACGGCACCAGGCTGTCGTCTTCCAGCAGCTGGCTCTGCAGCTCGAAGCCGCCCGCCATCGACGACTGCGACAATACGGACCGAAACATGCTCGACGCGCCAGTCGCGAGCCGCCCAAAGTCGTCGGCCTCGGTCGACGTGAATCTCGGGCAATCGCCCGTCGGCGGTGACGGCCGTGGATTCGAGGCCGACGACGGGAAGACGGTGGTATAGAGCTTCATGGCCATCTCGACCACTACCTTCCGCGAGAAAGCGTAGGCCGGCTCGTTTATAGCCGGCACGAAGTACGGGAGGTGCAGAGCTAGAAAATACCGGCGGACGATAAAATCGACGAACCGTCGCTGAAAGGATGTCGGGCCCCGCGGACTGGACGCGAATCGCTGGAGCGTTTGGGAGAGTAATTTGCATGCGGCGCCGAGGCGGTGGTGGAGTCGAACCGTGTCTTCGTACGTGGTCTGCGAATCGATTTCGTTGAGCGACCGCGCGATGGCCAGGCGCGATGCGAAGCTCGCGCGAAGGGCTAACGCCAAAGACATATCCGTGAACGTTTCTGCTGATTGGGGAACCTTCGAGTCGTCGTCACCTATCAGTTGGTCGTCGTCGCAGTCAGATGGCGCACCAGTGTCGAAATCCTCGAGAGAGATCCGGGGCGCCGCTCCCGAGTCGATGCTGGCCTCCAGGGCAACTTCGAGAATGGTATTCCACAAGCGACGTCGTATCTCCGAATGGAGGCGATCCATCTTCGGCAGTTTCTTCGGGTCCCTGTGCAGACCCATGAACGCAGCCATGCGCATGAGCTCTCCGACCGAGATCCAGATGAGGTCCTGACCTACGGATGCGGTTTGACGTGCCAGCAGGAGAAGCAGCATGATCTGCAGGCCGGTGATGGTCAACCTCGATTTCGGAATCGGGAGGATAAACCAGCACTGGGCCTCTTGAACCCATTGGATCGCCGAGCTTCGCATCGTAAAGAGATCATCGTACAAGGTGCAGCCGATGGCCATGACAAGCTGGAGTTGGATGACGAAAGGGAGCCCGACCGAGTCAGGAGAGGCCCAGAAGGCCTCGTACTCTCTTCTGAAGGACGGTATGTGCAAAATTCGGTAGACCGACTCCAGCGTTCGAATGTAGCCATCAACAAGTTTGTCCGCGATTTCTCGCGGCGGTATGTTGGTGCCGAACTTGAAGGTCATCTGGGGCGTCCGCCGCGCCTTGATGGTGCGAGCGAGTGCCTTACATCTCGTCGTGAATGCCACCGACTCCGACTTCTTCTCTCGAGACTGCTGCTCGAATATCTCCAAGACTGGTTTGAACTGGAAGGAGGGGGAGGGAGTTGGGGGGGGGCGAACCGTCAGGACGATAGCACGCTGCAGGGAGTAGCGGGATAACGTACACTTTTAACCTGGTTCATCCAGTGGGTTTGGCCCATATACCTCGTCTTGGACATGACACTCCTATTCATGGTGTACAAGTCCCCGGTGAGATAGCTGGGGTAAGTCGATATCGACTCGGGGTCGCTGGCGGAGACCCGAGGAACATGTCTAGAGCCTGTAGTTTCCTCAAGGCGGCGCTCCAGTTCGCCAATCCGATGCAACAGCGAAGTCACGTCAAAGGATTGGCCGAGATGTTGGGACGAGGCCGAGTCAACGGGCGTTGAGCCGTTCAGGGAAAGGGTAGAATGGTCCTCATTGGACCCGTCGCCGTGGTGTGCCTGCGTCGACCCACTCGTTAGGGGGTTGGCGGCCATCTCGGCATGGACGGCCCTGAGCTGGCCATCGCTCGGTCGAAGCGCGCCGGGGGTGACGGGTGACAGTTCCGATAGGCGTGGGTGTGGCGCGCCTTGAGGCTCAAACACGCAGGTCTTGTGCTTGGACCGGACACAGGCGCCGCAGGGTTGGTTGCGATCACAGCGGACCTTAGACTTTCTACAGCTAACGCAGGAGAGGGCCGGTCGGCGGCGGCGACGGTCGGGTTTGGGCGTTAAGGCCCCATCCATCGTACCAAGCGGGAAGTGGCGCGACAGTTAGGTGAGACATAGGAGGAACTGAGAAGACGCGGGCGAGATGCGATGCGACAATTCATGTAGGTATACCTGATTCGGGTTGGATCTAATCTTATCAGATCCTCAACCTCGTTCTTGACTCATTCATCAATTTCTCGGCCGAACTTGGAATATCCCCGACCCCCGATGGAACGCATACACAGAATTAAGTCGCGATAGACCAATAATCCCCTCTACTGCATAATATAAAGGTATTCTTACAGGCTCCTGTGGCTATACCAGCGCAACCCGGCACCTATAACACCCGCTTTGCTGCATCACCGAGTCTTGGCATGCATAGTCCTGAGTAGATCCTTCGTCTTACGTTGTGGCCTGGTGATCACTAATACAAAAGGAAGTACATACCTAGGATGATAATATCAACATACCAGAATACAGCCAGTATTTTCTGTAGCAGGTTCCATAGAAGTTGTATAACAATGCCCTTGCTTAAAGGAACCCTCACTCATAGATCACAGCAGGTTATTCGTCACCTGATGGGAACAACAGCTACTTGCATTACGCATGGATTGCCCTCAGTAGTTTCCGTTGCTGGACGTGGTCCTGAGCTGCTGCTGCTTTAACCTGAGCTTTGGTGGTCCTGGCGTGCGTCTGGTGCACTACGGAGTCGCATAGCTACAACTGGGAAAAAACTCCACTTTTCAGTACGTACACCCTAGGGGTGTGGTAGGTAGGAAGGTGCAGGTTGAATATTCAATTATACGTAGGGAAGGAGCTACCCTCTGGTTGGGTCGGTAATAGGTAAGCTAGACTACCCCTTCGCGAGCTAGGTATTTTATATAGGTTTATATATAAACGATTTATCCCCGTAAAAGACCGGGAAAAAATCGGAAAAATCGAACATTTACTTACGTAATTAATTAGCTTAATTAAAGTAACATATAAACTTTTCGAAATTTCTACTTACTAATATAAGAAGTTATATATAATTTAAGGTTTTTTAAAATTACGTTAATAGCTTCTTATATAATTTATTAATAAATTCATTAACTATACTTATATCGATATATTTACCTATTTTTTTACGGTAATAAAGTAGGTCTATTACCTAATACTTTATTTTATAAATAAAAAAATAGCTAGTATTAAGTAATCTTATTTTTATTCTTTATTTTCATTTTTATTTAATTTATTATTTTAAGAAAACTACGTTTTTAAATAGGTTAAAACTTTTTAAAATCATACCTATTTTTATAATAAGAATTCTACCTTTCTAACTATCTTCTTTTTTTATATAAAGAGATTTTAAAAAAGAATACTAAAAATTAACATTTTTAAGACTTAATTAATTTAAAAAAAAAGGTTACATAATCTTAATTATTATTTTATTTATATTATAAAAGATTAGGTAATAAACTATAATAGGCTATGCCTATAGTAAGGCCTTAGCTAATACTAAGGCATAGTACGTAATTAAGCCCTTAGTACCTACGGCGGATAAGGCCAACTATCGTAAGTACGGCCTATAGGGCATACTTTCTTCCCTTTTCTCCTCGTTTAGCTTTAGTTTATTAATATACGGCTTTTACTTAGCGAATAGCTTTTAAAACCGTAATAAAAAGCTAGACTAACCTTCTTTTATCGTTTTACGGAAGTAGTAGTATCGAAGCGAGCGGAATTAGTAGTAGGAACGGCGATATAGTACTAAAAGAAGCGGTAGCTAATAAAGTTAATAGTCGGAAAGGCGGTATTAATTTTAAATATACGCGCCGGTAGTACTTATAAAAGATAACCGACGATAGTAGTAGACTAATATCTTAATACGCTAGATTAATAGTAGGAAAGGCGATGCTATACGGTAAAGTTAGTAGTCGGAAAGGCGGTATTAGCTTTTAAATATACGCGCCGGTAATACCTACGGACGAGGACCGATATAAGATAACCGAAGAAACGACCGATAACCCTAAGAAAACATAGTTTAGACGGTAATTTCGAGATAAGAACGACGAAAAATACGGCTAAAAACGGCGGAAAATTTTTTTCCGAAGAAAGATAGTAAAGCGTTAAAGCATAACGCTCGTCGACGAATTAAGAACGCCCGAGGCGTAATATAAAAAGAAACGGCGTTAGAATAACGAGAAATACGATAAGGTTTCGGCGTTAGAATAATAATACTTCGATAAAGGTACTAGAGGTACTAGCGGTTTACGGAGAGACTACCGGTTTCTTAATATCGATATAGGCGCTAGCGGCGCTAGTAATAAACGGGAGGGCGCGTCCCCGCGCGCCCTTAAGCGGAATCCTTAGCTCCGCTAACGGACGATAAACGATAGTCTTTAAATGAATAAGGACGGCGTACCTTAGTACGTCCTCCGGCGGAGCCTCGCGGCTCCGCTAGTAATACGGATAGGCCTCTAGCCTCTAAACGGTAGGAGAGGCCCTAAGCCTCTTAGTAGTAAACGGGAAGGCGCGCCTTAGTACGCCTTTAAGCGGAGTCCTTTAAACTCCGCTAACGGACGATAAACGATAGTCTTTAAACGAATCGGACGGCGTATTTTAATACGTCCTTTAACGGATCCGACGGAATCCGTTAGCGGAAGATAATGTAGTAGTGCGGTGGATCTAGGCCACGTAGCCTTTTCGATGTATATTTATATGGGTCGCGCACTCATATTTTCATTAGTCAGACTTAGACCTATAGATATCACAGCCTACAGCCATTTATTCGTTTCTTGCTATGCCTTTCTAGCCATCCTCGTCTTTGCCTTTCCAGTCTCCTTTCCCAGCTGCCGTTTCAGCTGGCCGATCAACCGATTACAGCTGTTTACAGCTGTGATCTTGGTTGATCGGCACTGGGCTAGTTATTAGTAGTTAGGCAGTCCTTATTTCGTACCTCCGTTAGCGTACCTACGCTGCTCCTGTTTAGTAGCGACTACCTAGTAGCTCGACCTTACCTCATCTTAGGAGTGACCTTTTGCGACCGTTTTTGCAGTCATTAGGTTTAGGATTCGTCGATCAGGAGATTCCCTGATTTTTAGTTGATTAGGAGCTATTTTCGTGGCTCCAGAGCCGTTTTCGTGGCTTTTGGCCTTAGCTTTTCAGGTTAGGATCAACAGGGAGGGCAGATAACCATGGCGACTATCACAACCACGCCCTCCCATCAGCTTTTAATCAGCTTACCTAAAAGCTCGTTCGCCGATTAGTGGATCTATCCTATCCTCGTTTCTTAGTTGTTTCTTTTGAAGGAGCTGTGCCCGTTTTTACCCGGTTTCGCCTTCGTTTTCAATAGTGCCTAGATGGCAGTTTTTCGCCCTCAGTTGATCTGACTAAGTTACCGCTACTACCCCCTTTTTATAACCTCGCACGCGCTTAAAGGTAGTTAGTCCTTTCCGATCGGTTTATTTCAATTACAAGAGGCTTGCCGATAGCTCCGATTGCCCTTGTTTTATCCCTGCTAGCCAGTTACGGTACCTGGGGAGGTTTCTCCCTAACTGATAGGTGTTACGATGCCCTTAATTACTATAATAAGATACCGATATACCTTATACCCACGAACCTGATCGGGACCTACCGATTAGCGCGATAGACCTACAGACGATACCGCGATATACGAATTAAATAGAATATTAAATAAGAAAGCCTAGAAATAGCTACAGGAAAGAAACGAGTCATAAGTTAATGCCCGGAGACCCCTCTTGTCGCCCTTACCGATATATAGTTAGTAGGAAGAGCCCAGAGAGCCCCTAGAACTACGTATAGGGGAGGGATCGAGGGTCAAGGGAAGCCCGGTAGATATTACCGGACGAATATAGGAACGGTTATACGAATAATAGCCAGAAACGAATTAGAAACGGGCCTTGAATAGGATATATTAATTAATTTATAGGATCAGGAATTAGTTGAAAAGGATCGGCAAAGCTAGTCATGAACGAGAAGGACGGGATTACGTTACATCATATGGGATTATTTCTTTATTTCTCACGGGAGCTACGCTTGTTTTACCTGCCCGTTATAGTTCCTATTTCCTAACTATTGATCCCTGTTATTTCTTAATGGCCCTAATAGACCTGGCTCGCTCCTAGTTGATCAGGGTTGATTAGGAATAGGTTGATTAGGTTAGTTTATAGGTTATAGCTCCGCTAGCCTAGTTCTTATTATCAGATCTTTCCTGTTATTTCCTGTTAATCGTTAATTGAACTGGCTTAGCTCCTAGTTGGTAGCGATTGAATAGGTTCGGGATTGATCAGGAATTAGGTTTAGGATTAGGTACGGCTGCAGTCAGTCACCCATACCACTACCCACTTGTTGCTGTTGTAATCGCTCCCAGTTGAAGACCTGTTTCTTCCTGACTTATCCTGTTGGCCTTTGATTGAACTGGCTAGCTTTTAGTTGATTAGGGTTGATCGGGATTAGGTTAATTAGGCTTAGTAGGAAACGAGAGCCACCGCACCTATTATTAGGAGTTTAATTACTCCTTACGGATTAATTAAACTAGGGAGGCTGTAGTAGTACGGTGGATCTAGGCCACGTAGCCTTTTCGATATATATTTATATGGGTCGCGCACTTATATTTTCATTAGCCAGACTTAGACCTGTAGATATTACGACCTATAGCTATTCATTCGTTTCTTGCCATGCCTTTCTAGCCTTCCTCGTTTTTGCCTTTCCAGTCCCCCTTTCCCAGCTGCCGTTTTCAGCTGGCCGATCAACCGATTATAGCTATTTATAGCTGTGATCTTAGTTGATCGGTACTGGGCTAGTTATTGGCAGTTGGGTAGCCCTTTTCGTGCCTCCGTTAGCGTACCCACGCTACTCCTGTTCAGTAGCGACCACCCAGTAGCTCGTCCGCAACGTTACCAGTCTTAGGAGTGACCTTTTACGACCGTTTTTGCAGTCATTAGGTTCAGGATTCGTCGATCAGGAGATCCCCAGAGTTTCGTTTGATTAGGAGCTATTTTCGTGGCTCCAGAGCCGTTTTTCGTAGCTTTTAGCTTTTAAGCCTTTTTAGGTCAGGATCAACGGGAGGGCAGACAACCATGGCGACCATCTCAACAACCCACGCCCTCCCATTAGCTTTTAATCAGCTTACCTAAAAGCTCGTTCGCCGATCAGTGGATCTATCTTATCCTCGTTTCTTAGTTATCTCTTTTAAAGGAGCTATGCCCGTTTTTATCTGGTCTCGTCTTCGTTTTTCAGTGCCTAGATGGCAGTTTTTCGCCCTCAGTTAATTTAACCAAGTCACCGCCACCACCCCCTTTTTACACACTCGCACGCGCTTAAAGGCATCCGTTCGTTATTAATCAGTCTATTTCAATCGCAAGAGGCTTGCCGATAGCTCCGATCGCCCTTGTTTTATCCCTACCAGCCAGTTACGGCACCTGGGGAGGTTTCTCCTCCCTAACCGATAAGGTGCCACGATACCCTCACAATAAGATACCGACAGACCTTATACCTACGAACCTGATCGGGACCTACCGATTAGCGCACGAAGACCTATAAACGATACCGATACGAACGAATTGAATAGATATTAAACAAGACAGCCCAGAAAAAAAACAGTCACAAGTTACAGTCGAGAACAGTCACAGTATTGCCCAGAGACCCCTCTTATCGCCCTTACCGATATATAGTTGGTAGGAAGAGCCCAGAGAGCCCCTAGAACCACGTACAAGGAAGGGATCGAGGGTCAAAGGAAGCCCGGTAGATGCTGCCGGACGAACAACAGTCAGATACGAGTCAGAAACGGAAACAGTCGGGCATGAATAGGATATATCAGTTAGTTTACAGGATCAGGATCAGTTGAAAGGATCGGCAACAGCCATGGACGAGAAGGACGGAGATCACGTTACATCGTATGGGGATTATTTCTTTCGTTTCTCACGGGAGCTACGCTTATTTTACCTGCCCGTTGCAGTTCCTGTTTTCCTAACGGATCCCTGTTGTTTCTTGATGGCCCTGATGGACCTGGCTCGCTCCCAGTTAATCAGGGTTGATCAGGAACAGGTTAATCAGGTCAGTTTACAGGTTACAGCTCCGCCAGCCCAGTTATTCTTATTATTAGATCTTTCCTATTTCCTATTAATCGTTAATTGAACTGGCTCAGCTCCCAGTTAGCAGCGATTGAACAGGTTCGGGATTAATCAGGAATCAGGTTCAGGATCAGGCACGGTTACAGTCACCCACCCCACCACCCACTTGTTGCTGTTGCAATCGTTCCCAGTTGATAACCTATTTCCTGACTTATCCTGTTAGCCTTTGATTGAACTGGCTAGCTTTCAGTTAATCAGGGTTGATCGGGATCAGGTTGATCAGGCTCAACAGGAACGAGAGCCACCGCACCTATTGCTATTGGGAGTTTAATTGCTCCTTGCGGATCAATTGAACTGGGGAGGCTGTAGTGGTGCGGTGGATCTAGGCCACGTAGCCTTTTCGATGTGTATTTATATGGGTCGCGCACTCATATTTTCATCAGTCAGACTTAGACCTGTAGATATCACAGCCTACAGCCATTCACTCGTTTCTTGCCATGCCTTTCTAGCCATCCTCGTCTTTGCCTTTCCAGTCTCTCCTTTCCTAGCTGCCGTTTTTAGCTGGCCGATTAACCGATTACAGCTGTTTACAGCTGTAATCTAGGTCTGATCGGCACTGGGCCAGTTGTTGGCAGTTGGGCAGTCCTTGTTTCGTGCCTCCGTCAGCGTGCCCACGCTGCTCCTATTCAATAAACGAGGGTTTTTAAACGGCGGTAGACGGACCGACGATCCCGTAGCTACGGGAGCTAGGCTAAACCTAGCAGGCGCCCTATAATTACGACTTCGTACGCGGGGCTTTAGAGCTTTACGGTTTAATAAGAGGATCGGAACTAGCCTTAGGGAAGTAATAATACCCTAGGAAGAAAGAGAAAGCCCCGGGGAATAATAACGCCCCAGGAAACGAAGATAATAGCCCGGGAAGCGGATAACGTAACCCGGGAAACGGAAACGGCGGCCCTAGGGAAATGGTATACCGGGGAGCTAAATAATACCCGGAACGCTAGTAGTATCCTAGGAAAAGGAGGAAGGGCTCTCGGAAAGGAGTAGCTACCGGGAAGGCGTATCCGGTAAGCGAAGAAACCCGGGAAACCTACGGAGAAAAAGGAGGAAGGAGGAAGAGGAGGAAATCCCGGGGAAGAGTAGGACCCGGGGGAAGAACGCCGGGAGGCTAAAGGCGTCCGGTATAGTACCCCGGGAGACGAAAGGCCCCGGGAAGGAAACGGCGGAAGAGAAGACCCCGGGGTATAATATAACCGCCGGAAAGGAAGGAGGCTATACCCGGGGGGCATTAATACCCCGGGGAATAATCGGAAGGAGGCCTAGGGATATACCAGTACCCTAGGCGGCGGAATTAGCAACCCGAGGAGCAAGTAACGTACCCCGGGGGACGGAGGTAGTACCTAAGGATACGGTACGCATCCTAAGGCGCGAAAAGAAAACGGGTTAGGTTATTAGGGCTAAACGCCGAAGAAAAAGGGCAGCAGGGCGCACTTTTTTTTTTTTTTCCGGGAGGGGACCTTATATAATGGGCTATGCCCATAGTAAGGCCCTAGCTAGTACTAAGGCATAGCACGTAATGTAGTGGTGCGGTAAGACATGCCCTCTTAATGCATTACATAACACGCTACGATAGGCCTTATACCTATATAAAGTAACCATAGCTCCCGTAAGTACGGGACATGCCATGCTTATCATTTAATTTATTACCTAGTTAGATTGCTATCTTTATTATTTTTACCTTAATTAAAGATTCGTTTTTACTATTAGATTTGTCGTTCTCCGATTAATATATTTATTTTAGTTATAGGCGCTTAAGTTACTTCGTCGTACCGCTATAGCCGAATAAATAACTTTTACGTTTTACCCCTTTTCTTTCCTTACCTCTTATACCTTCGGGCTAGCGACTACTACATCTCTATAACTAAGGGGCATAGCTAAGATACGATAATTACATTAGATTCCTTACCTCTCGATTAATATAGCGATATTAGTTTTATCTATCCTGGACCATCGTACGTACTATAGTCTTCGATAGAGTATACCTTCGAGTAAACCTATCCGGGTCTCTAGCATCGCGTACGCTCTATTCCTTCTTAGTAATTAAGCCCTTAATACCTACGGCGGATAAGGCCAGCTATCGCAAGTACGGCCCATAGGGTATACTTTCTTCCCTTTTCTCCTCGTCTAGCTTTAATTCATTAACATACGGCTTTTACCTAGCGAATAGCTCTTAAAACCGTAACATAAACCTACTTTATTACCGTAAAAAAAATAAGTTAAGAGGCTAATATAAAGTATAGTTAATAGATTTATTAATAAATTATATAGTAAATTATTAATATAGTTTTAAAAACCCTTAAATCGTAAATAATTTCTTATATTACTAAGCGAAAAATCTAAAAAGTTTATATATTAATTTCATTAAGCTAATTAATTACGTAAGTAGATTTCCGATTTTTCCGATTTTTTTGCGGTTTTTTACGGTAATAAATCGTTTATATATAAACCTATATAAAATACCCGGCTCGCGAAGGGGTAGCTCAGTAGCCTATAACTCTATTCGTACATATACAAGCTACTACGAATACAATATGAAGCTATCGGGAACTTGCATCAAACATATATACCTCCTCCTATTAGGGGCGTATATATAGACGATAAAACTAGGGCGTTCGACCGAAAAGTGGAGTTTTTTCCCAGTTGTAGCTATGCGACTCCGTACACCGGTCAATACAAGCATTTGTTTCAAAGATGGCCAACACATTATCTTTTTCACTTTCAGGTCATCTTTTAGGGTTTCGTGTGAGTCAGAGGCCCTCGTGGGCTCTCACTCAACTTCCATCTAATATAACACCTGTCACCATCGGGAGTCGTGGTGGCGCGGGAAGCTTGCTTGAGGGCGACAACCACGACGATAGTGGCGGCCCGCGCCGGCCAATCAACCGTACAATCACTACAGGTTGCTATGCGATTGGCCGTAAATACCCGACTGCTTAAGACACGTATCACCCACATAAGATAACACATCTCGGTTCTCAAACGCACGTGCCATGATAACACCCAAAGGAAAAGGAAGTGGCAAGCACGCCATATGATCTATACTATGTCTAGGTATTATATTCAGGATCCCACAGATAGGGGCTTAGTACAAGCCCGCCCACCTAAAGGGGATCTGTCAGTGCGGGACGCCCCCTCTGCGGTCCCGATCAAGCAATAGCAACAGCAAACGCTCAAAGCAGCATGCTACACCTCCTCAGTCTGCCGTACCCTATAAGCACCACCAAGCCCATCCTGACTCAGCGCTTGGCCCTCTCCACCGCTGCAGGACTCGGCGCACCCAGCTGCTCAGGATGCCTGACCGCCTTCTCCACAGTGCTAGTCATGGCGAGACCGACGGGAGTTGTGGCGCCACTTGACGGGGCCGGGGTGCTGGAGCGGGTGGGCGGGGCGGAGCGGTTATGCTGCATGTGGGCCTTGACGAGGTGGCCGGCGGCGAGGGCGGAGCAGAGGGAGAGCTCGCCCGCGAGGACGGCGGCGGCGACGATGCGTGCGAGCAAGCGGGCGTTCTCGCCGGGGTTGGGGAGGTGGGGTCCGCGCACGCCGAGCAGGTCGAGCATCGCACCCTGCGGATCCAGGATGGTGCCGCCGCCGAGGGTGCCGACTTCGATGGAGGGCATGGAGACGGAGATTTGGAGGGAGCCGCGGAGGCTACGGGATAGGTGTTAGTGCGGAGTTCGAAGTAGGGGAATAAGGCGTCTTTGGGAGGCGGGACAGGAACTTACTTCTTCATGATAGTGATACAATTGGCGCTCTCCACGACCTGGGCAGGGTCTTGGCCGGTAGCGAGGAAAATGGCAGCGACAATATTCGCCGCATGAGCGTTGAAACCACCCACAGACGCCGCCATGGCCGAGCCGATGAGGTTCTTGTTAATGTTCAGCTCCACCAACGAATCAACATCACTCTTAAGCACATTCTTTACCACGTCGCCCGGAATGATTGCCTCGGCGACAACACTCTTGCCCCTCCCCTCAATCCAGTTGATGGCCGCCGGCTTCTTGTCGATACAGTAATTGCCACTCAAAGAAACAATCTGCATATCATCAAACCCTGCCTCGGTAGCCATCACATTCAACGCATGCTCGACACCCTTGGAGATCATGTTCATGCCCATGGCGTCTCCAGTTGTAGTCTTGAAGCGGATGTAGAGATTAGTCCCCGCCATGGCCGTCTTTATCTGCTGTAACCGTGCGAATCGGCTAGTAGAATTGAACGCCTTCTTCATCACCCGCTGACCCTCGTTAGAGTCCAACCAAAGCTTGGCAGCACCTGATCGCTCGAGCGTCTCAAAGGTCACGCACGGGCCACGCGTCATCCCATCCGCGGTCAGAACCGTAACCGCGCCTCCACCAAAGTTGATGGCTTTGCATCCACGACTAGTACTGGCCACAAGAACACCCTCGGTTGTGGCCATGGGAATCATGTAGCTGCGACCGTCGATCACTAGTGGTCCGGCAACACCTACGGGTAGGGGCATATAACCGATAACATTCTCGCAGCAAGCACCAAAGACCTGAGCCCAGTTGTAGTTGTCATATGGTAGCTTTGACCGATCGAGTACCCTGGTAAGCTCTTCGGTAGCCTTGGTTCTTGAGATAATCGTCCGGCGGACCTTGACGGCGCGAGTGAAGTCCTTGAGTACCTCTTCCAGGGCATATCCGGGAATCTTGCCTTGTAATGACATGGAAACGACCTCCTCGTCAGTAAGCTCGTGTGCGCGTTTCTCCTGTAAAAGTTTCTCGGTCTCTTCAGGTGAGTGTGACACGTTGGGGCGAGCCTGTTCGGTAGCCGCTCTTGTGGCGGGCGATTCTCCTTCGTCGTCTATTAATGCAGGTGTGATGGGCTTCGATGAAGTTGGGGTAGGTCGCATATACTCGCCAAGTGGGAGATTCGGTGTGTCGACATCGTTGAATTTCTGGGCATCGGCAAGATCGCGAGTATTGATTGGCCGATCTGGGACGTTAGGGTCCTTGATACCCCATCGAGCAGCGTTAAACAAGTAACCATTAAGAGCAACGCTCATAGCCAGGGCGACAACAATCCACTTGGACAAGATAGGGTCCTCGAGACTCTTGAGGATACTGCCCACCATACGTCCACCCATCCCATAGTTCGCAAAATCACCCGACTCGTCCTCGACCTTACCGGGGCGCTGTCCGTAATGAATCGATGGGAACTCGAGCTCATACTTGATCGGGGTCAGAACAGTCACCACGGTCTCCTGATTCTTGCGCATTGCGTTTTCAAGAATCGAGTCCAGTCCGCTAGCCGCGACCTTGAACGGGTCGACGGGGGGCGAGCTAGCAACTCCGCCGAGACCTCTGGCCCACGAGGAGATGTTGGTGAGGGAGTCGGTGCTACGGAAAGGGATAGTGCAGATGTTGAAGACGTTGATGATGAGAAAACCGGATACCATGAGCACCTTGAACTTGGGGACGCTGGTGCTCTTCATTTGGCGACCAAAGATAAAGGTGGCTGGCTGGCCCTTGCCATCCACTCGGGCCCAGTCGTTGTTCTCGGCAACCTCCTTGGCAACACGGTGGCTGATACCATCGTCCTCCAGAGCCCTGCGTATCTCCACATAACGCTTGATCCGGTTGATCTCCAACTTAATGCAGAGGATAGCTGTGTAGAAGGAGAACAGCAGGATTCCGTCGAAGAAGAGGATCCACGCTGCCAAGAAGCAGAATTGCTGCAGGCCGCCCTGGACTCCAGAAGCTGCACCCGCTACGAGAATGATAATTTCGATAACATAATCCTTGATAATCTCGTAGCCTTTCTCCTTGATGGCGGCTTGGATGGCGTATTGAATCACACTCGTGCTCTTACCGACCTTGCGAAGCCCCTTAGCGTTGCTATTAGAGATTTCGTTTTTTAGAGAGCGGCGATGCTCCAGTGCGTGTGACAGGACAGCTTGTGTCAAAACGATGTTCTTCTCAAAGCCGATGGTAACAACCAAGAATGGCAACCCCTCTGAGAGTAGTACGACGGTTATCGGTACGCCCAGTTTAGTGGTTACGATAAGACCGAAGAGGAAGGCGAAGGTAGAGGACAAAAAAGTGCTGGTGCCCAGCCAGAAGTTCGAGCCTATCCGGCGCATGGAGAGGAAGAGCGAGACAAAGGTTAGGTGCATAGAGAGGTAGCCGAGGACCATGATAATAATGTCGAGAGTTTCGGCATTCTTCAGCAGATCCACAAACTCAACCCATCTATTGTCGAACCAGCGCACAACACTGCTTCTGGTGTAAACTCTAGCCGCCTTCATGATCCACATCTTCTTTTCCTGGCCGCGCTCCGTATCCATAGTCTCCTGTCCCGGAATGTTATTGGGGATCTCCTGGGCGGCAGCCGCAAACTGCGGTGCCTGGTGGAAGTCGAGTGCAAAAGCAAGCGCAGTATCTTGGGAGTAGGCACCGAGCGGATTGGCGGTTGAGGGAAGTGAGGTGATGGACAGATTTTCAGGGGTCGGCACGACGTGGATCAGAGGGGCCGAGTTCGGCGAGCTGTGGGAGAGCGACTCGGGGAAAACGAAGGTGACAAGAGCGAGATGATCGGCGCGGGAGGGAGCCGATGCCTCGGAGTCGTAGGGTTGCCATTTCCACGAGGTCTCGGGACCAATACGCAAGCTCCTGCTGCCATCAGCCAGGCTAGACCAGTCGGCACGGCGGACAGTTCCAGAGAGGTCGAGGAGGCTCTCCTCAAGGAGGCCCAGGTAGGTGAAGCTGGCAAGGACGGCAACGATGACGATGGTGTGAATCGGGTGTAGGGAGGTCAGGCTAGCCAGGGTCTGCAACAGGGGAGTTATCCTGTTGTTGAACCACGACGGGGCCGAGGCTTTCGTCGCGGGCTGCTGACCCCAGAAGCGGGAGGGAAGGAAGGAGGACGCGGCGACCATGTCGAAGTCTTATCAAGGACGAGGATGTTGAGGGTCGAAGAGGGAGGAGGAACGGGAGTCGTTATGTTTGTTACGCCGGATGTATTGGCTGGCCGGGCGAGGGTGTGGCCTGGTCATAGTTGAGTGTAAGTAAGGAATATCAGCCCCAAAGCGAACTCGGTGCCTTGTGCGCATCATGATAACAACAGCAACAGCTACAGGAACAAAACATCATGGGGGCAGTGTAAGGTATGGAGCAACAATTGCTGCGGTCATTGTGGAATCAGGAGCAATTAGAATCCCCGGGCGGGTAAACGCGATTGCGCAGGCCGCAGCGGTGTCAGCTGCAAGGAGGAACGGAGAGGAAGTGAGGCCGTACCGAGAAAAGGCTTTGTGCCTGACTACTATTTTTCCCTGATGGCGCCCCGTCGACCGATCACGGGCTGTCCAGTTAGGTTTGTCGATGTCCGATGCGAGCCAAAACGGGAATCGGGGTTCGGAGCCTGCGAATGAACGGGATTGGGTTAGCAATGAGGGAGGCCGCTTAAGGCAACAAAGGGAACAGCGGCTCTGGTTGAAGAGAGAAAACGATTAGGTAGGGAATTACTATTAAAAGCAAGGAAAACGACGTCGTTGAGTGCAAAGTTCTTTGCTTTTTTGGCGTGCAAAGGGGTGGGACCCAGGAGGTTGGTATTTTTTCTCATTTCCATTTCCAGTTTTCAAGTGCCCCCTGAACCCGGCTGCAAGATAGGAGGTTGACAGATAGCTTAGTAAGATGTGTGTGGGGCAGAGAGGGCTTATTCCCTCTTAGCTTGTTAAGTTTGGAATCTCGCCTACTATGTGGGGCGGACCCTTGGTTGTTCCTAGGCCCGTGATTGGCCAGAAATGGATTACAAGTGGGACAGCGCACACAAAAAGGAAAGGCCAAAATTTTTAACATGTAACGATACTTAGTACATTACTTTGAGGTCTCAGATCAGCCCAACTAGTCCCCTGTACCTCACCCCAACCTCTAACCGGATTAGGCGATTTTGCCGAGCTTTTTCCCTGTTAACCAAACTTTATCCCTATTTCGTATAAGGGTCACTAAATTCTCCTTTCTAACCACCGTACGAACGTGCACTTGATTTATTCTTTTTCGCGATTAAAAGTTAGCCTAGAAGCATTCAATAAATAATTAACTAATCGGTGGTGGTGGTGGTGGTGGTTGTGGTGGTGGTTTGTTGGTGGTGGTTTGTTGGTGGTGGTTTGTTGGTGGTGGTGGTTTGGTGGTGCAGTTGACTTGGTGGTGGTGGCGGTGGTAGAGGCTTCAGTAATCAAAAGGATCTCACCCCAACCAACTAGTGGAGTAAGGTCGTAGGAAAGAGCCAATAGAATCTTTAGGAAGCCGCGACCCGCTTTGGGGTGACTCCACCTTTGCCATCGGTCTGGTCTTGGCCACGCCGGTTCCGGGGACCATGGAGGACAACGTGATTCCCCGCTTGCGCCAGCAGACGCCCTACGACCAGGCTGAGCTCTTCTTCCGCAGCGCCAAGTCCATGACCGAGTCCTTGGGCGGCTTGGAGGATGCCGGGTTCTGGTCGGTGCAGTGCTTGTCGTTGGTGTCGCTCTACACGCTTACTGTGTCCAAGCGGAATTGCTCCTATGCCTATTATGGTACGTTTTGTTTTTCTCTCTTTTTCCTTCTTCTTTCCTTTTTTTTTCTTTCATTTTTCCGTACCTGTCGTCGGCCTCAACTCACACACCTAGGCATGACTCCGATACGCTGTTTACATTTGACCAGATGAGCTGGAGCTATAACGAGTATCCGCCGAGCATGCCATCCGACATGGGCGTCTTGCGCTCTGTGGCGGATGTGGACGGATCCATAGGATCCATGTCTTCAGCGAGCAATGGGACCCTGCCGCGCGTGGCCCCCTCGACACGTCCGAGCTGATGCAGCAGACATCCGCGCCTCTGCAGGGTAGCGACGGGAGCCCCGACACCGTGTACAGACACGCCAACCACGCTGATCCGGAAGTGAGTGACGTCCAAGTGTTTTCATATTGGGCTTGGAAGGTTACACGGTGGAAGACGGGGAAGTCGCAGTGCACTTTGTCGAAGAAGAGCGCCACCAGCCGGTCGGCCTCCTCACGAGGCGGAAAGCCGACGCTGGCCTGGCATTTCGAGAGGGCTGTAGTTGGTTCTGGTATAGCGATGGGAACGGGCTCCGAGTCTGGTGAGGTGGTCCCGTGCAGGCTCTGGGTCTCCGGTCGATGGGGTGGCTTATCAGGTGTGCTTGGCTCCATTGACACGCTTCTTACCACAGATGTCGGTTGCGTTGCAACAGAGACCGGTGCTGTGGTGTTGGTGATGGCATCTTGTTGCTGGGCAGCCGGTTGTTGAAAAGGGGATCTCCCGGTGGTCACACACGGCATACCCCAGCGCTGGCAGTGCTGGCAGCCATCCCCAGGCCGGTCTCGACAACACTTGACATGGCTGCTACGGCACTGGTCACAGCTTTTCTTGCGGCGCCGTCGGCATTCAGGCGGCACTTTGCGCCGGACCTGTCGAATACGCGGGGCCGTCGAGGAGCTGCTCATGTTGTTTGGTCAGGAAGCGCAGAGTTGGAATAGAAACGGTCGCGGAGTACGGTTAGATGAACGGAGGTTGCGACGAGGACGGGATTATATCCTGTAGGGCCACAGAGCCCTGGAAACTGTTGGCACATGGCAGGCCCCCACGGGGCACAGCCTCGTGCTTTCCCGACGACATGCGGGGTGATAGCCTTGGTAGTTACACAGATGATATGTTCTTCATTTTCAGGGTCATTTATTTGTTCTTGGCAATAGAATTTCAACAGAGGGGCGCTATGGCCTTGAAATGAGAGTGGTCATCATCACATATTGCCCCTTGGGCAGACATAACACATGGAAACCCAGCAAAACACTGTCTGTTCCTCCTACAAGACGCCAGTCACACTTTCCCACGCGCCAGGGTCCCTGTTTCGGGGTTATCGCAGTGGACGATACGCTCGGGAAAGAGCAGCACCAGTGACGCACACACCTCGCCAGTCTTAGCTGACTCACAAAGCATAAGAGGCACCGACTACATGCACCCCCCATTTTGACTAGGTGTACCGCCCTATTAGATAATCACTGAAACACGTGACGTTTTGAGCCCCTTCGCCGCATTTAATAGAGCTTCAATAATTCAGCCGCATTGCAGCCAAAAATCATAACCTTCATCCCCAAATATCTCGCGATACGTGCATGCAAAAGCAATAAGCTGTATATTTTCAGAACCAGTGAGTCTAGGGCGTTCAGCTAATGTATATTATTTGCCTCTTGTTAACTTATAGCTGAAGAAATTATGGATCTAGAAGATAATACTACGGAAGTGGGTAGCGCTAGCTATGACACGAATGGGCCGCCCTCCCTGCCTTCTGAAGCTATATACGAATCGCGGGAAGCCCTACTACAGTCAATTAATGCTTGGGCATCACGTCATGGCTGCGCTTTTATTACTGAAAGGTCGAGGTTAAAGGCAGGCAGGCGTATTGCTGTCTGTTCATGTGACCGATCAGGACTTATACCAAACCTCACGAAGGCACGTCAAAAGCAGACTACTAGCAGAAGGACTGGCTGCCAGTATTCGGTACGAGCAAAAGAAGGTGTTGATAGCACCTGGGCCTTAAAGCACCGCCCTGATTCGAAGTTTTCGGTTCATAACCATGAGCTTACGGAGCCTCTAGCGCATCCAGTTCGCCGCGCCTTGACTACTAGTCAAAAAGCAGAGATATCTGATTACGTGCGGGCAGGGCTACCGCCGAGAGAGATTCAGACACTGCTTCGTCAAAAGCATGCAACGCTGGCAACAAGGAAGGATATTGCCAACCAAATGGCAGAGATCAGACGGCAGAGGCATGGAGGGCAGGGTCCTCCCGAGGCCATGGCTACTAGCCTTCGAAATGAAGGCTTTTGGAGCCGCATTCTGGTTGATTCAAATAATCGGATGAAAGCTGTGATGTTTGCCCACCCAGATTCAATTAACTATCTTCAGTTTAATTCAGACGTACTGCTCCTCGACTGTACGTATAAAACAAATAGATACAGCATGCCGCTGCTTGATCTGATTGGTGTTGATGCATGCCAGCGGTCCTTTTGTATTGCTTTCGCTTTTCTTAATGGCGAGACTGAGCAGGACTACCTCTGGGCGCTGGAGCACTTGAAGGAGCTATATACTGCTCATGATATCAAATTGCCCTCGGTTATTTTGACTGATCGGTGCCTTGCGTGCATCAATGCGGTTGAATTAACCTTTCCACAACCATCAAAGCATCTCCTCTGTCTTTGGCATGCCAACAAAGCAATTGCGGCTCACTGCAAGCCCTCCTTTCAGACTGAAGAAGACTGGACTGCTTTTATTACGTGCTGGCATGACATCATCAAATCATCAGATGAAACCTTATATCAGCAACGTGTGGCAGCTTTTAAGTCTATATATGCTATACAACGACCTGGCGAAGTAGCATATATTCCGGGATACCTGGCTAGTACACCATGAAAAGCTAGTCAAGGCTTGGGTTAACAAAAAGCTTCACTTTGGCAACGCAGTCACGTCACGAGTAGAAGGTATTCACTCTCTAGTTAAAAGATATCTTCAGACATCACGATGTGACCTTTTTGACTGCTGGACAGCTATCAAGCTTGCTCTGGCCAATCAGCTATTTGAAATAAAAGCAACCCAAAGCCAACAGCAAATCCGACTACCGCTTGACCTATCTGGACCGTTTTTCTACAGCGTACGTGGTTGGGTCTCTATTGACGCACTACGGAGAGTTGCGGCTCAAAAGCGGTTATTGGATCGAAAAACAAAGGAAAAGGAGGCTTTGCTGCCATGCTCTGGAGCCTTTTCAGCCTCATTTGGCCTGCCTTGCGTGCATATAATTCAACAACGGTTGTTGACTGATCAGGCCCTTCAATTACAAGACTTTCATAGTCACTGGCACCTGATTAGAAATAGTACAGCCTCTAGTCGACCATTACTAGCACCACGGCAGAGGATTGATTCTATTTGGGCAGCCTCTCGCCTGCCAGTATCAAGCACCAGAAGAGAGCCTAGTGCTTTTGAGGTTATTGAGGCTATCAACGAGCCAAGAAGGAAGGCACCGTCAACGTGCAGTCGATGCGGTAATGTTGGGCATACGAGAGTCTCTCGCACATGTCCCGAATTGGCTGTCACACGGGGATGGAGCCCTGCACTAATAATTAGGTTATAAGGGTTAGGAGGATAATGTCGGGTAGCAAGGCCGTTACCTCGGCGACCTACTAAGGAAAGTCCTAGATAAGCTATAGGTAGCTTCGGTAGTAGGGTATAACGGTACTAAGGTACGGAGGTACCTCCGGAATATATTAGGACGAAACGGGGACTAGGAAACCTAGAAAAAGGGAATAAGGATATAAGAGATCCCTTATAGAATTATTAATTAAATTAAACCTATTCTAAGTATATTCCCTTATTATAAATAATTCTATATTACTCTTAACCTTATAACTTTTACCATAAGCTAGTAATAGGAAAAGCTAATGCCTAAGCCTACGTCGTACGTAATAACCGCCGCCTCATACTATTACTACTAGATTAATCCCGACCTTCTACTGAAAATCTAGAGCCATAGGCGTTCTTATTCCCGCGGCTAACGAACTCGGGGCTAGCGTCGGTTACTATGGCTAAGGTAGCTTAGATAATAAATACGATTAATAAACTAAAGGCTATAATAACCGAATGGAAAAAAAAGGAACCCGAACGATAACGAACCCCTCCGGCGCCTTAGCCGGAAGTAACCCCCGAACCGACCGATAAATCCCTCGTAATATACTAACCTTAAGAATACGAAGTAGTTATAACTAATACTCTGGAAATCGCGAACTCGGGGGTAGTTATACGTAATTCCCCGTAATGGATCATAAATTTATATCAATAAATGGAATAAGTATACTAAAGCCTAGCGATATTAGCTAATTAAATCGATATAGGATATCGATAGAATACGATCCTAAAAAAGTAGTACGAATAATTACGGTAGCTTTATTAAACCGCTACGGCTATATAAGCTACCGGTATAAGAACTACGAAGATATAGATTTAGGAATTCTAGAAGTAGGTCGTGGAATAAAGTATCTATTTCGCTTAGAACGTATAGGAAATAATAGCTAAGTTCGCCCGATAGGATAAAGCGCGAATTACTATAATAAATTAACTCCGAAACGCCGCCCTTTAGAATTAACGAGCCTTAGTTTAATTACGCGAAGAATATAATAAGTTAGTAACGGACGTTAGCTTATAGGCTACGTAAAAGGATAGATAAATTAACGAGATCCTTAGTAAGGAATACCTTATTCCCGGGGCTATAAAAGAAAAGACTTAGTTAATTAAAAATAACCTTAAGGCTTACGTAGTTAATTTAATTAAGGAATATTAATAACGACGATTAAGTAATAAGCTAATAAATATCGAATCTATTATAACTAAAGCTAGCTAAAGGGCTCGGATACTTATTTCCGTACTAGCTACTCGTCCTACGACGGCGTTTATAGGAAAATATATTAATAGCGAAGCTAAAATAAGGGAAATTATTTTAAACGGCGTACTTTAGGATACCGCGGTTAAACGTACCGCTATACGCGTAAGAATCCGTTTCTAAGACGCTACTACGGATACCTTTATATCGGGAGGAGCCGGATTAGGACTACCGTTCCCGCTTAGGACTCCGCGAAACGCTTCCGGGGACCTAAGGAATTCGGGCGACTCGGACGACTCGGACGATTTAGAACATAAGGATCCGTAAAGGCCTCGCCGTCTTTTAAGTACCCTTAAAGAACCTTAAAAGCCCCTTAACCTAGCCGAAGAACGTATAATTCGAGCCTAGACCAAGGCTATAAATAGCCGGCGAAGTATTACGGTAATAACTAACTTAGTATTGAACAGGAGCAGCGTGGGCACGCTGACGGAGGCACGAAACAAGGGCTATCCAACTGCCAACAACTGGCCCAGTGCCGATCAACCCAGATCACAGCTGTAAACAGCTGTAATCGGTTGATCGGCCAGCTGAAAACGGCAGCTGGGAAAGGGGAGACTGGAAAGGGTAAAAGAGGATGGCTAGAAAGGCATGGCAAGAAACGAGTGAATAGCTATAGGTCGTGATGTCTATAGGTCTAAGTCTAACTGATGAAAATATAAGTACGCGACCCATATAAATAGACATCGAAAAGGCTACGTGGCTTAGATCTACCGCACTACTACAGCCTCCCCAGTTTAATTAATCCGCAAGGAGTAATTAAACTCCTAATAGCAATAGGTACGGTGGCTCTCGTTTCCTGCTGAACCTGATCAACTACTGATTAACCTAATCCCGATTAACCCTGATTAACTAAAAGCTAGCTAGTTTAATTAAAGGCTAACAGGATAAGTCAGGAAGAAACAGGGTAATCCTAACAACTAGGAACGATTGTAACAGCAATAAGTAGGTAGTGGGGTAGGTAACTGCAACCGTGCCTAATCCTAAACCTAAACCTGATTAATCCCGAACCTGTTTAATCGCTACTAACTAGGAGCTAAGCTAGTTCAATTAACGATTAATAGGAAATAGGAAAGATCTGATAACAAGAACTAGGCTAGCGGAGCTGTAACCTGTAAACTAACCTAATTAACCTATTCCTAATTAACCCTAATTAACTAGGAGCAAGCTAGGTCCATTAGGGCCATTAAGAAACAATAGGGATCGTTAGGAAAACAGGAACTACAACGGGTAGGTAAAATAAACGTAGCTCCCTTGAGAAACAAAGAAACAATCCCATACGATATAACGTAATCTCCGTCCTTCTCGTCCATGGCTAGCTTTGCCGATCCTTTTTAACTAATTCCTAATCCTATAAACTAACTAATATATCCTATTTAATGCCCGTTTCTGACTCGTTTCTGGTAACCGTTCCTATATTCGTCCGGCAGCATCTACCGGGCTTTCCTTAACCCTCGATCCCTCCCCTGTACGTGGTTCTAGGGGCTCTCTAGGCTCTTCCTATTAACTATATATCGGTAAGGGCGATAAGAGGGGTCTCCGGGTATTAACCTATAACTCGTTTCTTTCCTATGGCTGTTTCTAGGCTGTTTTGTTTAATATCTTATCTGTTTCGTATCGCGGTATCGTCTGTATGGGTCTTTCGCGCTGATCGGTAGGTTCCCCGATTAGGTTCGTAGGTATAAGGTCTGTCGGTATCTTCGTGTGGTAATTGAGGGTATCGTGGTACCTTATCGGTTAGGGAGGAGAAACCTCCCCAGGTGCCGTAACTGGCTGGAAGGAATAAAATAAGGGCGATCGGAGCTATCGGTAAGCCTCTTGCAATTGAAATAAACTAATTAATAACGAACGGATGCCTTTAAGCGTGTGTTGTAAAAAGGGGGTAGTGGCGGTAACGGTATTAGATTAACTGAGAAAACGGCTATCTAGGCACTGAAAAACGAAGACGAGACCAGATAAAAACGGGCACAGCTCCTTTAAAAGAGACAATTAAGAAACGAGGATAAGATAGATCTACTAATCGGCGAACGAGCTTTTAGGTAAGCTGATTAAAAGCTGATGGGAGGGCGTAGTTGTTAATGGTCGCCATGGTTATCTGCCTTTCCGTTAATCCTAACCTAAAAAGGCTTAATCCGAAAGCCACGAAAACGGCTCTGGAGCCACGAAAATAGCTCCTAATTAACTAAAAAAACAGGGAATCTCTTAATCGACGAATCCTAAACCTAATGACTATAAAAACGGTCGCAAAAGGTTACTCCTAAGGCTAAGGTAAGGACGAGCTACTAGGTAGTCGCCATTAAACAGGAGCAGCGTAGGTACGCTAACGGAGGTACGAAACGGCTACCTAACTACTAACAACTGGCCTAGTGCCGATTAACCTAGATCATAGCTATAAATAGCTATAATCGGTTAATCGGCCAGCTAAAAACGGTAGCTAGGAAAGGGGAGACTGGAAAGGGTAAAAGAAGATGGCTAGAAAGACATGGCAAGAAACGAGTAAATAGCTATAGGTCGTAATGTCTATAGGTCTAAGTCTAACTAATGAAAATATAAGTGCGCGACTCATATAAATAGACATCGAAAAGGCTACGTAGCCTAGATCTACCGCACTACTACAGTATATCTCGTTAAACCTACGGCTTACGACGGTAAGGATTTAACTAAGTTCCGCCCTTAATAAATTAAGGTTAAATTCTATCTTAAAATATATAAGGAAAGCTTTACCCGAGACGTTTAGAAAATTAATTAAATAAAGTCGATACTTACCGAGAAGGCCTAGCTCTAGTACTAATAAAGACTAGCCTAGGTAGAAAGACTAATAGTTATCGATACCTAAATAAGATATTCCTAAGCCTTCTAAAAACGATTTAAAGATCCCGCCGAACGATACCGTAATTCTAAGAAAATATAAGAACTTAAGTACCAGGGAGATATTTCCTAGTACCTTACCGAACTTATAAACCTTAACGACGTCGTCTAATAATCGGGAATTACCTTTTAAAACTATATTACCCGTACCTTACCTAATAAAATAACTAAGCTAGTTTATTTACGACTAGGTAGTATTCCCGAAAGCGATAAAGCCTTTCTTAGAGTAATTAAGGAAGCCGGCTAAATCTATAAAAATATAATAGCTAACCTAGGGATTTCAGGAAAAGGAGGGTCCGCTTCGTAAAAGGAACATACGAAGGCGGACTAGTAATAGAGGTAACCCGTAAAAGAAACTCGCTCCCGCTTAGGTTAATCGGTAAACGAACGTAAAAATAAGGATAATAAGAAACCCGTACCGGCTAAGGACTTACGATAGGTAGGTAATAAAAAGGCTTTAGCTAAAATTAACTAAGCCGTAATCGATTAACGGAAGAAGAATAAAAAAGCTTACTAGCGGTATAAAAGGATGATACGTAGATTAGGAGAGCTACGTAGGTACTGAGGTTGCTTCTTAGGAGTAACGGAAGGTAGGAAGAAGAAGGTAAATTAACTGACTATCTAAGAAGGAAGGAGATTAATAAAGGAGATACGAGCTACCTATATATAGAAGATAAGGAGCTACGAGCTATGTTATATAAGCGAGCTAGGAGCTATGTTAGGTAAGCGAGTAACTCGAGAAGGAGTAGGGAGCTATATATAAGTAGCTTTTTATGTAATATATCCCCTAGTTAGGCTCGCGATAGCGAGCTTAGTTAAATAATGATAGTAACTTAACCGAAGGGCTCGCGATAATCCGTTTAGCTATTCTTCTAATTAAAGTCTTAGGTTAGCTCGAGCCTTACTCGCCTTGTTAGCTTTCCGGGGTAATATATTCGTCGCTTTAATTACTTATGCCTCTATTTAATACTCCTAATAGCTTAAAGTATTCTCTTAATTAGTTATTATATTAACTCTTCTTAATATCCTAATAAAAGAGATATATCGTAGTTCTTAATTAAGTATATCTACCGTATTTATTATACGTTCGCGAGGGCTTCCATTACTTCGCTTTATATTATTATTATCGTACGCGAATCCTCTCGTAGCTTTACTAGGTTAGTACCCGGTAACGCTTCTTCCTATACTTAAGCTTCTATATTATAAGAGAAAAATCTCCTATTCTTTCGTAGTAGCTCTTTCCCTTTCTTCTTTTCTTTTATAAAGATATATCTAAAGCTAATTTAATACGCTTCTTTTTAATTCCTTATCGCTTTTAGTTACGTATATAACCTATATATTACTTTATTCGCGCGTATTTTATTTAAGTAAGTTATTTCTTAATTACGATACTTCCTTATTATCGCTTGCTATCGTAGCGAGCTTATAATAATATATTAACGTAAGCTATATATTAATATAATAGGCGCGAGGAATAAGATAAGCTTACGCTTTAGTAATGTTAATACGGGTATAAGTAATTAAAAGCTAATAATTCGATAGAATATCCGACCGTTTTAGCTCCTACGAGATTCTTATTAGTATCGATAGCGCGGCTAAGATATTAAGCGATAGAATAAATTAATTCCGTAATTACGCCTAAATATTCGTCGAGGAGCGAGCTTAGGACCCCGCTATATCCGATTAAGGTCCGGCCGAGTACGTAGAATTAATTACTTAATCTACCGTAGTAAAGGAAGTTACCGTTATCTTAGGTATTTCCGCGGCTATTAAGATTACTTTAGTTATTATTTTTAGCGCCGCCGAGGAACGACGTAATATATTCTTTAACGTTACTATCGATCGCCTAGATAGCTTTACTCGCGATATCGCGGTTAATATATATATCTCGGTAGTTATTATAAATAGCTTTTCTTTTAATACCGGTATTAATAATCTCTTTATATACCGCGATAAAAAAGAATAATTTATTTACCGATATATAAATTAGCTTTTATATTATAATTATTATAAGTTATAAGCCTTTAATTAATTATTTACTCTAGATTTCTAACCGAGGTTTAGTTATGGTATGGAATATTATAGAACTACGTTCCCTCGAGCGTCGTATGACCCGCCGTATTCCTTCGCTCCTTAAAGCCCTTTTCGTTATACTAAAGCCTAAGGCCGTATCTCGTAAGCGGGCTCGTAAGGATAATAGCTTTAGAAGTAAGGCTTATAAATAACGAGTCCGTTATATTAAACGGGAATAAGTACGTAAAGATCTAAAGCGAGAGAGGGTCCGTTGCGTTATTCGTAAGTACGGGACTATAAAGCTAGATAATAATAATAATACTTCCGAGTTTATACCTCGGGACGTAAAGATTACGGATAGCTCTATAGAAGGCGATTCCGGGAGCGACTTAGAAGTAGTTATTTAAACTACCCCGGGATTCCGTTAGGCGCTTATTATTATAATTAAATAAGAGCTAGTAATCGCTCTTATCTCGAAAGCTTAGGCCGCCGCTATATTAATGGCTCTTAAGGAAACTATCGACGAATACCGAGTACTTATTAAGCCGTCGTTATATATATTAGGTATTCTTACGGAAGCTCGGAGCGGGAAGGATAATTCCCTTGTTATTATTACCGCCGTTACGCCGACGCTTATTCGCTTAACGAAAGCCGGTAGCCCTTTTTTTCTTCTAAGCTACGGATAGCTTAGTAATCGCTTATTTATCGTTAACGATACTATACCGAATCTAGGGAAGCGTTATCGCGCTAGCGCTACCGCCGTTTTTATTCTTATTCTTAGCTCGGTTCCTTTTTCTATATTCGCGCCTAAAGAGTAAGCTTTTAATAAAGGTAGCTCTCTTAAATTCGAAACGGCTCCTATCGTTACTTTTATTATTACTTATTAATTAACCGAGCTAAGCTTTATCCTTATTACTCGCGTTTCTCGAGAACTTTTAATACGATTTAATTCCTAAGGAGCTACCGAATTATCGCTTACGTTTAGAGGAATCGATCGAGCTACCCGAACTAATAATAATATAGCCTCGCTATTCCCTATTATTACCGAGGAGTATAGCCTACGTAACGATATCCCTTATTATCGGTATATTAATAGCGTTATATAATATCGCTTAACGGGAAAGTATTTTTAATCTTTAGTTTTTATTAATCGTTACTTACGTTATTCGCGTAAATACTTTTACGTAGTTTTATAAGTATCCCTTAAAGCTACGTAAGGTTTCGTCGAGAGTTAATTAATTATAGTTATCCTTGCGTTATACGTCCTACTTAACGGCTTATCGCCGCTTAAATAACCGACCTTAACTTTAAGGTAATAAGTTCCGAGCTTCTTTTATCGTAGATTACTTTTTTAATTATATTACTTTAAACTACCGTTCTTTACGAAGAAATAAAGGAATTACTTCGTTAATATTATCCCGAGTAATAACGTTAGCTTATATTACCGCTTATTATCGAGTCGTTACGCGGATAAGCGACTACGGATACTCTCGCTTAAGACGATAGCTCTCTTATTAAACGTAGATAGGTTTTAATTCCGACCCGTTCCTTTCGTAGCTTTCGTATTCGCGGTAGTCGCGTCCGTAATAAGGTTAGCCGATAGCGCGCTATCCGTACTCCTTACCGGTCCGCTCGTTTCCGTTAAAGCTTATAGGTTAATATTAAACGAGGAGTTATTTCCGTTTAAAGCTTTATTCCCGTTATTATTAACCCGGATATTATTAAATTAAACTTCGAATAACTATATGCGGTTTAATAATAGTAAAACTAATAGTATCCTAGCTCCGGTTAGGTTAAGTAATCTAAAAAATAAATATAATCCTAGAGTAAGTATTAGAGCCGGTAGCTCTAAAGGTCGTTAGGTTTTCGGAAGCTTTAAGAATATTATACTAGCTTTATTTTATAAGTTAGTTCTTTCGTTAAGGAGAGAAGTCTTATTACGCGTAGATTCTTTTTAGATTAATATCCTTACGTCGTTCTTCGAGTAAAGTATATTATTCTAAGTTAGTTCTTTTTATAGTTAAACTAAAATCCTACGTTACTTTCGTATTATTTAAGAGCTTTAATATCGTTATCTTTCTTCTTATATCTTAAAGGTTAAGTAACGATTTAAAATATTCGAATAATTAGCGAGGAAGAGCTTTAGTTAGTCTATCCGCCGGTATTTATCCTATAGGTAAATAAAGTACCTCGAAGGAGCCCTTTTATCGCTTTTATCGGAGTTATAAGTATTATATATCTATATAACGGAGCTTTATATTAACTCTTTCCTTATTTTATATAATTAGTTTAATGGTTTATTAGTTATCGCTATAGATTATTTATAGCTTTCCTAGATTTAAAGTAATATCCCTAAAGAAGCGTTTAATAGCTATCGTTTCCTTAACTATATACTTTAATCCTAAGAGCTTAGCTTCGGTTATCGACGTCGAAACTATAACTTAACGAGTTACCTTCCATACTATCGGACCTTTAAAAAGCGATATAATATAGCCTTATAACGATTTTCTAGTTTTTAGATCGTCTACGAAAGAAGCGTCGCTAGCGATTAATAGCGCTTATATATTATTATTCTTACCTTTATATTTAATGCTAAGATAACGCGTAGTATAAAGGTATTTAATCGCTTAATTAACGGCTTTTATATACTAAGGTTCCGGATTAATAAGGAAGTAGGAGAGTTATAACGTAATAAAGGCTACGTCCGGGCGGATTATAATTACGTTATAGAATAACGACCTTACTTTTTCCTAATATTCCTTGATTTATTACTTCGACGCGACGCTTATAAATTTTATAAGTTCGATAATCGGTAGTAATATTATAAGGAATTAGTTATTATCCGCTAAGTTAAAGCGACCTACGATTTTTTCGACGTAGGCGTCGTATATTAAGGTTATCGTCCGGTTTTTGCGATTACGTATTACCCGAATTCCTAAATACTAGCTTATTAGTCCTAATTCTTTTATTATATAGGTAGTTTTTAACCCTTAAGCTACCTTTTAAGCTATGGAATCGTTACTTTTATCGTATATAAGTAATAGGTCGTCGACGTATATTAATACGAATACTTCCCTTATTAGTATATAGAATATATATAGTTCTTCCGGAGAGCTTTAGAGTCTTAAATAGGTAAGGGTACTTTCGAGTTCCCTGAACTAAAGTAGAGGTAAGTCTCGGAATCCGTATACTACTTTTATAACGAACGCGTACTTCCCCTCTTATTTAAATCCGTTTAGTAGCTCGATTAGTATTAGGTCGTCTTCCGGTCGAGCTACGTTAAAAAAAGCGTTCTTAATATCGAACTAATCTACCTTAAGATTAAAATAAGCCGCGACTATTATTATTATTCGGAAAGATTTTATTACGAGTATTACTATATACGTTAATTCGAATAACCCCTTTAGGAGGAGATTTCCTCGCGTAATTAAGCGCGATTTATATTTATCGAGATAATTATCTTTATCGAATTTATAATCGAAAACCTACTTTAACGGTATTAGTTTAATCTAAGCTTAGTCGCGATTAATAACTTTTTAAACCCTAGCGCTTAGGAAAGTATCTATCTCCGACCTAGCGTTTTCCTTAAAACGATCCCTTAAGGGGTAGCTATTAAGCTTTTTTTACGTTTTTAAGAGCTTAGTTAATTTATCGTAATAAATTATTATCTTACTAGGCGCTACGCTTAGTCGCTCGGCTTATACTTATTTAAAGGTAGTTATAATAATTAAATATAGCGTAATAAAAGATTAATCGTCTTACGTTCCGTCGAATTAATTAGGTAAGAATATAGAAGTAAATTCGTATTAGTTACGGTCGTTCGATAAGTTAATTAACCTATTTAAAGCTATGCCCGATATAAAGGCGCCGGTATTAGCCTATCCTTTATTTAAGCCCTCCCCTTCGGGACTTTCTCCTCGCTTCTTCCGGCTATAGCGCGTAGCTAAGGGATATACTTTACGGTTATATTTCCTCCGCTCTTTTCTAAATAATAGGGATAGGCTTATTAGTTCGTTAAGCTCGGATTAAGCGGATTACTTTCGATTCCGAGGGGTATTAAGTTCTTTATTAATCGTTACTCCGTTAAAATGATATATTATCCGATCGGTATTAGTTTTTACGCGATTTTCCGTTACGATACCTCGCTTTAATCGCGAAGGACTTCCCGTAGAAGCCCTCTAGCCTTTAAACGGTTCCGAAGGAGACTTTAGTATTAGCCTAGGACTTAAGAGCTTACTAGGTTAATCCGATTTCTCCTTACTCTTCCGCTTCGTTAGCTCTAGAGCTTAGGATTCCGCCTTTAATTACTTTTATATTTCTTTTTCTTAATCGAATAATTCTAAGGATTCCTCTATAGATTAAATCGAAAGGTCTAGAAGCGTTTACGGTCGATCGTTTAAAGGTTAATCGTTTATAAATCTAATTTTCTTTTGGATTAAAGTAACGGATTCTCCTTCTTCCGGAGCTTTTTCCGGTTTAGGTTTACCTACCCCTAAGTTCGGGTTAATAAACTAAGTTATATTTAAATTATCGCTCGGAGTAAGCTCGTTATTCCTAAGTTAAGGTAACTCGCTAATAAACTTTATAATAAAAGGAACTTACGAATCTTAAATATCTAAAGCTTCGATAATAACTTCCGTTATATTATTAGTAACTTTATCCGTAAGGTCGATTCGGTTTAGCTCCTCTTAAGCGAGCTTTTCGGTTTATAGTTCTTCGGATTTATCGTAAAATGTTTCTTTATTAAAAACGACGTCTTTAGTTAGTATTATTCTCCTTAGTTTAGGAACCTATACTCGGTATAGGTTAAATATATAATATCTAACTAAATAACCGACGTAAGCTTTCGGTTTAACTTTAAACCCTCTTTTATCGAGATCTTAAGCGCGTTTTCCTAATAAAGGATACGCGCGATACCCGTACGTATAAATTCCGTATTAGTCTGGCCTTAAGTCGCTTATTAGCTCCTTTATAAGCGTAGGTATATATTATCTAAAGTAAACGGTAAACTAGGTATTAAGTAATTTATAAGGCGAGTAAAGATTATATATATAGCTCGGGTTTATATTTATTAAATATACCGTAGCCTTTACGTATTTAGGTCATAGCTTCTTTAGGAGCCTTACTCTTATCCTTATCTTAATCGATTTAACGATAATAAACTATCTAACTCTCTTACCCCTATTAGTTAGCTCTTTAGTATTCGCCGGTAATAGCTCGAGATTAATGCCTTCTTCCCGAGCCTAGATTTTATATCCGGTTAAGCCTTTAATCCCGATTATTACTCGCTTATTATTATATCGGAACTTATAAATCGAGAGGCGGAATTATCGTCGTACTTATCTTTTAAAGAGTCGAATAGTTTTCGTAACTAAGTAACCTTATTTATTCTTAAGGGTCTTTACCTAAAGCATTCCGTTATATTTATCTCTAATAACGAGTATTTATTTAAAGCCGTCGTATCCTTCCGGAAAGTTAAATAAATCTTAATATATACGTTAAAAAGGACGTAACGAGCGATATAATAATAATCGGCGTAAGATTATTCTTTTACCTATCGTAAGCCTATAATACTCGTACTTAAGCGTAAGTATACCGTTAATCTCGATATTCTAGGCATACTTTACGAATACTCTAAGCGCTTCCGGGCTTAGGTACCTAGCTTTAAGGTACTAGAGTTACTCGGAGCCTTTTCTCGGTTTTATTTAATCTCTCGATTTTCTTTATCGGGTTTCTCTTCCCTTAGTCGTCGGAT